>NC_140936.1:77444822-78044822 GCF_014529385.1 Adiantum capillus-veneris
ATTTATGCATATGCGTGTAGATAGGGTAGCCACAAAAACTCGGCATAGATTGTGAATATGCCAATGATGAAGTCACAATGGGAGGTTAATATGGTGGATGAGTGACATTCTAATAGGGAATTCTAATACAATACATGATAGGGAATCCGAACAAGTATATGGAATGGGACAAAAAGCACTCATCTACTAAGGGTACAACTAAGCTATCCTTTCTAAATGTGTGTCACTGCAAGAGGTTGTGTGCACTTGTGACGCTGTTAGCGACGAAAATACATTGGGTTTTTATACTCCCCGATGTCACTAAGACCATCGCTAACAACATCGATATGGGAATGCCGCTATGAGCGTCGCTATATAGCTACGCATATAGCGACGCTTATACATGCCACCTATAGCAATGTTCATAGCGACACAACAGAGCCTTATATAGCGATGCTTATAGCGATGCCCGAGAGTAAATTTTTTTGGTGGTAGGGCATTCACCCATCAACCATATTGAATGTTTCAATAATAGATAAACCTAAATGAATCCAAGATTAGCTTAGATTCACCTTTCAAAGAAAGTGCAAGCTTAGATATAGACCCAAAGTAGTCACCCACAAGATAATATAACCATTAACTCCATCATCAATAGTATTGTTTGCAGAATAAAGATACAAAATTGACAAAAGTAAATTGATGAAAGTAAATCAATGAGAATTGCACACATCATAGGCAAAATCACTTGATTGTTAAACTTTGCAAATGTAATAGTTACAACACCTTTGTCATTATTGAGAAAATATACATGGTTTTCCAATAGTTACAATAAGATGTATAAACGTCATCTCATGATACATATGCTATGACAAAAGGAAACTAATGCTATCTAGCTATGGCTAGACTGACGTCGTCTAATCAGACGTCTCATCGCGTCCAAGCGACGTATTTGACGAATTCTGCAAAAAAAAAACAATAAGACAGCTTTCTGTAAGTATAAACATATAATTTACAAAAAAATACAACAAATAGAAAAGAGTAAACCTTAATACTAATCATGCTGCCGTGAGAACTCAGAATGTCCATCAGGGTGTTTAAGCCCTTCCTGCCTGCGTACTTGCGCTTGTACGGTGTGGGGTCACATCCTGTCATCGACCACTCTCAAAACATATAAAGAATCCATTATCTTAGAATTTAATAAAATATCAAACCTAAAGAGCAATGCAAAAACACTTACAAAATCGGCCTCAAATGATGCCCACCTGCCGCTCCCCAAGTGGTGCGAGCTCCCTGCCTCTACTCGCGCTTTGGCTACCTCCTTTTGTTGCTCCCACTTGTCAGGATTATCGCACGCTGCTTTCTTTGCATTCTTCCAATCTTCTTTGGCCATCCAATCTGGTCTATTCCACCCATTCTTTATTGCTTTTTGCACTTCAAAACGCTTGTGCTTGTAGTATTTGCGCATTCGAACCTTCATCAGGTCTTCATTGGAGTGGTCATCCCATGTTGAAACAGAAAACTCGTCATGCAGCATGCTGATGACTCTGTTTTTTAAATCACTTGGTACTTCACTCCAAGTGTTTAGTATGTAGTGTCTAAACACCTGAGAGCAAAGACCGCACATGCGCGAGATCACCTTCTTGCCTTCATAGTCCAAGATGATGCCGCCACTGAAGTCGACAGAGTAAGGCAATCCCTCTCGCCAGTGATGCATGAACCTGGGTGTCCCGGCAGGGGTCTCTAGAGGTGTGTCGATGGGGGTACGGACGTTAGGTTTCTCCACTGGAGTCTGGGCCCAGAAGCAAGGAATGTCGACTGGTGTGACTCCTGAAGGATTAGGTAGTGGTGTGTAGCTGTTAGGAACGGACATTAGCCGTGCAAAACTTGGCATAGATGGCGATGATGTGGATGGTGTAGGGCGGGCAAATTAGGGGAGGGTAAAGATCCTCGTCGAACACGAGACGGTGTCTAGGCATCGGCGGTGGCATCCCCACAACAACCGTCGTCACCACCACTAGAGCAACGGGAGTGTGAAGATCGTCTCGTCGACACCAAAGCTTCAAAGCGTGCTGAATGCTCCAAAACCGAGGGAGACGCTAAAGGAGTAGGAACGCATGATGGTGCTCAAGAGCGATGACGATCCACGTACCACTGCCTCTGCTGGGGTGACAAAGAAGAAAGAAACTCATCATCATCCATACCTACATTAAACACACGAACATTTAATCTTAATATTGAATGAATGGAGAAGAAAACATGGACAAGTAGAGAGAGAGAGAGAGAGAGAGAGAGAGAGAGAGAGAGAGAGAGAGGACTCATAAAGGGAGAGGGATTCTTGCGTAGAGAGATTTTGTTGAATTTCTGTGAATTTGTAAAAGCATTGCGCTCCGGGTGCAATGGATACTGAAGCTGCAATCGCGAAGGTGATCCATCTCTGCTCATAGACGCTGCTTGCCCCACCACTAAATCTAGTTGATCGGGTGAAAGAGATGCTAAGAAGCAGTAGTAGGCTTCTTAGCGTCTCTTTCACCCAATCAACTAGATATAGCGGTGGGAGGAGCAACATCTATGAGCAGAGACAGATCACTTTCTTTGCGTTTGCAGCTTCAGTCTCCATCGCACTCAGAGCGTAGTGCTTGTCGTCCCTTCTTGTGAGAACATACCTAGAGCATACGTACCTAGAGTGGATGCAAAGACCATTAAATACAATGACGTAATGATGCATATAGACAGGAATGGACAAAAAGGCACGTGAATACAATATATATTAAAACGGAGCAAAATTTTTTAAGTACAATATTTATGTCTTAAGAGATCTCTCTCTCATCCTCGCATAGCTTAGCATAACTTTCTATATCTATATAGAGCTCTCCGTTTAGACAGATGTCCTCCGTTTCATTTTGTAGATCCTCTGCATGCACCCAATAGAGAGTAGCAGCTTGATGCTTGTCTGGCACCACCTCAGCGGCTTCTAGCTGAGCATCTTCTCCGATCTCCTCCATTGATGCCGGTGTGATTAGCACATGGTAGCCTCCATATATCTGTGCACTACGAGGGGCTACCTCTATGACGTACCACCAGTTTGATGCAGACTTTGTAGGATGAAATATCACCTACGAGAGCCACATAACTTACATGAGAGCTTCCAAGCACAAAACTTCTAAAATTGAATGTTAACTATTTACATACTTACTTGTTCACAATGCTCGGGTAGTACGAAAGTGTCTCTTAGGTTAGTCCATTTCTTAGTTGAATCCACCTCAAGGAAACCAGACTCTCCTCTACGCACAATAGCATTGCAACCCTCCATGATTATCTTGAACCATTGCACGTCGAACAAGTCGACAAAAAATCCTCTTAATCGATCCTCAAAATCTCTTGTAGCGTGCCGACGTAAGTGAGTTCCGCCACCACAAGATCTGCATCAAAAGACCGTCGTCGACTAGACTTTTCAAAATTTTCCATGATTCCACAATCTTGAGTAAAACGCTTTTTGTCGATCCTTTCCACCCTAAAATGTCAACCTTTACACCATGCTGCTATATATGACTTATACTACAACCAACAAAGATTATTGATAGCTGTTCAAACATCTAGAAATTCACTAGTCGTACATTGCAAACTTGCGCAACCCCGAAAGTACTCCCACTCCTTCTCAATCACTTCTTCACCGCATTGTTGTGCGCTTTTCAATTGGTTGTGCAACCATATTAAGATCATGAATGTTGGTAGGCTCTCCAGACCTGCCGGATAGTGCATCGATGGTCGTCTTCCCCGTCTCCACTCGATTCGTGCCCTTTGTCGCTCTTGCTTTGCATCCTCATAATGTGAAATCCACTTTTGCATCACTGGATTGTGAAGCATGCAAAATCGGTTGATTTTAGCCTATAGATATTCCATCATCTTCTTCTCAACACCGAGATTGCACATGACAATCCCAGATACGCGCTCATCATCTATGGTTCACCATAGCGTGTTCTGGGCTTTATCAAATCCGTCTAGCCACTCTCCAATGTAAACTAGGGACTCTGATACCAGCCAACCTTTTGCCATGCTACCCTCCAGATGTGCCTTCTGACGCACATATCCCTTGAGCATTTTCATAAAACGTTCTAAAAAGGACATCTATCTGGAATGTACTGTGCCAGCTATTTCCACCTCATCAACTATGTGAACAAGAAGATGCACCTGAATGGTTAGCATGGTAGTAGGAAAGTGTTTCTCAAACATGCACACAACCTCCGCAGCATTTAGTTTGGCGAATGGCATGGAGTCTACGTTGATCTCCTTTTGCGAGATCCATTGCACCAACTTTGCAAGTTTGTAGATTGTGTTACGGACGTCAAGATACAAACTTCCCTCAATGGCCACCGGTAAAATAAACTGCAAAACACGTGCAACAATGATATTAAAGTCCACACGAATTTGTTACACAATTCCCACTATGATATATTCCACTTCAAACATACCTGACACATTTTATGCCAGTCGTGTGACTTCAAACCGGTAAGCTTTCCTTAGTAAAACACGTTCGGAGCGAGTGCATCCTTGGGTTCCTGTGAAAATCCATGGCGCTTTAATGAGTTTTATCGATCCATTGGATGCTGTCTGCGGCCAATATTGCTTCATACAATCCACATTTCTAAGGTCAACCCGGGCTCCCAAAGTATCTTTCTTGCCGATTAGATGGTCCCATAGCAGATTACCCACATTCTTGAATATGTGCATTGGATCAAGCAAGTGATTGATCATGAGTCGGGGCCAAAGATTTACAGTGTTTGAGTTTGAGTGTAAATCACCTGAGCATTCTGTTAGTCCGGGAAGCTCTTCTAATATTGGACAAAGATACACATCCATATTCTTCACTTTATACCGCCCGGGCACAATCAAGCTTAGCTATAGGTGCCCCTTCTTCGTAGTCAACCACGGGGGAATGTTGTAGTTGATGATGACAACGGGCCATATACTATAAGATGTTGATCTTTGATCAAATGGATTTATGCCATCCATAGCTAGGCCTAGGCGCAAATTTCGAGCTTCCCTGGTAAAATCCGACCATGTTTCGTCTATATGTTTCCAGGCTATGCAATCTATAGGAATTCGTAGCACACCATCCGAAGATTTATTCTCCTCATGCCATGATGCTAGGGCGGCCATGGACTTACATTCGAAGAAATGCTTGATACGAGGAAGCAGAGGAAAATGTCGCAAAACCTCTTGTGGAATTTTTGTTCCATGGAGATCTACTCGATATCTCTCAGAATCACATTTTGGATACTTCTCCATGTCTATATATTCCCCTCTGAAAAGAATACAGTCGTTAGGACAAGCGTGGATCGAATTGTAATCCATCCCCAAGTTTCACAAGATCTTTCTTGCTTCCTCTCTGGAATCTGGCATCACATTATCAGATGGCAATATGTGCTCTTTGAGCAATCTACACAACAAAAAAATGCTATACAATTGTGTAAGTAATCTATCAGATCATTATACATCTAGAGTTTTTTATTAAAGTAAACACATTGTAATAGATCACCTGAAAAGCGTTGTGACACTAGTGTCACTCCATCCAAACTTTGTCTGCATGTTGAGAAGAACCAAGAGCGCCTTCAATCTAGACGCACGTGCTCCATCATACAATGACGTATCCGCTTCACTTTTCATATCATCATAGATAAGCCTTTCTGAATCCATGATCATCTCAATCATTTCATCGATCTCGGGCTCAAACATTGTCTCGTTGGGAATGTGGTCTGCATGATCATCCCCCGAGCTGTCAGAGGCTACATCTTGTGGCCTCACATATGCTGCTTGACCAAAGCACCTGCGAACACGTCTATTGGGTTGCAAGATTGCTACCTATTGGCTAGCGTCAAAGTCCGACGAGTTATAATTGGCAACAACTCGATCTATAATAGATGGATCAAACTCGCCAAATTTGTGAACGGGCTGCAAAGAAACGCGTCTTGTCCGTCACACAGCATGCTTGCATTGATTACAAGGACATAAGATCCTCGTTGAGAGATAGTTGTTTTGGTTGGACAGCCCCACATCCTCGTCACTACTCATAATGAGGGTAAAAACCTTATAACCTAAACATAAATTTAATCTTCTATTGGCATCCTTCATCCTCTCTCTCTCTCTCTCTCTCTCTCTCTCTCTCTCTCTCTCTCTCTCTTTGTTCACACTATAAACTACCTCACATTCTCTAGTCATGTCCAATCCCCGCACACCTCGGTCTAGAGGTGTACGGAGATCAGAACCATTGGGTTATAATCTCATCTTTATTGGTCAATGCCTATATTTGTGGGTACGAGAAATTTACACACCCACGTCTACATGATAGTGCATGTAGTGGACAAAACCCCTTTGCCTTTTCTCTAGCTGTAGCATTTCACAGCATCTTAACATCTTTTCACAGTAGATCTTTGTTCGAAGGATTACTTAGCACATTACATGTTGGCCTCCAATCTGAGTATCATGCCGTTGAAAGCTTCTCAACTTAAGGTCGCATCCGTAGAGAAAGATCACCGTTCGTCTAACTCTAATTTTTTTACTGTAATCCCGAAGGTAGTCTAATATAAAAATTCAATCCAAAATCTAATCTTAAATCTAACGTAATTGAACATGTGGTGATTCATGGCTAATTGAATATGGTTAGTGTTTGAGTTAATAGGTGTCAGGTTCTGATGGGAATATACATATTGTTGTGTAACTAGTGTTTGCTCTTTGGGCAAAGTGCGCCTTCATTGACATGCACTAAAATCTAACCTAAATCTTAAAAAAGTTAGTCCATTAAACATAAATCTAGATCTAATCTAATCTTAAACTCAAAATAAACCTAAATCTAATCTAATCTTAAATCTAACATAAACCTAAATGTAATATAACTTAAATCTAAATTTAATCTAGTTAATTTTAAATATTGTCTTAAATCTAATCTAATCTTAAATCTAACATAAACCTAAATGTAATCTAACTTAAATCTAAATTTAATTTAGTTAATTTTAAATATTGTCTTAATCCTAAATGTAAATCTAATTTAATATTAAACTCAACATAAACCTAAATTTAATCCAATCTTAAATCCTAAACCTAAATGTAATCTAACTTAAATCTAACATAGCTAGCTAACTTTTAATACTTTCCTAATTTTAAATCTAACGTAAATCTAAATCTAACGTAATCTTAAACTCAACATAAACATAAATCTAAATGTAATATAACCTAATCTAATTTAAATCTTAACTTAATCTCTCTCTCTCTCTCTCTCTCTCTCTCTCTCTCTCTCTCTCTCTCTTTGTTTTCTCCCCTTACCTCTCTCTTTCGTTCTTCTCCCCCTCTCTCTCTCTTTGGTTTTTTATTCTCTCTCTCTTTCTCTTTTTTTCTCCTCTCTCTCTCTCTCTCTCTCTCTCTCTCTCTCTCTCTCTCTCTCTTTTCTTCTCTCAATGTGTGTGTGTGTATGTATTCTTTGTTTATGCATGTGTGTGTGTGTTTTTTGTTATGCATGTGCTCTCTCTCTCTCTCTCTCTCTCTCTCTCTTTCTTTCTCTCAAAAACACAATGTGTGTGTGTGTGTATGTGAGAGAGAGAGAGAGAGAGAAAGAGGGGAAGGGAACATGAGAGAGAGGAGAGGGAAGCAGCATACTTGGCTCTCCTTCCTCTCCTCGTGTATGTGTGTGTGTGTGTGTGTGTGTGTGGAGAAGAAAGAGAGAGAGAGAGAGGGAGAGCACGGGTTACCTCCTTGCTTGAGTGCCGAAAACTCAGATCTGAGATCTGAGTTTTTGGGCGCTCTCAGTTTATTTTTTACCCATGTCGGCGTCGCTATGAGCATCACTATGTAACAAGTAAACTAGCGACGTTCATAGCAACGCCCATAGCGACGCCATGAATTTTCACTTTTGAGCGTCACACTACGAGCGTCCCTAATGTGAAGTACCTCTTGTAGTGTGTGTGTGTGTGTGTGTGTGAGAGAGAGAGAGAGAGAGAGAGAGAGAGAGAGAGTGTTGCCGGATACACCGCGACGGACGTCAGCATAGCAAGAACTCACCTAACAAGAATTGTTAGCTAAGGACGAAGCTCGACCCGCAGGCACGTGGAAGTAAGAAAAGGGTGTCAACCTACACTCGACCGACTATTGACTACTTCCTACAGAGGTCTCTCAATGTCTAAGTTACAGCTTACTATTGTGTACAGGAGGAGATTTCCTACAACGTTTCCATGAGCCAAATACCCATTAGACGTTCTCGAAACGCTACGAAACTTGAGGGATATCCTATTAACACCAATAGGCCACTCTCCCTAAGGTCCGTGACCCAAAACCCTACCCAAAAACACCCGGTGAAAAATCACGTATAATGTCCTGACAGGTTTTTGCAGGTCGATGTTTTTGAAAACTAAGGTGCCTAATGTGTAACTCTACTCAATACGAACGTGTGGATATGCTAAAATGAAAAAACAGACACCGTTTACTTACCGAATCCCTAGAAGTAGCTCGCAGGTCAATCTCGCGAAGCCGCGCCATACACGCGCAATGTGGGTATTGGCACGTAGCTCTCTCCGAGGGCAGCACGTAGCATTTCTTCGTACTCAATTCCGACCACCAGTGTGCACGTAGCGTGAGGATAAGCTCTCAGTTTCTCTCATACACAGAATACGCTTCTCACAGAGACTTCATAGAATGAACAAGGGGTTTTTTCATTAAGGTTAAAATTTGGTATATATACCTTCTAAATACAAATCCTCATGTTCCAAAGTGAAATCCTACTCAGTCTAATGGAAAAAAAAAAAAACAAAATTAGAAACTTCTGCAAGCCCCCAGTATTTACAAGTGAAATTACAGGTTTTTCTTAATCAGAGAATGACTACATAGGATTTTCTTCTTTTCTCATTTCATCAATCTTCAGTTGAGTGTGGCCACCAATCTTCAGCTAACACTCCCTCCTCCTAGCTCATGTCGTCCCCGACATGACAGTAGAGCCGCTGCTTCAGTGGAGGATGTCGCACATCTTCAAAACAGAATCATACCGTGCATGTTGGGCCACTAATGTTGGGCCGAATATGTCTGTGTTGATGGTGAAGAAGCCGGTGTAGAAGGATTTTTCAAAGGCTTGGAGATGGTATGAGGACATGAAAATTATTCTTTGGTAGAGGGCATGTATCACCTCATGGGAAGGTTGAGCAGAAAGTTCATAAGCACATCTATAAGTGTCCTGGAAGAAGAATATGCCATCTGTGGCTTGTCCAGGTTTGAAGACCTCAAAGACTGCCAGGAAGTGTTTTACATATCTTTCTGAGCATAATGCAAGAGAGGTCAAGCGAGCTAGTGAACAATGTATGGCACCCGTTAGGGTTTTCACCATGTATTGCTCACTCATTCTCTCGCCTGCCTTCAAGCCTGGCAGCTTCGGGTAGTTGCGCCACGTGGGGTGGCTTTTCTTGAGCAATTCATGTTCCTTCCATGTCCGCATCCTTTGTAGAGGGCAAAAGTTGAGGTTGTCTCTGATCATTTTAGGCACCTCTACCAAATGTACTAAATACTGTGGTTATTTAGTGAGCCATGCCTTCCTCCATCTTGGTTGAGAGTCTACAATGAGCGTAACACCTTTTGGTTTGATAATGTCTTCATTCTATAGCGCCACTATAGGCTCCTCTTTAATCCTCTTGTTGATTGAAGCAGCCTCGTATTTTAGAAGAGGATAGGGGAGAGAGGGTTGTAGCCATTCATGCCGAACGACATTTGCATCTAATTTTTGAATGGTCATTGACTTCAATATCCTCTTCTCCCACTACATTGCTTCTTTGGTGGTGTCTTTTATGGCTGCTTCTATTGCTTTCTGTAGATTGTCTTCTTCTTCTTGTGTCAGATCTCGGGGCTCTTGTACTGGTCCCACAAGAATGTCCTCTTGTATTGTTGTGTCCACCGGATCTGACACATTCTCTATATCAATTCCTTTCTTAGCAGCCCGCCCATGACTTTGTTGATGTTCTTCACTTGTTTGGCTCTTAAGTTCATCCAACTGCTTCTGTAAGTCGTCTTTTGCTAACTGAGTTTGTTCTGTCACAGCTACTAATAGGTCATTAAGTTCTCCATTGACTCTATCAGCTTTTGCTAGCTTTTGTCTTACCTCATCATTCTCTGTCTGCAACATCTTTGTATCATCTTCTAGTCTTTTCTGAAGGTTAACCAATTCTACTTTCAATGATTTGTTATCATCTTCCAATCTGCTTTCTATCACCATTGATCCCTCTACTAGCATCACTCTCTGCCTCTTTTCAAGCGTCAGCTCTTTTTGAAGTCCTATCATTTGTTCTTCAAACACATCTTTATCTTGGCTAGTGCTAGTTGCAGTTGCAGCTCTTTCTCTGCCTGGAGATGCTCTCAACCTCTGAATCGTTTGATCTTTCACTTTGATTTGGTCCTTTAGTTCAATCACCTCATCTTGGCTAGCCTCATGTGATATTTCAGCCTTTTCCTTGGCCTCTTTCAAGCTCTCAACCTGTTTTGACTCTTCCGCCAGTTGTAGGGTGAGCCCATCCCTTTCCTTTTCTGCTTCAGTCAGAGCATTGCTGATTTTTTGGTATTTTCTTCAGAGTTCATTAGCTTCTGATTGGTTTCTCGGTTTTTGCTTTCTAACTCTTGACATTTCCTCAATGTCGCTTCTAGTTCAGCTTGCAGCTGTGCATGGCTGTGCATTTTCTCTTGACTTTGCTGCTGAAGTATTTCCACTTCCGCCTTCACCTTTTCTTCACTCAACCTCAGCCCTTCATACTCAATCTCTTTGGCCATTGATCTGGCTCTTAATCCTTGCAGTTTCTGCATCACTTCTTCCCAATATTTGGCTTGTGGTTGCAAATCCATGGTATCTGTTGCAATCTCCTTTAGCTCCACCAAATGAGGGCTTAGCGTGTCTTCTTCTGGTTTAGGGGTTGACAGTTGAAAAGCTGTATGAGCTACCTCTTCTCGGGTGTATCCAACAGCTAGGAGATCCAGGAATATTCCATAGTTTTTTGCTTTTGGATCTTGCTTCTCAGGCTTTGGTTCAAATTCTTGCTTCTGCTCTTTCTCTTCGTCCTGTTTTTTCTTGGAGTCTTGTTGCTTCTCAGATTTACTCAACTCCTCAGTTTGTCGTGGTCGAGGAGGACTAGGAGGAGGTGGTGATGGTGGAGGACTGAACTTGCGGCTTGATGGTGGGGTTGATGGATTATTTTTAAAGCCTTGATCAGCCTTTGTTTTCCTCTCTCGCTCTTCACCTTCCTGCTCTTCTAACAAATGCCGTCTCACATCAGCAACCTCTTCTTCGGTAAAAAGTATGATTGGAATATTCTCGATCGTGGCATCTAGGATCTCAAAATTATTTATATAATCTTCGAAGCAATCTCGATTAGTCCTTCGGGAAGATCCAGACATGGCCTCAAGTGAGGGTTTCCATAATTTGTTTAGATCTCCTTTAAGTATTCTTTGGGCTCTGAAACTCTCCATCAACCTCTTTAACCGAGCGGCCTTCTGGGATTTTGTCTCTTTTGCTGGCATCTGAATGGTAGCTTTCTTTCCTTTCTTTGGCTGAGGTGGCTCTTCTTCTACTGTCTCTAACCTTCTTTTTAGTTTGGTGGTTACCCCGGGAGCTGTAGGTTTCTCTTCTTCCTTGTCTTCTATCAGCTTCAACCACTCATTTTGTGATGGAGGAAGAGGCCATTGGCCCCTAGCATGTAGAGCTTCATATATCACCTTTGTGAGCATCTCCCCTGCTGTAATATATGTAGGATTCTTGGTTCCCATCCTCACAATGTGGTCCTGCAGGTATGCCGCATAATCTATCTCTCCTAAGCTGCTTGTCTTCATTACCCATGTGAATGTAGTTCCAACTGCTCCAGGTGGCACAGTGTACTTTTGAGGCCTCTTGGTGTAGATATGGAAATATTGGCTGTAAAGTTGGCACATGGTTGCCACCATTGAATCCGCAAAATCCTCGAAGGTGTAGTTCTTCTTGGTTTCCTTGTATACCTTCACCTCTTCTCGCCTCTTGTTGACACTGTCTCCTGAATTAGAGAGGTTCAAGGCACTTGCAACCACCTCTGGCGTGATTACAATCACTCTGTTCTTTCCTTGCAGATTTGTCACCTTGGCTATGCCATTCTCCTTTATTGTGTTGATGAATTCCCAGACTCTCTGAATGTCAATTCCTGCTAACAAAGCCTCAAAATAATTGTTCAAAGACCTAGAGGGCAATGCCAAATGGTATCCAAATGACTTGAAACTTAATATGTAGGCTTCTTGTAGCATGTTGATCACATTCACTTTGCTCAGTAAGTCAAAATGACCTTGGAGACATACTACGTGTAGGATGTCTTTTTGCTCAGAATTGCATGAAACTTGTCAGTGTGATAGGGCATAGCCTGTGGATTATCACCATGGTCTTAGATTTGGATTTGGATAAGTTTTGAGGGTAGGAAGACAATTTTTTATGCTTTAGAGTATGTAAAGTTCATCTATGGAGCTATGAGGCCAAAAAGTGATTTGTTTGGCTTGAAACTTGGTGGTTGGGTTTGTATGAATGTGATAAAGATGTTTGAAGATAAAAAAAACCACCTTCAGGTCATTTCAAGCTTGGAGACATACTACGCGTAGGATGTCTTTTTCATGATTTTGAAGATGTGACCTCACAGTTAGCTTTGACATGTTATGAAGAGTGCGTGTTTCAAGTTCAACTTGATTTGGATCATTTTTAATAGGTCTATGACCATTTCTTGCCTTTATGCTCTGACTTTGTGTTTTGTGATGCATAAGAGGTCAAACTTGGTCCAAATGGAGTGAAACTTGAGGGATTAAATGTAAATGACATGTAGAGGCTGTGTGTATGGCTGAATGATGAGTTGGGTGCCCAAAAGTGGCCTTCAGACATCCTACGCGTAGGATGTATCCTGTGTTTTTTTTTTTTGGAGCAAGTCCTACTACTATGTGCATAGGACCTTCCTAAGTCCCCTTTGTGCCTTATTTCAATTAAAAAATCAAATGGTTAGTTAGAAACTCCCTTCTTGGCTTTCAGACCCTCAGAGGCGATTTTTGACTCTTGGAGCACTTTTCCGTGATGAAATTTCTTGATGATGACCAGCATAGCTTCATAAACCCTTGGGGAACCTTGCCATGTGGTTCTTGTTGGCTTTGGCTTCACCTGAGCTTCGTTTGGCGATTTGTTGCTCTAGAAGCACCGATGATTGCGTTTGCATGCCCTCCATGATTTGTAGTGGTCTACCACCATAGGACTTGGTTGTTGAAGGCCTTGGTAAGCCGCTCGTGAAGTTTGGTGGCAAACAGACATCTTGCTTGGCTGTGAGAGCCAAGTGACGCTTTGTGTTTCTTATGCCGTTTTTGAAGCTTAGGCCAGCTTTGAGTCGCCTTATGGCCATGTGGTCTATGTAGCCTTGTAGAGCTCGTCAAGAAGCTCCTACCCATGAGTTTTAGTATCATTCGGGTCACTTTTTCCGGATTTTCCTCTTTGTGGCCTCTTGCAGGGCTTGAGATGTTAGGTTTTTTTTCGTTGCTTTCTTGTCTCCTTTGGGCATCCAAGATTGGTCTCCTAGGATAGGGTAAACCCCCTATGAAGTTTTGTTGGTATTGGGTTAGCCATTAGGTGGCTACCTATGCTCACAGGCCTCTACCCTGCAAACCCCGTTGGAATTCTATGCTAGTCTTGGCGACAAAACATCAATTATACACGAAGAGTATAAGGTGCCGAGTCTACCTCTCATATCTGGTGGCCGTCGGGTGCTTGTGCGCGGCGTATGAGCTGCTGGAAGTCCTGTGCGCTCTAGGTGGCTAGAGCTCTCTCTCACAAGTGGAATAGTAGAAATGAGCTCTAAGTGGGGTGAAAAAATCTTATAATGGGGGTCCCCGAACCATTTTTCATGAAATTTGACGTGCTCCTAACTTTTTGCGAAACGCGGTTTAGACTCAAAAAGTTCCTCATTTGGACTCCGTTTGCCCAGTTTCTGAGAATTTTGACGATTCGGTCAAAATCTGGCCACAACATGCGTCTCGCTTCATTCTCATAATTGCACCCACACTGTACCCTGGGTTGTCTTATAGTCACTGATCATCCCCATCTTTTTTGTTTTTCATTACATTCGCAATTCACTTGCTTTTTGTATTTTTAAAGTTTTTCTGCCAATAATTAGTAAAAATAAAAAAGAAAATAGCAAGGTCAACCCGAAAAAACTCCAAAAATTAAAATAAATCAAAAACTTCACCTCGACACACTATGTACACTCACATGTAATTTTTATGGCCGGATTTCTCCGTTTTTACCAATATTTTGTCCGAAAAATGGCTATTTTTACATATATACACACACATATAGGCCTCAATTTGGCGTTTGGCCTCATATATCTGTAGATTAATGCTATATAAGGGCATATGTACTTAGGTTAGTTCAAAAAAATTTGCAATCAAACATAAACCCCTCAAAATTAGTCAAAACATGCCCTTTTTGCTGCTTTTTACGGTCATCAGGTTCACATTGAGAATGCCTCCCCCCCTGCTAATCGGAGTCCTCCCGGACGACAAGGTATCACCTCGGGGTATGTGCAGTGCATGGGTTAAAAATTGTGCTAATGTGCGGCCTTGTAACGTGGCCCTACCTGATGCATACTCAGTCAATGCATGGTAAAATTAATACGGTGCGAGAGGAGGGTATAAGCAAGTTGCTTATTGGCATTCGACGTTGAGGTTTCCTGTTTGTTCTTGGTTTGGTTGGCAGATTTTCTTTGCAATTAAACGTTGCAATTCTGCCGCTCGTTGTTTGATCATCTTCTTTGGGAAAGTGGCTTGGTTTGCCGCTACTGTAGATATTGCCGTTGTGATCTCCTTGGATGGGAGTGTGTTGTCCGATGTGGCCATAATCTTTTTCTCTTTTGATTACCATTTGTAGCTTTGATTTGGAGGCGTTTGGAGGTTTATGGCTTCTTCTTTTGTTGTTTTTGCAGTTCTTTTGATCGGCGTTCACATAGATCGATTTGCCGATGTCGGATTTAGGGATTGTTTGGCTGCTTGTGTTGCTTGTACTGAAGGGAGTTCCTGTAGCCTCACTTTGGGGATCCAAATGCGTGTCTCATGTAGTTGGCAAATCAACATGTTTTTCGGTATCCAGATCTATTTTATGGCCCTGTTCGGTGTTTGCTTAACATTGTTTTTCGGAGGCCGTCTACTATTGCACTTTGGTTTGTAGGATCGTTCACTTCCATCCTTCCATACCCATACCTGTTGTTTGTGTATCACTGACCTTGATCTACTCATTGTCACCTGTGGTGTCTCATTTTTTGATTGAGTACGGTGGGTGGTTTCTTGGTTATCCTTCGTAGGTATCTTTTGCTGGTTAAGTGGCACCCATCTTTTTTGCTCTTTATCAAGTGATTGTCGCACCATTCCTGGTTCTTCCGGGTTGTCTAAGAAAATGCTACCACCTGGTGTTGTTGTGCTTGTTGAATTTTGACCGTATTCGAACTCCAATCTATCTGCACATTATACTCTTTCTGCCATGGTTGTCCCAACATCATTGGATGTAGTGTGCTCGAATCCTCAACCACATAAAACTTGTGGGGATAAACATGTTGATGTATTTGTACATGCAATATCGTCCAGCCCAACATGCTTAATGAATGTGATGTACTGCTTTCCAGTGCTTGTTGAGTAGGATGGAGTTGTTCTTCAAGCTTGAGCTGTTTATAAAATTTGCAAGAAATCAGATTTGCTTGAGCTCCTGAATCAAGCAATGCCGTCGATTCAACTTGGTTGCTACCCACTTTGACTGCGATTATGGGATCCATTGTGTTGTCATTAAAATTCGTTAATCGAATAACATTTATTCGCAACGGTGATTGCATTTGTTGTTGTTGTCATAGAAGCCTTCGTTTTGCAATGCGTTCTTTTGCTTCTGCTTGTGCTTCTTCTCTTACCCTCTGTTTCTCCTTTGTTCGTTGTTTTTCATGATGGATTTGTTGAAGCATATCCTGTGTTAGTGGTAAATGAAACTTTTTTAACCGACAACCACTAATCCAATTTGGCATTTCTTCACCTTCCAATGTCGCAAGTTTGACAGCTCCGCTTTGTGATAAGTCACTAATCACAAAGGGTGCCATCCCTCGCTTTTTAAGTTTTTTGGCATGTTGCTTCAAAGTGTAAACAAGTACATAATCACCTGTTTTAAACTCTTTCGTGTGCACATGCTTATCAAAAAACTCCTTTTGTCTTCTCTTCTGAGCATAGATCGAAGCTACAGCTCTTAATCGAAGTTCATGTAGCTTTTCAAGATCATCTATTCTTGATGATAGTTCATGGCCTGTCCATTCTAAGCGTTTTGCTACTCGTAGAGTTGGAATCAAAAACTCTATGGACAATATAGCGTTTAGACCAAACACCATGTTCTACGGTGTTGTTCCAATCGATGTTTTATAAGCTACCTTGTATGCCCATAGTGTTGAGTGTAATTGTTGATCCCAGTCTGCCCTTGATTCTGGTACAATTTTAGTCAAAACGGTGCATAGGGTTTTATTTGTGGCCTTAGCCTGTCCATTTGCTTGTGGATGATATGGAGCAGATTTTTTATGTATGACCATGAATTCCTCTAACAGGTATTCAATGACTTCATTAAGAAAATGTGTTCCTCGATCACTGACAATTTCTATTGGTAATTTGTATCTTACAAAGACATTCTCATACAAAAATTGTGCAGTGGTCCTTATATCTGCTTTTTGTGTCGCTTTGGCTTCACCCCATTTTGTGAGATAGTCCGTAGCCACGATGATATATTGGGTATGGGTGCGATACTCAGGGGGTGAAATAGGCCCCACAAAATCAATTCCCCATTTTGCAAATGCCTGTGCTCCCATCATTGGCCGTAGTGGCATCTCATCTCTTTTTATCGGCACTTTAGTGCGCTGACGTACGTCACAATGCTTTACAAATTCCTCAGCATCCATGTGCAATGTAGGCCACCATATCCCCACGGTTAAGACAATTTTTTCCGTCTTATCGCCTGAAAAATGGCCTCCACTTATTCCTCCATGTGCGTGTTCTAGAATCAGCAGGTATTCACTTTCACTTGCACAGATTCTAAGTTGATTGTCCTTTCCTCGCTTGTAGAGTTGATTTTCAATTAAATTAAAGTCTCGAGCCTCCAACTCTATAGCCCTTTGTCGTGCTTTTGTTATGTTTTCAAGAAATGTCCTGATTGTTAAGAAATCAATGATATATTGACTCCATGCAGGTGCAATGGTTACTTGAAACAATGTCGCGTGATCTACCGGTCATTTGGAACTACATATAATACATTTGCTAACATAAGCATGTGTGTCAGTATACATAGTTGGCCAATATACTCCTAAGTGTTTCAATCTTTGGTGTGTTTTCGTTGTTGAACAATGAAATGCACAGTCTTGGATGTGTGCTTCCTCAAGATAACACTCAAATTCCTCTGGATTTATGCATAATCATAGAATTTTGTCCGAGCCTAGATGGTATAGTCGTCCTGCAATCAATTGAAAGTTTTTTGTTTGTCGAAATGTTTGTTGTTTGGATCCCTCTTCCTTTTTATCAAATTCACCTCCAAAGGAAAGAATGCTAACAATTTTCTGAGAACATTTGGGTATCATTTCAATATTGAAAAGATAAGCATCAGGTATGTCATCATCGATTCCTTCAGGAGCTTCCATTGTGTAGCCTTGAAAGATGATCCGCTCGTACATGCGTTTTACCCTTTTTAACTACCACTGTGAAGTCAAACTCTAGGAATATAATAAACCAGCGCACAATTCTCCCAGTATTGGATGGTTTATTTACTAGATACAAAAGAGCTTGATGATCTGTAAAGAACACAAACTTGTTTACAAGCAGATAATGCCGAAATTTCTTTACAGCATATATCATTCCTAATCCCTCTCTTTCAGTGGTGGTGTAGTTCTTTTCTGCACTATTTAGCTGTCGGCTTGCATAACAAACTAAGAAATCCATTGTTCCGTCTCCCGGTTGAGCCAGAATACTCCCAATTGCGTATGCAGAGGCATCAATGTAAACATGGAATATCTTTTCCCAATCTGGTGCTTTAAGTACAGGTGCTGATACAAGGTTTTCCTTAAGCTTTTTGAATGAAGTTTCACACTCCTTAGTCCAGTCAAAACTAACTAATAAGCGATATAGTGGTTGTGCAATATATATCTATATATATATATATATATATATAGATATATGAATCTTCGATAATATCCACAGTGTCCCATGAAAGATTGTACTTGTTTGGCATTAGTAGGCCTGGGCAAGTCTACTATGAATCTAATTTTGTCTAGGTTAGTAGTTATGCCATTTCTTGAGACAATATGTCCTAAGATGCGGCCTTGCCTTACCATAAAAATGCACTTTTCCGGGTTGAGACATTTTTGATATGTTCTGCACTTCTCAAATACCTTTTGTAAATGGTCAATGTGTTCTTCTTGAATAAGAGAGTGGACACAAAGATCATCCATATATATTTCTAGGAATAGGTATTCTTTGAATGCATGAGTCATTAACCTTTGCAAGGTGGTTGGGGCATTGGTTAGGCCAAAAGGTATAGCTCTATACGCATATATGCCCCATTCTGTAGCAAATGCAGTTTTGTGTTGATCCTCTATTGCAATTGCCAATCGGTTGTACCCCGAAAACCCATCCAAAACTGAATAGGCATGTTTTCTCGCTACCCTCTCAAGCACATGTTTTGTGATTGGCAAGGGATAATTATCCATTATTGTTGCTGCGTTTACTTTTTGAGGTTCACACACACACACACACACACACACACACACACACACACACACACACACACACACACACACACACACACACACACACACACACACACACACACACACACACACACACACACACACACACACACGCGCGCGCGCAACTTTCCGTTCTTTTTGGGGACAACCACAATGGATGACACCCAATCTGTATGCTCGATTTCATAGATGAATTCGGCATCCTTCAGCTTGTCAATATCTTCGTTGATTCGTTTAGCGAATGTGTCATTATATGTGTAAGGACGTTGTTTGCTTGGTTTGGCATCTGATTTCAATGGAATTTTATGTAGACATATCAATGGATCAACTCCCTTGAGGTCTTTGTAAGACCATGCAAACACATCCTTATACTTCTTGAGAAGCTGTGTTAGCATTTCTTCTTCTTCAGGCCCTAAATCAGTTGCTATATAGACAGGATGAGGCTCTTCGCATGGCACAGCAAGGTCAATTCGTTTTGCATTTTTCGGACCATCGTAAGATTCCTGGTTTATTCTTTCCCTTATTGGTGGTGTCATTATGATTTTTCTGTCTTGGATGGTGAATTTTTGATAGTGAGATGGTACATCCATGTTTTCTTTTTTTGAATCCTCCTTAGCTTCACTTTTTGCCTCAGTAGTCCATACCTCTCGTAACGACCGTTTAAATTCTTGGTATTTCTTCTTACGCTCCATTTTGGTCCACTCGGGATCCTTTGTCTTTTCACGTTTTGATTGTTGAGATTTTCTTGGATTTGTTTCCGTTTTAGTTTTCCGTACTTGTTTTATGTCCTCGTGTCCTTTTCTCTTGAACTCTTGAGAATCTCCCTAATATTTTGTCTTTTACACAATCCTCTGCCTTGGATAGCATTAGATAGTGCGTTTTGTCTTTTATCCTGGGCATCAGGTTTTCTCTAACCTTGCTTTTTGCTCTTTTTTTTCTATAGTGTTCCTGTCGTTTAGGGTGCTGATTTGCAAAATCATAAAACTTGATATTTGTGGTTGTTTCCCTACTCTCGCTTGAGCTGTCTGAACACTCGTTATCTGCATCGTTACTTAATTCCAGATGCACACAGGAGTCATAAAACTCTTCTTATTCTAGTGAGTCTACATTCTTATCTCCTTTTGGTACAAGGTTTACCATGTAATAGGGTAGCACATCATAGCCGTCCTTATCTCAAAATTTTGTCGTTGGGGTATCTGTAATGGCACAGACGTCCAACGTTGCTAGTATGTGTTCCCATTCCATAGGTTCTAATGCATCTTCGGGAAAAGGTTCCAGAATATAATCCGTGTTTTCAATAGCTCTTTCTAAGATGCATTCGTCTCTTTTCAAGCTCCCACAATGTGAAGCTCCACACATCCATAGCTCTTTTTTCTGCCCTAACCATGCTGGGAGTTCGGACCCAGCCAACGTAGCCGAATCAAACTCTTCCACTGGTGTCTGGTTCACATATTTGTAACTATGGTCTTTTAGGTATATTTTGGTTCTAGTCTCCCCACGCCTGAGGTATATGTGGTTATAACCCCAATCCTGTACCATCTTTAATTGTCTCATGAACGGTCTTCCCAAGATGATCTCATAATTGTTCTTTTTGCCAAAATCAACTATTGCAAATGTATGCTCATACTCGATTCCGCAAGAGGTGACAATTACTTTTTGTAAAAGTCCTAGAGGCTTTTCCATGAACCCATCTGCCAGTTGTAATTTCATTCTGGCTGCTCTCAAAGCCGATTTTCCCCATTTTTTCCAGATTTCTTTTGTGGCGATAGCGACTCCCGCTCCACTGTCGAGAATAGCCTTGGATACTACTCCCTGGAATTCCAATGGTAGTGTGGTATTTCCATCTTCTCCTTCACATTATTCTCCAACCTTGTTTAAAGGTACATGCCTAGTGTTCAGTTGAGGCTTGTCCAATTCTCTGATCCCTTCTTGAATTCTCGAGGTAGGATCTTTTTCTCCAAATTTTTCTAAGCATTTGCCTACTGTGGTACACAAATTTGGTTGTAACCTCTAGAGTTCGGCTAACGTGATTGTGCATGCCACTGGGGTGGACAGTAACTCAATCAACCCTTGTTAATTCATTACTATGTTGGGAGAAAGTTTTTGAGATGGGATTGCTCTCACTTCAGACTTAGCTTCATACTCCCCTAGGTAAGAGGGTAGAGTTTTTAGCGAGTCAGGTTGGCTGTGCCCCGAGCTAATTGACCCCTAGTCCCCCTCTTGTGAATGCATATCAAAGTTCATTTGTGATCTTGCCTCAAATTATTCAATGGGAGGTAAGATCTCATTTTTCTCCTTCTCAGCGCGATTTAGTTGGTGGTTCACCCTGTTAGCTTCATTTGCTTCCCAGATTTGCTTCCACAGGTCATCTAGACTATCACACTCTTTATCCATCCCCGCAGATGTTTTAGGTTGGAAATGCTACAGACGGAAACATGGCTTCCCTGCAAAATACCCAAGATAACACAATATCTAGCATAAACTGACAACCCTACATACCTGGCAATTCCCATAGCATATAAACCGTGATGTATGCGAACAGAGAGAGACTGCGAGCAAGACAGAGCAAAAGAGCAAGTGTAGGCGCACCTCCTAGAGTGGAGTGCTACGCCAGCACGGTGAGAGAGAAGAGAGGAGAGGGGAGAAGAATACACAGACACTGGGTGCAGTCTCCCCCCGTGCAAGAGTGACCATTTCCCTCTTGCAGGCATTTCATTTATAGATTTCTTGAATGGTCAAAGTGAGTACAAACTGGCCGGCCGGTCATAAATGGCCAAAGCTCATAAAGAGCACTTGAATAATAAGATATACATAAAACATGATATCCTTTGCAATAGCCTAGCTCTGTCAAGCCTTTTCCACTTGTCAACTGCAATAAATAATAACATATCAATTCCATAACAGGAAACCATCAAATGTCTCATCAGTTGTATTTGGCACTATGATAGGTTCTCGCTTAAACTCTGAGGCAGTCGTGAGTCCCTCCATTGTGTCCGCTTGTTTATCTAGAGTTGGTGTGATAGGGGTTGGAGCTGGCACCTCGTGCCAACTTGCAGGTTTACTAGGTAGGTTTTCTATCAAAGGTTGGGCTATTTCAATCATCTTCCTACACGTTTCCAACCTCTGGTTTTCTAGTTCCTCATATGGATAAGTCATCCATCGTTTCTCTTGGTTTTGGTTTTTTTTGAGTCTGGCTTCGTATGCTTTTAAAAGTGCGTCAAGCTGCTCATTTACTTTTTCTACCAGTACTGATCCTCCCGATCCTGCAATTTTGGGTTCCACTATTTCCTTGGGCCCTATGGTTGCAGCAGTGTGCGAACTTAAACTAGTTAGATCCTCTAATCGCTCCAATCTATCCTTTGTGTGTTTTAGCTCCTCGGATAGAGCCGTTTGCTCTTGTTCCTTCCTGGCTTTCATACGAGCCTTTCTAGATTTCCAAGTGCTTCGTTGATTTTTCATTTTTGCACTAGGCGCATCGGTCTTTGGCTCTTCAATTATGGGTTCGTTTGTCCTTCTTTGAGCTTGTGCCCGTGTGACTACCTTAATAGGTATTACTGTTTCATTTTCTGACCCCCACTAGATGGCACTGATTCCAGCATGTTTAAAGTAGTTTTTTCTCCTTTGCTTGGGTTCTTAGGGCAATCAGGAATCAAGTGAGTAATTCCACACTCAGTGCAATACGCATTGACTCTAATGATTTCATCGTGAGGACAGTCCCTTAGCCAATGATCTCT
Source organism: Adiantum capillus-veneris (assembly GCF_014529385.1). NCBI lineage: Eukaryota > Viridiplantae > Streptophyta > Polypodiopsida > Polypodiales > Pteridaceae > Adiantum > Adiantum capillus-veneris. Next base: position 77,467,345 of record NC_140936.1, read on the forward strand.
GCCACACTTGTAGCACGGTCCCTTAGGCTGTTGAGGTGCTCCTTGAGATCCTCTCTATTGGTAAGCATGCCTCTGCCCACCATGCCTCCTTTGGCTATGAACAACAGTGTTCGCTCATCCAAGCTGTATCTTCCTTCTCCTGCAGCCTGGGTAGCTGTTGGTGGTCCAGTACTTCCAATCATGCTCCAAGGTTCTGGCGTCTTAGGTTCTTCACGTGGATAATAGACAGGATTTGTTGCATATCCATTGGGATCTTCGTAATATGCATGCATGGACACCAAACCCTTCTCTTTTGGTTCGTTTATCATTGGTGCATACCTTATGCTGATCGGTCTTGCTCCTGGTAGGGGTGGTTGTTGCCCCAATACTGGTTGTGGTCTTTCAACTCCTACAGGTCCTGGTAGGTTACCTGCTGGATACCTAGGCATCGGTGGGATTTGAGGAGATGCTACTTGAGCTTGGGGAGCATACGGTCGCTCTCTCACATATCCCTTGTTATAATAACATTCCTCTGTCACATGGTTTGTCTATTTTTGTTCGATTGCACACCACTTCGGTTGCTTAGCCTGAGGATTGGCATACATATTAATTTTTTTTAGCACTTCTTCCACCAACTATTCTTGGCTTACAGCTACTTCTCCTTCCTGTGCCGACTTAGTGGACTTGCTTCCACTTTGTTGTGAGGATGAATCGTCATCAAGATCCTTGAATTCACCCTCCTTGTAGACCGCACAATTGTCTACAAGGTAAAGAGCTTCCTTAGTTAACTCATTTAACGTTGTGCTCCTCTTCATATGTAAGTCCTTTTGGAGATCTGCGTTTCTCAGTCCTTGAATAAATATAAGCATAAGTCTGGACTGGGTTGGTAGTTCTTCCAGAGGGCAAAACTTCACATATCTCTTTAGTTGTAGGGCTGCCTTTCACACAGATTCTCCTTCCTTCTGTTTGAATTTATGGATTTGTGAGACTGTATTATGAGCTACCCCCCTTTGTGAGAATTCCTCAATAAACTCGTCAAAAACCTCCTCCATAGACTCAAAATCTCTACGCTCCACAGAATCAAACCAAGTGGATGCATCCTCTTCTAGGGTAAGTCCAAACCCTGCAAATTGAGTAGAAAAATCCAAAACTTCTTTAGCTCTAATTACACACACGAAGGCTGCTAACCAAGTGGCTGCATCCTCTTCTAGGGTAAGTCCAAACCCTGCAAATTGAGTAGAAAAATTCAAAACCTTCAGCTCTAATTACACGCACGAAGGCTGCTACATGATCCCTAGGATCTCTGTTTCCCGAGTATTTCTTGTTTACCCATTTTTGCACCTGAGAAGGTCTAATTCTACGATGGTCTACAAATCTCATCATTGATTCTCCTCTCCTCCTCGATATGCCTCTTCTGGCCTTCGATAGTGGGAGGGTTCCTCCTCTAGAGGTGCTTCTAAGCCATAATTTCTAACGGTTCTTGCAAGAGGTGGTTCATCTCTCCGAACTCGTTCTCTTTGTTCTCGTTCTATGGGTTGTCTTCTGGGCTCTACCGACTCTTGAGTTTTTGGCTTACTTTCGCCTTGGTAATGTGAATGGAGTGGTGGTTCTTGTAAATCTCTTAGCCCTCGTATGGTTGGATAACCACCTCTGTTTAGGTCTTGTTCGAATGTTGTATTTTGTTGAAGCCATGCCTGCAATGATGGTTGGGTTGCCTGCTGGTTTTGATAGTTGAAAGTCTGCTGCTGGTTAGAATGTGATGTTGCGTCGTACTCTTCTGAAAATGGATTTGTAGACTTGCTAGGGGTATAGGTGGACCTTGGTACTTCTTCGGGGGCATATGTTGATGTTTCTTGAACTGTTGCCTTATCTACCTCCTCTGGCAGAATTCATTTGTATTCTCGCCCGTACCTGTCAACAAAAATGATATCCTTCCCCATAGCAATTTCATAAGAGAACAAGTAAAGAACCTTGTCATCACTTAATTCATTTGGGTAGGGTTCTTTGCATCGAAAGTAAGAGACTACTCCCTCACTCTCATGCTCGTAAATTCCCACATTCTCATTATAGGTAGAGACTCTGGTCGTTTTTTTATCATACATAAAATGAGCTCCAGGTCGATCAATTTTAGGAGGTGGCTCTTGAGTTTCTGAGACCAATTTTCTTTTTGCCACATGATTATCTCCATACTGTGATAGTGGTTCCCCCTTTCATCTCGGAATCTATCTCCATCATCATAGACTTGAATTATCTCTAGTCTTTGAGAAGGCCGTTCCTCTATACAAATACACTTGCGTCCCCAATAGTCAGAATAAACTAGGGCTCCCCGAGAGTTTGTTCCTTCTAAGAAGATTATAGTGAACTCGGCCTTGTTCAAAGGGTTTTGGGAGGTGCTTCCTCCTAGCATCGGTCCTTCACCGGAGAAGCCTCCTGGCTGTTGACTACCCATCATGAAGAAGGACTTGTCTAATGAAGTGTCAATATAACTACCTTCCTCAATGATTGGGGCTAATGGATCTAGCCTTGCCTGAGTTACACTCTCCTCAGTGGATACTAAGCTACCCTGATCATATGCCACTTTTTGGTCTCTCGAAATGTGTCTTCTTGATCTTAAATTCATCAAACTTAGCAATGCAATTTATCACAAATCCAACCACTCACCTGGCAAGGGATCAGTTTTTGCACAACTTCTTGCTTTGCTGCTGAATATACCTGTACACAAGCGTTTAATTTCGGCAATCAAATCAAAGAATTTAACCACTAGAGGTGGTCTTATTAATGATTGGTATAACTGGAGGGCTAATCCCAACCATTACTGTACTCTATACACTTATGATGTTCTTGATTAGGTCCACTAATCTTGAACTGTACACCACCTACATGTTTGTCAGTTTAGAGGTAACGTCTTAATTCTCGTCTTTGCTCCGTAAATAGGTCAAACAAAGTCCAATTTCACTTATGGAAGAAGTTCTGGAACCCTTAAGTCAATTAAAACCTCCTTGTATGTCCACAGTTTAATATTGTCCTTAAAATGACCCTGTAGACATCCTACGCGTAGGATGTCTTTTTGCCCTGTTTCAGATAAAATTTGCACTGTAGCTTCCCCTTGATGCACTGTAGCTTCCCCTTGCTGAGCTCACAATTGTTCTCACTTTTTGCTTTGGACACCTATAAGCTGGTCAACTGATCAGAAATCTGTTCCAGAAGCCTAATGTCCCCGTTCTGATGAATTCACCAGTCAAATCAACTCCAAATTGGACCAAACTTGACTAGGAGGTTTGTCCAAGGCTATCTCAAAGCCTGGTATGTCTCAAACATAGTTTTGGGCCTTGTAATCTTGCACTAGACATACTACGTGTAGGATGTCTTCTGCATCAGAATTTAACCCAACTTGGCCCACACTTTTCCTTGATGTGCTGAGCTCCTTGGTGTGTTTAGATTTGTGTTTGAATTTCAAAAGACCCCAAACTTAGCTATTCTAGCCTTTTTTATGTCAAAAAGCTAAAGTCTGCTTAAACCCCAATTTTCTCGCCAAACCTTTCACATGCACTCAATAAAGCATGTAGATCATGCACACGAAGACATTCTATGGTTTTGGTCTCAAAATTATGCCTTGGTACAATTTGGGTAGGATGTCTGACAATTCCTGTCTTTTGGCCACAATCTGTCAAGATATAGTCAATTTTCCACTTTCCAGGTGAAAATACGGTAAAACCTACCCAACGAACACTCTGGTCAACTCAGATCCTCAAAATTCCTGCCAGATCACCCTATAGACGTCCTACAGTAGAATGTCTAACGTACTCAGATTTGGCCCAAACTTGGTGATTAGACTTCCTTGATGTGCTCTACCCAAGTATACCCGTACTTGATGGTTATGGACCCTAAAAATGGCTAATAGACATCCTATGGTAGGATGTCTAACTTGCTCAGAATGACCTAAAATTTGGTCCAGAGATTCCCCTTGAGTCCGGAAACACACTGATGAAATCAAAAGTTGATTTGAATGTCAAAATCACACAAAACAACTCTTTTGACACAAACCTTTCCAAAAATTCTTGAGTCCACTTTACTCCAATTTAAGTGTCCAAATGAGATGAAACTTGGTGGACACACTTAAAAGCACTTGCAAAACATGTATATTAGGTCAACTTGTGGTTTGGGTATACAATCACTCATCAAACATCCAATGGGTAGGATGTCTCATATTCACTGTCTTTTGCCTTTTTGAAGCCTAAATAAGATCAAAACTCCTAATTTCAAGGTGTACATAGGGTAAAACCCATCCAACGAACACTTTGGTAACCTTAGAATTTCCAAATTCCTGCCCCAAATAGCCCTAGAGACATCCTACGCCCAATTTTTTTTCTGCTCAGAATGAAGTAAGATCTGATCCAAAGGTTCTCCTAAGTGTGTTGATTCCCAATATTTCCAAATTTGGTGATTTTGACAACCTTGAGCTAGTCAAACACTCAAGATTTTGCTTCAGATTCTAGGGTTTCCTCAGGCTGTTTACCCATTCAATTGATTTTCAATTTTGTCCAAACTTGGTGTGAAGGCTTCTTTTATGCTAAGGAACACTTTGGTTTGGTCAGGAATTGGTATGAAGCCCCAAATCTAGCCTTGACACATCCTACGCGTAGGATGTCTATCTGCTCCAAATGATCCAATTTTTGTCCCACTTAATCCCCTAGATCCTGGAAACACTCTGATGATATCAGTTTTGCAAAATGCTGCTCCAAAATGGCCCTAGAGACATCCTATGCGTAGGATGTCCCCTGCATAATTTTCCTGACTAGAGTATTTCTAATGCTTATTTATGGTCTCTACACTTGATATCATTCACCAAGGACACTTAAAAGCACAACAATCACTCAAAACAAGCACTTTATGAATTTTTCCTCGCTTTCTAGCTTCGCCTTTTGGCTTTTGGACACCAAAAACATGTAAAAACACTCAACTCAACATGTTCTTAGGGTAAAACATACCCACTAAACACATTGGTGATTTCAGAATTTGCAAAATCTTCACACTTTCACTGCTAGAGACATCCTACGCGTAGGATTCTCCTAATGACAGCAATGTGATTTTTCAGTTCTAGACTTTCTCTTAAGCTTTGCAAACACCTTTGGACTACTCTCAACAAGAAACAAACATCAAGCAAGCATCCAAATGCAATTTTACGTTCCCCCCCCCCCCCCCCCCCCCCCCCCCCCCCCCTTGATTTTACGCTTCCACAACTTCGGTGAGCCTAGTAGCAATTATGACATGCATAATATGCTCAAGATCAAAATCAATACGTCCTACTTACTCTACTCCTACTCATCACATGGGATGGTGAAATTTTTGATGCTCAAGTCACTTTCTAGTCTCACATGGACTCTCTAGCTGACTTTTCCCCTCTTCTACCTCACCAACTCCCCATCAATCCACACCTATCTCCTACCTAATACTACCTAAGTCAAAGGATCTAGGCCAGACACACGCTCCCTAGACTCCTCCGAAGACCTAGAGAGTCCACCACCCTCTGATCCTATCTAAATGTAAAATAAGACTTTGGCAAGCCAGAGAATCCCTATCCTCAAGGACTAGTCTCGATCACCTACCTAGGGTTTTCGTCTGCCGCAGCGGCGCCAATGTTGGCGGATACGCCGTGACGGACGTCAACACAGCGAGAACTCACCTAACAAGAATTGTTAGCTAAGTATGAAGCTCGACCCGCAGGCGCGTGGAAGCAAGAAGAGGGTGTCAACCTACATTCGATCGACCCTTGACTACTTCCTACAGAGGTCTCTACCCATTGTCTAAGTTACAGCTTACTATTGTGCACATGAGGAGATTTCCTACAACGCTTCCATGAGCCAAATACCCATTAGACATTCTCTAAATGTACGAAACTTGAGGGATATCCTATTAACACCAATAGGCCTCTCTCCCTAAGGTTCGTGACCCAAAACCCTACCCAAAAACACCCGGTGCAGAATCACGTAGGATGTATGATAGGTTTTTGTAGGTCGACGTTTCTGAAAACTAAGGTGCCTAATGTGTAGATCTACTCAATAGGAACGCGTGGATATGCTGAAATGCGGAAACAAACACCGTTTGCTTACTGAATCCCTAGAAATAGCTCGCAGGTCAATCTCGCGAAGCCGGGTCGTACACGCACAATGTGGGTATTGGGACGTAGCTCTCTCTAGGAGCAGCACACAACACTTCTCCGTATTCGATTTCGATCACCAGTGTGCGCGTAGCGTCAAGATAAGCTCTCACTCTCTCTCATACACAGAATACGCTTCTCATAGGTCTCCATAGAATGAACAAGGGGTTTTTTCATTAAGGTTAAAATTTGGTATATATACCTTCCAAATACAAATCCTCATGTTCCAAAGTGAAATCCTACTCAGTCTAATGGCAAAAAATAATATACAAAATTGGAAACTTCTGCAAGCCCCCAGTATTTACAAGTGAAATTACAGGTTTTTCTTAATCAAAGAATGACTACATAGGATTTCCTTCTTTTCTCATTTCGTCAGTCTTCAGTTGAGTGTGGCCGCCAGTCTTCAGCTAACACACACACACACACACACACACACACACACACACACACACAAAGAGAGAGAGAGAGAGAGAGAGAGAGAGAGAGAGAGAGAGAGAGAGAGAGAGAGAGAGAGAGGACACTAATCTCTCCTTAGCTAGAGGCAGAGAGAGAGGTTGAGAGGGCTGCCACACCTGCACTAGAGAGAGAGGGGAGGGAGAATAAGCATTGGTTTTACAATCAGCAATCGATAAAGCAACAATCGATAAAATCCACAATCGAGAATAAAAAATGAATAATCGACATCGACATTTTCGAAATTGAGAATTGACAAAATTAAGAGTTGCACAATTAAGAGTATCGACATCGACATTTCCGAAATTAAGAGTTGCACAATTTGAAAAGTTCAATCCAATAATTCCAAGGCGGAAGATGTGTAAGCCCAATGTAGGAGCAGACCTCTATAAACGGCAAAGGTGGATGACGGGAGGGAACGTCAATAATTCTTGGCTATTTTTGTAGGTTTTTACGTTAGATTTCTTTGAGCTTTGTCAGTGCTGGCACCTTTTGGGTTGAATTGGACAAAGGTGAATCTCCAATTTTGTAATTGGGATTGCACTAAATCTAGGTTTTCTCGAGCGTTTAAAGGCAAATTTAAATTTTGAGGCAAATCTCAAAATTTTGTGAGGGGGGTTACACTAAATCAAGTTGAGGCATAGTGCTTTCTCCTAAAATCTTAGAAAACTTGCATATGAGAAATTTTAGGGGACGCTATTATATTTGAAGGCTTTTACACTCAAATTTCTATACTTTGTAGGTTTTCTCACCTTCAAATGTATAATTTAGAGATAAATTTCAAAATTTGCAATGGGATTACACTAAATTGAGGATTTTTCAAGCATTTGGCTATACCCTACTTTTTTCAAACATTTTAGAGGCAAATTTATTATATTTAGAGGTTTTTGCATTGAACTTCTCTGCACTTTGTAGATACTCTAAACCTTAATTTATGTTCTCTAACCTTTGTAGTTTCTTTTTTTTAATGCTCTTAAGAACTTGATTTGAATTAACTCATAAAGAATACATGCAGATCTTGGCATATCCTTTGTAGAGGGGTCTCCAATCAATACAAATATGCACACATTGACCCAAAACATACCTGAACATTATTGCAAGTACACTATATTTCTATCAAGGACCTATCTTCTTCTTCTTGGCAAGCCGCTTCCTCCTGCTTGATAAAAGCCATTCGCAATTAGAGATAAATTTCAAAAAATTTAGATGGGATTATACTAAACCTAATTTTTTTTCTCCAATCATTGTTCATGTAGTAACATTCAAATTAAATCTTTCGCTTATGTGGCCCTTCCTATGGAGAGAGAGAGAGAGAGAGAGAGAGAGAGAGAGAGAGAGAGAGACCCTTTTCATGGCACCCGATCCACTCTCTTTCTTTGTTTGCCTTGGTCCCCCCCCACCCCCCTAAGCCCTTTCCTTATATCACGTGGCAAGGGCCTTCAAGGTGTATTAGAGATAGTTGAGAAAATTTGTAGGTGGGATTATAATAAACCTAGGTTTTTCTTGGGGTAGACAATAGGTTTATGCTATTATTCAATAGTCCATTATCTATACTCTTTATTATGGAGTTTGAAAAATTAGAAGAAAGAGAGGGCCTCCACGCGTTGTTTTGTGGTTGATTTGCATGGCATGCTGGATCAACACCAAAATTGATTTTTTAAGTCTCTGTTGGGTCGTCTTCCTTACCATAGACACATTAAAAATTGAGTGAAGTAGTTTAGATTCTATGTGATTCCATCCTTTTTCAATGATCTACAATAGTCAAAATTGTACGTCTGACAACCTGTTATCAGTCTATGTGTGTGTGTGTGTGTGTGTGTGAGAGAGAGAGAGAGAGAGAGAGAGAGAGAGAGAGAGAGAGAGAGAGAGACCACGTAGACTGTGCAAGTCACCTTTTTTCCACAACGCCAGACTGTAGTAGTCAAAATTATGTGTGTGTGTGTGAGAGAGAGAGAGAGAGAGAGAGAGAGAGAGAGAGAGAGAGAGAGCTGACACTAGAAAGTAGACATAGAAAGAGAAAGAGTGAGGTGGGTCATCGGGACCAAGACCAAGACGAAGACCTTGATCATGATAGCTACTAATGATCATGTAGAGGCGAACGAGGGACAAGCATTGTCCATTGGTGGAGAGTGCTTGGTAGTAGAAGATGGTTGCTCAAGTCAATGGGTGTGCATGGGTTTGCTTGAGCCATTAAGAGTTTGGTCTGGTAGCAAGAGATTAAAGAGCTAATGGCTTAGGTGGGAGCAGTTGTAGCCACAACTCGGATAGACTCTATGTGTGTGTGTGTGTGTGTGTGTGTGTGTGTGAGAGAGAGAGAGAGAGAGAGAGAGAGAGAGAGAGAGAGAGAGAGAGAGAGAGAGGAGCCCATTCCATTGTACAAACTTAGGGGAGGCATTCTTCTCCATGCTCTCTCTCACCCCCCATCACCAATGATGGCAGTTTCCTGTACATTAGAGCAGGCTGACGCATTGAGAGATATTTATCTGCATGTTATGATGATGATGTATTAATTGAGGCAAAAGGTTAAAATAGGTCCTTTTCTTGCAATGGTGAATACAAAAAGACCTTAATTGGGGATGCAATGATGCAGAGCATCTTAGCATTGTATGCATTTGGGCTTCTTCTATGGCTAGCAATGTTGTTTTAACTTCTAGGAGCCATTGCCGCCAATTACTTTAGCTTCAGATATTTGGAGAATGTGTAGATGTTTTAATCTATCCTAAGTCATGTGTGTGTGGGTGAGTGTGTTGGAGTATTAATCTATATAGTTTATTCACAACTTGAACAATATATTCAAAAAGAGACACGACAAAGATAAATAAAAGTGATTACACACATATTTACTAAAAAAACTATGTACATTTGACATGTAATTTTGATGTTTTATTACATCTAAGAAATAAAAATGGAGTAGCAGTAGTAGAAGAAGAAGTATCCCTGCCACCAATTGATCGAACAACACTTGAATTTAAAGATAAAAGAAGCCGGAATCCTTACCAGTAGCCATCATGTAAACAAAAAAATCGTCAGCAATTTTGTTTAAACATGGAATGCAGGTATAGGACAGATCCAACAGTTGTCATCCATGAGCCTTTTATCCTTGCATTCAAAAATGTTCAATGATAGTTGTGTATCAAGGAGTAATCACTTAAGATTAGTTCAAAAGTGTAAGAAGGTGAAAACTTGGTAAAGAGCAGGAATATGTTTTTTTTTTAAAACCAAGCTACTTAACTAGCCAAAGAGCAGAAAAGGACTAAGCTCTTATGAAAAAAACAAGCAAAGATTTTAGTTAAGTAGGCATTTACAACATCATATTGAATTAAAACTTACATACTATCGTTGAAAATGTACAAGTATGTAAGTACCCTTCTATGGACATGTATGATTGTCTTGAAAATAAGATCTATTTAACCAATTTAAGTATAGTCTTCTTTGGTTTATAAGTCGTTTTAACAGCATATGGCAATTCCCACGACAGAAAGCAATGAAATTATTGCTACTATTATCAAAGATAATTTATGATTTCAAGGAAATGAAAATTTCTTTAGCCTATTAAGATTATGCCAATCTGTGAATGAAAAAATTGTTAATGACTACAAACTTATTAATTTAATAGGTTTAAATGTATAAAGCTAAGTAGATATTTAAAAATGAAAATCATATTTGGTTCCTTAAGAAGGAGAAAACTAAAAAAAGTGAGGAAATAATCCACCCGAGGGAGGAAGATTAAGACTATAATCGCAATTAGCAAAGGGTCTAGAAGCATTTAGATATTTGCTCTCAGAAATAAACATGAGTAGTAGCATATAAAGAAATTCAATTTGTGCTATGTTCCTGGGTTACGTATTTAGAAATTGTGTGATCTACTACCAGCATGAGTCATTTTCATTTCTTAGGAACATAAAAAAACTAAAATTATGCTATATAGAGAGAATGCTATCCACCTGGAGGAGGAGGATGCGACCATGGAGCCGATATCTGCACGTTTTTCTGCCATGAGTGAGGCACTTAGCATATGTTTTGTATATCTTTGGCACTCAGAATTTATGTTCAACCACCGTCTTGACCTTTTTTTTTCGCTTTCAAAGGACAACGACTTGCATTACTTAGTACATGTGATTGTGAATGGAGGCTTTAGTGCATGTGTGCAAGGTGATACATAAGGGGATAGGGAGTTACATTGACTGCGCTCAAACTAATGAAGAGCGCTAATGCGTTGATTGATATTGTTGATAAGCATGATGCAAATAACGAGTGAGTATTGTTGTATAAGTGCAATACACAGGGAGTGTGTACGAGAAACACCACTCGATTGTTTGCAGAAAAATAGGTTTGCAGTGTGTGTGTGTATTCGAGCAAAAGAGAGAAGGAGAATAAAAAGCCAAAAAAGGCCATTTCGCTACCTGCCGTTGTATGCAAATTTTTGTGTGCAGGCGTACATTATCGCAAGGCAGACAGTATTTACTAAGTGCAGGTCAGAACCTCTTTTCTCAGAGCCCATGCAAATTCGCAACAAGCCGTAAGTCTGCAACTTTCTGCCGTTCGTGAACCAAGCTGTACACATGGTGTATGTGTGTGTGTGTGTGTGTGTGTGTGTGTGTGTGTGTGTGTGTGTGTGTGTGTGTGTGTGTGTGTGTGTGTAGTAAACACAACGTGCTAAACTCTGTTTCACAAGCCAGAACGAACTGGCGCAAGTCACAGAATATCCATCTTTGCGTGACATAGTCGCATGCAATTAAAAAAAAAAAAAACCTTTGTCAATTAGGTAATAGTTCCCACTCCACGTTTTAGCGATGTTCGAAAAAAAAGGTGTCTCGGCATAATATCTTGCCGTATTTTATTTCACAAAAGCCCGTGAGGGCAAAGGGAAAGGGAGAAATTCCATCTCAAAATAGTGAAAAACCCCATAAAATACACCTAATTTTCTAAAAACTCCTCTTGGCAATTTTAAGGAAAGGAACTTTTTTGGAAAAATGATTTTTCCCAAACACTAGCTATTTACACTGTGTGTGTGTGTGTGTGTGAGAGAGAGAGAGAGAGAGAGAGAGAGAGAGAGAGAGAGAGAGAGAGAGAGAACAAAATTTTAAACAACATAGGAACAATCGAAAAAGGGGTATTGGTGTGTGTGTGTGTGTGTGTGTGTGTGTGAGAGAGAGAGAGAGAGAGAGAGAGAGAGAGAGAGAGAGAGAGAGAGAGAGAGAGAGAGAGAGAGAGGCATTGTTATCTTCCTAGAGTGATTCCAAGGACTACAGTTTCATTCTCCTCACAAATGGGCATGTATATACACACACACTCCCCTACCTATATATGAATTTGTGTGTATGTGTGTGTGTGTGTGTGTGAGAGAGAGAGAGAGAGAGAGAGAGAGAGAGAGAGAGAGAGAGAGAGAAACCATGATTTTTTTGGCTGTAGCAATGCACGAGTCACATACTAAAATTCATAATATTTAGAGTCCTTGGGATGGCCATGTAGTTTTGCTCGAGCTTTGAAATGAAATTTGAAGGGTGACCACTCGCTACTTTTGTTTTTAAAATCCATCTTAAAGATGGCTTTACTTTGCATTTTGAAGGCCATAAAGAACTCCTTGTATGTATGGCCCAATGAACCTTCCTTTGTAAACCTTGTGATTATTTGACACCCCCTCTCGCACGTGGGATCAATTGTCCCTATAAATTGGAGGTGGGCGAAGTGCTTTTGTACTGTCCCATGACTGATTAATCTCCACGTGATCACCATGTGATCACAATTAAAGTGAACCCTAAGTAAACTCAATGTGAACATCAAGTGACCGCCAAGTGATCCCCATGTGAATCCCAATCGAGATATGATCACCTTGTGAATCCACCTATTTCAAAGTGATCACCGTGTGACCCCAGCCATCTCAAAGCGATTTCTAAGTGAACACCATGTGATCCTCACCCCGTCATTTTAACTATATCATTTTATGTTCTCACCTCCATTTCAAGTGACACGCAATAACTTAGTGGGAGAGCATAGACTCCGATGTGGTAGGTGATGGTTCAAGCCACGGAGGCTCAAGCCGGTCGAAATCTTTTGATTCTTGCGAATAAACGGACGGTCCACATCTTCCAAAGATTGTGGACCGTTGATCCCACCTGACAAGGGGATGTCAAATAGTCCTGAGGCTTTGCAAGCTTGCATAAACCTTTCATGTCGTGAATGATCTCTGATCTTGGTGCTCAAAGCTTAGCAGTTGTACACATATGCTCGTGTTTTGTTTGTATGTATGTTTATGTATATGAGAGAGAGAGAGAGAGAGAGAGAGAGAGAGAGAGAGAGAGAGAGAGAGAGAGAGAGAGAGAGAGACGGAGGAACCCGTTGTGTCTATGTGTGTGCGCGTGTGTGTACATCAAGCTCGATGATTTAATGATGGGATTCTAGTGATTTATTGTGGATGTCATGCACGTATTGTGTGTGTGTGTGTGTGTGTGTGTGTGTGAGAGAGAGAGAGAGAGAGAGAGAGAGAGAGAGAGAGAGAGAGAGAGAGAGAGAGAGAGAGAGAGAGAGAGAGAGATAGATAGATAGATTTTATTATCGTCCTCGGAGGTCAAATATGACCTATGGGACCAAAGTTACATGTGATGTAGTATGTGTATGGCTGATGAGTGACTCTCGATGCTCCAAAATTGTAGTGATGAGAGTCGCAATGGAGAGCCCACACTTTGGCTGGGAGAGGAAAGTGTGTAGGTCTAAGTTATGGCTGAAAATGTGAGAGAAGCAAGTTCGGATGTGATCAAAAGCTGAGCACTCTAGTAGTGTGTGGTACTCAGACTCTCGAACTTGCAGTGAGCATAATGTGCACACTCGATTTGACTCTTCTCCATTGCCCCAACGCCCTATCTCGCATCGAAGGAAATGGGAGCTAAGCCGAATTTCTGTGATAGTGCGTATCGCGGACAAGGGAATAGGCTCAAGCATGTAAGTGTGAGTACGGGTTCCTCTCTCAGCGAAGAACATGGTTTTGTAGTTGGGGGCAATATAGGTGGTGTAATGTATGAAGCGTGACCCACCGGACTTCTCCCAAGCCGTAATACATTGGCGTTGTAGAAAAGCTTCATTCACTTGAGAGTCAATTGAAGCATCATGTAGCAAGTGTAATGCATCCCATCTCCCAAACCACTTCTTTATGTCTTGCATCCATCCCGTGCTCAAGATCTTGCTTTTATGCGTCTTTTGAACTTTTTTGCTTGCTTCCCATGCAATTGTAGGAAGTCGATGTGAGGGGTTTTGACGCATCTTTATCATGTACTCCACAACCCTTTCCATGCCCATAACCTCAATTGGAAGAGATCCCGACTCAAGAAGTAGGAGCATATATGGTGTTTGTGTCTTAACTTGGAGAAAGTTTGTAAGAAAACGCTTTTGGACATTCTCAAACTCTTTCCATGTAGACTTTGAGATGCTCCCGCCCCACACTTCAACTCCATAAAGAAGAACCGGTGTCACCAATGCATCAAAAAGATACTTCTTGAGAACCCAACACTTGATGTTTCCTGCATTACACATGTTCTCAAATGCATAATATGCTCTTTTTCCCGCTTCCAAACGACGCATAGCACATTCATACCACTTGTGATTGGATGGAACCTCAAGGCCAAGGTACTTAAAGCTTTCAACAACTTCAAGTGTCTCGTTGTTGTACACAATGCATGGCTTCTCCTTATGGTTGGTTTTCACAAGCATAACCTTTGTTTTGGATTCATTTACAATCAGCCCACTATGCAAGCAAAAGTTCTCAAGGACAACCATAAGCTTTTGTGCATCTTCTAAAGTGTGTGCTAGAAGCACTACATCATCCGCATACAACAAAAGCATGATTACCGCATTGCAAATAGTGACCTCTTCAATGCCTTCTTCTTGCATAAAGTCAAGTACCATTTGTTCCAATTGATCGATGCATAGACCAAAGAGAGTTGGTGACAATGGACATCCTTGTTTAACCCCAATAGTGCTTACAAAAATTTCTGAAATTTCTCTTCCCATGCGCAATTGACAAATCACCTTCTCATAGATTCGAGAAACCGCAAGCATAAACTCACTTGGCACTTGGAGTTCTTCCATCCTTCTCCACAAATTGTTACGTGGAATCATATCAAAGGCTTTCTTAAAGTCCACAAAACAAAAATACAATCGCTTGCCTTTCAACCGACTTTCCTCCATGAGAACACGAAGAGTGACAAGATGATCAATGGTGCTATGGCATCGACGAAAACCCGCTTGTCCCTTTGCACGCTTGTCATTCTCTTCAGCCCAATCACTCAATTTCATCTCCATTATGCACCCAAACAACTTTGCCATAAGAGACCCAATCATTATAGTCCGGTAGTTGCTTACATTCTTTACATCCCCTCCTTTATGACATTTCAATGTACATTGGTGCCCGTTTGAAATCCATACATAGTGATAACTTCTCTTTCCTTTGGCTGAGATTATCATGCTTAGTTGCTTCTCCACATGAAAGGTCAATACATAAGGTGCGATGGTCGGATTCCGGGGTCCATTGACCAAACATAAAACTCTTTATGCGATACATGATGGCTTCAAAGAGTAGCATATAGTCAATCACACTATCCCCATTATGTCTCCTACATGTAAATCCATTGGTTCCACTCCACAAAGATACACCATTGGCAATGAGCATACCCGTGCTATTACACATGTGTAAAAGTAATTTTCCATAGTGATCCGGCTCTTTCTCATCCATTGAAGTACGATCATACAAGTGAACTTCCTCTAACTCCCTTGAAATGTATGGCATATCAAATTGTTGAGTATCATGTTGCAATGTTTTTGTGCGAGCATTCATATCCCCAAATACAATAACATCACCTTCACCTTTGAAATAAGCAATGTCCTCTTCCAAATCAGAAAATGGTTGATCTCTATCCATGCAAGCATAAAAGGGAGAATCATGATGAGGAATGTAGCAACCGGCTACAAAAATGGGTGCTCTTTTTGGTGTCATAATTTTCAGCCATACATAACGTTTGTACTTGTCATCTTTCACAATTGATACAAAATCTTCCAATCCTTTCTTAACCATACATGCTAACCCTCCTTGTCCTCTTCGTTGCTTGAGATTCTTTGACCACATCAATGAATGTACATTGTAATCCTGCAAGCCGTTAATCCTTTGTGTATCATGCTCCCAAGTTTCAACAAGAAGTACAACATCGGCTTTGCTTGTTAGTTCATCAATGCCAACCCCCGCATTCCATGGGTATCCATTACAATTCCAAAAGCATATTTTCAATTGTAACTCGGTCTCATAGGTCACGCATCCCTATTTGCTTGAGAGACTTGCCTCCTCCTTGGGCACATTTTCTTCATGAGAGATCTCCTTGTTTTTATTATTCTTTTCCTCATATGCCTTGCGACGCATATTTTGTTGCTTAATAGTACGATCTTCACATACAAAACATTTTGTATCCCTCAAATAGATCCAACTATTATCAAGGATAATCTTTCGCTTGGTCTCATCCGGCATGGTGCATACAATTGGCCGTTCTCCCGAGCGAGGAGCTCCTTGCTTCCCCACTCTATGTGCTCCATAGACCATAACTCCGGACATGCCAAAGTGGGTTTTGAAGAAATCTTCAATAACAATGGCAAGAGAAGGAGGTGTCTCTAACTTCTCTTCGGGAATTCCACGAATAACAATGTTCTTGGAACGTCGTTCCCGTTCCTTCAACTCCTCCACATCCACATTCTCAACATTCTTTGTTTGAGCCATAGCTTGCATGAGTGAGGAGTTAGAAACCACATTGCTACCACATACATCAGCCCAAGACTTGTTTCATACATTTTTCATGTCGCATACATCCCGGCTCATAGTGTCAAATTTCTCCTCTTTCAATACATGGTCATGCTCTACTTTGCTCATCCGCTCCTTCAAAGCATTCAAGTCCACAAGAGAGCGTTTACATTCCTTGACTTCCTCTTCAAGTTGCATCAAATGTGTTGTTTGCATCTCAAGTGTCCTCTTGAGATTCTCATTCTCAACCACAAGTACCCTTAGTGTGCCATTCTCCATTGCAAGTGCTCGTAAGTCTTCGCCTTGTTTGTTTACGGTCTCTTGCAATGATACCAAGTACGCCATGATCATGGTTTTCGATGTCGTTGGTTGGGTGGTTGTGTTGCTATCTCCACACTTAGGAGATTTTGGATCATTTTCCACAATGGTTGTGGACCTTGTTGAAGACGAAGAACCCTTGCGAGTGCCGGAAGACATTGTATGTAAAATAGGAGAGAGAGAGAGAGAGAGAGAGAGAGAGAGAGAGAGAGAGAGAGAGAGAGAGAGAGAGAGAGAGGAAGGAACCCGTTGTGTGTGTGTGTGTGTGTGTGTGTACATCGAACTCGATGATTTAGTGATGGGATTCTAGTGATTTATTGTGGATGTCATGCACATATCATGTGTGTGTGTGTGTGTGTGTGTGTGTGTGTGTGTGTGTGTGTGTGTGTGTGAGAGAGAGAGAGAGAGAGAGAGAGAGAGAGAGAGAGAGAGAGACGTTGTTGCTTGCAAGATTTTGTGTGTGAGTGAGAGTGCTGAGAAATAGAAATTGGTCCATGCGATTCATCCTCTATGTGTGTGTGTGTGTGTGTGTGTGAGAGAGAGAGAGAGAGAGAGAGAGAGAGAGAGAGAGAGAGAGAGAGAGAGAGAGAGAGGGGGGGGGGGGGGCGCTTGGAGAATAAGCATTGATATTACAATAGAAAATCAACGAAGTGACGATCAATGAAAGCCTCAATTGAGAATCAGGAGTCGACAATGGACATCGACATCTATGGAATTGAGGATCAATGGAATCAAGAATCAATGGAATTGGAAAAGTTCGCTCTGACAAATCTAAGGCAGGTCATGCATGCCCAAGGCAGGCGCGGACCTCAACAGACAGCAACGATAGACGATGGGAGACAATCCGACAACTCTCGGGTGTTTTTGAAGGTGTAGAAACTAGATTTCTTTAAGCTTTGTCGGTGTTCCCACCTTTGGATTGTCTTCGAATTTAAAAGTAAATCTCAAAATTCATAGTGGTATTGCAGTAAACTTAGGTTTTTTCGAGCACTTAAAGAAAAATTAGAATTTTGGAGACAATTCTCAAAATTTTGTAAGGGGAGTTATACTAAATTGAGTTGAGGGAGAGTGCTTTCTCCCAAAAACTTAGAAAACGCACGTAAGAGAAATTTTAAGGGCAACTTTATTATATTTGAAGGCGTTTACACTCAATTTCTCTATACTTTGTAGGTTTCCTCACCTTCAAATTTAGAATTTAGACATAAAAATTTCAAAATCTGGAGGAGGAATTACACTAAACCTATGATTTTTTGAGCATACGACTATACTACGCTTTTTCACAAAAAATTTAGAGGCAAATTCACTATACTTGAAGGTTTTTGCACTAAACTTCTCTACTTTGTAGATTCTCTAAAATTTATCTATGAACTTTGTAGTTTCTTTGAATTTTGGAGTTATTCTCAGCTTCAATTTAAAATTGAAGGTTGAGTGCTAGACCTCCATGGCCCGGGTCATGGGTTTGAGTGTAGCTAGGTGACCCTATGCACTCATAAGGACGTTTACTTTGACTTGCATGGGATTTGTGCAATTGGAACAAAAAAGTTGTTATTCTTCTTGCATCTATGTCTCTTTTGGAGCATGGGGATGTTCAGTTTGTGAAGTGAGTGATGCTAAAAACATTTTTTAAAAAAAATCAAGATAAATCTCAAAATTTATGGGTGGGATTATACTGAACGTAGATTTTTTCCTCCAATTGTTATGGGTGTCCTAACCTTCAAATTAAATCTTACGAGTATGTGGCCCATCCTATGGATGGAGAGAGAGAGAGAGAGAGAGAGAGAGAGAGAGAGAGAGAGAGAGAGAGAGAGAGAGAGAGAGAGAGAGGTGTGATCCTTTTCTTGGCACCCAATCCACTCTCTTTCTTTCTTTACCTTGGTCCCCCCCCCCCCCCCCGACAACCCTTTCCTTATGTCACCTGGCACGGGTCTCTAATGTGCAGTAGATATAGTTGAGAAAATTTGTAGGTGGGATTACACTAAACCTATGTTTTTCTCGAGCACTCTGATATACAATATAGTCTTTCTCTATTATTCAATAGTCTATTACCTATACTCATTATTATTTCAATCATCCATTATCTACACTCCGATACGCAATATTATTATAATGGAGCTTGAAAAATTAGAGGAAAGAGAGGGCCTTCAAGCATTCCTTGTTGTATCAATGTCAAAATTGTGTTGTTGAGTCCCTACTAGGTCATCCTCCTTTCCGTAGACACATTAAAGAGCCTTCCAAAATTGCATGAAGTGGTTCAGATTCTATGCAACTCCATTCTTTCCCAATGACCTGCAATAGTCATGATCGTGCATTTGACAACACGTGTGTGTGTGTGTGTGTGTGTGTGTGTGTGAGAGAGAGAGAGAGAGAGAGAGAGAGAGAGTCTTCTTATGGCCCAATAATGGTAAAGCCGTAGGCAAGTCTAAATAAATTCCATTATTAAGACCAAAGCTCCTGAGGTGTGCACCATATCCCACATAGAGGGCTCAACAAAACCGATAATAGATCCCACACCCACTTACCCAAAATAATTACCAAAAACAACCATTAATAGGCTACTTAAGGACCTATCTTCTTAAGAAAGAAAAGAGAAATCAAATGCTCTGATACCAATGTAATGGAAATGGCCTATGAACTTTGAAAGTAGCGGAATTAGGAAATTAGGTGAAGTACTTTTGAGAGATTACTTTGTGAGCATAGTGGGTGAACTTAATTGATGGTAGCAACATAAACATGGTACTTAGTTAACTTGGCATGAACAATACTTTTGCAAAAGAGAGAGTTTAGAGAACATGACAATAGTTGAGGACCGGATTCATATGGAGCCGGTCCCCCCTCCAATAGGCATTTGTATTATAGTTTCTCCCATCAAGAGAGACTTGGTACAATACAATCTTTGTGTTCCTTGTGACCTACGTGATGCGATGAAGATGGAAAGCTTCATGCATCACAAGCATAACATAAACTTGTAGAAAGCATTAACTATTCTAAGTCTCAATCCCAAGGCCTCAAACACCTTGAAAGGTGGAGAGAGCTAGCGGGGAATGAGGGTAGGGAAGAGGAAGAAGAAACATTCCATAGGAGAAAGAAATAGTTTTTCACTTATCATTACTCTTCTTGCTAGCATACATAATAGCATAGTAATGGAGATGGAGAAGATGGCAAGCTTAAGCATTGAAGCATGGCTCTTGGTTGGATTTGCATTCCATAGCCAAGAGTGTTGATGTAGGCTTTCACTTCTCACAAGCTTGGAGAAGGAGGTAGTGTTCCTTAACTTTCACTAAGTGAGAATGCCCTTGTAAATGAGTGTGTGTGTGGAGTATATCCCCCTAGCACCCCACTTCCTTGCTTTGAGCGAGTGGTGAATTTTCTACATGTTGCAAGCTCATTGGACCCCTCTCCCCCTAGCCAATCACATGCAACATGCAGTCAAGTACATGTCCTCCTTACCCCGTAGAGAGAGAGAGAGCCTGAAAATATCTAGATATTTGTTGGATGGAAGTAGAAGCTCATTGGACCCCTCTTTAGCCCAACCAATAACATTCAAGCACACCATGTGGTTAAGCTTAATGAGAGTCTGACATGTGTCCCATGTGCCCTTTTAGAAAAGAGGTGCCCCTTGGGTGAGTGGAAGGTTAGGTCAAAGATTCCCCTAACTTTGGGACTTTTATGCATAGGAGGCTTCTCAAGCAACTTCCTCATTAAGTGTGTAGGGTCTCTTTTTGACTCAAGCATCTTACCCCCGATGCATAGGAAGCTTCTCAAGAAACTTCCTCATTAAGTGTGTAGGGTCTCTTTTTGACTCCAGCATCTTACCCACCATGCATAGGAAGCTTCTCAAACAACTTCCTCATTAAGTGTGTAGGGTCTCTTTTTGACTCGAGCATCTTACCCCCCATGCATAGGAAGCTTCTCAAGCAACTTCCTCATTAAGTATAATGTAATGGAATTGGCCTATTTAATTTGAGAGTAGCGGAAATTAATGAGAGTACTTTTGAGAAATGACTTTGTGAGCATAGCGGGTGAACATAATTGAAGATAGCAACATAATCATAGCAATTAGTTAACTTGGCATGAACAATACTTTTGCAAGAGAGAGAATTTAGAGAACATGACAACATTTGAGGACCGGATTTATGTGGAGCCGGTCCCCCCTCCAATAGGAATTTGTATTATGATTTAATTGGCCTATTTAATTTGAGAGTAGCGGAAATTAATGAGAGTACTTTTGAGAAATGACTTTGTGAGCATAGCTATTAGCGGGTGAACATAATTGAAGATAACAACATAATCATAGCAATTAGTTAACTTGGCATGAACAATACTTTTGCAAGAGAGAGAATTTAGAGAACATGACAACAGTTGAGGACCGGATTTATGTGGAGCTGGTCCCCCTCCAATAGGCATTTGTATTATGATTTCTCCCATTAATAGAGACTTGTTACAATACAATCTTTGTGTTCCTTGTGACCTAGGTGATGCAATAAAGATGGAAAGCTTCATGCATCACAAACATAACATAAACGTGAAGAAAGCTTTAACTATCCCAAGACCTCAAACACCTTCGAAGGTGGAGAGAGCTAGCAGGGAATGAGGGTAGGGAAGAGGAAGAAGAAACATTTCGTAGGAGAAAGAATTAGTTCCTCACTTATCATAACTCTTGTTGCTAGCATACATAATAGCATAGTAATGAAGAAGAATGAGATGGAAAGCTTAAGCATTGAAGCATGGATCTTGGTTGGATTTGCACTCCATATCCAAGAGTGTTGGTGTAGGCTCTCAACCTCTACTTGCTTGGAGAAGGAGAGGGAGCTCTTGGACTTTGCATAGCACACAATGAGAGTGTTTGTGAGTCTGTGTGGGTGAGTATACCCCCTAAGCAACCCCCTAGCTTGCTTGGGTCGACCCCCCCCCCCCCCTTGTAGCTCGTTCATTGGACCCCTCCAGGCCTAGCCAATCACAAGCAGGAGGCATTACAAGCAGCAAGGGTAGCCTTGAGACAAGTGTCCCCCTTTCCCCTTTGAGAGAGAGGGCTAGATAAATGCTAAATCATTTAATTAAATCTCCTAAATTATTATTGGACCCCTTGGGTGGCCAATCAATAGGCTTCAGGCACACCATGAGGGCAACATGAGGAGGAACTTGACAAGTGTCCCTTTTGCTTTCTTTGTACCATGCATGCCTTGTGTGAGTGTGTGGGTGTTCTCTCTCATCCCCCCTCATGTAGGGCTCGCCCCCTCCTTGTAGGTATTGAATATTTGACTTTTTGACACCTCAAGCCCCTCATACATAGGCCCAGTTCCCACCACAAGCTTGGCCGTTAAGCACTTTAAGCTTGGGCTAGGTTCTCACCTTAAGTGAAACCCTAGCATCTCAAGCATGTCAAGCACCTCAAGCATCTCAATAATTAAGCACCTCAAGCATCTCAAGCACCTCAATTATCAAGCACCTTAGTCATCAAGCATGACAAGCAGGACAAGCACCTCGAGCTGGGTCGGGTTCCCGCGCCTCAAGCTCAGCCCTAGCTTACCCAAGGTCAAAGGACTTTTACACACATTATTTGAGGTCTTCAATGAAGCTAAACCTAAGGTCTTATGCTCCATTAGTTAGCCTTGCTCTTTGATAGACCATCTCTCATTTGAGCCCCTTTACCATTGGCCCCGTGTTGAGATAGATCTATAAGCACATGTCTATATCTTAAGACTTGTTCCCGTTTATTCTCCCACATTAAGTGATCAATTTAATATGAGAAAATCATTTGGGTTGGTTAGATATTAGATATTAAATTTTATGACATTACCTCTCTCTTGAAATCATAGTCGTCCTTGACTATGAGGTAGAAGAGATAAAACCTTAGTCATTAGTCAATTTTACTTAGCGGGTAGAGGATCCCTTTTTACCCTATGAAATATTTCCAAGATGGATGACTAATCCATTTGGTGCCTGGGAGACATAGCTACCGCAATCATGTCTACTCTTTAGTCCATTTCATTCTCCCAAAGTAGAGTGACAAATTCTACTTGGTGTTTGAGAGACGTCGTCATCACAAACATGATTCTAAGCATGCATACTAGTTAAATTTCTGCACAATTAAAAAGAGGACTAGTCCAATAAGACAAAAACACAAGTCATTTAAAAGAAATTTGTACATTTGCTTACTCTAATGTAGCATTGTAAGCATTGGCAAGGTTCATACTATCCTTAAGCTGTATTCCTTGCATCCATCTAGCATGTTCAAAAGGATAATTTTTGAACTTAATAAGATACCGTCGGATAATCTTACCATGTCGTAGTACCTTGTCTTCATGCCGAAGGACAGCTTTGGGTTGTAGCACCTCTTCTTGGTCTTCAACTTTGGGAGGGTCTTCAATAATTGGTTCAGTTGGTGGCTCTCCTTTGTAGGGCTTAAGTAGGCTTACATGAAAGGCATTGTGTATGAGCCAATGGTTGGGCAACCTGAGTTGATAAGCCGTCTCATTGATGGGCTTCAAGATTTGGAAAGGACCATAGTATCTTTTTGCTAGTTTAGCATAATACTTTTGATGGCCCATAGGATTTTTGCCCATCGTTTGCCTTAATCGAGCCTTAGGAAACTTGAGTAAGATCACCCAATCATTTTCTTTGAACATTAAGGCTCTTCTGTGCTTATCAGCAACAGCTTTTTGCCTTGTTGAGAGATGGATATAGTCTCCCTAATCTTTTGAAAAGATTCTTGTAGGTCACGGCTATACTCATCGGCGGCGAAGATCTTCCCATGTACTTTGAGTAGCAAGGGACTTTTAGGTCTTCCCATCTCAAAAGGTGCTTTTCTCGTAGAAGTATGTACAGTATTATTGTAGGCATACTCTACAAGAGGTAAGTACTTTTCCCATTGTGAGCGTTGATCTACTTCGGTAACATAAGTCTTGAGTAGATCGAGTATCGTAAGATTGGCTATCTCACTTTGGCCATCCGTTTGTGGGTGATAGGCCGAAGAGAAATTCAATCTTGTTCCTAGATTTTCAAAGAGACCTTTCTAGAAATTATTGGTCATTCTAGGATCTCTATTTGACACGATGGATGTGGGTAATCCATGGTGCTTGAAAATCTGAGATATGAAGAGAGTTGCCATTTGATGTGCCTTAATAGTATTTTTGACAGGAATAAAATGTGCTTGCTTGCTAAACCTGTCAACTATTGTCCATATTCCTGTATTCCCATGGATAGACTTGGGTAATCCAAAGATGAAATCCATGGATATACTCTCCCATGGTGAATTTGGGATAGGCAATGGCTGGAGTAATCCAGGTTGCTTCCTCTATCATACTTGGTCTTTTGGCATACTACACATTTTGAAACATACTCTTGTATGTCCACTTTCATGGTAGGCCAATAGAAGTACATCTCTACTCCTCGGAGAGTAGGTTGAATACCTCTATGCCCCGCATATGGAGGAGCATGGGATTCATACATAACTTTCTCACGAAGGGAATGGGTAACACATAGCCTATTGCCGTGGAGAAGATAACCATCCTGCAAGGTGAATGGTTCCTCTTTCTTTCCCAAAGCAAGGGCTGACATTATGTCTCTAAAGTCAGGGTCAATAGCATACTCATCTATCATAGAGGATAGATCATTGTGAGTAGCTATAGACACTGCATTAACTTTGGGTCGTCGTGAAAGTGCATCGGCCACTTGATTGTGCTTAGCAGCTATGTGAGCAATATGCAAATTAAATTGCGAAAGAAAATTTGCCCACCTCATTTGTTTGTCGGAAAGCTTGGTTTGCGTCATGAAATACTTGAGACTTTGGTGGTCGGTTCGTAGGATAAATGGAGTCCCCAATAGGTAGTGCTTCCATGTGTCTAGGGCATATAGAACAACTAAAAGCTCTTTCTCATAAATGCCAAAGACTCGTTCATCAATATTGAGCCTTCGGCTCTCATATGCTATGGCATGCCCTTGTTGAAGCAAAACTGCTCCAAGGCAATCACTACAAGCATCACATTGGACCTCAAATGGCTTTGAGAGATTCGGAAGCACGAGGACTGGTTGGGAAGTAAGCTTCCCTTTGAGATTTTCAAAAGCATTTTTCTCCTTAGCAGTCCATACAAACTTAACGTTCTTCTTAGTTAAGTCGTGTAGTGGTCCTGCTACTTGAGAGAATTTTGCTATGAAGCGTCTATAGTATGCGCACATACCAACAAAGCTTCTTAGCTCATGTAGATTTCTTGGGTTAGGCCATGCTTTTATTACCTCTAACTTTGATGGATCCATTCGGATACCATCTTTAAAGATAATATGACCTAGGTATTGAATCTCTTGAAGGAAGAATTCGCTTTTCTTTTGGTTGAGAAAAATCTTATTCTCTCTCAATGCTTGAAAAATCACTTGGAGATGTTGCTTATGTTCCTCCAAAGACTTGGAGTAGATGATGATATCATCAAAGAACACTCCAGTGAATTTGTGGTATGGTCTAAAAATTTTCTCTATCAAACATTGAACGTAGCTGGTGCATTAGTCAAGCCAAAAGGCATGACTAGATATTCATAAAGACCAAACGTTGTGTGAAACACGGTCTTTAAGATATCTTCATCCATCATCCTTATTTGATGATATCCACTCTTAAGGTTAATCCTACTGAAGTAGGTAGAGCCTTGTAGCTTATCAAACAGATCTTCTACCGGAGGTACGGGAAATCTGTTTTTGATAATGATATGGTTTAGTGCTCGATAGTCCACACACATACGGTATGTACCATCTTTCTTTTGCACTAAAAGGACCGGAGAACAAAAGGGAGAGGAACTAGGCCTCACCATCCCTTTGTCTACCAGCTCTTGTACTTGCCTCATGATCTCCTCTTGTTGAGCTTGTGAGACTCAATAAGGAGGCTTGTTAGGTGGTGAGCTTCCAGGAAGGAGCTCAATGCGATGGTCATCATCCCCTCGTTTTGGAGGTAAGTCCATAGGGATATCATCGATGAACACATCTTGGAATCCTTTTAGAAAATTAGACAAGTCTAACTCTTCTTGATTCCTACCATTTACATTTGATGAAACATTAGTATCTTTTAGAACTCTTTGACAAAAATCATGTACGCAGAAACTGATCTCTTCATTGACTTATCAAAAGCAAGAGGATTTACAAGTGGGATAGTGCGACCACGCTCACTAGCATCTATATACATGTTCTTTCCCCTGTAGGTGAAGTAGATTTTCCTTTCAGGGAACTTCATGTTGGCAGCCATGCGATCAAACCATGGTGCCCCTAGGATAACATCCTCATGTTGGAGAGGAGAGATGAAGAAGTCTTCTTTGTCAACATAGCTTTGGACATGAAGCCTCAACTTCCCAATCAAGGGAGTAACGGAGGCTTGTTGTCCCTTGAAAGCTGCATCAACCACTACTATATCTCCCATCTCAAAAGCTTGAATGCCCAACTTGGTGGCCAACTCCGTTGATATGAAGTTGAGAGTAGAGTCAGGGTCAAACAAGATGAAGGCATCATGCTCTCTTACCTTTCCCCAAGCATAGGAAAGTGATGATCCTTTGCAATGAGCATCCTCTTTTGGAGCTTCGATGGTGGAAGCCCTAGGAGTCTCATTGCGAGTATTCTTCTTGGGGCAAGAACGATAGCCATGTCCTTGCTCCCCACACTTGAAATACTTATGGTCCTTGCGAAAAGCCTCAAGCTCTTCAGGGGAGAGTTTGTTTTTACCTTTGTAAACTCCCTTCTCCTTGGACCGATTGTTGTTGTTGTTGGAATTGACTTGGGAAGTATTTTGAACATTGGTTTTCCCCTTTGCATCATTTTTGTCTTTGTTTTCCATGGGCTTGACATTACTCTAGCCCCTTGATGGAAATTGATGCGTGAAGCAACCATGGTGTGATGGATTACTTCGCTAATAGTACCAGGCCGTTGAGAGTTGATGTATTTGGCCATCTCTTCAGGTAATCCCGCACAGAATTGCTGCCTTTACTCGGCAAACTCTATCTTTTGAAAGACAGTAGCCTTGAGATGTAAATCCCAAAACTTGTCTACATATTTGTGGATAGACTCATGGGAGAGGATCTTCAAGCTACGCCATTCGGTAAGCACTTTGTCCTTTGCATCGGTTGCAAGGAATTGCTTCATGATGGAAACTCGTAGAGTTTTCCATGTCTTTGGGGCTTCACGGCCATTGCCACGAAGGCTAGCCCACCATTGACGAGCTGATTTTTGGAAGTGCATAGCTACATGGCGTAGCTTGGAGGACTCTTTGAAGCCCTCATCTCCAAAGGCCGCATCAAATTGCTGGATGAAGGCCAACACTTTGTCAGTAGCACTGAAGGTGCCATCATAGGTGAGAAAAGAGATACTCTTTCCTCCCTCCTTGAACTTCTTTAGATTTTGTGACCTTCGCCATGCAGGAAATGATTTGCGATGTCCTCCCCTCTTGTATTCTCTAGGAGAATAGCCATAACTTTCGTCGGAAGAGGAGGAATGTGAAGAAGAAGAAGAAGAGGGTGACCTCTTCCTAGTGACCTCTTCCTAGCCCCTTTCTTCCTTTGTTTCCTCTCTTGCCTTTCAGAGTGATGAGGAGAAGGACTATGTGTTGATCTTTTCCTCTTGGGAGGAGTGGGCGATTGTCTAGACCGCCGTCTTTGTGGAGCCACATCTTCAGAGGAACTTAAACTTTCATTGCTTTTATGCTCTTTGGATTCCTCCTCTTGAATGGGAGAGAGTCTTCTTTTGGGGGTCTCTTCAAGAGGCCTCCTAAGCTCTCTCTCCTTTTGGAGAGGAAGAGAAATTCCATAAGCACGAAGTTGTTGAGTAACCTCGGCTTGCAAAGCAGGGTTGCCCATAGCTTGCTGCAACCTAGTGACGAGATAATTCACAAACATGGGAGCATCATCATTAGCACCTTCATATGCAAAATCAAAGATATCAATGTTCATTCTACTCTCTTGATTATTGTCAGCCATGTTAACAAAATTTATGTATGTACTTAGTGTATGCTTTGGCAATTCAAAACCTTAGTTGCCACTCCTCTTAGCCTTTGAAAATCGGCTCTTAAGTATCTACACCCATGGCTCGAAGTGGTTAATTATAGAGAGTAGAGGAGTAGGTCTAACATAGCAGAGTTGCCGAGGGCTAGCTCCTTTCGGACTTCTTATGGCTCAATAATGGTAAAGCCGTAGGCAAGTCTAAAAAGACTCCATTATTAAGTCCAAAGCTCCCGAGGTGTGCACCATCCCCCACATAGTGGGCTCAACAAAACCGATAATAGATCCCAGTTCCACTTACCCTAATATAATTAAGAAGATCAACCATTTATAGGCTACTTACGGACCTCTCTTCTTAAGCAAGAAAAGAGAAACCAAATGCTCTGATACCAATGTAATGAAATTGGCCTATTTACTTTGAGAGTAGCGGAAATTAATGAGAGTACTTTTGAGAAATGACTTTGTGAGCATAGCGGGTGAACATAATTGAAGATAGCAACATAATCATAGCAATTAGTTAAATTGGCATGAAAAAATACTTTTGCAAGAGAGAGAATTTAGAGAACATTACAATAGTTGAGGACCGGATTTATGTGGAGCCGGTCCCCCTCCAATAGGCATTTGTATTATGATTTCTCCCATTAAGAGAGACTTGTTACAATACAATCTTTGTATTCCTTGTGACCTAGGTGATGCAATGAAGATGGAAAGCTTCATGCATCAAAAACATAACATAAACGTGAAGAAAGCTTTAACTATCCCAAGCCTCAGTCCCAAGACCTCAAACACCTTCGAAGGTGGAGAGAGCTAGCAGGGAATGAGGGTAGGGAAGAGGAAGAAGAAACATTTCGTAGGAGAAAGAATTAGTTCCTCACTTATCATAACTCTTGTTGCTAGCATACATAATAGCATAGTAGTGAAGAAGAAGGAGATGGCAAGTTTAAGCATTGAAGCATGGCTCTTGGTTGGATTTGCACTCCATATCCAAGATGTGTTGGTGTAGGCTCTCAACCTCTACTTGCTTGGAGAAGGAGAGGGAGCTCTTGCACTTTGCATAGCACACAATGAGAGTGTTTGTGAGTCTGTGTGGGTGAGTATACCCCCTAAGCAACCCCCTAGCTTGCTTGGGTCGACCCCCCCCCCCCCCTTGTAGCTCGTGCTTGAAGCTCATTGGACTCCTCCAGGCCTAGCCAATCACAAGCAGGACGCATTACAAGCAGCAAGGGTAGCCTTGAGACAAGTGTCCCCCTTTCCCCTTTGAGAGAGAGGGCTAGATAAATGCTAAATCATTTAATTAAATCTCCTAAATTATTATTGGACCCCTTGGGTGGCCAATCGATAGGCTTCAGGCACACCATGAGGGCAACATGAGGAGGAACTTGACAAGTGTCCCTTTTGCTTTCTTTGTACCATGCATGCCTTGTGTGAGTGTGTGGGTGTTCTCTCTCATCCCCCCTCATGTAGGGCTCGCCCCCTCCTTGTAGAGATTTAATATTTGACTTTTTGACACCTCAAGCCCCTCATACATAGGCCCAGTTCCCACCACAAGCTTGGCCGTTAAGCACTTTAAGCTTGGGCTAGGTTCTCACCTTAAGTGCAACCTCAAGCATGTCAAGCACCTCAAGCATCTCAATAATTAAGCACCTCAAGCATCTCAAGCACCTCAATCATCAAGCACCTCAAGCACCTTAGTCATCAAGCATGACAAGCACCTCGAGATGGGTCGGGTTCCCGCACCTCAAGCTCAGCCCTTTCTTACCTAAGGTCAAAGGCCTTTTACACACATTATTGGAGGTCTTCAATGAAGCTAACCCTAAGGTCTTATGCTCCATTAGTTAGCCTTGCTCTTTGATAGACCATCTCTCATTTGAGCCCCTTTACCATTGGCCCCGTGTTGAGATAGATCTATAAGCACATGTCTATATCTTAACATTTGCTCCCGTTTATTCTCCCACATTAAGTGATCAATTTAATATGAGATAATCATTTGGGTTGGTTAGATATTAAATATTAGATTTTATGACATATGATAAGTACCTCAAGTACCTTAGTCATCAAGCATGACAAGCACCTTAGGTGGAGTTCCCACCTCAAGCTCAACTCTAGCTTGCCTAAGGTCAAAGGTAAGTTTAGGTCCGGTCCCCACCTCAAGCACAACCCTAGCTTGCTTAAGGTCAAAGGCAAGTTAGGTAGGGTCCCCACCTCAAGCTCAAGCTTAGCTTGCTTAAGGTCAAATGACTTTTAACACTAACCATTGGAGGTCTTTGATGAATCTAACCCTAAGGTCTTTTAAGCTCCATTAGTTATAGATATTTAATGTGTGTGTGTGTGTGTGTGCGTGTGTGTGTGTGTGAGTGAGAGAGAGAGAGAGAGAGAGAGAGAGAGAGATCCAATTGCCACGCTTTTCTTCGCCACAGCAACGCGTAAGGCATATACTAGTTGCTTTATCTTGAAACCCAAAAATAGAACCAAATGCTTGAATATATTTGTTTGTCTTCAAAATTGTAATAAGTATTTTCTCTCTCTAAATTTAAAAAATGTATATATTTTTATAAGATAATTATAATTGGTATTTTCTATTTCTTTGAACCAATTAAAAAAATGTGTATTTTTTAAAAATTAAACTTCTCTTTTTTATTAACAAAAAGAAGAGCCATCACTTTTAGGGGTGAGGAGAAAAGGATTAACAATTTAATCTTAAGAGTTCTAACTACCATCTACAATCCTAGTTCTATCGTTTTGTATTAGAAAACATCATATTTAGAGATATGTGCTAGCTCAATTGGAAGGGTGTTTTGGGAAGGATTAACAATTTAATCTTAAGAGTTCTAACTACCATCTACAATCCTAGTTCTATCGTTTTGTATTAGAAAACATCATATTTAGAGATATGTGCTAGCTCAATTGGAAGGGTGTTTTGGGAATTTCCACAAATTTCAAGCTATTTTGGTAAATTATTATTATTAGTTTTATATATAGAAGAGAATAGAAAATAGTCTTTTGACTTTTCGCTTTCAAAAGGATTTTCATATTTTGTCCTTCAAAGTTCACTTCTGCATTTTAGATGTTTTGAAAGGGAGACGTCTTTCTTTGGTGGAGATATACATGCACTATACACTTTATGTGAAATCTCTCAAGGATCCTTCACATATTCGCTCCTTTCTCTCCAAGGAGAAGCAAAAGCACCTTGCAAGATAGCGAACTGAACACCCGGCCCATTATTTTGCATTGGTTCCTCACATGCTAGCCAAGCTGCCACAATGGCACCGTTGTCTTTAAAGCAACACCTCCATTAAAATGAAAAAAACTTCTCTTCTTTGTTCGGCCACCTGCACCTTCCTCCTCCTATAGCCATGTACACCCTTCCCGCTCCTCGTGCTTGTTCGTCTTCACAATTATCCATGTTCGTGCCTGCTTGGGATCATGCTCCAATGCATGCATGTTGGCTTCCTCTTCGCACGTTCCAAAGCCCAATGTCCCCCCCTTCTTTTTCCCTTTTACCTCAAGGCAAGCATCTTGCTAGATTCCCCTTAACGAAATGGGGTCCAAAATCACCACCATCCTTTACTTGTTCATACTAACTCACTTCTAATTCTACTACCTGGAATCTTCATAGATTCCTCACCTTCTTTGTCTATTGCAACCTGGAGTAAAACTCTAATCAGACACAAGGATTCGAACACGCGATGCCGATAGTCTCATTGCCCATTCCCTAACCATCCTATCCAACCTGTTGCACTATCTGTGAGATGACCCCCTATATTAAAAAAAGGATCTCCTAGCTCAGCGGATGCTGTCGATGGCCCCTGATCCTGCTGTGCCTCACATGGCTTTGCACGGTGCCTGCCTTTGTCTACTCGTAGCTCATCGTCTTGTTGCCAGCACCATCGCTCATTGTCTTGTGTGTGTGCTGTAAAAGACCAAATACTACCGGAATCCTCACGCAAGCTGAAGCACTCTCTTGTTCCTTCTTAAAATATAAGGTTGGCCAAATCAATTTTTAATTAACTTGTTAACTTGTAGTGGGGCACCCTCATGTTACAGGGCATTTTTTCACTTGAAAAAAACTGCCAGAATCCCTTCATTTTATTGATTGCAAAGTATCGATTGAAAAGTCAATATTTTCTATTTTGTGAAAAAAATAGAAACAACCGTTTGATAGAATCTCTCTGATTCCCTAGAGCAAGGCGTCTCTCTCTCTCTCTCTCTCTCTCTCTCTCTCTCTCTCGCCTTCCACTCTTTGTCTCTCTTTGATGCAAATGCGTGCTGCTGTTCGGACCTCTCGCTACCGTCCAACAATGAGAAGCGCGCAAACGAAGTCTGCTTTCTGTCCTCCTCTCACGCGTGGTTCTACCCACCACTCTCTCCACTGTCTGACAGAGAGCCTTTGTGAGGGAAGAGCAATACTCTAAACCCTAAATTTAACTATTATTATTTATTTATATAAGGGGAAAGATCTTAACTAAAAGGCACAATACATTAGAGTGCTCTTATCTTCAGGCTACATGAGAAAACAACACCACATCACCTACCTCTCTAGATTTTTTGATGGAGCCTGCTACATAGGTTTGGTCTCTAGGAATATGTATATGAACTAGACATCTATAACATGTAAGAATTCTTGTTGACACCTGTCTTCCACCTCACGCTAACTGATGTTTTGTGTGTGGTGATGGTGGCAGGTAACAGAGGATTCTTTTGGTTACTACTCCTATTTTGTGGATTTACCTACAACTCCTCAAGCTTCTCTCACTCTTTCTGTCTCTCTAGCTCTAGAGAAAAACCCTGTACTTATGGCATTAATAAAAGCATCTTACAAGTGGCTGGTGCAATGAGAAATGTGTTGCAAATTGATTGGGTTTGTTATCTCTATAGAATAAGTTCTTTATTTATTTTTTAATTTTTAAAAGATGTCTATGTTTTTCAATAAATTACTCTCTCTCTCTCTCTCTCTCTCTCTCTCTCTCTCTCTCTCGTGTGTGCATGCGCGCACACACATACATGCGCCGGGGGAAGGGATACGACGTCATTGCCTTTGTTTGGCTGTCATAGACAAGAGTGCTGCGCCTTGCTTTGATCGTCTCTGTTGCCTCCGGTATCTTCGCGCAACTGGCGCTGACCTCGACTTGTGAACTATGAAAAAATGCCACCACGGAAAAACGCGACGTGGTGGCATTTTAATAAAATTATTGCTTTATAAGTCTAGCACTACCATTTGTCGGAGAGTAATTCTTTACTTGGTGAGCCAAAGGAGGTTTTCTAGTTTCTTGAACGTAGAACTTGCGACTTGGCACGATCTGAGCCATTAACCATGGCTCGAATCGCACGACCAATAGCCCCAAAACGAAAAGAAAAAGATAATCGCTACTTTTCATTCTGAAGGTCTGCACAGCGCCGAGTTTGGAAAAAAAAAAACAAGAACGCCGCTTTCTTGCGTTGTTCTGAACGTTAGGGATGGACTCTGCTTGTGTATTTCTGTGATTTGGATTTGGGCCTACGCTTCTGACGTAGTAAGGACGCGGTGTACCTGACTCTGGGCTTGATGGTGACGAGGATGCCGATCGCTGGATCCAGAATTTGCCCAGAAAATTGCTCTAGCTTATCGCCTTTACCATACCCATTTGGTGCCAAGCCACGTTGTGGCTCGCCCGGCTTTCAGCTAACCGATTGCTCGATTTCTATACAGCATCACACTAGCACCATAGCCATCATGTGCAAAGTGCAGGGAACCTTTGTTGGGGATGTTGCATGAGAGAAAGTGACGCTTAACAAGCTAAAAACCAGGAAGATTTGGACTATAGACCACAGTACCATATTCAACACTATATTCAATCATTTTCCTCATCTGAAGCAGAAGCATCAAGATTGAAGATACCATAGCCATCGAGTCTGGATCAGTTTCGTTGTGGAAAATGCATGGGTTGGATGGAGTTGAAAAACAAGTTCAAGTGTTGATTTTGTGTTGTTGATGGGTAGGGAAGTAGCAACGACCAAAGCCAAGAAGTTGCTGTGAGAGTTTGGGAGGAAACAATGAAGATAGCGTGTGCATGATGAAGAGTGGGTGTAAGCTGAGCTTAGGAGACAATCATGATGAAGAGTGGGTGTAAGCTGAGCTTAGGAGACAATCATGATGAAGAGTGGGTGTAAGCTGAGCTTAGGAGACAATCGACAGAAGGTTACATGATGCGGTGCTTCATTTCATTACAGAGATCTGGAAGGGATACACACTCTACTTTTAATTTTGAAAATCTTCTTGTCGCGGGGAGCTTAATCTAGTGTTCGAAGCTTACCAAGTAGAAACAGTGCCATCGAAAAGCAAGCACATTGAGACACGTTATGATGAAAAGCTCCAAGCATTGATCATAACGATGCTGATGAAGATGAAAGGCAGCATGAGTTCATAAAGCAAGCATACAGAGACAAAGAAGGTACGCACAACACCAGAGAAGTCTCCCCCTCGATTAATAGTGCCATCGGGGGCTTCAAAGGTGATGAGCTTCAAGAGTCATGTGTAAGATTCTTAGTCGCGCCGCTGAGTAGTGAAGTGGAGCCCTACACTCTTCACTACATACCTCTAAAAGTCAAGTATGGAGACCTTACTGATCCTCTTTGATGCCAACAGTTAGCATTCTCTCCAAAATCCTCAGCTTGGACTTGCGCAACACTTTCATGTAATATCATGAAGACAATCGATACACCCTGTCATAATAATCAATATCTAATTCTCCTAAATGATTTTCTCATATTAAACTGATCATTTAATGTGGGGAAGTGCCAAGGGAGAAAAAACTAGAATATTGGTTAAGCCAGCAGACCGGCCACAGTAGGGATCCAAAGGAGGGAAAATAGGGATCCAAAGGGGGGGCCATCTGCAAAAGAGCCATGTGCAACAATGGGCTAAAAAGACCCTAAGGTTCAGCCCATTAAGACTTCCAAAATGCTAAGGTTCCAAAATTCAAAGGTTGTGTCCAAAGGTCAACCCTAGGGAAAATTGGATGCTTTGTGTGTGCCCTAAAAGTCTTTGCACATCCCTACATGGGAGGGGGCGAGCCCCAAAGGTAGGGGATGAGAGAGAAAGCCACACACACACACACAGGCTCCCTTTACACAAAGGGAATGAGGGACACATGTCAGCTCCCTAGGCCAGATGCCCACAAGGTGTGCCCAATTCCTATTGGAAGACCCTTGAAGTGGACCAATGAGAATTAAGCTAGAGTAAATGTAGTTTAATTAATTTAAAAACATTTAATAAAGGAAACCGATGAGAATTAAGTCTCCTAGAAGACTATTGGGCAGTCTCCCAAAGGGTCCAATGAGCATTCAGAAGCCCCATGGCTTGCCTGATTTCTATTGGCCAGGAGACAAAGGGGTCCAATGAGAGTTTAGTTTAATTATTTAATTACCTAAAGCTCTCACAAAAGGGGAAAGGGGGACACATGTCAGAAGGCTATCACTTATGCTGCTTAATACCTATTGGCTTGACTTGGGGAGGTCCAATGAGGCAAAAGCCAGACCAAGTTAGCAGCTAGGGCTCGCCCAAGAGAGAGAGGGGGCTGATTTTTGCTTGGCATTGACACACACACACACACACACACTCACACTTGACCATGTGTGAAGGAAGAATACTCTATCTCCTCCCAAGCTTTAATGGAGAGCTCATCACCTACTCCAAGCTTGTGAGATAGAAGCCTACATCAACACTCTCTTGGCATGTGGATGCAAATCCAACCAAGAGCCAAGCTTCAATGCATGCTCATCTCCTCTACCAAGCTAATTACTAAGCTAAGCTATGCTAATATGAGTGATTATGTGAGGAGATGTACATCTTTCTCGTAAGATACTCCTTCTTCCTCTCAATCTACTCTCATACCCTGCTAGCTCTCACCATCTTCGAAGGTGCGTGAGGTCTTGGGTCTGAGAACGGGGATAATTCAAGTTGTGTTTGATTAAGTGTTTTGCTTGGTGTATGAAGCTTCCATCTTCATTGCACTAGCTAGTCTTGAAGGAACACAAAGAATTGTATTGTACAATGTCTCTCTTGATGGGAAAAACAATAATACAAAGCCTTTTGGAGGGGGGACCGGCTCCATGCAAATCCGGTCCTCAACTGTTGTCAATAGCTTAATTTCTCTCTCTTTTGAAAGTATTGTCGATGCTATCTAACTAGGTGTTATGCTTTTTGTTGCTCTCTCCACCCAAGCACTCTTGTAATTCTCATTAGGAATCTATTCTAATGAAATGCCCACTATGTTCATGCTAATTTCCGCTACACATAAGTTATTAGGCCATTAAATGTTACACACCCCATAGCTTTTATCTCAGTCACATTATATACAACACCACTTTGTAACGATGGAAATCTCCCAACGTTACTCATGATGATGCTGATGATTATGATGACGACCAATTCAATGATGATATTGCTGCTATGTACAAGAACGGGTATGACGACAAGGATTAGATGCCTAAATTTCAATGCAAGAACCATGATGTCTAGTACCATATGGATACACACGTCTCCAATTGCCCTGCTTTTCATGACAGTGTGCCTACACCGGATATTGATAATGGCAAGAGCCATGATGATTAGCTTTACCAACTTTTGGCTAACAATGATTATGACGATGATCACATTGATTATGCTAAGAATGTGAGTAATGATGGCTACTTCAACTCCGTGACTTATGTCAGCAAGAAAAGAAAATCTCACAAAAGCGAACAAAAAGGTAGCTAGAGGAGGTGCATCTTACTATGCATTATAATTTGATGTCCTGCAAGAACAAAAAATCCAGTGTGCCTCATTGGAAAGAGCATAGAACCATCATTTGGGTGAGTTCAATATTCCAACATGAGAAGGTAGTTGTAAGCAGTTGTTCAAGGAACAAAGTGGGTCAATAGTCATTTGCAATGCCAACAGCCATTGAAGGGTCTCAAAGCCTCAACACTTCATAGGCTACCACCACATCCCAGTTCTCCTCTATCTGGTCGCAGAAGCCACCACATGGTAGAGCTTCAGAGCTTCAAATATAAATTAAATTTAATAAAAATTTAAAAAAGGTTGTGAAAAGCGACGCTAGTTGACAAGCAAACAAAAGCAGGTTCGCCTCTCTCTCTCTCTCTCACACACACACACACACACACACACACACACACACACACACACACACACACACACACACACACACACACACACACACACACACACACACACACACACACACACACACACACACACACACACACACACACACACACAAAGAATGGCCAGAGAGAGAGAGAGAGAGAGAGAGAGAGAGAGAGAGAGAGAGAGAGAGAGAGAGAGAGAGAGAGAGAGAGAGAGAGAGAGAGAGAGAGAGAGAGACAGACTTGACAATTGAATGGGAGCGTATGATATAAACGCTATGAATTTTGTGCCAGATGTGGAATACGATCTCCTGGATGAGGACACAACGATGGAGGAAGGAGAGGCAGTGCCGGCCCCGGTGGCCCCAAAACTCAAGTCCAGGATCACCTATGGCCCTGCTGGTACTTTGAAGGCTGTCTTGGACACCTTCAAGAAGACCAAGGGTCGAGGCTTTGGTGACAAAGCCGGTGCAGAACGCTCCAACGGGTTCTTTGGCAAGGAGTTTGAATCTCTTTATTTCGATGGTGGCCCTGAGCGTCAGAAATCTATTGAGGGCTGGATAATTTTGATCATGGGTTTACATGAGGAGGACCGGGAGGATGATTTGCATGAATTTTTTGGTGAATTTGGGGAGATAAAGAACTTGCATCTTAATTTAGATCGTCGAAGAGGATATGTGAAGGGTTATGCCTTGATAGAGTATGAGAAGTAGCAGCTAGCACAAGGTCTAATCAATCAGATGAGTGGGGAAAAGCTTCTAAAACAGACTGTTTTCGTGGATTGGGCTTTTAGCAGTGGACCTCTTCGACATCGCAATGTAAGAAAAAGGTCTCCTCGAGGACATTGCTCTCACGAAGCCCATTTAAACTACGCTATTAAACGGACGGTGCTCTGAGAAACATGCAAGTTTGTATGTTGCAATGGATGGGAACCCCTAGGTATTTATTTGAATGGTTACTCGGTGAGCCACAGGAGGTTTTCTTGTTTCTTGAACGTACCTAGAGTTCTTGAGGACATACCCTATGTATGATAGCATGCTACTGCATGGCTGGGAGTTGCATTTAATTCAGGAGAATCCCTGCTTGGTCTACAAGGAGAGGGCACACTGCAAATAGGAAACTCGTTATAGCATAAGGCAAGAGAAAGTTGACGGCCGAGAAGAGAGAGATAGTGCAATTTAAAAAAGGAAAAATCTATCAAAAAGCACCCATAACTCTTCATGTAGAGAATCTTCGACATTATATATAAAACTAGATATGCTTCTCTTAAGCTTAATCAATATGCCACATCTCTTGTATTTGTCTCAATGCGTATCTTGTGTCTGGCAGGGAGGAGATATATTCACAACACTCGATGTTTCAATTACACAAGCGCGACTCCAGCTCGACTACACTACAAGGTTCGTTATTTGTATCCAGCACCCCATGACTATGTGTAATTTGCTTGGCGCAACACATAAATGCTACGGGGCAGGGCACGGCTTCCGTTTCTTATAATTTTTGGAGAGACCACAGTGCCAACTCTCCACCATACTTTTGTATGGCACCTCTGCATGCCATGCACTGTATACTTTGCAGTTTCAGTTTGTGACGTTTCATTGCAAGACGAAATGTTTAACTATTCACAATATTTTTTTGTAGCTTGACTCAAACATTGTCCTTCGGCTTGCACAAATGGATGACATTCATATACGATTATCAGGTCAGTAGTGTAGTTCAATTTTTATAGTCTGTTTATGCTTTTCTGTATTTTTGAGTTTGTCAAAGCTTCCCTAAGTTTAGTTTAGCCATATGTTTTTCTCACCAATGCATGCTCATTTTCGATCATTGTATCTATATATCAAATAGACATGCATTTTTTTCCCCAATGTTTGGCAATTCAACCTATATATCAAAATAAAGAAAAATTGACTACAATTTGATTGAGAATAAGATGGGCGTCTCAAAGATAGTTCCACAATTTAGAGACTAAATGGTCTATATTACTAGGTTAAATGGTGCAATCTGCAAACAACTACCAAAGTAGGTTAAGTTGCAACCCTTTTGCTTGATTCAATTACCCTCTTTAGGAGCCCTTTGTTGCATATGGAGCACTATGGGACATAACTTCTTCTTCCCAATGCTCATTAAGTCTCAAAGCTGAGCTATTATTGGTGCCTATTAATTGGTTCTACTCATTTTCTCGTGTCATCACAACAAATCCGAGGTCGACAACAATCACAACCAACTAACCAAGTAACTAGTTGCACTCCAGAATCTATCAAATTATGTACGACAAAGGCCCACCAAGCAAGACTAGTTTTTGAATTATAGCCATCTTGTGAATGAGCACTCTCTTGTTTCTTTCTTAAAATAAAAGGCTGGCCAAATTAATTTTTGATTAACGTGCTAAGTTGTATTATGTGGGAGCGGAACTTGGGAGTGAGGTTCACGCTCAAAATGCAAGATTCCAAGTCCATCGGCTTGTCATATCAACCTGGGATGATGCTTATAGCTGCAGGTTTTGTTCTCGCTCTTAGTCGCACCCACACTACCTACCTACATTCTTTACATGCAGTTGCTGCTTCCAGTGAAGCTGCGTCTCTCTCTCTCTTTCTCTCTCTCGCACACACACACGCATGCGCGCGCGCATGTCCACAATCACACTTCTTGACCTGCAAACACTTGCTACTCTGAGTGCTTCGTAAGTAGCTGCCGCTGCTCTCTCTCTCTCTCTCTCTCTCTCTCTCTCTCTCTCGCGCGCGCGCGCACACACACACAATACACACACGCGAGAACCTGCAGGGGCATGGATAGCTCAAACTCCTTTGAACACAGTTTCCAGTAAGTCGATTTTACTCTCCTTTCCCAAAAAAATTAAAGCGTACGCAGTGCATGAAATCTCACTAAGTGCTTGTTTATCAAGCGGAAGAAGCTTACTAGGACAGCTAGTTGAGGTTACCGAATCCTCCACGCAGAATGTCTTGAAGGTCTGCGTGGTTCACTGCCACCAATCGACTCAGCGGATGAGTTAGTCGAATTTTTAGAGTCTAAAATCAGGAGGGCCTGCTGTTGCGCAGTGCCGGTTGCGCACGGAGCGTGATGCTAGCAGATCGAGAATGGCATTTGTGCAATTCAGGACAAACCAGGATGTAAATCGTGCGATTGAGCTCTCTCGGATGGGGTGTCTGGTCCTCAAGGACTCCCTGCTGAAGGTGTCTCCCGACAAGAAGCTTCGCAAGCATGATGAAGGAACAACTACCGTCAATGATGCTGTTGTTCATGCAGGCTGTCTCATACGGAAGGATGTGCTTCACAAGCTATGGACTTGCCAGAACTGCAAGATTGAAGTGGACAATGCACGCAAGCGATTTTGTATAATGGTACCCAATAGGTCAGAGAAGAGATACAAGCTTGAATGGCCCTTCAGGGACATACATGAAGTCTGTCATTGCAGCAGTAGATACTACCATGCCGGCCAGACGTTCATGCTTAGTTGTTTTTGATCAAAGAAACCTTTTTTGTTTCTTCTTTGTTGCTGCTGTTTGAGAGTTGATGCACACCATGAAAGGCATGTAAGGAGTTTTGCAATGTTTCACGGATGAGATAGAACATAGTTACAGGTAATGACCGTTTTCAGATCTCCGTCGAGTTGCAGACGTGAGTAACAAGGAATGACATTTCATACCTGTTGTCGATCCCTGCTCCCATTCTACTTACCCGTTCTGGGTAACTATGATATAGAAGCTCTTGAAAAATAAAGCATGTGTGTAGATGGTGAGGCATACATAAGTTGCTGTGTGGAAAGAGGCATTTTTCTTTGTATGAGTCCACATACATCCATGGCTAGCTATATATGCCACTCTAGAGTTGTAATAAGGTGTATATAGGTGAATTGGATACCGCAGCAAAGCTGCACTGCAGCTCTGCACTGTTAGGAATACTTCCTTCCCAGCTGTTAGGTGCCCTGAACAGCTGTGCACTTGGCATGCTCTCACACATTGGCTATTAACTTTCTATGCAGGCACACCACTGATATTAAGCATAAATATATGCACGTGTGCATGTATGCATGTGCGGGCGCACTTATATTTGTTTGTGAAATATGTATGTATGCATGCATCAGTGCGTGCACATCCACATGCACATGCACATGCATTTGTGGGTACACAAAGCCAAAGAGCGGGTAGGCATGTGCGTATACGTATGTGTGCAAGAGTATGTCCTCTGGCTACCTGAAAAACTAAAGTATAGAGTAGAAAAGTACAAAAGATCGAATTTAGTTTTGGAGAGAGAAAATCTCAGCTTTTAGAGAGAAAATTCACCAGAGTCTAGAGAGCGAATATCCGAAATTCAGGTTTAGAGAGAAAATCAACATCTAGAGAGAGGAAGTTAGTGCATAGCTCGGGAGGTTTTGACCTTGACTATGAATTAGGAATGGACCACCTTTCTAGAGGGAGAGTGTGACGAGCTTGATAAACACAATGTACACTTGTCTCACAACCACCTTAACCCTAAAGCCTGTCACACAAGCTGAAATTTGCAGCCTAGTGATCTAAATGCTGCTACATTTAACCCAATTTCTTAGTGTACAACATAGGAGGCTCCTTTGTTACGATGTACGCCTCATTGAACTCCCATACAACTCGTAAAGTACACATGAGTATCACATGATTAATTGCCACAGAATCTAAGTCGACAAGAATGCCACAAAGGCTAATCAAGCCACAAAAACTATACATGCCACACAAGCTAGAGAATGTCTCGATGGGCTATGAATGATATCACATAGACCCGAAGAATCATGTAGGACCAAGCTAACAAAGCTATCCTCCAATAATGAGGCCGAGGATCACCCATATCAAGATGTCACTATTACAATCAAGTCTCTGTCTTCCTCTTCCTCGTTCTCTCCTTATATGCTGCTTCCTTTGTGGTACTTTCCCTTTGACATTCGGAAGGGATATCGTTGTCGGAAAGTGTGCGGTCTAGCTGGGAAGGTGCAGAACCTCTGGTTGTGAGAGTTCGTGTTGAGAGTCACAAACACTTTGTGGAAAAGCGTTTGTGGAGAATCACCAACCCTCTTTCTAAGGGTGATAGAAAATCTAAGAGCGTTCGTGACAGCAAAGTCACAAACCCTCTTTCCTATTGTGCTTGGAGTCTGCTTGTTTCCGTAGTAGAGATTATGATGAGAGGATTACCAAATCACATCCAATTTCACTTTAAAAGATCATTTAAAAACACTAAAGTTTCAGCCATGAAACCTCAATGTTCATACAAGCACAATTCTCCATCAAAACCCAAACCTCTTTCATGGTATCATGTAGCCTCGCTCCCAATTACATAGTCGTAACATCAAACAGTTGAAAGGAATGCTCAAGTTTCCACCTTCACGACGACAATTTTTTGATTTTGCAGAGATTTATGAGCTTCTAAAGTGAAGCCCACACACCATTTTGATAAGGGGAGACCTTAATTCACTACCTCACAAGCTCAGATACAAGATTTCCAAGAGGGGGAACTGCCCTACACATAGATTGAGCAACCATGGACGCCATTACATAGTAGAGAAAAATTGTAGGTTTTTTCTGTAAAAAGCAGCCCTCTCTCTCTTACCCACGGCAATGTGAGCTGACGTGTCAATTTTTGGGCCATTTTGGACCAAAATTAAGTCATTTTCAACTCATTTAATTTGATCCAAAAAATGCCATTTTTGATGCAAAAAATCCTAAACAAAGTTAGAAAAATTTCTAAATTTCTGGGATCACTCGCATAAGCATACAAAGCATAGATGAGCATCATTTTTCATCAATATACTATTTTGGGTCACTTTCCATGCAATCTTGCAACGACGCTTGGTAGCTGCTATTTTTGGCAGTTTTTGCTCGCATCAGTCTTTATAGACGAGATGAGTATGCCACCATGAAACACTTGGACTATGTACATTGTCAAATCAAAGTAAGCATCTTATCAAGTGGAAAAGCACGCAAGTGCGCCACATCCAGGGCCACGACTCCTCGGATAGGTATCTACATGATAATGACCGCAGTGGACGCTTCAACATATATCACAATATGTACATGATTGCTTTTATTTGCATACATCGAGAAGTGTCAAGAGTGAGGCGAATGTTTTTATTTCACACTATGTACGTGCCACGGCACGACATCCACCCCCTCTGAACCTGCACATCCTCCGATATGTGCCACAACAACATTTGTAGAGCATTAAAACTCATGGTCAGACGTCATATTCTCACTTTCATCCTCAGTTTGCATATAGTTGGCTTCATCATCCTCTTCACTTGGTTGTGCATCAAATGGATCAGCATCCCCTCTTCTTTTGAATAATTTTGTTCTTTTTCCTGCAAAGGGGAATTTTCAGTTCTGTCCCATCCTGTTCACGCAAGGTGTAAGTTGCATCTCCATGCACATGTTTGACAACATAAGGACCAAACCATCTCTTTGCAAGCTTCCTTATTGTAGAGTGCTGGTTTTCAAGGCTACTATCGTACATCAATACCCAATCACCTTCTTCAATGTCTTTTGGTCTGAGCCTATGCATCTTGTCAAATCT
Organism: Adiantum capillus-veneris; assembly: GCF_014529385.1. Lineage (NCBI taxonomy): Eukaryota > Viridiplantae > Streptophyta > Polypodiopsida > Polypodiales > Pteridaceae > Adiantum > Adiantum capillus-veneris. The sequence continues at coordinate 77,510,666 of NC_140936.1, forward strand.
GTCTTTGTTTTTCAACCTTGCATTCTTTAGTCGAGCTTTTGCAAGCTCACTGTCTTGAGGCCTTCTTTCCAATTGTCGTATGCGCAATGCAAGAAGGTCTTGTCTACTCATTCCATCTTCCCATGGCAATACATTCCATGTAAGAACTACATCTTCAATTGGCATCACAGGTTTTTGACCATATATCAATTCAACAGGCATATAGCCAGTGACTGAACTATGTGTTGTACGGTCAGTCCACAATGCAAATGGCAGTAACCTTGCCCACTCTCCAAGCTTACCTTCACAAGCCTTAACTAAAGCTTTGATTATTGGAGGATGCTCTCTTTCACTTTTGCCATTTCCCTCTGGGTTATAAGCACAAGTTAAAGCTAGTTTGATGCCCATTCAAGAGAAGAATTCCCTGGCTTCATCAGCATCCAACTCTCCTCTATCTACATTTATCTTTTCCACACACCCATAGCGACAAATCACATCTTCAAGAAAAAATTTACATACAGCTTGTGTACTCTTTGTCCTCAATGCACGCCCTTCAACTTGATTAGACAAATCTTCTCTTGCAAGCACCAAATACCTCATTTGTCAAAGTTCCAAAGGCATTGTAACCAAGTCCACAACCCATTTGTAATGCATGAATAATGGATAAGTAGGATGTAGTCCATCACGATGCCCTACATTTGAATACATTTGGCATTTCAAACAAGATTTCACTATATATATATATATGTATAGATATATATATATATATATATATATATATATATATATATATATATATATATATATATATATATATATATATATATATATATACACGCATTTGGCATGTCAAACAAGATTTCACTATATATATATATATATATATATATATATATATATATATATATATATGTATGTATAGATATATATATATATCTATACATACATATATATATATATACAACCACATCCTTATACATTGCTTTCCACCAATACCTTTCTTTTACCTTGGCAAATGTTGCCCATACACCTCAATGTCCTACCCATAAACTTTCATGGAACTCCTTAATGATTTGTTGCCGAGTAACCTTATCGCATACTACGCGCAATGGTGTTCCATCTCTTTGTTTAGGATGCTTCCATAAGTAGCCATCCCTCAAGAAGTATCCATATGCTTTTCTTCTTATCCTCTTAAATTCTTGCTCAGTCCAATCATTCTGCTTTTGCAAAGTACTCAAGTAGCGACCTATTAAGACCATTCATCCTCATATAGTTCCTCTAAAAAGGACTCAAGTGAAGACACACAACATGCATGACTACTCTTTGCATGATCAATAGTGTAAAACTTTGTGCCTACATCATCTCCCTCAATAATCATGTCCTGTTTATCTTCATACCTTGCCCTAGATAGCATATTTGTCATTGGATTGTCTTTCCCTGCAATATGCTTGAACTCAGGATTTAAGGACTTTATGTAGGCTATCCATCGTAGCATTGCAATATCAAGAGTCGAATAGTTTGTGATCATTCCAAGAAGAGGCAAACAATCAGTTTCCACAACCACTGATGTCCCTATCAAGTACTCCTTGTCACACCTCAATGCTGTAACCACCCCCTATAGTTCCCTTTTTACTTGTGCATAATCGCGTTGGCGAGAACTCAGAATCTTGGCTTTAAAACTCACCACGTACCTTTTTCCTTCATCATCATCTTGCCCTACTGCCCATCCTATCCCTGTAGGACTCATGTCCACTCTCACAATGACAGGTCTCACATGCATAGTCTACCTTTCTCAAGGTTGGTGATGAAAGAAGTAGCTTCTTTAGCTTTCTCATGGCTTTTGTGTGCTCTTCTTCCCATCGAAACTTCTGATTCTTTGTCAACAACCTATAAAGGGGATCTGCTACATGTGCATAATGTGGTATCCAAATAAGAAAGAAGACGTAAGCACCAAGAAATCTTTGAACTTCAGTTATAGCTGTACATGTTTCTTTCATGTTTTTGATTGCATCCATCTTTTTTGGACAAGGCCTTCTACCATAAGGACCACACATATGCCCCACAATCAACACTTCATTAACACCAAATACAGATTTTTGCCCTGACAGGGTAAGATTAACTTCTTCCAGCTTTGAAAAAATCTTCTCACAATCTTCGATATGGTGATCTGCAACAAACTTACGGCACCCCCTTGAATCCATAGCTTCATCTATATCTTTGTCTTCACATTCTTTGATGGGCACATCATCAAGAAATGGCATTGTGATTTGAGGTATGAAGTCATGTAGAACCTTGTTCATCCCATTTATCATATGTGCAATTGAATTTGTTGCTCCTTGAGGTAAGGTACACATCCTTACCAGTCCCAAAGGTGTTTTCATAGTTGTTAGATCTCTACTCTCAACATCTAGTTGAAATTGATCGTATCCTGAATAGACATCCCCCATTGAGTAAATTGACCTTCTTGCAAACGCCTCTGTAAACTCATTTATCATAGGTCCTGTACCCACATTTCTGATGGTAACCTTGTTTACAGGTTGCATATCTTGTATGAATCTCAAAGCTCCATTCTTCTTAGGCACAGTGAACCACTTGTTCGAATATGGCGCACAAGAAGGCTCCAAGATACCCATGCTAATCTTTTCATTGAGTAGTACTATTAACTTTGGCAAATGTGCGTTCGGAACCGGAATTAGGCGTAGATTCCAAGGTACATGAGGGATAGTGAAGATCACCATAGGTGCAACAACATTAGGATCAACACACCCTATCTCATGTGGCTAGAAAGCAAAAGCCTTACCATGTCTTGAAAGCATTTCTTTAAAACTCTTCTTCTCTTCTTCTGTTAAAAACTCTTCACGACCAACTTTTATCTCCTTTAGGGATTCCATTGTGAACTTGTGTCCAGTTCTTTTTGGATCCTTGAGACGCGGCTGCAAAGAAGCTTGCTCTAGCTTTTTCTTGCAATCTAATGGTAAAGGTAAGGCAACTGGTCTCACTTTCTTTGCCACCGTTTTGTACTTGGTCTCCACATGCACTTCCGGTCCTTCATTAGCATTGAAGATCTTCAAAAGCCTCAATCACATCATACATTTCTATAGAGTATACTTCCACAATGTGGGTTCCATCTTGCATGCTAGAGTCCATTATAGCCTCAAGCTTAAGCATAGTATCTTTGTTCAAAGAAACCTGAAATGCATTCACTATCCTCTACGAAACCATTTTCTTTCATGTATTTCTGTACACTATATACATATTGTCGTGCACTTCTTTTCATATCCTCAAGCTTCATAAAACATATTGACCCATGCTCTGTTAATCCCTGAAAACCTGTAGAAAAAGTTTCTTCTCGCTTTGGGTCAGGTGAGAGTCTTTTTCTTCTTGTACCATTGCAATCCCGTTTTACAATGGTACATGGCCAAAACCCCTTGTCTCCCTGTACTCTTTGAACTCTTTGTTCGCTTTTGGTAGAGGATACTCACGAAGACTATTGCGGTTCTTCTCGTGATTCATACACACAGTCAAAAATTGCACAGCTCGCTTCCCATCTCTGCTCTTTACCCTAGCATAAGCAGAACCATCATCCAAGACCTTTGTTTCCATGCGAACGGCTATGATGTATGGCTGTCCAAGGATAAGAGGATAGGTAGACATCTCCTTCACAAAGAAGTTTTGCTCATCCTTCACATTACCAATCGTCACTTTTACACTTGGACAAGCCCCATATAGCTCTCCTGATGAGTTATTTGCAGCTCTAATCATCCACCCATGGTCTGTGTCTATCGACCACTTACCCTTCGTGTAAAGACTCTTGGACATAAGATTGATCTCAGAGCCATGATCTATCAATGCAACATATGGCTCCTCAAGATCACCCACCTTGACTAAAGTTTCTGTTGTAGCTCTTGCCCAATGAATTTTGGAGTAGTGGCTTTTATAGGAGGCTTCATCATCATCATCGTCATCTGCAAATCTAGCATGTACATCTCTTCGAGAAGACTGGTAGCATCCTACCACAGTTTCATCACAATCACTCTCTTGGACATGTATTCCATGTGCCTTAAGTGACCCCCCTTCACCCCCAGACTGTGGAGGAATAGACTCAGTGAGAGTTTGCCTCTTTCTTTTTATGATATCTATAATTTCTTCATGAAACTCGCGCTTAGCAATGCCAAGAACCTCACCCAAGGTAAGCTCAACTTTGCTATCCAAAATCCTTTCCTCCAATACTTGCTTTAAGTTTGTTGCAGCTTCAATGTCAGATTGTAGTTTGTTTCACATTCAATTTCACTTTAAAAGACCATTTAAAAACACTAAAGTTTCAGCCATGAAACCTCAATGCTCATACAAGCACAATTCTCAATCAAAACCCAAATCTCTTTCATGGTATCATGTAGCCTCGCCCCCAATTACATAGTTGTAACATCAAACAGTTGAAAGGAATGCTCAAGCTTCCACCTTCACGACGACAATTTTTTGATTTTGCAAAGATTTATGAGCTTCTAAAGTGAAGTCCACACACCATTTTGATAAGGGGAAACCCTAATTCACTCCCTCACAAGCTCAGATACAAGATTTCGAAGAGGCGGGACTGCCCTACACAGATTGAGCAACCATGGAAGCCATTACACAATAGAGAAAAATTGCAGGTTTTTTGTGTAAAAAGCAGCCCTCTATCTCTTACCCACGGCAAAATGAGCTGATGTGTCAATTTCTGGGCCATTTTGCCGGTTTGGACCATAACTAGGTCACTTTCAACTCATTACTCACCCAAAAAATGCCATTTTTGATGCGAAAAATCCCAAACGGAGTTAGAAAAATCCCTAAATTTCTGGGATCACTCGCATAAGCCTAAAAAGCATAGATAAGCATCATTTTTTATCAATATACCATTTTAGGTGACTTTCCATACAATCCTGTAACGACGCCTGTTAGCTGCTATTTTTGGCAGTTTTTGCTCGCATCAGTCTTTATAGGTGAGATGAGTGTGCCACCATGAAACACATGGACTATGTACATTGTCGAATCGAATTAAGCATCTTATCAAGTGGAAAAGCACGCAAGTGCGTCTGTAAGGTTTCCAGTTTCTGAAACCTTAAAGGTTGTAAAAAGCTTAATCAAACTGATATGATTATTGAAAAAGCAATGTAGAATTGTCCGACCATGGCAAATATTGGTATTTTTGGAATCTTAAGCACAGCAAACCCCGGGCTAGAAATTTTCCGAATTGAATTCCGATAAAAACTGGCATAGTTATGACCCCTGAAAGTTACACTGTGAATTGAGTAAAATAGAAAAATTGAAGGGTTACAGTAATCATTTAAGCATAGACTTTATTAAAGGTCTCCCAGGTATTTACAAGATATTTACCAATTAAGCAAAAATAGGTCAAATTATAGCAAAATTGACATTTTAAAAGCTGGCAGGTAATGGGAGGGCCATCATTGACGTGCCAGGGACTCATTTAGCAGCAGGGGGCGTTTTTTGACCTGTAGGGCACTGCTTGAACTACAAGTAACTGCCTTTTTGAGCCGGTGAGAGCTTATGAGTGCCAGAAAACTATAAATAGGACCCCTAGCTTCACATTTTACACAGACTCGGAGCCTTGATACTCTCTCTCTCATCTAGAGAGGACACTACACAGACATCATAGAGATTAATCTTTAATTGATTAACCTAAACGGTAATTAGTCTAATCCTTCTTAATTAGCAAGGTTAGATTAAGCTATTTTGCTAATAAATAAAGATTAGACCTATGTATGCTCATAAAACCTCTCTTAATTAATTAATCTCTGTTGATTATTATAATTAAGCTTAGTAATATTAAGCTAATTAATTATCCTATCATATTAGGGTTGAAATTAGCCAAATTAACCATGACCTAATGGTAAAAATATTAATTAAGCTTAGATTAAGTTGAGGTAATTATTAGATTTGCATTAGACAGTCATTAAGTTAGGAAAATTATCCTACAATTTTCTGAGTAATGTTTTTAATTAATTAGACAGAATTACTCTCTTTTTTGAGAAATTTAAATAAGAAAAATTAGTAAATTGATTTTAATTTCGGTGATATATTTATCAGTGGTTATTTAGGTGTTAAGAAACCCGTGATAATTAGGAAAATCTTAGAAAGTTAATCTAGATAATTATTTTAGGATAAATACCCTGTTTTTTGAGCAATTTAAATAGGGGAAATTAGTAAATGGATATCAAATGTTGTGATATATTTATCAGTGGTTAATTAGGTGTTCAAGAACCCATGATAATTAGGATAAGCTCAGAAAATTAATCTAGCTAATTACTTTAGCTGAAATACCCTGTTTTTTGATTAATTTAAATAGGAGAAATTAGAAAATGGAATTGAAATGTTGTCATATATTTATCAATAGTTAATTAGATGGTCAAAAATCCGTGATAATTAGGAAAAGCTCAAAAAAGTAAATTAGCTAATTAATTTAGCAGATATACTCTGTTTTTTGAGTAATTTAAATAGGGGAAATTAGTAAATGGAATTCAAATGTTGTGATATATTTATCAGTGGTTAATTAGGTGTTCAAAAACCTGTGATAATTAGGAAAAGCTCAGAAAAGTAATCTAGCTAATTAATTTAGCAGATATACTCCGTTTTTTGAGTAATTTAAATAGGAGAAATAGTAAATGGAATTCAAATGTTGTGATATATTTATGAGTGGTTAAATAGGTGTTCAACAACCCGTGATAACTCAGAAACTTAATCTAGCTAATTAAGTTAGTAGAAATACTCTGTTATTTGAGTAATTTAAATAGGGGAAATTAGTAAATGGATTTCAAATGGTGTGATATATTTATCAGTGGTTAGTTAGGTGTTCAAAAACCTGCGATAATTAGGAGAAGCTCAGAAAATAAATCTAGCTAATTACTTAAGCAGATTACTCTGATTTTTGAGTAATTTAAATAGGGGAATTTAGTAAATTGAATTCAAATGTTGTGATATATTTATCAGTGGTTAATTAGGTATTAAAGAGTCTGTGATAATTAGGAGAAGCTCAGATAACTAATCTAGATAATTAATTTAGCAGAAATACTCTGTTTTTAGAGAAAATTAAATATGGAAAATTAGTAAATTATGTGCTATAATTACATGCTATTTATGAGAGCTATATTATATGGTAAAAAGACCGTGATAATTATGTCAAGGTTAGAAAAGTAGTATAGATATTTATCTAAGTCAAATTACACTATTTTAAGCTAAAAACTAAAGAGAGAAATTAGTAAATCATGCTATATGATTACATGCTATTTATCAGGCCTATATTATAGGATAAAGAGGCCATGATAATTATGCCAAGGTTGAAAAAGTAGTATAGATATTTATCGAAGTCAAATTATACTATTTCTAGCTAAAAACTAAAGAGGGAAATTAGTAAATCATGTGCTATAATTACATGCTATTTATCAGAGCTGTATTATAGGGTAAAGAGGCCGTGATAATTATGCCAAGGTTAGAAAAGTAGTATAGATATTTATCTAAGTCAAATTATACTATTTCTAGCTAAAAACTAAAGAGGGAAATTAGTAAATCATGTGCTATAATTACATGCTGTTTATTAGAGCCATATTATAGGGTAAAGAGGCCGTGATAATTATGCCAAGGTTAGAAAAGTAGTATAGATATTTTTCCAAGTCAAATTATACTATTTCTAGCTAAAAACTAAAGAGGGAAATTAGTAGATCATGTGCTATAATTACATGCTATTTAACAGAGCTGAATTATAGGGTAAAGAGGCCGTGATAAATATTCCAAGGTTAGAAAAGTAGTATAGATATTTATCTAAGTCAAAATATACTAATTTTGGTGAAACTTTCAAGCGGAAAATTAGTAAATCATTCTATATGATTACATTCTATTTATCACTGTTATATTACATAATAAAGAGGCCGTGATAAATTTGTCAAGGTTAGAAAAGTAGTATAAGTATTTATTTAAGTCAAATTATCCTAATTTTAGCTGAAAATTGAAGATGAAAATTACATAACTAAGTTGGAAAATAATAAGATAATTACCAGAGAGCAAAAATATCTTTATCTACTTGTGGTAATTATACCATAGTTAATTAGTGAGGTTAGTAAATTATAATTGACCAAAAGTCTTATTTTTAGCAAATGATTAATTAAAATAAATAGACTTTGTGGTTAAAAGTTTTAGAAAAATTATAGTAAGTGAAAACCTATGATATCAAGTTAAGAAAATGAAATATTTAAGAGAAATTAAATACAATAAATATTAAGCCCAAAATAAGTAGATTATTAGCTTAAAAGTCAATGGGAAAATTAGAGAAAAAGATATAGAAAATTATAATAAAATTAGGAGAGCTTAGAAAACTCTTAGGGAAGCGGTGGAAAAAGTTATCATACCTATATAGACAAATAAGAAATTACTAGGTCAAGAATTTACCAATTATGACTATAAATTTAACCTTGGATGGGTTACGGTTGAATACAAAGGTTAAGTCTAGATTTTGAACTATTTACCTAATAATTAGACGTCCTTTTTATAAGGATAAGAAATTATGATACCAAAAAGGACCTGAGCAAATCCTACATCTGATGATGAGGACGTACCTCCAAAACGAACTAGAGCATCGCATGACGACGAAGCCGGGTCTAGTAGTAGGCCTACGGAGGAGAGTCTTCAGGTGCCAGCACAACAACAGATGGCCAATCAATCCCAGGTGGGTTTCCCATTATTCAATTAAGTTTTTAATTAGTTTAAGTTCTTTTATAAGTTAGCATTGCATACGTAAGAAGGATAAACTGGCTGAAAACGGGAGGTAACTTCCAGCGTGCATTTGTTTATAATGTAGGAAAGAATTGTTTGGATTAAAACTGGTTAAATTAGGAAAGATATGTTTGATCATCCTTAAGACAGCTTTTGTCTCAAGACACCTCCGACTCCTTGGAATATTTTGATGATAATGATTGGCTTTCTAGCCATGGATAAGTCGGTTACCCCCATGAACGATGAGTTTCTACTCCGTGTCATGTCTTGATGTTTCTACATAAGTTAGGATACCGTTTTTATGCTAGGGGAGCTGCCCGGTTGTATGGGCAACTGGTTTGGTGTATGGGCACCCGGAACCTTGGGTGGGGGTTTATCCACTCCGGATTTGAATAAGGAATGGGTGCCGTTTTTCACCCTTAGGTGGTCTTGAGACAAGAAGAGTACTGGTCATGGTTATTATGGATAATGTTTGATTGACAGTACCCTGTCTTAAGTTTAAAGATGTCTGTTTTCTAAAAGAATGCTTTCAATGCTGTCTTCAAGGAATTACTGTGACGGAAAGTTAAAAGAAACCATTATTTTAAATGTTTAAAACAATGCGATAGTAAGATAAATGAATCATGTGTGAGTGCGGGGTGGCAAGTGGGGATTGACTAAGGTTGTCAATCATGGACGGGTGGACCTGATTAGTCAGGTAACTATCCATCCCCGTGCACTAAAACGTTTTAGAAACTACTCACTTGGAAGAGGAATCCACCAACGGCTGTGCCCTCATATATGTTAGGGGGAAAAAAGCGTTGGCTAAGGAAACCAGAATCTGAATGATGAAGTTATAGGGCCGGAATATGAATTTTTTTTGTAGGCCGTTTGAATACATTGTCCCGTTTCCACTGCGAGACAGGACTAGGTCTGCTTCTAAGGCTATAGACCCAAGCCATTGTCAATGGTAAAGGTCTATTCCTTGGATTTTTCTTGTTTAGAGACTCCGATTTTTATAAGGCCTAGAGACCTGTCAAGGATCCCATCCCGATCTTGGTGTAGTCGGGGTTGGGGACCTTACAGCGTCACATCCAGGGCCACTACTCCCCGGATAGGTATGTACCTGATAATGACCGCAGTAGATGCTTCAACATATATCACAATATGTACATGATTGCTTTTATTTGTATACATTGAGAAGTGTCAAGAGTGAGACAAATGTTTTTATTTCACACTATGTACCTGCCACGGCACGACACCGTTTCTTTCCACATGTATACAAGTTTCGTGGACCATCTAGTCCTGAGAGAATCCACGTGCAACTCGTACCAAGCGAGAAATTAATAGCAAACACAAAAAAAATCTACTAAATCAATGAACTGAGAGAGAGAAAGAGAGAGTTGACATGGCACGACGTAGTTCTGAGCCAAGACGCATTGGACCCAAAGATTGAGCTATCTGCTTAGGTTTCCTACATTCATAGCACTTCCTTGAACCTTTACTAGATGCAACTGCATGTCTAGATGAAATAGTTTTTGTTCCTCCCCTTGACGGTGTGTCTCTCTTATCTTCCATTGTGCTTATGCAGCGGTCTTTGCATTTGGGGACTCACCAAAGCTAGTGTTTAGCTCTTTACAATAGCGCACAAGTCAGAAATTTTTCATACGAACCATCAGGTGCTGTATTCGGTTGAAAAAGTATTATAACTTCGTGTCACGTGCACATGTAACACTATGTGCATATGGACAAGCTACTTCAGGTCTAGGGTTTGGGTCAGCTTAGGAAGCATTCTGGCACCTTTGTGAGCGTGTGAGCAGGCCGTGCATGTCGAGGCACTTATAGTAGTTGCATATCCTCTGGCTGCACACAACATGATCATCAGCATGACATTCAGTACCCATCATGAGCATTTTACAGTGCATAGAACCCTTTTTCCCAATTTACATATTTTTCACTTATTTATTAATAAGTGATAGGGCAAATTTGCTAAGCATCTATAAAAGAAACCTAGCGCTAGCACTTTTTGGTAAAGGAGGCAACAGAAGTTCCGGTAACTTGCAGTGCATCTTCTCAGCAAGATCTGCAGGAGGCCTAGCGTTTTCCAACCAACAAGAACTGATAGCGGTATTGGGATCTTCCTCCCCTAGTGTTTTCAACAGCAAGTACAACATAGCGTTTTTCATCAATAGGGATTTCACCCGGCATTTTTCAGATGCAGACCTTGCCTAGTGTTTTGCAGTTTCCGGCGTCAGATCAGCCCCAGTCCATCAGCATTTTCAGTTTTCAGCACTTAGACACAAAAAATTGTGTCCCTTTTCACCTACCCACAACAGATCCCATACTGTCGAGTCGACCAACGTTTTCATATTCAGCTCGTTGTCCGTAAATTTTAGCATTTGCATTTTTAGTGCATCGTTGTCGTCATCGCCATTGCCGTCACGTCGTCGCCATCGCCATCCTCGCTGACATAATGTCAGTATTCAACAGAAAGAGCCCTAGCGTTTTCAGTTTTCAGCGCGTCCTCGTCATCGTCATCATTGTTGTCAACATCGTCGGCAAGTCCATTGCATCTAGACCATTGTACCAGATTTGTGCAATCAATAGCATAGACCTCTCTTTCCATAGAGAGGGGGGTCCTTGGAGGAGGGTTTAAGAACCGTCTGGTGTCGTATTCTTCTCTCTCTCTCTCTCTCTCTCTCTCTCTCTCTCTCTCTCTCTCTCTCTCTTTCCATAGAGAGGGGGGCCCTTGGAGGAGGGTTTAAGAACCGTCTGGTGTCGTATTCTTCTCTCTCTCTCTCTCTCTCTCTCTCTCTCTTTCAGTCTCAACACCTTCATTCACAGTAGCATTCACTTTGTTTGTGATCATTGCACTCTCTCACTAAAGGAACGGAAGGCCCTTCCTTTCGTAAGTAAAAAGAACCCTTGAGCACAGTTCGAAGCACTCATCTTGAGCAAAGTCAACATTCACTTCTGCTGCACCTTACATTGGTATCAGAGCTTTGATTGTGTTCTGTATCACTCAAGGAAAGCACAACAATAATTTTTTTTGGCTTGTTGTGGTCGCACGTAACCCAAGTCCACTTGGGTGTGGCGATTTTTTAATCGTGTTTTTGAAGAGTGACAGGTAACACAAGAAAGAAGGGCTTGTCTAGCCTCCCTGTTAGGTGCAGCGGAATGAATGTTTACGCTTTGCTCAAGATGAGTGCTCCAAATTGTGCTCATGGTTCCCTTTCTTCTTATGGAAGGTAGAGCCTTCCGTTCTTAATGAGAGAATGCTATGATCACAAACAAAGTGAATGGACATTGTGCGTGCAAGTGTATGAGACTGAGAGATAGAGAGAGAAGAGAGATACGACACCAGAGACGTTGTAAAACCCTCCTTCGAAGGCCCCACTCTAGTCGGCGAGAGTGGTTTACTTATGATTGCACAAACTAGTACAAACTGAATGCATGTGACTGATGCACGTCTAGGCTATGTCGGCGATGACGACGAAACCGACCTACAGGCTGAAATCTGCAATCTTTCTACTGCTGTCCAGAAACGATATGGGCTGAAATCTGCGACTAGTCCAAAAACGCTGATTTGTGGGCTGTTTTCTGTGGGTCTTTGACGCTGAAAATCTGCAGGTGTTAGGGCTGAAAACTGAGGTTCTTAAAGGCTGAAAACTGATGGTCTTTTCGGGCTGAATCTGCTGGTCTTTAGGGCTAAATCTGCAAGTTGTTCATTGCTGAAAAAAGCTGCAGGCTGAGGTCCTAAATGCTGCAAATCTGCAATCATTGGGACATTCAAAAACGCTAGGCTGATGTGTTCCAAAAACGCTAGGGAAGGTCTTCAAAAAATGCTAGCTGATGGGGGGTTCCTGTGGCGATGGATGCTAATGCAAAAACGCTAGGCTTGGGCTTACTTGCGGTGAGGATCTGCTGATGCAAAAAACGCTAGCTTGTTGTGGATGAAGGAAACGCTAGGGGATGCTGCTTCTTCTTGCTTGGTGGGGAAACCGCCAAGGTCTTGTTGAGAAGTTGCCTGCTAAGCTTAGAACACATCAGCCTAGCGTTTTTGAATGTCCCAATGATTGCAGATTTGCAGCATTTAGGACCTCAGCCTGCAGCTTTTTTCAGCAATGAACAACTTGCAGATTTAGCCCTAAAGACCAGCAGATTCAGCCCGGAAAGACCATCAGTTTTCAGCATTTAAGAACCTCAGTTTTCAGCCCTAACACCTGCAGATTTTCAGCGTCAAAGACCCACAAAAAACAACCCACAAATCAGCGTTTTTGGACTAGTCGCAGATTTCAGTCCATAGCGTTTTTGGACAGCAGTAGAAAGATTGCAGATTTCAGCCTGTAGGTCGGTTTCGTCGTCATCGCCGACATAGCCTAGACTTGCATCAGTCACATGCATTCAGTTTGTACTAGTTTGTGCAATCATAAGTAAACCACTCTCGCCAACTAGAGTGACTCTCGCCAACTAGAGTGACTATCGCCGACTAGAGTGTGGTTTACTTATGATTGCACAAACTAGTACAAATTGAATGCATGTGACTGATGCAAGTCTAGGCTATGTCGGCGATGACGACGAAACGGACCTACAGGCTGAAATCTGCAATCTTTCTACTGCTGTCCAAAAATGCTATGGGCTGAAATCTGCGACTAGTCCAAAAACGCTGATTTGTGGGCTGTTTTCTGTGGGTCTTTGACGCTGAAAATCTGCAGGTGTTAGGGCTGAAAACTGAGGTTCTTAAAGGCTGAAAACTGATGGTCTTTTCGGGCTGAATCTGCTGGTCTTTAGGGCTAAATCTGCAAGTTGTTCATTGCTGAAAAAAGCTGCAGGCTAAGGTCCTAAATGCTGCAAATCTGCAATCATTGGGACATTAAAAAACGCTAGGCTGATGTGTTCCAAAAATGCTAGGGAAGGTCTTCAAAAAATGCTAGCTGATGGGGGGTTCCTGTGGCGATGGATGCTAATGCAAAAACGCTAGGCTTGGGCTTACTTGCGGTGAGGATCTGCTGATGCAAAAAATGCTAGCTTGTTGTGGATGAAGGAAACGCTAGGGGATGCTGCTTCTTCTTGCTTGGTGGGGGAAACCGCCAAGGTCTTGTTGAGAAGTTGCCTGCTAAGCTTGGAACACATCAGCCTAGCGTTTTTGAATGTCCCAATGATTGCAGATTTGCAGCATTTAGGACCTCAGCCTGCAGCTTTTTTCAGCAATGAACAACTTGCAGATTTAGCCCTAAAGACCAGCAGATTCAGCCCGGAAAGACCATCAGTTTTCAGCCTTTAAGAACCTCAGTTTTCAGCCCTAACACCTGTAGATTTTCAGCGTCAAAGACCCACAAAAAACAGCCCACAAATCAGCGTTTTTGGACTAGTCGCAGATTTCAGCCCATAGCGTTTTTGGACAGCAGTAGAAAGATTGCAGATTTCAGCCTGTAGGTCGGTTTCGTCGTCATCGCCGACATAGCCTAGACTTGCATCAGTCACATGCATTCAGTTTGTACTAGTTTGTGCAATCATAAGTAAACCACTCTCGCCAACTAGAGTGACTATCGCCGACTAGAGTGACTATGATTGCACAAACTAGTACAAACTGAATGCATGTGACTGATGCAAGTCTAGGCTATGTCGGCGATGACGACGAAACCGACCTGCAGGCTGAAATCTGCAATCTTTCTACTGCTGTCCAAAAATGCTATGGGCTGAAATCTGCGACTAGTCCAAAAACGCTGATTTGTGGGCTGTTTTCTGTGGGTCTTTGACGCTGAAAATCTGCAGGTGTTAGGGCTGAAAACTGAGGTTCTTAAAGGCTAAAAACTGATGGTCTTTCCGGGCTGAATCTGCTGGTCTTTAGGGCTAAATCTGCAAGTTGTTCATTGCTGAAAAAAGCTGCAGGCTGAGGTCCTAAATGCTGCAAATCTGCAATCGTTGGGACATTCAAAAACACTAGGCTGATGTGTTCCAAAAACGCTAGGGAAGGTCTTCAGAAAATGCTAGCTGATGGGGGGTTCCTGTGGCGATGGACGCTAATGCAAAAACGCTAGGCTTGGGCTTACTTGCGGTGAGGATCTGCTGATGCAAAAAACGCTAGCTTGTTGTGGATGAAGGAAACGCTAGGGGATGCTGCTTCTTCTTGCTTGGTGGGGGAAACCGCCAAGGTCTTGTTGAGAAGTTGTCTGCTGAGCTTGGCTCATGTTGCCTCTTCTGCCAAATAGTGCTAGCTCTAGTTTGCTTATATAGAAACTTAGCAAAATTGGCCGACCTACTTTCCAACATTAGTCACTTAAAAATAATAAGTGAAAAATGTCAAAAATAGGTAAAATAGGCTAAATGCACTGGAAAATTCCACTGATGGAATCTGATGGGAATGCTTATGATCATGCTGTGTGCAACCAGAGGATATGCATCTATACTACGTGACTGGGCATGCACGGTCTACGAATAGACTCACAAAAGTGCAAGATCACTTCTAATCTAGACTGACTGGACTCATCTGAACCCTGATCATGCTGTAGCTTGTCCACGGACACATAGGGTCGGATGTGTCACGTGACATCCCCTCCTTTTCAAAGTGAGGTACTGGTACCGAACTGTATGGCGTCGAGGGAGATCGCCAATAGCATCCGGAATCCTGGAAGGGACTCTTCGCCGGCCCACTCTGATGTGTGGGTCGTGCGGTACTTGAACTTCATAAAGGTTTGCAACGCTTGCTTCTTTGGGCTGCGCCAAAAGCGACACAAAGTCTTGTGTGGCTCCTTCAATGCTTCAACTTTGTCTAGAGTCCTACTTCTTTCTTCTTCAAGAATCTCCACGGTTGAAAATTCCTGAAACCACTTCCAACACAAAAACATGAACATACCCATTCCATGTAAAGTGAGTGGAAAAAATCTCGTCTCCCTAAAAGACTGTGAATGCAATGTAGATGAACAAAGAGATGGAGTGCCAAACCGTTCACCACACACACGCAAACAATGAGATCGAATCTTTCTGTTTTGATCTAAAGCAATCAACTGTGGCAATTCACAACGGAAATGCCCATGCTTGGTGCTCATACTTTCATGTGCTCTTTCGGAAACTGTGTCATGCCAAGAAGAGACATGGAATGTGACTTCCTTACATACATACTTTTCAGATTTTCATGAAAAATCCGCATACATTCGTGCTCATGCATGAGTGAAACGTGCTCAACATACATTATGTCATGCCTAGGAAAAGGGATCACATAAAGACGCTGACCAAAATGCAGGAAACGATCACGAATGAAACACTCGAACAATGCGTGCGTATGAATCATGCGAACACATAATACTTCCTGTGAGGGTTCTTTGGACCTAGGCTCGAGAGCCAAGATCGATCCTTTGTGATTGATCGAATCTGCAACGAGGTTAGCTTCGCTAAAAAAAGCATCCACTAACACATCATCCTTGTGAACAATCACATCATCTTTATGCAACTCATCATGCTTGTGAGAAATCACATCTTGATCATCCTGGAAATCATCATGCTTGTCATTGTCATTCAAATCATCACACTTCTCATCATGCAAATCATTGTCATTCAAATCATCATGCTTCTCATAATCATGCAAATCCTGTGTATCATGCTTTGGAGAAGTAGAGATTGAGAGAGTCTCCTTTTCCTGATTCTCTTTCATCTGTGCCTGCACTTGAGAAAAGAGTTGCAACATCTCTTGCAATCTTGCTTTGTTCTCGCGATCAAATCTTGATTGAATTTCTTTTTCTTCCAAGTCGTATTGACGCTCTATGGCTGCCATTTCTTCTTCGTAGTCATGATCTATGGCTGCCATTTCTTCTTCGTAGGCCTTTCTGTCTACTTCTCTTTCTTGGTCCAACTCCTCCATAGGGGTTAGCACAATCCTTGACGTAGATGGGGAAGGGGGAGGGTCGGAAAAACCTCCTGGTGAGAAAAATTCTTCTTCGCCTCTCTCATGCTCATCACGTCCAAGCGAAGTATTCATTCCGCTTCGAGTGATGACCATTCTGAAGTAGTGAGTTCTTGTGGTCTTGGGTTCTAAAGTTCACGAGGAACATGGGTTCTTGTGGGTCTTGGGTCTTGGGGTTCTTGGGGGTCTTGAGTTCTTGAGGTTCTTGAGGTTCTTCTTTCGCTTGCAATCTGTGTTCGAGAAGGATTTCTCTTCACCCGAGTTCTGCTCTTTTCCCCTTGGCAGCCTTGCGCTCACACCAAGGTTGCTTTTTCCCACCTCACGTCTATTGGCCGTCCGCTAAGTGCACGGTCCGCTCTCAATGAGTGAAAAGAGGCACAAGGAGAGGTTGGACAAGCCCTTCTTTCTTGGGATTCCTATCACTCTTCAGAAACACGATTACGAATCGACACGTCCAAGCGAACTTGGGTTCGTGCGACCTCAACAAGCAAAAAAACTTCTTGTGATTCTTGGTTCTTTCCTTGAGTGATACAGAACACTGCCAAAGCTCTGATACCAATGTTAGGTGCAGCGGAATGAATGTTTGCGCTTTGCTCAAGATGAGTGCTCCGAACTGTGCTCAAGGTTCCCTTTCTTCTTATGGAAGGTAGAGCCTTCCGTTCTTAATGAGAGAATGCTATGATCACAAACAAAGTGAATGGACATTGTGCGTGCAAGTGTATGAGACTGAGAGATAGAGAGAGAAGAGAGATACGACACCAGAGACGTTGTAAAACCCTTCTCCAAAGGCCCCATTCTCGTCGGCGAGAGTGGTCTACTTATGATTGCACAAACTGGTACAAACTGAATGCATGTGACTGATGCAAGTATAGGCTATGTCAGCGATGACGACGAAACCGACCTAAGGGCTGAAATCTGCAATCTTTCTACTGCTGTCCAAAAACGCTATGGGTTGAAATCTGCGACTAGTCCAAAAACACTGATTTGTGAGCTGTTTTCTGTGGGTTTTTGAGGCTGAAAATCTGCAGGTGTTAGGGATGAAAACTGAGGTTCTTAAAGGCTGAAAACTGATGGTCTTTTCGGGCTGAATTTGCTGGTCTTTAGGGCTAAATCTGCAAGTTGTTCATTGCTGAAAAAAGCTGCAGGCCGAGGTCCTAAATGTTGCAAATCTGCAATCGTTGGGACATTCAAAAATGCTAGGCTGATGTGTTTCAAAAACGCTAGGGAAGGTCTTCAGAAAACGCTAGCTGATGGGGGGTTCCTGTGGTGATGGATGCTGATGCAAAAACGGCAGGCTTGAGCTTACTTGCGGTGAGGATCTGCTGATGCAGAAAACGCTAGCTTGTTGTGGATGAAGGAAACACTAGGGGATGCTCCACCAAGGTCTTGTTGAGAAGTTGCCTGCTGAGCTTGGCTCCTGTTGCCTCTTCTGCCAAATAGTGCTAGCTCTAGTTTGCTTATATACAAACTTAGCAAAATTGTCCTACTTACTTTCCAACAAAAGTCACTTAAAAATAATAAGTGAAAAATGTCAAAAATAGGTAAAATAGGCTAAATGCACTGGAAAATTCCATTGATGGAATCTGATGGGAATGCTTATGATCATGCTGTGTGCAACCAGAGGATATGCATCTATACTACGTGACTGGGCATGCACGGTCTACGAATAGACTCACAAGAGTGCCAGATCACTTCTAATCTAGACTGACTCGACTGAATTGAACCCTGATCATGCTGTAGCTTGTCCACGGACACATAGGGTTCGATGTGTCACGTGACACTCCCCTTGTTCCTCTTTTCACTCAATGAGAGTGGACCGTGCACTTAGCGGCCGGCCAATCGACGTGAGGTGGGAAAAAGCAACCTTGGTGTGAGCGCAAGGCCGCCAAGGGGTGCGCCTGCAGGGACGAGTCAAGCTTGGGTAAGAGAAGCCATTTCAAACACCGATTGCAAGCTAAAGAACTCAAGAACCTCAAGGACTGCTCAAGGGTTCCTTTTACTTACGGAAGGGAGAGCCTTCTGTTCCTTTAGTGAGAGAGTGCAATGATCACAAACAAAGTGAATGCTACTGTGAATGAAGGTGTTGAGACTGAGAGAGAGAGAGAGAGAGAGAGAGAGAGAGAGAGAGAGAGAGAGAGAGAGAATACGACACCAGACAGTTCTCAAACCCTCCTCCAAGGGCCCCCCTCTCTATGGCGTAGAGAGGTCTCTGCTATTGATTGCACAAATCTAGTACAATGGTCTAGATACAATGGACTTTCCGACGATGTCGACAACAATGATAACGACGACGAGGACGGGCTGAAAACTGAAAACGCTAGGGTTGAAATGCTGAAATATGCTAATTGTTGACTTTCTGTTGGATACAGACATTGTGTCAGCGAGGATGGCGATTGCGACGATGCGACGACCATGCACGCTGAAAACGCATATGCTGAAATTTGCGGACAGCAGGCTGAATCTGAAAACACTGGTTGACTCGACGGTATGGTGAGGATCTATTGCGGGTACGTGAGATCTGTGAGGCTAGGGGCACGATCTGCTGTGCCTAAGTGCTGAAAACTGAAAACGTTGATGCACTGGGGTTGATCTAATCGTGTTTTTGAAGAGTGACAGGTAACCCAAGAAAGAAGGGCTTGTCCAGCCTCCCCTTGATTGAGAGCTGACCGTGCACTTAGCGGCCGGCCAATCAACGTGAGGTAGGAAAAAGCAACCTTGGTGTGAGCGCAAGGCTGCCAAGGGGTGCGCCTGCAGGGAAGAGTTGAGCTTGAGTAAGAGAAAAGTCTTCTCAAACATCGATTGCAAGCTACAGAACTCAAGAACCTCAAGAACTCAAGAATCTGAAGGACTCAAGAACCCCAAGAACCCAAGAATCTCAAGAACCCAAGTTTTTCGTGAACTTAAGTACCCAAGGTCTCATTGTATGGTCATCACTCGAAGCGGAATGGATACTTTGCGTGAAGGTGATGAGCATGGAGGTGGTGAAGAATTATTTTCCCCACTAGGAGGATTTTTTTCCGACCCTCCCCCCTTTCCCATCTATGCCACGGGTCGCACCAAATACTATGGAGGCTTTGGTCAAGTCGATGATGGACATGATGCTACAACAAGAGGCACAACGCACCGCCTTGGATTGGGAGCGCGAAGAAAGAAAGGTAGGCTTGGATTGCGAGCACGAAGAAAGAAGGGTAGCCTTAGAGCGTGAGCAAGTGCGCTTGGCGGCCAAAGAGAAAAGGGTAGCCTTGGAGGTGAGCGTGAGCAAGCGCGCTTGTCAGCCGAAGAAAGAAAGGCAGCTATTGAGCTTGAGCGTGAGCAAGCACGTGAAGCCCAACGCATAGCGGCCGAAGACAGACAAGCGGCCTTGGAATTAGAACGTAAGGCGCACAGAGACCAACGTATGCAAGAGTTGGTCCTACATGTACTCACCTCGAAGTCCGAGCCAACTCAAGGACCTAGGCGAATCATCAGGTAGCACAAGTCGAGAAGCAGATTCCAACAACCTCGTCACTGAGAAGTTGACATTTAGTAAGTATGACAGTAAGATGGATGCTAATGTTATTCATTCTTGGTTGCATCAATTTAATGCTTATTTTGTGACAACTAAGAAAACAGGAAATGGAAAAGTTTTGACGACAGCCATGTATCTTACCGATGATGCCATTAATTGGTATCAAGCATGGCAAGAGAGACATAGTTGGCCGTGCACCGAGAGGAAGCCGAAGGCGTGCCCCTTTCCTTCAATTGGGCCGACTTCCAAGACAAGCTCAAGGTGCGGTTTATGCCACCTTAGTACTTAGCGCGGTTGAAAGAAGATTGACGCAATCTCTAGTAAAATGGTACATGCCATTCATGTCTTTCTCTAACCGTGTTTTGCAGCTCGGCACCCAATTACGCAAATCGGATGATGAGCCTCAAAGAGGCATTCCTTTTCGAGCTGGACGAGTATATCAAGTTTGATGTAGAAGTCTTCGACCCCCTGGATCTCAACAAGGCGGTAACAATTGCTCTCTCCCAAGAGATGAAGCACAACAAAGGAAAGCCTAAGGAGAACAAGTCTTCTCACAGTACCTCTTTGACTCCTCAGAACCGTCATTAAGGTTGCTCACTCCAAAAATGGAGAGTTGTATTGGCGGCTTCACCCTCTCACAATGGACTTCCCAGATTATTGCCAAAATATATTCCAACTTCATGCAATTCAGGTTGCTAACTCCAAAAATGGAGAGCTGTATTGGTGGCCTCACTCTCTCACAATGGACTGCCCAAATTAGGCTAACAAAGTGACCACTCGTGGTCTCTTAATCCCCCCCCGCCCCCCCCAGCCCGCGCTCAAAAAAAAAGAAAAAAAAAGAAAAGAAACAATGAATGCAAGGTGATTAGGAATAACGATGCTATGATTGAGGTGTCACATAGAAGCTAATGAAGAGGAGCTTTTCCACACATGATCAATGTGGCCAAAGGTGATTAGAGGAGGCAATAATTGTAGATGCAAAAAAATTGGAAAAAAGAAGCCAAAAACACACAAATGGAATGCGAAAATGACTATTTGCAAGTCAATTGAGAAATCCAACTTTAGCCTTCAATCAATTAACCAATGGAGATGTAGTAATTTAATTGAGTTGATGATCATGGGACCAAGTGATAATCAAGAGATGCGTATTGATATGCAAAGGGAATGGGAAATTGATATCGAATTGCTCTACCCTTGCTCTTATGCATATCAAGTACTCTCCTAGTCAATCACAATTATCAATTGAAGTGTGGCTGTAGGTTTTGCCTAGAAGTTGCCCAAACAAAGGCAATTAGGAATTGATAAGTAGAGTGATTAATTAATCTATTAAGTGTGAGGTTAACACCTCTACAAGCTTTGATACCACTTGCTAGAGCTGATAGAGCAATGTACTATTCTTGATTAAGAGTACATTGCTACACATGAGAGAGAATCAAATACAAACTAGAAATGCATCAATTGAAATTGGCAGTAAGTTGTGCTCTTTAAGTAGAGCTCAATGGGTTGGTACAACTAGATAGTACATCTCCAAAAGAGAAAATGCACCTCCCAAATGCCTTCCTACAAACTTCATGACCCAACATAAAAATACATGTGCTCATCTTAGAGCCCAAGACTATCTTACCTAATACTTTGGATATAAAGTCCCACTCTATTGTGTCAAATGATTTTGCAAATTTTAGTTTTACAGAAGCACAATGTCTTGCCCAACCTAATTGCCTCTACTATACTCTCTCTCTCTCTCTCTCTCTCTCTCTATGCCTAGAGAGAGAGAAAGAGGGAGAGAGAGGAATGGAAGGAGGGAGGGAGAAAGACATCTTTCTAGAGAAAGGGATGGAGAGAGAAACAATGAGGAAGGGTGTGGGAGAGGGATGCAGCTAGGCAATGTGATGGCAGAGAAGAAGAAGAAGAAGAAGAAGAAGAAGAAGAGAAGAGAGTTTTAACGTCATAGGAAACTATCCAAAGAAAAAGAGAGAGAGAGAGAGAGAGAGAGAGAGAGAGAGAGAGAGAGAGATGACGTGTTTATAGTATAGGAGAGATATAGAAACAAATACATAGAGAGAAAAAAGTCTATGAATGGGAGAGAGAGAGAGAGAGAGAGAGAGAGAGAGAGAGGGTGGAAGAGAAGTGTGGGTGGCTTTGGTGGCCAAGGAGGGCGCCAATGGTGGGTACTGGCGGCCTTCCCGCTCCCCAAAAAAAAGCTCGCTCGGACAAGCTCTCTCTATATCCTAACTCTAAATTATATATTGTGATTTCGATGCCATTGCAAATCCAAATCGACATCATGTGCGAGAATTAAGCATAAGAGTAAATTGATGAAAAAATTTGCCAATCAATCATTGTCATTAGTGATGCCAGCAAAAACAACATTTTGATCGTTGGCTCTGCAAACACATGGCCAAAACTCCATGCATCCTCTTCCCTTTGCATGCTTCATGCATCTTGCCTGGGTCGCTCTGTCATTCCCTTCCTCTTTCCTCAAGGCACAAGAGAGATAGAGCCTTCAGCTTTGATACCAGTGAAAGATTGATGGTAATCGAGGCATGGATTTCTCCTCCCAACCTATACTTATTGGCCTGCCTCCTTGTCCTACCATTGTCTCTACACCAATAAAATGCACTCAAATTCATTTCAAATAGATCATTATCTTGATTTGAGGGGAGAGCTCAAATCAAAAGCTCATCATCATGTGAGATTGAGCAAAAAAAAAAAGTCATTCTTCCACATAGTCCTTTCTTTTACGGACTACCCTCATAGAACATTCTTCGGCTGGCCAAAACTTAACCAAACACTAAGGCCTTTACCAAGGCCAAAAAACCAACCATTACTAAGGCCCCTATCACAGTAGGATGGATGCCTAACTTTCTTTTGCAACAAGGGCCATCTCTTTGATGTCACATTGGGTCTTCATTAGAAAGTTTGCCTCTCTGTTTACCAAATGGATTTGGCCAAGTGGTAGAGAGTCTAGGTCTCACTCTGGGTGACATAGTTCAAATCCACTTGCACTCCTTTCCGTGTTCGCTTTTGTAGATGGCCGTTTCTATGGAAAGTTGGGTGGGCATGCAAGGACGCCCCTCTGCCATAGTCTCGCGATCAAAGGCCTTTACTGTTGGTGGGCCAAAAAGCAAGACCACCTCTTTATCTCTGGGGAAAATTACAGAAAATAGCCTTGCAATTTGTGGAATTTCCCAAAATACCCATCAAGTCTCAACATACCCAAAAAGCAAGACCACCTCTTTATCTTTAGGGAAAATTGCATAAATAACCCTTGCAATTTGTGGAAACTCCCAAAATACCCATCAAATTCCAAAAATTGCCAACATACCCTTATATCATTTTGGGATGGATTGGTCCCAATTTTGGCATAGTCAAATCTTTATGACAAATTGACAATGAAGATCTATCTCAAAGTGTCTTAAACAAAACTCTTCATCGATGAGCTCACAAAGAGAGACATCTGTGTCTAAAAATGATGAACAATTTCATCCTAAGAGTTAAGAAGTGATAAAATCATGAGGCCTGTCGACTACTAATGGAGACTAAAAAGGGGAGAAAGAGAGAGAGAGAGAGAGAGAGTCTCTTAGTATTCATGATCAAGATTGAGTATGGGGGGTGATAAATAAAAGACCTACATGCGAGAAAGGACATGGTGGTGCAGAAGCAGCTTCTATAGTCATGATACTTTCCTCTCTTCTTAATTGCGAGGTCCACCCCATGTTTGCCCATATAATTGCTCTTGAGATTATATTGGACTCCAATGTAGATAATCAAATTTTCTATAATTATCAAGGCTTAAGGTAAAGTAAAAGTTCTCTCTCTCTCTCTCTCTCTCTCTCTCTCTCTCTCTCTCTCTGTGTGTGTGTGTGTGTGTGTGTGTGTGTGTGTGTCTATGTGTGTGTGTGTGTGTGCGTGCATAGAAGACGCTTTTGAAAGAGCACACATGCACCCTCCTTAGTTGGAGCCCGCTAGCTATTATTGTGCTTCAAGCTACCTTAGCCTCCAAGCCGTGCTCCTCCCATCATCCATCCAGCTTTTGCTTTTGCTAAGTTGCTCATAGCTTTTCTCTCAATGAGTTAATTAGGAGCCTAAAGGCACACCTTTACAAAACTGAAGATAATTGCTGCTACCCTGATGGTGAGGGACGAATTAACTAAGTTTCATGTACGTACTGATCTTAGTGATCTCAAGCAAGATAGAAAGAACCTTGAGTACAAACCATAAAAAGGTGTGAAGTCTATAGTGTATTGCAAATTAGAGACTCAATACTTAAATAGATGCGCTAAAGATTGAAAACAAACAAGAGCGTTTTCGTAGGAAAATGAAAACTAGTCTTCACCTTACATTGTCCTGTGAAAATCTTGATCATGGATATTGTTCACTCTCCCATCACGATTGTTGTAGCCCTCTCTTGTAGAGGTGGTTGTAGCCCCATGGGCAGTTTCATTAACTAATAGAAGGATCTTTTATCGGAAAAATGGAAGATCCTTTTTATTTTAAAAATGTGAGCAAAATATTAAAAATGGTAGAGTCCGTTGTTTTGTGGAGGCCTTGACCTTGTTTCATAGGGCCACATGTGGTGTCATTTTGAATTTTGGCAATTTTTCTTTGGAGAGCTTTTATACTTCTCATTTAAGTGAAAGACCCTTTATGAATCGCACAAGGTTATTGTTTGGCATGAACACAAAGGTATTTTTTGATATAAACGCGTCGAATCTTGGGTGTGGCAGCGTTGAATCCAAGGTGTGGTAGCATGGCAATGAGCCGCACCAGGTTGTGGCATGACAGTGACGGCTCCCAAATTTCATCGTGCGCATGCGCCTGAGGAGAGGGCGGGCTTGGTTCACGGACATCGATGGGCTTACAATCTAATGGCTCAAGCTTCCTCTTGAGAATGATTCAAACTGCACCAATCGGCTATTGCAAGCGCTGAATCCAAATCGTCTCACTCCCAGGATTTGAAACTACCCACCATGCTAAGCATTCAAAGCATTGAGAAAATCACTATGGTGTAAGCTCCATAACAACTTAATTAATAGTGGGATTTTAGAAAATCGAATGTCTTACAAAGAATCTTTTTAAGCCCCTGCCAAATGGTGGTTTACTTAACACATGGCATCAAAGCATTCGTCCATTCCTTAAACCCTCTCATTAGGCTATGCCAAGTTAAGTGGCCCTTCTAGACTCCACCCTCTTCCTAATGACAAGACGGGCACCACATGCCAATAGAAAAGAACAGACCGAACAGTCTTTTAGCACTTAAATAACAACTGAAGCTGAAAGAGAGAGAGAGAGAGAGAGAGCACACGCGACACGGAGTGGCGGAATTCCACCCCACAGAGTATTGGCCCCAAACAATGGCGCCCCTTTCGGTATTTCTTTATATTACTTAAACTCAGTACAATGCCGGTACTCGCGCACTACACCTTCACCCAGAAGAGTGCCAAAGATTGAGCCCTCTGCACTTATTTAAAGGCCCTTGGCCTTGAAAAGGAGTTTTCATGAAAAGCTTGAAACTCAAAAGCAATTGGCCTAAACGCTGGCGCTGAAAACTGCCTAGCGTAAATCATAGAAATCCGTACAGGCTGCATGTCAGCAGGCAGTGTAAAATCAAGGAATTCTGTACAGGCTGCCACATGGCATTGTCATTGCAAATCACGGGCATTTGTATAGTTGCCACATCATCATCTTTTATGCATCTCTATCAGTGTGTAAGTAGGTCCTGCTTTATTTTAATCTCTTTAGGTTCCTCGGCCCCATCGAACGGGGTCCCATAAGTTGGTGGGAACTCTTCTTTAAAATTAGACCCACTCGACGAGGACTTGTAAGTTGGTGAGAACTTCAACTTCTTCTGCTGCTTCTAGGTTTAGGCCCCTCAGCCGGGATTTGCAAGTCGGCTCCGTTCTTCAGTGGCTTAATACATCAGTAATTTGTGACAGTCTTCCTCTCGTCCAGATATCTAGCATGCCGATGTTGTCTCCTATGGTTGTTGTCTCCTAAATGTTGCTAATATCAAAGTCAAAGACTATGGGTTTTGTCTTCTAAATGTTGCTAAGGGCGGCTTCACAAATGGACACGGACATTCTCTGATGCTTGCATCCTTCCAATAGAAACGCGACATTTTACCGGACATTCTTCACACGGCTTCACCAATCAAGCGGATGGCCACTAGGTGGCAACTGAATTGGTGGACAAACTGTGGCAATCCTCGGGTGGCACCTCTCCCATCGCCCATCCTGTGCAGCCTGCAAATATCCAAAAAGCCTGCAGCACACCGAATTCAACCTCTCACAGCTACATTATTAGGTGGTCGTTGTACCAACATAATGAAGACACGACGACGAGTACACTTGAGAAACAACTGCTGTATCAAAAAGTCTGCAGCACGCCGAATGCAACCTCTCACAACTACGTTATTAGGTGATTGCTGTACCAATAGAATGAAGACACGACGACGATTACACTTGAGAAACAACTGCTGTATTTCTTTTGTTCGCAGGTCGTTTGTAAAAGGTTTTGGCGGATGTCCGTTTAGGATTCTGTGAATTTGGGTGGACAAGCACTTTGAAAATCACAATCATCAGCAGATCAAAAAATGGGACCGCTAGATTGCAAAATCTAATAAATATCACTAATGTCACTAGTATTTTGTGGAACTCGGAACATGAATTTCTTCTCTAGATACGTTGCAAATCTCCCAAATTCCAAAGCAAAATAGCTCCCCTTGTTGCCATCATCCGCCCGCCCCCCTCTCTCTAGCTGTGTGCACTCCTTTGCCCTCCTCGCCTGCATCGCTACCTGCGTACACTCATATGAGTGCACAACTCCCTTGTTGCGTTGCCCCACACTGCAATTTTCCCATCTCTCTCTCTCTCTCTCTCTCTCTCTCTCTCTCTCTCTCTCTCTCTCTCTCTCTCCACAAGCACATAGGTGCGACAGAGTGCTTGGTAGTATGTGTCTTGCCTCGCCATGGCTACCCTACTTTGCATCATCACAACCAGGCTTAACCCCCCCCCCCCCCCCCCCGCCATGTCTACTGTGCTCGATGCATGACACAGAAAGGGAGCCCATCCCTCTCTTTCTCTCTGTCGCTTCAACCTCATGCGTTACAAAAGCAAAAAATTCTCTCTGCAAGCTCTTGCTAACGCCCGCCAGTTCTCTCTCTCCCCCACATTTCTCCCTAAAGACCTGCAAGCATCTGCCTAGATTCTCCTTAATAAGCCCGAACATAGCAGCTATAATACACGTATTTTATTTAGAATACGAGACGTCCCGTATTGAAGCGTACAGTACGTCTCATAATGTTTTCTATTCTAGCGTTTTTTTGCTCAGAACGTATTCTAATATAATGTCTTTTTCTAGTTGATCAAGTATGTTTTAGAGCTTCATGATGATTGTTTATGTATGCTATGATTAAACATTGAAGAGTCATTGAAGGTGCACGATCCACTTCATTTGTCCTTATTAAAGTATCATATCTAATAAAGTTGACGTATTTTATTTTTGATTCTCAAAAATACGTCTAGTACTTGTATTGTATACCGCATATTAAACGTCCCGTCCCGTCCCGTCCCGTACCATGGCTGGTATGAGCCCCAAACCAAAATTGAACACACCTACTAGCAAGTGTTTCATTTCTGACTGCAACTTCTTCATCTTCTTAACTATTAGGTTTCTCTTCGGAATGGAAAATTGAAACGCGGTTGATAATTGTTGAAAATGAGACTTGATCGGGCTCTGGTTGGGTGCAAGAAATTGTGAAATATGGGGATGGAAAATAGGAATATTGACTTTCGACCCAGAGCTTAGAATTTATTTAGAAGCAGAGCAAGAGAATTAAGACCTCTCGAATATAAATCAATTGCCTCACAGCATATGCCGAGATGCTTTGTTGAGGAGTGCTTTTGACATTCGTGCCTAACTTTAAGGCCGACAACTTAAGTAAATAGGGTTGTTTTAGTCTTAATAAGACTTGAATAAAAGTGATATCACCTGACACATCCAACCCTATGTGTACGTGGACAAGCTACTCCGTGACCAGGGTTCAGTTCAGTCAAGTCAGTCTAGAATAGGAAGTGATCTGGCACTTTTGTGAGTGTTCGCAGACCGTGCATGTCCAGACACTTAGAGTAGATGCATATCCTCTGGTTGCACACAGCATGACCATCAGCATTACCATCAGAATCCATCAGAATCCATCAGGAGCATTTTCTAGTGCACAGAACCTATTTTCCCTATTTTTGACATTTTTCACTTATTATTTTTAAGTGACTTTTGTTGGAAACTGGGTAGGGTAATTTGACTAAGTGAGTATATAAGCAAACCTAGCGTTAGCATTTCACAACAAAAGAGGCAGCAGGAACTTTGGTTCAACAGGCACCTTCTCAGCAGGACCCCAACAGGCCTAGCGTTTTTGCAACACAGCTCCAAGGACCTAGCGTTTTGCAACCACAGATCAGCCCTTGGCGTTTTTGCATGGCAGATCAGCCTCGGCGACCACAAAACACAGCAGATCAGCCCTAACGATAGCAGATTCCCCAGCAACAGCAGACCAAGCAGAGCCCTAGCGTTAGTAGATTCCCACAACAGAGCAAGAATCAGCCCTAGCGTTTTTGCATCAGCCTAGCACCTCAGCGTTTTTGTAGACATTAGGAAAAATATGAACCCTCTAGGGGCCCTTTGGGATTAAGGTTAATTAGAGGCCAGCCAATAGGAAGAGGGTGGTGGACACACTCTATACCCTCAAAAAAGTAGGGGGACAAGGTAGCCTTACACCTCTTAATGGCCTCTTACCTAGTGAGAAGGTAAGGGAGGTGGCTAGGGGAAAGGGAGGGGGGGGGGGGGGGGGACTACTTTGACCTTTTTTCCCCCACTTTTTGGCCCGGATTTGAAAATACACTAAAAATTTCAAAATTTCAAAAAATTTCAAATTTCAAGTTTTCCCTCCTTAAAAGGTCCCCTAACCTATTTCATGGTTAAAAAAGTATTTTTGACCTCCAAAAGTCAAAAACGTGCACTAAAAAATTCCAAAAAATTAAATTTTTTCAAAAAATTTCAAAACATCATTTTCCACCCTCCAAAGTCTTTCCAAACCTATTGTATAGCTAAAAGTGATTTTCTCTCTCTACAAACCCTTTTCCAAGCTCTCCATGGTTGCAACAACCACATGCACCCCCTATAGTCCAACATTATCTCTCTACTAGCTTTCTCCCATCTCCATTGTAGCACCAAGCAAGCTTCTTCCCCATCTCTTCCCCTTGCCCACCACATAGTTCCACACCAAGCTAGCTCCTCTCCCTTCTCTCACCTCCATTACAAGAATGAAACAAGATTCTCCTCCTTCTACTTTCATTCACTCGCACTACATGGAAACCTCTACTCCCGAAGGTGGAAAAAGCATCAACTCACATGACTTGCATACCACAAGAACAGGAGGTGTGAATAGTGCATGCGCATTGCAAGGATTCATCTCCAACATAAAGATAGAATGGTGAGAAAACTACTCTTGTAGCTTACATTCAGAGCTTAAGATCATCTCCATCTTTAAGTTTATCATGCTGGAGGGAATTAACCTCTTTATGGCTTTCAATGTTTAGGCTTCACACCTCATAACATTGGGTGGTGCTATTTTGTTGATGGCTTTGGTGCGCCATCTATAGTTTTGTAGCATGTGATTGAGTCTCACAATGTAAGTAAGTTGTGTTATCTATGGAGAGTCATCAAAGATTTTTCTTATAATTTATTCTTTGTATAGTTGTCATTAGATTATTAGAATGATATCATTTTGTACTTTATAACTTTGTGCTCACATAATCTGTTGTTTACTTATAGAGTCAACTTGTTTTGAGAGGACATGAGCAAGCAACCATGTGCAGAGATGGAAATCACCCTATTTTTGTTCCGTGAGGAACCTTTCACTACCGTGTTAAAAGATTTTGATAAGAATAGTAGGAGTTTTGTAGAATCTTGAACCAATAGGTACTCTCTAGGAGCTCTTAGAAAAGCCATCCCTATAGTACTACTATCTTCCCTAGTGTCATAGACACACAAATACTCGTGTATATGAATCTCTAGATGAGAAAGACAAATACTTGTAAGAGAAGCCTAACAGCAACAACATTGTCTCCATTTGTAATTATTTTTATGAGGCTGGATTCCTCTATAAATGCAATATAAATATTTCTTTTTGTTAAATGGTGTCGCACTGAGTGAGAGTATTTTATTTAGATTACTGGAGTTTCATACAGATTTGAGAAATATTGTTGATTTTTTTGGATATTCTGATTTGCCTATAAGATGTTTGAAGTTTCAAGTCTTAATCATTCCACCATGAAGAAATTCATACAATATTTTGATTTCAGTTTAATCACTAATGGTTATTCTTATTAAGTGGATCATAACCTTTGTCAAGATGTCCTCATTTGGGGATGTTGAATATATATCAATAGCAACATTTCAAAAGTTGAGAAAGCTAAATTCTTGCTTTCCAAAATGTTATTGTTTCCATACTATGCCTATGCCAAGCTTGACTTAGAGAAATGACAACTTGAGATGGAGGTGTATATATATAGGGGTGAATTAATATTGATTCTTGTTTCATCATATATATTATAAAGCCTTTGAGTTTCCACCTTTTTGAGTAGTGTTGACAAGTTTTTGGTATCAAACCTTCTTAAATATCTCTATTCATTAGCTATTGGTAGCTATTTATTTGGTATTGTTAAAGATCATACCAATAGCTATCACCTTGTGAACTTAATTGTTGAATTGCGGATTTGATTTTTACTATGTAGCTCATTTGGATAGAGAAAGTGTAAACATAAATTATAGATACATGCATTGTTAACATAGAAGATATGTATCACTCGAACCTATATAACTGCTAATCAAGAAACCTTTGGTCGGATACTATAACAATAGGGGTCACATGTGGTTTTAAATACCAAAGAAATGGCTTAACCAAAACATTTCCAAGAACACGAGGTGAACACAAGGAAGTAAAAATTGGCTCCTTGTTTGGTTGATTTCTAGTGCTAAATGTTCTGAGTGTACAAAATTTGTGAGGCCTTTGACCTTGCGAGTTCACTAAGGTATATGTAACATAGCACATGTGTTCAACAGAAGGGAATTTATATTCTTGTAAAGTTACAGAAACATGTGTAGGTAAGGCCTATAAGGGCTACTTTCAATCCATTGTGGTGAACGCACATGATATAGGAAAATTTGACATAGTGAATACTCCAGACATCAAACACTACAACTCTATCTCATGGCCATACATTAAAACAAAGCCCCCCTTGGTGTTCCACCCCCTTGTTCCCTAATCACCCCTTAATGCCCTCGTTAACCTTTCTACTTTATGGTACTTCAACGTCTCATCATTTTTTATTCTTTTATATTTGGAGTCGTCTCGCACGCTTGCTTACCGTTTTTTGGGCACAAATAGGGACCAAGATATTTCCAAGAATAGGGGATCGACACAAGGAAGTAAAAAATGGTTGATAAGCATGACACAAGGTTTAGGTATCTGCCATTTGGGGGGGGGGGGGAGGGGTTGCTATGAACACATTAAACTGCCCAGTTCTATCTCATGGCCATGCATTAAAATTTTTGGATGGCCAGTTTGCGCGCCCTTGTGGCCCCTCTTGTTGAGGGTCCCTGGGCCCCTAAAATGACAAGTACAAGCTTTTTTTAATGCATGGCATGATACAATGTTTAGCTATTTGCCATTGTGGGGGGGGAGTTTGCTATGAATACAACAATTTGCCCAATTCTATCTCATGGCTATGCATCAAAAAAAGCCTGTACTTGTCATTTTAGGGCCCCAGGGACCCTCAACATGAGGGGCCACAAGGGCACGCAAATCAGCCATCCAAAAATTGAAACTGAAGGAAAACAATCAGAATGAACTCCTAGACTGTGTACAAACTTTAAAATAACCAAAATTTCCTTTTAAAAAAAGTTATTGCTAAAATTTTGAAAATAGACCACCCTTAGACTTCCCACAATGATAGAAATCAAAAGGTTCAAGGAGAGGTCTGGTGTCACAAGTGCATGGTAGGAATCTAATCGAGGCTTATTCCGTCAAGATCTCTTATACTTTATTATGTCTTCTCATGTACAATCTTACCAAACAAAAACAAACTTACACTTTAAATGACTACAAATTTTATTTAACTTATCAAACAATCTAAAATATGGTAGACCTAGAGTGCTCTTACACATCAACAAACAAAAAAGTCCAAATTTCTTCTCATTAACTTTGATAAACATACATCTGTGAACACTTTACAAGGAGTAGTGTGGTCATAGTTCTTACATCCATTCCATGACATGGTATGCTCCTGGGGTGACCTATCACATAAAAATATCTTTGGTAGGAGTGCCCTCATGTTAGGAAAGAGTGTGTTGCTGCTGATGAAAAGTTTTTGCATTGTCCTACTAGGGATCTCTTCATGTCAGCATAATGATTTTTGGTGTAGTGGGAGCCACATTGCCGCTGAGGAGAGCTTTGTGCCACCGTAAAAGCTTCATGTTATGCCAGTTCCTTGAGCCGTTCTTGCAAACAACGCCACTCAACTAGCATAGCAAGAGGTCACCTTCTAACAAGAACATGTATGAATTTAACATTTACAAGCTATATAATGAAGACACTTGTTAAGTATATGTTGTACAAATTTGCAAGTATTTCTATCTAGCTGGGAATAAACAATATAAAAATATACATTAGGATGAGACTACCACCCCTAATAAGCATGGATTTGAAGCACCTACCTGCAAGATGTAACAAAGAAAACTATTTTAGAGGAAAAGTGGTGACACTTGGCCTCTCTAACCTGCAGCCTTTCACTATTTGTGCATAAAAGCAACCTTTGTGCCAAGCACTACAAAACAAGTAGAGGCAACACCTTAGACTTCAAAGTTTATGATAAGAAGAACACAATCAAAAGTAAGAAGTATATTGTTACCTTGCATAAAGGGGTGTTTTATTCAAATATGTGAGGGTATTGGCAAGATATTGAAGAATCGTCAACATTCATCTCACCGATGGTACGACGTTCCTGGGATGACCTCTGCTCACCCTCACGTGCGGCCTTCGATGCAAATGTTGCGAACAAGCAAATATGTATGCATACGATTTGTGATGTCCTTGAGCACCATGGTAGCTGTTGCATGAGGAAGCAAAGGATGAAAAGAGAGAGGGGGGAGGGAGAGAGAGGAACATGGGAGAAGACAAGGGGGTAGTGGGGGAGAGAGAGAGAGAGAGTGGAGAAGGAGGAGAGAAGGGGGCAGGGAGGGAGAGGGAGGAATATGGGAGGAGAGAAGGGGACAGTGGGAGAGAGGGAGAGAGGGGAGGAGGAGGAGAGAATGGGCAGGGAGGGAGAGGAGAGGGAGAAAGGAGGGAGGAGGAAGAGAAAAGAAAGGTTTTTTTTTTGGGGGGGAGTTTTTTTTTTAAAAATTGGACTTTTAGTGCTTGTAAGTTAAAAAAAATGTCAAAAAATACTTTTTTGATATGGATATATGTTGGGGGGAGTTTTAAGTCAAAAATAAGTAAAAATAACTTTTTTTAAAAAAAGTCAATTTTTGGCTCTTAGTGATCCACGTTTTTGATGATGTGGCCACACCTCTTTACTCCCTTCACTTTCAAAAAGCTAGAGAGAGAAGGTGACCTCCTAGGTCCACATCCTACATGTGTCTAAAAAAAAGGCTAGAAAAGCCTACTCAAAACTAGCTTCTTGAATGCCCTTGTCCCCTTAACCCTACACACCATTAGCCTTAATCCCTAAAAATTAGGATTCCTTACAAGGCCCATGCAAGGTTCATATTTCTCCTAATGGATCTTTGCGACAGAACCAACAAGAAGACTAGCGTTTTTTGTTTTCAGCACAGACACTCCGCAGAACAAGTCCCAAACCTCGCAGATCTCACCTTCTCACAGTAGATCCTCGCCGCGCGGACAGATCCCGCGTAGTTTGCAGTTTCAGCCCGGAAAACGCAGATTTCAGCATCTGCGTTTTCAGCGCGTCGTCGTCGTACCGTCGTCATCGACATTGTCTCCGACATACAGTTAGAATTCAGCAGTTAAAGATTTGCAGTGTTCAGCCATTAGCATTTTCAGATTTCAGCCCGTCTCGTCGTCGTCCTCATTGTCGCCGACATCGTCGGCAAGTCCAAAGCATTGTAGAGATTTGTGCAATCATAAGTAGACCGCTCTCACCATAGAGAGTGGGGCCTTCGGAGGAGGGTTTTGACAACATTCTGGTGTCGTATTCTTCTCTCTCTATCTCTCAGTCTCAGCACCTTCATTCACAGTGTTCATCCACTTTGTTTGTGTCCATTGCACTCTCTCACTAAAGGAACGGAAGGCTCTCCCTTCCATAAGTAAAAGGAATCCTTGAGCACAATTCGGAGCACTCATCTTGAGCAAAGTTCAACATTCGTTTCCGCTGCACCTTACAAGTGATTAATGGCTTCTTAAGCCGTGGGATCTTGTATCAAGCAGCTACAATTAAAGTTATTAATCACGTGTCTGCTGTGGTTTATACTGCTGGCACTCTACATATTCTTGTGGTAGTCTCGACTGCAAAGTATTACACTGCTTTGCAATTCCAGAATGCCTCATTCCAAGATGAGGCAGCTATTGGTGATTCTACAAGCAGTAGAAGCGCCATCAAGGTGGTGTCGAGTAGGTCAATTGGTATGGCTGCTCCGGCGTGAACGCCCACTTCAATGGAACTGCAATTTGGCTAATTGCCTTCCAAAACAGGTCCTTGAATGGGGCACAGAGGGCAATGACACCAACTTGGGGGGATCTGGCCATGGCTAACAAGCATAGCAGGTACTGTCCCTAGCAGTTTACCGAGCTTTTTGGCATTTTTCAAATCAGCCCCAACGTTCTTCATGGGCATGTTGCAGTTCCCCTAGGCGGTTCCTTTACTCTTCCCTTGAGTATTGGTGTCATGTTGTGTATTATTTATTGATTGCATAGTTTAGTGGTGAGTATATTCCCTTTAACACATGTGAAAAGGACCATTTTGTTGAAGATTTTAAGAAAAAAATTTACAACAGTGGGTGTATATGTCCTTTTCATAGTTTGTATGGAGTTTGGCATTTGTATTGGATTGTATCTATACGTTTGATCTTGGCAAATGCAGAGGAGTTGGGGACATTTGGTTTGATCTCAGGGAGTTTGCTTGAGCAGCTAGGTCCTTTTTTGGACCCTGACAGGTTCTTTGGCAAACATGATCCTCTAGTGGCGACCTTTCAGGCCTGCCTATTTTTACCAGTCCGAGTTAACCAATGGTGTGATTCTCTTTGAGTCGTTTTCTTTGAGATTCAGGTTTTGCTATTCAACTACAGAGGAAGCAGTTTTACTCTAGTTGTTTTGGACTTCTTTCTTGTGGTACTTATTCGCTTTTCCCAGGATTGAGCGGGAAGGGGGACTTGCTATCCCAAGGAGAGTTCTCAGCTTTAGCTGTTGAGCTTTAGTGATAGTGTTTGCTTTGTTTCAACGCGGGGTTGCCCTCAAAGTAGGGTACTTCTCATTTAGAGGGACTTCCAAGTTATTATCTTCTGTTGGCTACAGGTACTCCATTCAGCGGAGTGCCATGCACGGTGTCTTCTAGTCCTTGGTTTCCTTGCCTATTGCTTGTGGCTGTGGATGGTGTCCTTTAGCCCATAGTGCAGTCAGTATCTTGGCGAATGTTCTTCTTTAGCCACTTCGGTGGTTGCTTCGATTTGTGGTGTGACGGTTGCTCTTCCTAGTGCATCCGAATAGTAGTTCTTATGCCTTGTCTCCCATATTGATCCCTGGACACTGTACTATTCAAGACACAACTACTTCTCTTATCCTTAGACTTGCATTATAGGTGGAGAAAATTCCTTCTCGGACTAGGAACCGGTTACAGTTAGCCACCACATTCTTCGAAGTGGAGAGATGTTCTCTCGATCGATTCTCCCAGATTTGGTTCCGGGTTCCACATGTATATTTTCTTTTGGATTCACCTACCTCGGGCTGTAACGGGGCAAGCACTAGGTGCCAAACTAAAAAGAATAGACTGAGACGGACGTTTATCACTTCAAACAATTGAACTTAAAGACAAAGAGAATCCACACAAGACACGGAGTGGTGGAGTTCCACTCTCAGATTGCAATGGCCTCAAACGATGGCACCCCTTTCGGTATTTCTTTATATTTCTTCAACTGGGTACTGCTTTGCTTCTCACATGCTAGAATAACAAACAGACAGCTCATAGCACGTATTTAAAGGCCCTTGGCATGTACAAAAGTAGTTTATATGAAAAGGAGTTCTAAAAGCATCTGATCCAAGAGCAAGTGCCCAAAGGGCTGTCTGTACAACGTTTCCATGTCATGAGCAGCCATTGCTTAGGCCCCTCCGCCGGTTCCATAAGTTCTTGGGGGTTTCCAATTTATTATTTGGGCCACTCGACGATGATCTGCAAGTTGGTAAATCCTCTTCTTCTTCTGCTTTTGCTAGGGTTTAAGCCCCTCGGTCGAGATCTGTAGGTTGGCTAGGGTTAGGCTCAGGGAGTCTGTCACGTGCACATCTAACCCTATGTGCATGTGGACGCGCTACTTCAAGTCCAGGGTTGAGGTCAGCTTAGGAAGTGTTGTGGCACCTTTGTGAGTCTGATCGCAAGCCGTGCATGTCCAGGCACTTAGAATAATTACATATCCTCTGGTTGCACAACATCATGATCATCAAC
The DNA here is from genome assembly GCF_014529385.1 of Adiantum capillus-veneris. Classification (NCBI taxonomy): domain Eukaryota; kingdom Viridiplantae; phylum Streptophyta; class Polypodiopsida; order Polypodiales; family Pteridaceae; genus Adiantum; species Adiantum capillus-veneris. The sequence goes on from NC_140936.1 coordinate 77,547,516, forward strand.
ATTACAGTCAGTAGCCATCATGAGCATTTTTCAGTGCACAGAACCCATTTTCCCTATTTTAGCCATTTTTCACTTATTATTAATAAGTGACTTTGTTGGGAAATTGGGTAGGGAAAATTTGCTAAGTTAATATAAAAGAAACCTGGTAGTCACTCAGTAGAGTAGAAGAAACCAAGAGAGCACAGGTAGAATCTGCAGCAGGCCCTCTAGTGTTTCTCCTCAGCAAGAACTCATCAAGACCAGCGTTTTCTGCATGCTTCCTCAGCCTAGCGCCAGGGATCCATGCAGTCAGCGTTTGCACATCAGCAAGATCAGCGTTTCTACATCAGTAAGATTAGCGTTTTTATAGCAGCAAGATCAACGTTTTTCAGCCTGCTGTCCAAGCGTTTCAGCCCTGCTACAGCAACATTTTCAGCCAGAGACAGCAACGTTTTCAGTCAGCATTCATTAGCGTCGTCGTCGCCCTTGTCGTCCCATCGTCACCGAATTAGATCGTCATTGCATCATAGCATCAAGAGCTTGCATCAGCACCTTTGTACCAGATTTGTGCAATCAATAGCATAGACTTCTCTTGGCATTGAGAGAGGGGCCCTTGGAGGAGGGTTTGACAACATTGTGGTGTCGTATTTCTTCTCTCTCTATCTCTCAGTCTTAGCACCTTCATTCACAGTGTTTATCCACTTTGTTTATGATCATTTGCACTCTCTCACTAAAGGATGGTGCCCTTAAAGTTTGACCCATAAAAACCATCGTTAACAAAGTGGATGGTGCCCTTAAAGTTTGACCCATAAAAACCAACCCCGAATGATTTTAAGATTGAATTGTATTAAGATACTCCTTGAACTTTGGTTTAAATATAAGTAACTTGTTTGAACGTGTTTTGGTGCCAATTTGAGAATTTTTGGTCTTTGATGTTGTCTTTTGAATATCTTTAGCTCGGGCTTCCCTGAGAGGAGTATTCATGTTTGATTTGAAACCTCTCAACGACGCAGGCTGGTGGTCTGGGGAGCATTTAGTTGTAAGTTGGAAACCTCTGAACAACGAAAACTGGTGTTTTTGGGAGCTGTATTTGGAGCCTCCAAGCGACGGAGGCTGCGGTCTGGGGAGTTGTATCTGTCCTCTAAGCTCATAGCCCATACCTTTTTAGGTTATTTGCGGGGGAAGTGAGAAGGTAGTTGTTGAGTACCTTCATACCTAAGACCGTTTGTCTTGTGGAGAAGTGCTCAGTTGCACTGTTTGTTATGTCTTGTAGCATGTATATACGCATCTGTGTTGCATCGTGATGTGCAACCACTGAATATTCCTGTTTGGATAAGACTGCTTGGGTATGTAGCTTTAGTGCATCGAAACTCCCCTCTAAAGCTCAACGTGGCTTGGGTGTGATGGCTAATTTTACTACACCAGAATATCAAGAGCTCTGATATGGAATGAGAAAATTGAATGACCCGAGGATATTTTTATATAACTAAGATATAATCACGGACTATTACTCTTTTTTCAAGAAGGGGCGATGTCACAAACTGCTGACGTGTAAGACCATCCATTGGTGGGCCAATGTAGGTGACCCTATTTGGGATGCATCTCCTCTTTCCCAACTAAAGCATATGGCAAGATCCTCATTAATTGACTTGGCCTAAAACAAGCACCCATTTGTGACTACATGTGGGATCAATTTCCTCTTTCCTAATTGAATATGTGTGGCAAGTGCCTTTCTTGGCCTTAAAGAGGCCACCCATTGGCTAGTGTAGGAAATCACGTACGTGAAAAATCCATTTTCTTCCCTCTGAAGGAGTATGGAATGGGCCTTGTTGACTTCATTGGCCTTTACCATGACATCTATCAAGTTGTTGTAGGTGACATGGTCCACATATGGGGCCCACTTCTTGATGTATGTTAGTACCTTGTGACCTTCATTGGACTCTAGCAAGCTATTAGTCATGCTTGCATAGATTAGCATATTTAGGGTGCATTGCCCCTTCTCCAGGTGAGTTAGTATAATATGAGTTTATTACAAGACTATTCTAATTTGACCAACTCTTACGATGTTGAAAGCTTGTACTAGGACTTAGGCAAACCCCCTATTTCACGCACTTAGTCAAGATAAGCATGGCATACAAAATCTATTGATATCATACATGCACCCAAGCATGTCATGTAGAAAGTAATCATCCATTGAAACCAATAAGAGGATCCTTGGCTTGCAAGGGAATTTCTTGTAGTTCAAGAGAAATGAAATTGTATTTGTTATAAATAGGCTAGAGCTTACTATCCCTATCTTGCATTCGAAGGGACTCTCTGCTGCCATACCTATCAACCAAAGTGGTAAGAAGCACAAAATCTTTTTTTTTGGTAGCACATGATGGTTTTCGAAAGTGCGCCACTGTCGACAATTTTTTGTAAAAAACGATATCTTCTCTTAACAACTCTTGGCTAACATTCTTTTCATGACTTTGTTTGAACATGTCTGCATCTTGCCTTATCACAAATGCAACTCTAGATGTTTACAGCTAAAGACAGGGATTTGCATCCATTGAAAATAGGATAGAGATTTTTGGCTTTCCCTTGTGGGAAATATCCAACAACCAATGCATTCCAAGAGAGTGCATTGGTTACAACTAAAGAGAGGGATTTGCATCCATTGAAAATAGGATAGAGATTTTTGGCTTTCCCTTGTGGGACATATCCAACAACCAAGAGAGTGCATCAGTGACAAGAACACTATTCATCACCGACAAAAACACTGTTGGGCATAACTTGTGAGGAATGAATTTTCAAGAGATTTTAGAGAAGATATCCAAGATGGGAAGTTGGCAACGACTTTCGTGACTTGAGAAATGCATCACACTTGGCATACATCTTGAGCGATAGGCGAAAAAAAGAAACATCTCTTGCAGATATCTCCCTATCACAAATGTGAGCATGAGCCTTGCTAATGTTGGGCAAACCCTGTAGTAAGTGGAGTTCAAGAAACATTATTTGACATACATATCAGAAAATGGAATGGCTTTCTTGATAGTCCTTGGCTAACAACATCATGAATCTGTTTGTCTAAGTCAATCCCAACCAAAAGCTTCCTAGCCCTGGGCATCTCCTTCACTAACAATCTAATCATGAATTTATCTGGAAAAGTCAAACTCAACCCAAAGCTTCCTAGCCTAGCCCATGATGGGCATTCCTGTAATCAATGGTTCAAAGAGACCTCATCTTATGAAGAAGCTTAGAGAAACTAGCTAAACTATAAGGAGTGTGTTTTATGTGTTTACAAAATGTACTCAAGTAATCCACTAGTAAAAATTCCACATGTTGTGCTTTGAAAGGTGCACCATAGGTGTTGTATGTAAATTAAGTGGGAGGTTTCTCCCACAGTTTTCCCCTGGGCCTCATCACTAATTGACACCTCAATTATAGAGGGGATCTACTTTTGAAAATCGGCATCGCTTATCGGCGAAGATCACAACTGTTGATCCCGAATGTGAACTTGATGTAAACTAGGTGTAAACTCGGACAAATGTGAACTGGCTGTATATGTTGAGGATATTTCTCTAAGGTCTCCACTACCCTAGTAGAGAGGGTCTCCATGCGAAATAAAATTATCAGGTCATTTCGATCATAAATAGAAAGGTTCTATCTTTAGCAGTTCTTCCACTGGAAATAGAGGGACAACCCGGGTAGAAACTAAGGGGATTAAAGCCACAACTTGTACCTTTAAATATGATAGGTGCAATGCCTATAACTTCTGATGACATACAAGATGTAGACTTTGCTGACGTTGTAACTAGTAGTGTCTCAGAAAATTATAGTTCACACAATTTGGAGTCTGTATCGTCGAAGTGGAGGATTTGTGTAGATTTTAAACCCTTAAATGCTACCACTAAGAAGAACCCATATCCTCTTCCATTCATCGATCAGATCTTGGATTCAATGGCAGGTTATGAGAGGTACAGTGTGTGTGCTGGTTTTTCAGGCTATTTTCAATTGAAGATTGCTCTTAAAGACCAAACAAAGACAACTTTCATTATGCAGTGGGGTTGTTAATGTTACACGATATTGCCATTTGGTTTAACAAATGGACCTTCCTTCTATCAAGAGATAGAAAATTGGGTGTTGGCACCATTCATTGGTAGTTGTGTTAAAGCTTTTATGGATGACTTCTGTGTCCACAGCAGTAGGGCTGAACACCATGATAAGTTGCAGATGGTATTGGCTCGATATGATGAATGTGGAGGACAACTAAATCCAAACAAATGTCATCTAGCACAACCAAGGGTGAAGTTATTGGGCCACATGGTGTCAAAAAATGGCATCGAGGCTGATCCAGACAAGGTTAAGTCTATTATTCTTCTTCCATCACCTACGAGTATGAAGCAATTGGTAACCTTTATACACAAAGTGAAGTACACGGCGCGGTTTATTCCATTGTCTTTGCAGCTCCTTTATCCTTTACACCAAGTTGCAAAGCATGATCCATTGCAATTGGATGACAAGTGTGAAGAAGTGTTTCAAGAGGTGAAAGAGGTGTTAGGGGGGTTGTTAGCCATGCAGGCTCCTGATTGGGAGCAAGCATTTTATTTAAATCCATCAGTAGGGGATGATGCCATTGGATCCATGCTATTGCAAAAGCGAAGGGCAACCATTATATGTGGCCATTGTATTGTGCAAGCCGAGTGAAGCTGGTAGCAGAGAGAAAATTCTCGGAAGTAGAGCTAGTGATGGCCAGTGTAATATTTGCTTGTCAACGATTTTGTCATTACTTGCTACCACGACCTTTTTTTTTCTTGACGAGTTAGGCTTTTTTGCCACGGTTAATTAATGGCACTAACATGTCAAATGTGGTCAAGAAATGGATAATTGAGCTGCAAGAGTTTGAGTTCTCTTTTCTAGTGGAAGACAATACAAGAGCTACCCTAGCCGATTTGTTGACTTTACAAGGAGAATCCCCTTATTGTTAAGGAAGAGGTGGTGAGAAAGGTAGTCAAAGAAGTGCCACATATCAGCAATGTACACGTGTTGTTCTTTGATGGATCATACACAAACAGCCATGGTGCAGCTTTAGGGGGTATAGCATTTTACAATCTAGAGGGAAAGCTAGTATGTAAGAGAGGGTTCAAATTGGATGCGCATAGTAACAATGAGGGTGAATATGCTACATTGGAAACCGGATTACACATTTGTTTGAAGCATGGGATTAGAAGGTTGAGTGTAAAAGGTGATGCCTTGTTAGTTGTGAAGCAAGTGTTGGGTGTGTGGAAGAGTAAGAACACCTCTTGACTCAAGAAGAGGAGTTTTTTCTAACAGGAATCATTCCGAAGGACATTCAAAAGTCTAAGAAGTATGGATTTGTGCGTAGAGCATCCATGTACAAATTGATTGGTGATGTCTTATACATGAAAGGGGCTGATCTCGTGTTGACACGTGTACCTTGGCGGGAGGAGCTTTATAGAGTGTTGTAAGAGAATCATGAAGGCGCATGTGGCAGACATTTTGCTTTAAAGATCACCTTGCATAAGATCTTGCAAGAGGGGTATGTATGGCCTAGTTTTCACAAGGATGTTCACCATTGGTGTAGGTCTTGCAATAGGTGTCAAGCATTTGGGAAGAGAGTGTTGAGGCCAGAGCTACGAAAAACCATTATGGCGTTTGATGTGTTTGAAAAGTGGGGGATTGATGCAATAGGCCCGTTACCTATCACAAGCAGGGACAAAAGCTATATTTTGACTACAGTGGACTATCTCTCTAGATGGACAGAGGCTATAGGAGTAAAACAGATCACTGCAAAGGATGTGGAAAAATTTTTGTATGATGAAATATGTTGCAAGTTTGGGGTGCCATTGGAGCTACTTTCAGATAAGGGGCTAGGATTTAGAGCTAAACTGCTAGACTTCTTATGCGCGAAGATGAAGATTAGGCACCAGCATACCACTCCTTATTACCCACAATGTAATGACTTAAATGAAAAGATTCAATGGTGAGTTGGTACATCCTTTCGAAAGTGATAGAGCACCAAGGAAGAAATTGGGATTTGGAATTGCCTAGTGCATTATGGGCTTATCGTACTTCGGTGAAGATAGGTACAGGGTTTACTCCATTTCATTTGGTATATGGAAAGGAAGCACTATTGCCCCATGGAAGTAGAGTTGCCTACGGTCAAGATGTTAGAAAAGTTGCTTGGGCAGTCCAATGATGCATTCAAAGAGAGGCTCTTACAATTACAAGAGATTCAGCTGGATAGGATGAGCACATTGGAGCATTATGGGTAGATGCAAGATAGGGCTTTAGCAAAGATAAATGAAAAGTTCAAAAGTAAGGGTATCTAGAAACATGACTTGGTTTTGCGCTACAACAGTAAGCTGGACAACACCTTCCAAAATAAGTTTCAACTTAAGTGGGAAGGCCGTTTCAAGGTAGTGGAGTGTTTTGCAAATGGTACATATCAGTTGGCTAACCTGGATGGGATTCTACATAAGTCAAGGGTAAATGGATTTTGTCTAAAACTATATCATGCCAGGTTAATGATGGTGGAGCAAGATGAGATGCCTGTGGAGCAAGTAATGTTGGTGAGGGATGAGGAGACTTGTGACGCGACGAGTCTCATATCTCTTTTTGCTGCTGTTGATCATGAATGATCTAGCAGGCTAGGGGATGGGCAAACTATGTTAGCAGTTTTGTGGAGCAAGGGATTGCGCATATGTATATACACATGCATGGTGCATAAAATAAAGAATTGCCCATTCTTCAGAGCCAGGTGGTTATGTGGGGCCCACATGTGTACAGGTAGGATAGCGTGTACATAGTGCATCGATTTTCACTATCACCAATACCAGTGTGTTTTTTCTATAATAATGAGGAGTTGCTAGCGTATAAAACTTCTCGAGGAAGCTATCCACGGGCCGACGATATGAGGTAAGCATTTGCGTCAGATGACATCTAGTGGCGTCAGGAGGTCGAATGGGGTCAATACTTGCACGTGGGTAAGCGAGGGCACAACGTGGGTGTTTTCTTATGATAATTATGCAAAAAGGTAATCATGAGAATTGCATTTGAGGGACACTTCACGTGGTTACGGGATGCATTATTAGAAAGAGTTGAGTGCCAGGTGTGCGGATGGATGGAGCAGGGTGACAACTATGCACTGCGAGGCCACTTTTTGGCCTATTCGGGGTCTGTTTGAGGTCAACTAAAAGACCAAAGGTGCCCAAGTAATAAATCTAAGTGTGGGAATTGAAAAACCTGAGAGAAGACCAGAAAAAACGTGGAGAGAAGAGGAGGAACAGCCACAACTGAGCTTTTGCTGTTTTTGGAGCCTGTTTTGGCTGTAAACTGCTCAGCTGAGGTCGTATTTGAGTACTTTGACATTGTAGACTGGGGTTTTGGGCCATTCCGGACGTGATGGTGCTGTCCATTTTTCCAAATTCCTCACCGTTTTTTTGTTGTTTTGGTTGTGTAAGTTTCTCCTATGAGCGAAGCCTCTGCTCCAATTTGTGATTGTATCTGGCATATTTTGCCCATATTTTGTGAGCTATTTGCCCCATTGGTGTTATTCTAAGCTCAATTGTATCTAAACATAAAAAATTCTTCTCTTTTGAGCTGAGTTTTTTGGGTGTATGTGTGTGTCTCTTTGTGTGTGGAGTGGGAAAATGGGTAGTCTCTCTCCTCTCACTCCATCGGTGTGTTCCCTGTCTCGGCCAGGTGGGTTGTGTAAGCTGAGTGGTGCCCCATAGTGTGTGTGTGTATCATATCAAGAGTGTGTGTCGGATGAATATAGAGGCGTTGTGTGTGTTTCCATCCCGCTCACACCGTCTTGTGTTTTCTTGAACTCCATGATTCTTCCCTTCTAATGGTGTGCTTGAGAAGTCATGTGTCTCCTTGAGACCTTGTGTGCACCTCTTGAGCTGGGCTGCATTGTCACCCACATCATTCGTTTGATCTCCATCATCACCCAATATCCATTTTCGTCTTGTATATTGATGCATGAAATGGAGTCAATGACACTCCTAGGTCGTCGAGTACCTGCTGATGCCATGGGGAATAGTGGCACAACCTGCAGACAAATACTTATGATTAGACATTGCACATCAATGTTCTCAGTTGTATAAAGAGTAAGATTCTTGATGGTACACAATGGTGAAGGATGCCACTTACTGCTATACTGCTCCACCTGCTTGTTGAATTAATAGGGAATATAATGTTGCAAAGCTTGAGAGGGACGCAGATCCTCTCTAGAGAGCTTAATGGAGAAGGAGCATGAAACCTGTTGAGGAAAGAAAGAGGGATGATCTAGCAAAAGGATATGCTGCAGATATTTATCTTTAGCTAGAGGTGTTTGGTGAGGCCCATGGAGACATGGAGAAATTCATCTTGGGGAGAATACAGCCCTCAAAAATGTAGTAAGCTTGAGGAGGGAAAGGAGGTTCAAACTTTTGCTACAGAGCTTTTGGGAGGGAAAACTGAAAGGAAGGAAAGAGAAGCAACTTGCAAGGTGAAGTGAAGAGAAGTGAGAGATGGTACAGTAGAGAGAGAGGGAGAGAATGATCATCACATTTTTGGAGGGACCCCCTTTTAGGAGAGAGGGGGGAGAAACTAGCAGCCACTAGAGAGAGAAAGGATTGGTTTCTACTCAACTTTTTAGAGAAAAGTTTAGTTTTTTGAATTTATAAGAGATTTTCTCTTTATATTTTATAAAAGAGTACAAGTTTGACCACTTACTTTTAGGCCCTGCCATACTCACCATTTCAGTCCACATGGCATCCACCCATTTGCCCCTTCCATAATCTCCTTTTTAATCTCATGTCCAATAAAGAGGCCCCCTTAGACCCCATTCCCTTCCTAATGGTCAACACAATGTGGTAGTAATTAGGTAATAGCTATGGGTGAGGGTGGTGTGGAAAGTGGGATAATGGTACAATATCACCCTTTGGATTGGTGGACCCAATGAGTTGGATAGCTTTCCAAGGGATAGTTTTGTTTAGATGATACAATCGTAATGGGGAAAACACTCAGTGGTTGTGCTTCTCATTACAAGGAGAAAAAAAGAAGTGAGTGTTATCTCTGAAAGGTTAGTATTTCTTAGGTACTTAGGATTTAGGGTGTGGATGCCCTAGCTTCATTTGTATGATGGGACCAACCTTTCGCTAATGGATCCCATGGATACAAATTAGCTAAGGTAATTTCCATTGGATCTCAATTCAATCGGGATAGGGTTGGAGACATATCAAAAGAAATCCACTCCTCGCAAGGGGCAAGGACCTCATGCTGCCTTAAGGTGCATCACATGCACCTTTTTGTTTTGCGAAGATTAAACTATCACAGATGCATGCTATTTTACATCTAGAGGAGTTAAAAAAGTAAAATTATATTTCAGCAGAATCCTTGTATCTCCTCATAATATTCACTCCCTCTCAATTTCTCCTCTACTTTTGCAGTCATCCTCCCCCACCAATTTCTTTCTTTGGGGTGATGCATGGGTGTAGAAGAGTTGTGTCTATGCAAGGCTACATAAGGGGCCCTATTTTATGCTTATGATGCAGGGAAAATGTTGTGCAAGAGTTGGCTCCTAGGTAATTAATCCTAGGGGCATCTTCTAGCAAGTCTTGTTGTTCAAGGACTTACTTGCATATAATGGCTAAATACCTAAAGTTCTATGGATTTGTCAAGTTATTTGATAGAGTAGATCATGCACTGGAGGATTGTGTTATTTAAGGTGGGTGCTACAAATTGACAAATAGGTCTTTTTTTCCATACTTGTGCGACTCTTGCGTGGTAAGAGAACTTGGGTTGGGAACATTCAGCTTGTAAATTATGGTTTGCCTTCAAATTAGTGGCTTGGAATTGAAGGGAGCATCCTCTTTTTAATACCCAAATTTGTTTGGCACCTGATCATACCCAAAGGAGTTATTTTGGCACCCAAATTTCACTTGGTTTCCCCTTAGATGCTTGTGCGCAACTGTTTGCTCAAGTTTGAAACCGCTTTCATGGAGTAGATTTCATCAAGGTTTTGGCTTATTACCACTTTACCAGAAGAAATGCCATGGATGTCTAAACTTTTGTCCCTTTTAGTATCCAAACACATTTGATTGGGACAAGAGGAGAATAGTTATCACCCATATTCCCTCATTGCAGTATTTCTCTATTCTTTTGCTTGCCATGGTGTTCACAAAATGATAGGTGCATTCACGCCCTTTGGTGGCATGACATAAGGCTCATGTCCACATTTTAAAGAACCTAATTTGATGGTGAGGTCAACCTTTCCCACAAAAATGGTTTTTTGCCATGTAAAGCTTTGAGCAAGTTGGCTAGGGTGTCCAAACTTATATCTTTTACTCGCTACAAAAATCTAAAGTTAATCATGTTGAGGCATGCTCCATAATCAACTAGTTCCACCTCATTCATGTTAAGGGTTTCCACTGTAATTGGAATGTAAGGATATGGGTTGGTTGTCTCTTCTTGAGTTTAAATAATGGATACAATCACCATCCCTTGTTTGCATTGGAAATACCTCTGTTGGGATTCTTCTCTAGCTACTCTTTGAAGGCTTGTTTCCTATTGGCAGTGGCATGCATTCTCGACAACATTTCAACATTTAATTTTCAACAGTTAATAGTAAATAATATTTTATTATACGAGAGCCATTGATCCAATTTTGCATTTTCTCACCATCTATCATTGCAAGTTTTACAGCCCCATTAGCAGACATCTCTTCCACAACACACAACCCAAATCCCCTTTTTAAAAATTTGTTTGAGGGTGTATACAAGCACTAAGTCCCCTTTTTTTCTATGTTTTGTATGGATATGGTCATCATGATGGGCTTTCTTTGCTTTTGTGCATACATGTGACCAACCACCATGAGTCTGATTTTGTTGAGTTTCTCTAGAGCATTTATGCACTCTCACAGCTCATGTCTTGTCCACTCTAATCTTTTTGCTACCCGCAAGATAGGTGCCAAAAAATCTATAGGTAGCATGGCATTCATACTAAATGCGAGATTAAATGAATCATGGTTCTAATGGGTTGTTTATAAGCTACTTTGTAAGCCCAAATGGCTGAATTTAACTTTAATTCACAATTGAGTGGCTAACAATCTTTGTTAGGATTGTACACAAGATCTTGTTTTAGCTTGTGGGTGATAAGGCACTGAATTGTTACGGGTGACCATAAACTCATCACAAAACAAAGCTTTGACATTATTCAAGAAATGTGTGTCCCTAGCACTAACACTTTTATGGGTAGACCAAAACCAATAAAAAATTCTCATAAAGAAATTTGTGGTTGTTCTTGCATTGTTGAGCCAAGTATTGTTGGGTGCTTTGCCATCGGAGCAACAACAACAAGACTTAGCAGCATTGCATCACTGATGTGTGTGAACACACTAGGACTGCGGGGCCATTTTTTCCCCCGTGCATTGTATATACGCCCATCACTCTAGGGCTATCTATCTTTCATTGCACAATAAGTAACACACTCTCTATTGTGTGCCTTGAGCTTCCTTCGTATTGTCCAAGCTGTGTGCGTTTCTCTGCAACCATAATTCCAATAGCTTCATGAAGGAATCTTCACATGCCTCAGTCCTCTGAAAGTTTGTAATCAAGCTATACATGGGTTTTTCAATTACAGCGTACATGTAAATGAATCACCTGTAATATCCACAATGCCCCATGAAGGCTTGAACCCCCTTGACTCTTGTTGGTCTGGGAAAATCAACAATGACATGAATTTTATCCAGCTATGTCATTTTTCAACACTATATGTCCAATAATTTTTCCTTGTCTATCCATGAATGTGCACTTTTCAGGATTTAAGCAAATCCTATAAAGTCTACATTTTTTGAATACCTTTTTAAGGTGTTCAACATGATCAGCCTGGATTGATGAATGTACATATAGATCAGCCATATATACGTTTCAAGAAATTCCTAAGATATTGTTTAAAAGCATGGCTCATCAATCTTTGAAAGGTGGCAGGAGCATTAGTTAACCCAAAGGGCATAACCCAATAGGAAAAAATTACCCATTCACTTGCAAAGGCAGTTTTATGCTGGTCCTTGGGATTAACCAAAAGTTGATTGTATCCCGAAAAGCCATCTAAAAAGCTGTAAGCTTCTTTTGTTGAACTCATTCTAAAACATGCTCAGTGATTGGAAGAGGAAAGATGTCTCTAATGGTAGCTACATTCACTTTCTTGAGATTGACGTACACTCGTAATTTTCTATTTTTCTTGGGTACTACCACAATTGGAGAAACCCAATCTGTGTGTTCAATTTCATGAATGAATTTGGCTTCCTTTAGTTTCTCAATCTCTTCTTTGATCTTTCTGGCAATTGTTTCATTATATATGTATGGCCTTTGTCTACTTGGTTTAGCATCATCTCTCATGGGTATGGTATGTTGACAGATTTCTAGATCACCACCCTCGAGATCCTTATAAGACCAAGCAAAGATATCTCGGTATTCTTTTAGTAAATTTAATAAAAGCTCTTCTTCTTCTTCCGTCAGGTCATTTTCAATGTAGGAAGGTCTAGGCTCTTCTCCTGGTTTGGCCACATCTATCTTCTTTGCGTTTTCAGGTCCTTTGTAGGAGTCGCCTTGTTTTTATAGTTCCCTGATAGGTTGTTCGACTATGATTTTTTTGGTCTTGGAGAGTATATTCCTTGTAATGAGATGGAACACTCATTACATCTTTACCATCCTCTTCAGTGGTTTCCATTTTTGTTGTATATATCTCCTTCAAAGCTTTTTTCAACTCTTGATATTTCTTTTTCCGTTCAACTCGTTGCATTGTTAAACCCTTGTCCTGGTTTTTAGGTTTTTCTTAGAGTTTCCTTTGTCGTTTTTCTTGATGTTTTTGACGTTCCTTGCTTTTTGTTTAAAGGATATCTACCAATGATTTTGTCCTTGACACAATCACGTGCATCTATCTGCATTAGAAATTGTGTTCTACTGGAGACTGATGGCATAGGTCTAGATTTCAAGTTTTTGGTGTCTCTTTTTCTTCTATACCATTTCTGTCTTCTCAGTTTCTGGTTAGGAAAGTCAAAAAACTTTTTGTCCCCTCCTTTCATGAGTAGTTTAGCTCTCACATGTTCTTTTTTTGACCCCGAATCATCTGAGGTAGCTGAACGTGCTTCTAACTCATCTGTTGCATCATAGTAGAGGTCTGAAAAGACTTGTTGAGCTTTCATCAAGTCCTTGGATTCATGAATTTTGTCTTCAATGTGAAGGGTTGAGATCATTTGTATGGGGATTATCTCATAGTCGTCCTCATTGAAAAATTGAGTAGGCATAGACGTATTTACACATACATCCATTGTTGCTAAAATTTGAGTCCACTCGAATGGCTTAAACAAATTCTCTGGAAAGGGTTCAGGTACATAGGCTTTGCCAGTGCAATCCCTTTCTAAGATACATTCTTCTCGTTTTAAACTCCCGTTTTTTGAGGCTCCGCACATCCAAATAGGAGTGTCTTTGTTCAACCAAGATGGAAGCTTAGTTTCAACCGAGGAGACTAAATTGAATTCTTGAATGGGTGTTTTCATGACATCTCTATAAGTGTGATCTTTTAGATTAACCCTTGTTATTGATCCCACTTGCTTCAAGTACAGATAATTGTTTCCCCAATCTTGGATGAGTTGTACTTGCTGCATGAAAGGTCTTCCCAATATGATTTCATAATTGAGTTTCTTCCCAAAGTCTACTATGGCAAAAGTGTGTTGATACTCAATCCCACAGGAATTAACTATCAATCCTAAGGGTCTTTTGATGTGTCCATCAACCAATTGCAACTTCATTTGAGTTTGTCTAATGGTTGGTTGTCCCCAAGATTCCTATACTGCTTTTTTGGCTATGGCTATGCCTGCCCCAATATCCAGTATTGCCATGGTTTCTATATCATTATATCGCACTAGAAGGATTATGTTTCCTTCTTCCCCTTCGTAGTGTTCTCCGACTTTGTTCATTGGAGCAGATCTAATCTCCTTGTTATCTATTTCGTGTTTCAATTTTCTCAATTTTTTTGTGATTAGCCCTGTTATTCCCACCTTCTCTAAAGTTTTCTGTAGATCATTCCATAAATATGGTCTGATTTTCAACAATTCTCCTAAAGTAAGAATGCATTGGATGGGTGTAGACATGATTGAATGGATGTTGTCTATCCCTAGGGTCTGTTTTTCTCTTTTTATCTGAGTGGTTTTACACATTATGGATTCATCTTTGTTATCTCCCAAGTAAGAGGGTAATGTTTTCAAGGTCAATGGTTTAGAAATTCATGAAGCTTCCGATCCGCAATCCCCACACAAGGATTGTACATCCATGTCCATATCAAGATGTAGATTGTCTAACCAAACTTCCTCTATAGGAGCTGACTTCAAAGTTAGGCTCCCATCATTAATCTCTCATTAGGAAATTTCGGAGGTCATTTGGAGGGCCTTCTAAGAAAATATATTTTTTGCACTCTCTCTCTAGAAAATATGGCGAATAATACAGGTGGCATGGTAAAAGTTCAAAAAGTGTATTTTAAGTAGATTCTTTACTCTTTTGAACATTCATCCGTAATGATTGAGGGATAATCTTCTTTTCAGTTGCATTGAATGAACCTCGTCAACATGGAAGGAATGAGGCTAACATGGAGGGACGAAGGCGCAACCGCCTATTCACTTTCCATTAAACCTGCACATTTGGCTAATGGCGCACTCCTCAAATGGCACAAATGTTACGCAAAAACGAGTCAAACATCACCTTCACATTGATTTGGACAATGAGTACCAACCATTGATTAAGCGTAGTAAAGCAAACACACATATACCTCCCGCATCCATAGACACGCTCAGAGCTCAGGGAGCTAAGCACATAGATATCTGGACGAGAGGCTCTCTCTATGCTAAGAATCCAATGACTAATGCATCTCCACCATTTGTCAATCCTACAAGCTTATTGACCTTTGCTGGTGATGGAGAAAAGGGCCTTCTGGGTTATTGTAAATCTCTTACAAGGGAAGCTGAAACTTATAAGGGCATTCTCCAGGCTCAACAATGTGAGATTGTTCGTCTTTCACATTTACATTCTACAGATCAGGTTACCATTTTGCAACACAAAACAGAGGTACAGGAAGTGAAAGGAAAGGTACGAAGTTGTCAAATGAAGGACACCATCTTGGGTGGTCGTATCCGAAAGAAGAAATTGCGCAATCTTGAAACATTGCAGGTTGCATCCGGAGGTCTCAAGAAAAGAATCCGAGCATTAAGGTGATGCTTCTTGGTTGAATAAATTATCTTAGTTAAGTAATTTTTTTGTTTTTTCTTGTTATGCATTGTTTTCATGTGCCTAAATAGTGTTAGTGAAGTAAATTTTCTGTTATTTACTTATGCATTGTCTTCATGTAGAGATTCAATCTATCCTGAAAAGGAAAACATTGACCCCAAAGCCAATATAGGAAAGAGACTGAAGCCACTTATAAGTAGAAGCCTTGCAATAGATATAGTACATGACAAGAAGTTTAAGGTCCTTCAACGAAATGTAGTGGACCGCTTTATTTCAGAGAACTCAGTGCCTGTAAAAGAGATCCAAGGCACACTTGATTCACTTGGTGTAAGCAAAAGAGGATATTCGGCTATACAAAAATCTGTCTCATCTATCTTTGTTAAGAAGGGAATAAAATCCAAACTTTTACCATCAGCCTCAAGTGTTTGGAAAGAGAGGCTTCAGCTTAACGACGCACAGGGAGAATATCTTGGACAACCCTTTCATATTAAAGCAACTTACAGTGGCCATGGAGCAAACATGGCATATGATGAGTTCAATAATATTTTTATGGACCTCCAGATGTTGAAAAAGAGAATGGTGGAGTTTTACAACATCACATTTGAAGAGTCATGAGGGGTATTACATTTTGTGTTAAAACTGGATGAGTGTGAGCTTGTTAAAGAGAAGAAGCTAGAGCATGTTACTATTACTTTAATGAATAGAGCCCTCTCAAAGTGTCCCAATGATGATCCTTTGTGTTTTAGTGTTCAATCAGAATCTAACATATGGTGGCTTGGTGCTTTTGGGGTAAGCGAGATTCTCAGCTAAGCTCAAATGTTCACATCTACTTAAGTCTCATTTATTTTGTGTTGCAGGTAAAGAAAGAAGATCATGAGATTCTATATTGGGTGTTCCAGGTAAAGAAAGAAGATCATGAGATTCTATAATTGTGGAATGGGTGCAATGGCAAAGTCGCTGTGTTTGTTTTGCGTGGAGCCTGCAAAGGTCATGGACCCAAAGTGGTGGAGAAAAGCTCCAACACATCACATTGAGGAACCTGCTTTTCGACCGGTTTTGAAAATACCACTTGTGAATGTCCACATCTGTACAATGCATGCCCTTTGTAGAATTGTGGAGAAATTGGTCTACTTATATATCGGGTTTGCTTGGAAAATCAAGAACTCAGTAGAGCGACAAGTGGCCCTGCAGTGCTTAGAATTGGTACTGTCTGATATGGGGCTTCATGGTGGAAATGTGAAAATCTAGTGGGATGAAAAGAGATCAACTGCTGAGAAGGATGTCCCATGCAAATCATCCATCGGTGGGGTGAAGGCACGGAGGTTTTTATCTAAACCCCAAGGAATACGAGATCCGAAGCTAACAAAACATGAAAAAATATATAACACATCTTATGTTAGCAAGGTAGAGTATCAGAGCTAGAAAAAGCTACATATTGCAGTCAAAGATCAAGAACCAACTACTTGTAACGCGAAGGCTGAGGTTTGGCGATCAATAGACATGCTATTTTTGATGTGAGACAAAGATGACTGGTCACAAGGTGATATGAACAAGTTCAAGGAGGATCTTAACCTTCTCAAAAAATCATTCAAGACAACATGGATAGACACCCAAATTACTCACTACATGGTATTATTGTGTATTTGATTCTCTTTTATGTTTAACTATGTGAGTGTAAAACATTCTAAGTAATTTGTTTTCATATCCAGCACATTATTTTCAATCATTTACCATAGTTTATACGAAAGTATGGGAACCCGAAAATATGGAATACCCAAGGGATGGAAAAGTCTCATTACATGGTGAGAAATGCTTATTTCAGGCACACACGACATGGTGGCTCTCGAATCAAGGCTAACAGTTTGAGAGAACTATTTGAATGGTTCTATCGTAGAATCATTCATCGAATGCAGGCAAAAGAAGTCTTGGTCTCTTCAGGAACATCACAAGCCATCAAACATTTACAACAAAAAAAAGTTAAAAGATCAATGGCATACAAAAACTCCGGTGCTCGTGAAGGTCAACGAAGGTGGAGAGAGACAATGATGTATGTGAACCACAAGTGGAGAAAGATACTATGAGTGGATGACATTGTACAAAATTTCTATAATACATGATCTTATACAATTGCTACTTGAAGTGTATCAAGATTTTGAAGGTTCAATTTTGTTTTTTGGCACATCACCCTTGTAACGAATCATGAGATGTTTGCCATACTCTAAAAGTTCATCCGGGTTTTGTCTGCCAAGAGCTAGTACCATTGCTGTGTAAGTGTATTAATACGCTACCCGACCACCTGTATAGCCCGGGCAGTAACCAAAACAATCTCTAGCAAACACTTTGTCCACAATAATGACTTTATCTGCACTTTGGGCAGCACGGGTCCACCCAAGAAGCATGATAGTGTCTTTAATGTGTAAGTTGCTATTGTACCCTCTTGTGACATTCCATTGTAAAAAACTATTATTGGCGACTCACAAAGCTTTGAAAGGTACTGTGCTAGGGCCGCATCCCTTCCACAATACTCTCGAGTCCGCCGTCGAAGGAAGTCATCCTTGTTAGCAATCCAAGAATGCACATATCATGTCTGAGTAAGTCACACACACACACACACACACACATAGAGAGAGAGAGAGAGAGAGAGAGAGAGAGAGAGAGAGAGAGAGAGAGAGAGTTACCATGAAGCACTCATCCTGCAAAAAGAGGTTTTCCTGCCACCACAGGTCCACAGATGTGGTTGACCCCTGACCTGAATGGTTAAACCAATCCTCCACTTCTTTGTGACTTGTTGATGGTCTTAGGCTTTGTCTTATTGCTTGGAAGGTGGCTTCATCCGGTAGTGTCTCCTTGTATTTTTTACCTTTCTCAAAGCATATTTGGAGGCATTCCATTGGATTGCTGGATGTTTCCATTGCCTCATCGTCACTACTATCCTCTGAAACAAATCCACTCCTCTCCTCTTGGACTCTGGAAATGATAGCCAGGGAGAAGTCCTCCCTTAAATAAAAGATGCTTTGCACATCATGTAAAAAGATATAGGTTCTGTCTCCAATCCTGAAGTCAGGCACAACAGGCAACATCATCTGAGCATGCTTCTTAGTGAAGTTACTGACATCCAAGGGTAGTTTGATTTCTGTTGTTTTCACAGAGAGCATCTTACTTCTTTGTACTTCAATTGCCTAAACCTCAAGGTTGACTATATCTTCAACCTCCTCAACTTCTTGTATATGTGTTGTCTCCTCGCATTCTTTGTCTGGTGCTGCATCCTGCTCCTCTAACACCTCATCAGGATTCTGCATGAGGAATCCAAACAGGCTGTTCAGGTAAATCATAAAGCCAAAGGATTCTTGAATAAGTTTGCACTCTTTTTGGTGCAAAGAGCAGGTTGAATGTCGGCAAGCAGGTGGTAATTCCCTATACTTCTTCAATCCCTGTCCTTTTCCACCGCAGTCATTTAAATGAACTCCAGTCATACTGGGCAGAACAACCCTCCCTACCTGCACCATCAGTTCAAATTGATCTCTGTAGGGCTGCAAGAATTCACTGTGCTGAGCTAAAAGGTCTTCAATATCAAATTTTGGGTTAAACATAGAATGAACAAGATCATATTTGTCTCCAGTACCACACGATGCTGCAAAATTGAACAACCTCTCATCAGTTACAGCTGGGTCTTCCAGAGAAGGCACATCCTCTTTGGCTTTACCTTTACTTGCACAAGGACTGCTTGCTGGGAGATCTGCATCATCTGAGAAGTCTATATTCCTCTTTCTTGTATTTTTCTTGACAAGTACCGTAGAGGGTGAGGGATCCTCTTGGCCTGCCGACCTCTCTGACTCATCTTCACAAATTGACTCTTCTTGATCAAAGTCCTGACAAAAGTCAACAGTTCTTTTGGCAGAAATGCTAAGCAACTGAGCCTACAAAGGCTGGAATCCTGGCACAAGCTCTGGGTTTGGTTTTAGCCTCTTATGCCTACTGGAACTTAATCCTATTCATCAAGAAACATGTCAAGTCTTTGTTCTCTCTCTCTCTCTCTCTCTCTCTCTCTCTCTCTCTCTCTCTCTCTCCAAAGCACACCAAAAAACACACATAGACTCTCTCTCTCTCTCTCTCTCTCTCTCTCTCTCCCTCTCCAAATCACACCAAAAAACACACATAGACACTCTCTCTCCCTCTCTCTCTCTCTCTCTCTCTCTCTCTCTCTCTCTCTCTCAACAGTACTAAAGGCGCGCATAGAGAGTTGCAAATAGTCCTTGGTTGTCTCTGCGCGCCTTTAGTACACAGATATATATATATATATATATATATATATATATATATATATATATATATATATATATATATATATATATATATATATATATATATATATAGAGAGAGAGAGAGAGAGAGAGAGAGAGAGAGAGAGAGAGAGTCTCTTCTATTTTTATACAGTGGAATGGCTAGAACAAAGGCCACTGCAAGGAAGGCAGGCAAGGGACTAGGGTTAGCAACTAAGGCGAGTAGCAGATCTGCAACCCAAAGAAGAGACTTGGAAAACCAAATAAAATTTTGAAAGGTCCAAGGGTGAAGAAGTTACAGAGGTACATGGGACTTTTCAGAGAAATGAGAAAGGCACATAAATGTGTTGATTTGTGCATACCAAAGCTACCCTTTCAGAGGGTGGTGAGGTCCATTTGTGAAGAAGCTACCTGGGGAACTAAAAGGTGGAAAGTGGTTGCATTGATGGCTCTACAGGAAGCAGCAGAGGACTTCCTGCTTGAGTACTTCAGTGACATGACCATTGTAGCAGCCCATGCCCATAGGGTGACTGTAATGGACAAAGATAGTGAGACACTAAAAAGGGTAAGGTGGAGGTATGAAAAACTTCTGGTCCCCAATGTCTGCAGGGATAAAAAAATGAGGGAAATTTTGCTATACCCCCCTGAGCTATTGCCACAAGTCACAGTTGTAGATGTCACACATGATATTAATACAAGGGCAAGGGCACAGACATACAAAGTCCCAGAGGCAAACAGAATGCAATGTGACCCTGTCCATAGATGCAAGCAACAAAGAAACTCTACTTTCAATGAAGGATGGTTTGCTTGCAGAGATACCATTTATAGATGGAGCCAGAAAGCTGGCTCTGGAAAAAGTGGACATTAATATATTGTTGAATCCATATGCTCAGATCTCATATACAATTATCTATGCTTGTCTTAAGTAAGTGTTAATATTTTGCTAACTTTGAAAACTCAAATGATAGGTGTACTAACTTAGGTACACTCCATGCAGTTTGATCAAAAGTCAACTTCCACCGCACATCCACACGGAGGTGTTTCTTCTTGATCCACAAATGTCAGTGATTATTAGATAGAGGAACAGTCCATCTGGCACATTTGAGAGTTGGTTTCTCCACTGTGCTATGCTGGAAGTAACTGTCATCATCTTTCCATATGAGAACAACCATCACTGGAGTCTCATATGCCTTGATGTTGAGCAACCAACAGTGTGGGTGTTCAATTCAGTAAAAGGAACCCACCCCGAAATTAGGCTATAAGTGTTATGTATCAAAAAAAGTTTCTTATAGATATCCATGTAAATTTGAAAGCCTCAAGCTAACATCCTGATACTCCTTTGTGCAGTTGTATAAAGAGGTTGTTGCTTGCTTATGGCAAGCTATGTGGAAGGTATGAACTATACAAGGCCCCAATCAAAGATGTACCTATACCAAATCAAACCGATGCAAATTCTTGCGGCTGGAGATGTCTTCTCCATGCACAATATGTCCTGCAAAGCTACTTTGCATTAAAACCTTTCATGACTAAGGTAACCATTTGGAAATGCATTCAGTCAGTTTTGGTTTTCTTTATACAAGACTTCTCACCATGTGGTCTTTCAATTTTGCAGAGTGCTGTGCAAAACTACACATATGATTATTTCGGGTAAGTCTAATACAACACCTACTCACTATGTCAAACCCCAGAGAACCTGAAGATAGCGGCTTGGACGACCGCACAATTGATATGAAAATACATGACGAGCCACCACGACAAACCCTTGCATTAGATACAGTGGAATCACAACGGGCCAAGGGGGTCATACCAGCCGAAGATGAAAGAGCCGAGGATGAAGAAAGGTTAAATGAGCATATGCAAGGTGCTAGTGTACAAGCAGAGGGGCTTATGGAGGATACAATGAAAGAGCCAAGTAGGTCAGTGGAGGATCCAAAAGAGCCCATGGATAAAACCCTGGATGAGGCAAGGATGGATGAGGAAAGCAGGCCTACGGATGAGCAAAAGGATATGGATGATGCAAGCCGGCCAACGGAGGCAGAGGAAAATACCTTGGAGGAAACCCTGAATGAGGCAGAAAGAGCCATGGGGGAGACTCTTGATGAAGATGAGAATGATGACTACGAAGATGAAGCTAAAGAAGAGGATAGCAACAACGACAACAACACTATAGAGACCCAGTATGGACCCTTGCTACTTGTAGATATGGTTGTTCCGGTAATGTCTATTCAAGTATGGCAAAATATGTTCATCTTCTAACTACTTATATGTACTTTTCAACTTTTACAGAGGTTGATTATCTTGGATATCAATGGATTACTGTTGATGCGCGTGCCTCTAGGTATAGCAGACCCCTTCGAGGATTTGCAAACATTTCTTATGGGAACTTGTCGAGTCGTGGTTCGTTCAAGAACCAAAGAATTTATTCAGTTTCTTCTTTCGCGCTTCAGAGTTGCTATGGTCTTCAATGCAAAGGCAAAACTTGTCGCCACTAGTTACAATAGTTTGCGGTGTATGAGGTGCTCATACGTCAGATTTTGCCTTTTTGTATGATCAAAGAAAATGCGTTACCGTCGAGGGCCACTACCACCCTAAAAAACCACACTTACCTCTTTTGTACAAACCGTTTAGCCAAATCAATGTACCCTTTGATGCAAATAATACACTACTGATTGATGATACTCATGAAAAGGGAGAACTAAATCCACTAGGAACAACTATCTCGTCACCCTCTTTTGAGGGGCATACCTTTGATTTTTACCTTGAAGACATTTTGATTTCATACTTACAGAAATTGTATCTTAGTCGATTGTTCACAGAAGAGTTTGTACTTTCTAATGAATTAAGATGAGTCTTCTATCATGTCTTTGTCTTGCCTAACATTGAGAGAGAGAGAGAGAGAGAGAGAGAGAGAGAGAGAGAGAGAGAGAGAGAGAGAGAGAGAGAGAGAGAGATGTGGAAATGGCTAAAGAAATGTATTTCAAGAACACTTATATTCACAGAGCATGATTGACAAATGAGCTCAAAAGAACTTCATGTATTGAAAGTCATTCGTATACACTTGGGTTCACAAGAATCTCTGTTACATTGACACTATTTCAACCCGACCATCCAACTCTTTGCACAAAATATCTTTTTCCCTACGCCGCATCAGCTTACTGTCAGCTAGGAAAAAAGAAAAATCTGAAAGGTCCCTGTCCATTGACTCTTCAATTATGTCGTGCCGCAACTGCAGAAGACTGCATAGCTCCCTTATTGTAACCACCAACATTAGGCCATGATCTTTATCAAACACTTCCACATCCACAGCAGGATTATCTTCCAAATCTGCAGAAACCTGGTCCATAGGAATGTACTTACCTCTGAGCATTTGTGATCGCATATACCAAAAGGAGACTAACATTGATTGGCTTGCAATCATGTACTTGACAACTAGAGTGTCAAGTGCGACCTCGCACCGTATGCCAATCTCTTCCTTTACATACCATCCTCTGTCAAGAAGTTTGTACAGGATGACTGCTGAAATGACTTGCACATGAACATAGTTTTTGTAACACGTATATTGCAGTTATGAAACAACTCTATGAACAGTGCAGCATGACAAAAGTTTGCAATTCTAACCAGTTTGGTGGGAATAGAGCTACGTAGAGACCTCTGTATATCCTTGTAGAGCTTACTTTGCATTGCCTCCACCATTGTTTCCTCAGGAATTGGCCAGTCCATAGTGTTCCAGTCGGTTGGTAGAGGCACTTTCACCAACATGCCATTCTTATTCCCTGGGGAGAGTTGATAGAAGTGGTCATAGAAAAATATTCCTTTATCAGCCATGCTTTTGCTGCTTCTCTTTGAATACTGTAGAGAACCAATGTGGGCATGAACGACAAGGAAGAGGCCTATTATGCACTCCACAGCCTCCCATTGCTCATAAGAAGAGGGATAAACATCTGCAAAATGTATAACAAGAGTTAAACTAAGAGTATCAATAAGTCAAAATGACAAATCGAATGTAGTTGAGATGTGAAGAATGGAGCCATTGCTCAAAAGAAGAGGGATAAACGTTGCAAAATATATAAGAAAAATTAAAATGAGAGTATCAATAAGTGAAATGACAAATCAAATGCAGTTGAGATGTCAAGAATACTTACAATTGCAACGTGGTTGATGTATATCTGACACATTTCCACCATTTGCTATCACGTATGGATGGGTAAACACATGCTGAACAACAACTTTCTTTACGGATCTTTTTCCGATTTCAACTTTGAAATCCAACACTCTGGCCTTCCATGCTGAGCGGTAAACATTGATACCACTAGACCTATTGGCTCTTCTTGGTTGCATGAGGACCCATGAACCTTTGTTTATCCTTTGTCCAACCCATTGGTTCTTTGCACTTATTGAAGTTGATATTGTAATTGCGGATATGCTACTACTTGGCCTTCTAGGCAAAGTGCAGGTGTTGGTAGTTGGTGTGAGAGACCATAAACACCTAGAGCTTCTTGGGCGAGAAGACGTGGAAGCCATAGCTCTGAGAGAAAAGCTTTAGTGGAGGGAGATTCACTTTGAAAGCATCCTAATGGAGGGAAAGTGTTTTAGAATTCCAATATCTTGTGCGGGCTTAATGGTCACCCTCCAGTACGTTAATGACCATAAGAGAATATCAGCAGTGGGACCACACATGCACCTAACAGCTCGGTAAAAGCAAAGAAGTTACGATGCCACAATCCTAGATTTGTGAAAGTTTTTAGGATATTTTCCTATTTTTTGAGTCTTTCCACGTATTTTCCTACGTAACGTAGCCCTCTTGCTCATTGGATGCGCTCTATTTTCTCTCTCCTTCATATGGCCCTCCAAATGACCTCCAAAATTTCCTAATGCTCACTTTTTCCCATAAGTGTCATGGCTAGTCTTCTTCTACAAATGTAATTCCGTCTAAGGCATCTTCGTTGTCCGACACTACAAGTTCTGGCTCTTTTGTTTCAAGGTGGGGTTCTACCACCAGTTCGGATTTTTCTTTATTGTTTCTTCCACAAGCTCCACAGGTTTTGCCATACTCTTGAGCTTGGATTTTTGTTTTTCCAACATCTCTTGCGTGATTCTTACCAAATTTTGATAAGCTTCAAGCTTATCTGCTTCCATGTCTGGAGAAGGATAGTTTTTCCATTTGTTTTTCATGTTTTGGCCGGCTTTAAGTCCCGCTTGGTAAGATTCCAAGACTGCATTAATTGGCTCAAAAATTTTGTCAATCAAAATTGGTTCTCAAGATTTCACGGTGGTTTCTTTGATTTTGCTTCCAACTTCTTTCACCTTTTCTTGGAATAGCTTCTTTGCTTTCTCCTCAATTTCAGTCATTTGTTTCTGTTTTCTCATCTCATTTCTTTTGTTTCTACTTCTTTTAGTCTTTTGAAAGGAAATTCTTGTATTTTCCAAATCATCAAAGGGGTTATGTTTCATTTTCTTAGCCTGGGCTTTGGTGATTACCTTGATTGGAACAATTGGTTCGCTCTCAAATGAGCTACTAGGTTTCACTTGGACTATGTTCACTACTGTTTTATCCTTGTTTAATGGATTTTTTGGACAATCTTTAGGGAAGTGTCCTCTTTTTTTGCAACATTGTATGACTTAAGCTTCAACTGGCTAGAGGTTCTTGTCAGGCTCTGGGCATTCATTTTTCCAATGATCATCTGCACCATAGTTATGACAGTTTCCAGTTCTTGGCTTAATCATGGGTCTTACCATGGGAGGTCTAACACCTTGATTAGCTACATAATACATTGATGCAAGCTCTGATGAGTTGCGGGTTCTTCCATTGGTGGTGGATGTGAATTATACCAATCTCCTTCTACCATTATTGTAGATGGAGTAAGCTCATCATAGGGTGTAACATGCACTGAGTGGCATAAAATGGTAACCATCTTTTTGCAACATTTCTCAGCCTACTCAACGTCCTCTTCCTCATATGTGTATATATTTTTCTACGCTATTAAGTTATCTAGAGTAAATTCCCTCTCTTCGTTTAACCTTTGTGGCGACACATACATTGTACTCTTCCCAAGAATGTCACCTTAGTCATATATTTATATTACCACCCTTTTCTTTTTGCTTTGTAAATAAAAGTAAGCATACAATAACCAACTATATACCCCCAAACTTTCTTACCTCTTGTGAATTAGTAGTAGAAAAATAATATATCCATCTTCCACCCCTTATAGATAAATTCCCATGGAAATCAACTCTCCACTTGTCTTTACCAAAGATTATGGTCCCTCTCTACAAGTCTTCTATGCCCCCTACATAGGTGGCCCAATATCTCTTAAGAATATACATATAGTTTCTCTCCTTTCAAAAAGACTCCAATTGTATATTATTTTCACAAGAAAATAATATTGGGCCCTCTATTTGTTTAAGCATCATAGCCTTTTGAAAAAGCATGATTCCCCTTGGATGCATACAAGCAAAGGGCCCATACAAGAAGACTTTGAAGCAAAAGGTTCCCTAGCCTAGTGTGGACCTTCCAAACCGAATTCCTTGGTGCATGGGCGTGAAGAATAGTCCAAATTCATATCAAACATGTTGAGAAGGTCAATTTTGCCTTTTGAAGCATGTCATTCCGAGCTACAGGTAAAAAGTTATGGTCAAAATAGTGTAAATCTGTCAGATTCGCAGCAAAAGGGAACTGTAAATCAAGTAAATCAAGAGAGTGAGATCCTATTTTTCCCCTACTCATCTTCTAGAAGAGCAATGAGTGTTCAAGGTCACTTGCATGTGATGGGACCAATCTAAAGATGCTTTCTAAATGCCAAGACAGACAAGTTGAGATACCCCGCAGGAGCCACCCGTAGGACCTCATGGTGGGGCCCACCTACATTATGCACCCCTATGGAGCCTTCACGGTCTAAAATGATATTTTTGGTGAATAAATAGTCCCTTTTATGTCCAATATTCAATGAGTGGTCAAAGGACACTTAATTAGGTCTAATCACTTACTCTAATTAAGTGTAGCATAATCCACTCCTACACAACTATAAATAGCCCCCCTTGGAGAGACTCAAGGACACACACACACCTATATTTTCAACTTCATGTTGTTTCTTGATCAATAGTAGAGAAAACCCCAACTCTCCCTCTTTCACATCCTCCCTCCTAACCCTCCTCTTTGGAGGAAGTGCAACTCTATTCTCCACTCTCTCCATTCTACAATCTCTTACTCCATCAACCCAATAAATCATTTGTAGCACCTCAATAACTTGTAAATACATCATGATCTCTCTCATGGTTATGTTAATGATCATGAAATCATCTTCAAAAACTTTCAAGTGTCGCAATTCGTGATGGTTAGCCAGCGTCTGTGCTCCCCTTAAAAGGTGTGCGAGAAATCAAGTAAGTGTTCTATTCTCAATTTACCATTGGTTTGTTTCTCCACACTTATTCAATTGGTCTAAAGAAATTTCTCACTCCAACTCTCTTTTGCTTCATTACATATGCATGTGGCTACCTCTCATGGTGATTTTATTTGTGTCACGGCATTGCATAGATGGAGATGAGCTCTCTATGCAAAGTGTGTTAGTTTGATGTAAGTGATTCTCTTGTGTGTTTGAGAGGCAAGTCTTGCGCGCATGATTTTTTTGATGAGTGCTTGAGAGAGGAAGAGTTTGGATGTATTATGGGTATTCTTATGGGGAGAAGGTGAATGCTATTCCACAAATTGCATATTTCATTTTGATGCACGGCATTGGGTTGCATAATCGTTGATGGTGTTCAAGTGTCCAAAGTGTATATAGAGTAAGGGGGTTTTCAAAGTGTGTTGCTTGGGTGGGTGAGTGCAAGTGTTATTTTTTTGATTGGTTTCCTTCTCCACTCCCAAAAGAAGGTGGTGCCCCAAGTAGTGTGCGTACCTCTTTATGAACATTTTGTGAGGGTAGGCCCATTGGTTTGGGTTTAGAGGCCCCATTTCAAAAAGTTCACCCTCATAAAGTGGTGCCCCCACTGAGGAACATATTTCCAAGTTACCTTAAAATTCTTTAGTGATGAACAATGGAGTTCCCATCTATCCATTTCATTTTGCACAACACATTATAGTAAATGTTCACATAGATAGAAAAGTCTTTTTCGAGCAACGCATTGTTTTTATGTTTGGTGCAGAAAGACTTAGAGAAATACTGGCATCACCCAATCCAATTATACTTCCAATCATCAATTATGAAACTTCTTTTGATGTTCACGTTTTCATTTTGTTTAAAAGGCAGGAACAAGGAGTGGTGAAGGGGTGCTCAAGGGCCATATGAAGGAACGAGGTCTTCAAACCAACAACGAGGAGTAGCACATGAATCACGATCAAAATAATGAACCTTTTAGGCCTATTGCTCGGCAATCCATTCATATAATCATTGCAACTAAGTTTAGGTTTCAGTCTATCATAAGGAGGATATTTGGATCCACTCGCCTCAATGAAATCAATGCTTCAATTAATCCATTTATTCTACCTATGATAAAGTACGAATTAACAATGGATGTGTACATCTTCATTTTAATGTAATCAGATTTATAGTGTCAATAATCTTGTGCGGCCTGTAAGAGAAAAGTTTCTTTAAAAAAAGAGATTTAAAAAAGTCTAAACAAAATGTCAAGTTCGTTTCCCACGTTCTATGCAAGAAGTGGGGAAGATGCGCAAGAGTTTCTTGACAACTTGGAGATGGCACATCTCATATCCGGGAGAGATGAAGAGGAAGTAAAGCTACGAGCCTTCCCGTTGGTTCTAAAAGCAAAAGCTAAAGCATGGTATGAGACCTTGCAACCCCAAATCAAGTCCAATTGGGAGAGACTGCGAGCAAGCTTCCTCTCCAAGTTCGGGCAAGGTGATACTTCTGAAGGACTATGGAAATGTCTTATTGGGCATAAGGAGGTATCACTTGAAGACTATCCCTCTTATGAAGTAACCTTTGTCAATCTATGGGGTAGGTGGGAGGCTACATTAGAAAATCATGGTGGTGCACCTAACTTTCTAAAAAAAGAGAGATTCATGGTTGGCTTGTATCCACTTTTAAAGGCTAAAGTAGAGCTAAAATTCCCATCCACCTTCGAAGAAGCACGTGAGGTAGCCATCATCAAGTTTAGAAAACTATACTTCCAAGCACATAGAGCAAGGGGTTTGAATGAAGTGAGTGAGAGGGAGTCTCCACAAACCATGGAAGCACCAATTAGGGCCCCTCTTGCACAATCTTCACAAATAGGAGATAACTCTCAACAAGAGGTTTTACAAAGGCTAACTCAACAGCTTGAGAACCTCACTCTGAATCTAGTACAAGGCCTACCTCAACAACGACAACCAAGAGAAGGGAATCGCAATCAACGAAGACAAGCTCAAGAGTTGCGATGTTGGAATTGCAATGAAATGGGCCATGGCATGTACAATTGTCCACATCCAAGGCGACTTCCGGGAGACATATATCCCCCTAGACTGCCTCCTCTCACTGTGCAACAAGAACAAGCTCAAGGCCCACAAATCCTTCGACGACCACCACCACCAGCAAATATACCTCCCGTCCCACATGAGGAGGAGGAAAGAGGAGTCAACATCATCAAGCTAGAAGAGGTAATAGATGAGCATACTCTAAACTTTGATGTTATGCCGGCAGAAAAACGCACAAGAGCACATGATAAGGATGAAGACATGAGAAGTGAAGGAACAAATTCAGCCAGAAGGGACAAGAAGAAGAAGTCAAAGATGGAAGAAGCTGAAAGTAGCAGGAAGAAAAGATCAAAGCGAAGGGAAATTGGTATCAATGACTTCCCATTGGGAAAGGAGCTAGAGCCCTACAACATCTTGGAGGATTTACAAACCCAAAAGCCAAACATTTCATGGCCTCAACTTCTACACCTATCAGCCAAAGTAAGAAGGCAATGGCCAAAATTGGTAAGTACAAGAATTCCAAAAAAGAAAGCAAATCTTTCCATTAAGGTTGTGGCCTCAAAGCTACAAAAAGATGTGGAACCCATTGTGGATGCTTACATAAGGGGTAAAAAGGTGTCTAATGTATATGTTGATGGTGGAGCTCAAATGTGTGTGATCACGGAAAAATCAATGAACAAGTTAGGGCTTGAAATTACAAAGTCCTCTAATTGTCAAGCTAAGCTAGCCAACAACTCAAGTGTGAAGTGTTTGGGGATCATTGAAAATGTAAAAGTCTCTGTATGTAACATAGATGCACGAGTGGATATGTATGTCATGCCAGCTAAGGGGGAGGGCTATCCCATCATCCTAGGGAGGCCTTGGCTCATTGCTGTGAATGCAGATCAAAAATGGGGAAGTGGTCGTTTGATTCTTAAGAAGGGTCAACTGGTGGTG
The DNA here is from genome assembly GCF_014529385.1 of Adiantum capillus-veneris. Taxonomy (NCBI): domain Eukaryota; kingdom Viridiplantae; phylum Streptophyta; class Polypodiopsida; order Polypodiales; family Pteridaceae; genus Adiantum; species Adiantum capillus-veneris. Next base: position 77,577,386 of record NC_140936.1, read on the forward strand.
TATGATTGGCAAGAAGGAAAGCAACTAGATATCAACTATGAAACCACGGCAGATGAAGAGAGCGAGGAGGAGAGTCCCTACTCAAGTGATGAGGAAGCATCAACCAGTGCATCAACCAGTGAAGAGGAGTCTTCTTTGGAGGTAATGGGAATTGTATTCAACGCCAACACTCAAGATGTTCCAGTAGAAGAAAAGCCAACAGACAATCACACACGAGGGGATGAAAGATGCCACCGCCTTGAAGAAGGATTTGAGAAGATGCTTGCAAAAGATCTTACTTGTGAGGAGAAGAGGTCCTACATCAATATGTTAAGGAGGTATCCCAATTTGTTTATCACTGACTACTCACAAATAAGAGGTGTAGATGTAATAGAGCATCGAATTGAATTGAAACCAGGGACCAAACCCGTGGCTCAAAAGTTAAGGCGACTAGGATCTGTGCAACAAAAGGCTCTCCTACAGGAAGTGAATCGACTCTTGAAGGCTGGCTTCATCTATCCAGTATCCAACTCCGAATGGGTATCACCTATTGTAGTCACTCCCAAGAAGAATGGTAAGTGGAGGGTCTGCGTGGATTACAAACCCCTCAACGCTGCGACAAAGAGGGACCACTTCCCTCTCCCTTTCCAAGATGAAATTTTGAATGAAGTAGCAGGTCACGAATGCTACACTGTGTGTGATGGGTATTCAGGATATTTTCAAATTAGAATAGCAGAAGAGGACCAACCAAAAACCACCTTCATCACACCTTGGGGATGTTTTGCATTCAGAGTAATGCCTTTTGGGCTCACCAATGCTCATAGCACCTTCATGAGATTCACAATATTTGTATTTCAGCCATTCTTTGGAAAATCTATAAGAGTCTTTATGGATGATTTCTGTATTTATAGTTGTAGATCACTTCATTGCCAAAAGGTTGAAGAGGGGCTTAAGAGGCTCCATCAATTTGGGGGACAACCCAACCCAGAGAAGTGTCATATCGGTGAATTTCAGGTGGTTTTGCTAGGCCATGTGGTTTCTTCACAAGGAATTCAAGTGGATTCCTCTAAAGTAGAGGCCCTTTTGTCATTATCTCCACCAACAACAACAAAGGAGCTAATGACCTTCAACCACAAAGTGAGGTACATGTCTCGCTTCATCCATATCCTAGCAGAAGCCATCGCCCCTTTGCATAGGTTGGCAAGCCAATCTACATTTGAATGGGGGAGGGAACATGCAAAATGTTTTGAGGAAGTGAAGGGCATTCTTAGCTCTCTCCCAATCCTAATGCCACCAGATCCAAAGGAGACTTACTATGTCACTCCAAGTGTAGGTTTCGAAGCAATTGGTGTTGTTTTGATGCAAAAAGATCCTAAAACATCATACATGAGGCCGATCTATTTTGCAAGCAAGGTGATGACTCCAGCCGAGAAGGGATACACTGAAATGGAGAAAGTGGTCTTTGCAATCTTGTTTGCGGTAAGGAAGTTTCGATCGTATCTTCTCCCTGTGCCATTTGTTTTTCTCACCTTAGAGCACAATCTACCATATGTAGTACAACACATGAGCCTCTCATCTAGAATAGCAAAGTGGGTGCTTGAACTCCAAGAATTTGAATACACTTTCCTTGTAGAAGATAGCACAAGAGCAGGACTTGCAGACATTCTCACCTACAAAGTGAGAGAAAGGGAAGGATCACGACTACAAAGAGAGGAAGGCTCAAAACAGTTCAAAGTGAAGGAGATTGATAATGCCCATACTTTATGCTTTGACGGAGCCTATCAACGCCAACAAGACAAAGCAGCAGGGGGGATCCTCATTTTAAACCCACAAAAGGAGGTAATGGTTAGAAAAGGTATCACACTACCCAATGTTCACTCTAACAATGAGGCTGAGTATGCTGCTCTAACCCTTGGGTTAGAAGAATGCAAAGAATTAGGCATACAAAGACTTATTATAAAAGGTGATTCTTTGCTAGTGGTCAGGCAAATCCAAGGGACTTGGAGGTGCAAGAATCGTACATTGTTTGAGTGGCTTAGTAGTGTAAGAGCTTTGATGAAGGGTTTTAAAGCAACACAGGTACAACACATTGTGAGAACTCATAACAAGGAAGCAGACTTACTCGCAAATGAAAAGCTTCAAATGGCGGTAGGAGGTGTGAAACTATATGAACCCAAATATCAAGGTCAAGAGGAGCTAAAAGACATTATCTTCTTTCTACAAGCAGGTGAGTGTCCCAAACACTTAGACAAGGTGCAAAGACATAGACTAGTTAAGAAGGCCACACCTTACCAGTTGATCGGGGATGATTTATATCACAAAGGGAAAGATTTGGTCTTGAGGAGAGTACCAGGTGTGCAAGAGATAGAGAAAATTCTTCTTTCATGTCATGATGATGTCTGTGGTGGTCACTTTTCTCAAGATATTACAAGTAGGAAGATTTTACAAGCAGGGTTTATTTGGCTGAGCTTACATCGTGATGTCCAATATTGGTGTAAAGCATGTAGGCCATGCCAAATTGCTGGGGATAGACGACTAACATATGAGCCTCGAGTCCCAATAATATCTTATGGCCCTTTTGAAAAGTGGGGTGTGGATGCAATAGATCCCCTACCTCGTACTTCTACAGGGAAGGTTTTCATCATCATGGGTATTGACTACATGACACGATGGGCGGAAGCAACAAGCACAACCCGAATCACAGCTGAAGAGGTATCAAAGTTTATTTTTGATCATATTTGTAGTAGGTTTGGAACACCCCTAGAAATCTTATCAGATCGAGGCCCGGGTTTTAGGGCTGACCTTCTGAATGATCTCTTGAGGAGGTTAAAAGTGAAACACCTGCATTCCACACCCTACTATCCTCAATGCAATGGATTGGTGGAAAAAGTGAATGGAATGATATGTAAGATCATTTCTAAACAGGTTGTGGACCGGCCTAATGATTGGGATCGCCATTTGACGGCTGCTCTTTGGGCGTATAGGACATCTTTCAAGGTATCTACCCAATTCACCCCTTTTCATCTAGTTTATGGACAGGAAGCACTTCTACCCATTGAGGTAGAGCTCTCAAGCTTGCGCGTTCTTGCAAGAGTGGCAAAAAAACCAAAGGAGGTTTTACATGAAAGGATCTTAGATCTCCAACGACTTGAGCTAGATAGAGAAGAGTCCATTGATCACTACATCACCAAAGCGATAAGCCAAAGGGATAAAATCAACAAGAAGCTCAAGGGGAAAGGATTGAAGGAAGGTATGTTGGTTCTTCGCTATGATAACCGACTTGATACTCGACTTGACAAAAAGTTTTTGCAAAGATGGGAGGGACCTTTCATGATAAAAACAAAGTTTGGGAATGGTAGTTACAGATTAGCAGATTTATCAGGAAAACTCCACAAGACCAGAGTCAATGGATGGAGATTAAAGCCCTACTTTCAACGTATCAATCCGTTGATAGGCAGTCATTTGCCTACATCATCTAAACTCCAAATTGGCATGGCTCCCTTCGGCTTGGCAAATGCTCCACCTATTTTTAAAGCTTTCATGTGCAAAGAAGAACCAGCCTTGGAATCTGAACATACCCAAGGCAACCCTCCCATCTCCGATTATGGGATTGAGGTAATGAAAAGCAGGTCTAATGGAGTAAAAGAGTGCATGACACTCCTCCTATTGAAAAAAAAAAAAAAAGAAAAGGAAAAATGACAAAAAAAGAGAAAAAAAAGAAAGAAAAAAAAAAGTAACACCGTCCTCCTAAAGATATGAATATCTTTAGGCTTGGGGGAGGGCTAATATGAGTGGCATAAAATGGTAACCATCTTTTTGCAACATTTCTCAGCCTACTCAACGTCCTCTTCCTCATATGTGTATATATTTTTCTACGCTATTAAGTTATCTAGAGTAAATTCCCTCTCTTCGTTTAACCTTTGTGGCGACACATACATTGTACTCTTCCCAAGAATGTCACCTTAGTCATATATTTATATTACCACCCTTTTCTTTTTGCTTTGTAAATAAAAATAAGCATACAATAACCAACTATATACCCCCAAACTTTCTTACCTCTTGTGACTTAGTAGTAGAAAAATAATATATCCATCTTCCACCCCTTATAGATAAATTCCCATGGAAATCAACTCTCCACTTGTCTTTACCAAAGATTATGGTCCCTCTTTACAAGTCTTCTATGCCCCCTACATAGGTGGCCCAATATCTCTTAAGAATATACATATAGTTTCTCTCCTTTCAAAAAGACTCCAATTGTATATTCTTTTCACAAGCAAATAATATTGGGCCCTCCTCTATTTGTTTAAGCATCATAGCCTTTTGAAAAAGCATGATTCCCCTTGGATGCATACAAGCAAAGGGCCCATACAAGAAGACTTTGAAGCAAAAGGTTCCCTAGCCTAGTGTGGACCTTCCAAACCGAATTCCTTGGTGCATGGGCGTGAAGAATAGTCCAAATTCATATCAAACATGTTGAGAAGGTCAATTTTTCCTTTTGAAGCATGTCATTCCGAGCTACAGGTAAAAATTTATGGTCAAAATAGTGTAAATCTGTCAGATTCGCAGCAAAAGGGAACTGTAAATCAAGTAAATCAAGAGAGTGAGATCTTATTTTTCCCCTACTCATCTTCTAGAAGAGCAATGAGTGTTCAAGGTCACTTGCATGTGATGGGACCAATCTAAAGATGCTTTCTAAATGCCAAGACAGACAAGTTGAGGTACCCCGCAGGAGCCACCCGTAGGGCCTCATGGTGGGGCCCACCTACATTATGCACCCCTATGGATCCTTCACGGTCTATAATGATATTTTTGGTGAATAAATAGTCCCTTTTATGTCCAATATTCAATGAGTGGTCAAAGGACACTTAATTAGGTCTAATCACTTACTCTAATTAAGTGTAGCATAATCCACTCCTACACAACTATAAATAGCCCCCCTTGGAGAGACTCAAGGACACACACACACCTATATTTTCAACTTCATGTTGTTTCTTGATCAATAGTAGAGAAAACCCCAACTCTCCCTCTTTCACATCCTCCCTCCTAACCCTCCTCTTTGGAGGAAGTGCAACTCTATTCTCCACTCTCTCCATTCTACAATCTCTTACTCCATCAACCCAATAAATCATTTGTAGCACCTCAATAACTTGTAAATACATCATGATCTCTCTCATGGTTATGTTAATGATCATGAAATCATCTTCAAAAACTTTCAAGTGTCGCAATTCGTGATGGTTAGCCAGCGTCTGTACTCCCCTTAAAAGGTGTGCGAGAAATCAAGTAAGTGTTCTATTCTCAATTTACCATTGGTTTGTTTCTCCACACTTATTCAATTGGTCTAAAGAAATTTCTCACTCCAACTCTCTTTTGCTTCATTACATATGCATGTGGCTACCTCTCATGGTGATTTTATTTGTGTCACGGCATTGCATAGATGGAGATGAGCTCTCTATGCAAAGTGTGTTAGTTTGATGTAAGTGATTCTCTTGTGTGTTTGAGAGGCAAGTCTTGCGCGCATGATTTTTTTGATGAGTGCTTGAGAGAGGAAGAGTTTGGATGTATTATGGGTATTCTTATGGGGAGAAGGTGAATGCTATTCCACAAATTGCATATTTCATTTTGATGCACGGCATTGGGTTGCATAATCGTTGATGGTGTTCAAGTGTCCAAAGTGTATATAGAGTAAGGGGGTTTTCAAAGTGTGTTGCTTGGGTGGGTGAGTGCAAGTGTTATTTTTTTGATTGGTTTCCTTCTCCACTCCCAAAAGAAGGTGGTGCCCCAAGTAGTGTGCGTACCTCTTTATGAACATTTTGTGAGGGTAGGCCCATTGGTTTGGGTTTAGAGGCCCCATTTCAAAAAGCTCGCCCTCAGCACTAGTGCTTGTTCATCTATGACTCCCTCTAGATGCATGTACTTTACATGCACTACATTATGTCCCAGATATGGAGGTTGTTTGGAACAATATGGATTGAGGTCTTTCCATATCCATCGGTGGTCTTTGAGTTTTGTCCATATTAGGTTGATATCTGTACATGGGTCGTCGTGGCCTCATAGGCACGTATTGAACATTCCCATCATATTTTGGTCAGTAATAGTACTCACTGGTCTCATGGTTGGTCCATTTATCCTCGATTACACACCATTTTTGCGGCCTAATTGGTTGTCCCTGTTGAGGGATCCCTTGTTCTAGTCCCCTCATAAGTGATTTTTGCATGTTATTCATCATGTCATTCATCCTTTTGAGCATGTCTTCTATGGCTAAAAGCGGTGCTGCAGCAGCCATTCCCACTTGTACTGGTTTGGTGGATGCTGTTTTCTCACTTTGGTTCTCCTTAGGGACATCTTCTTTATTGAAAATATCACAATTGTCTCCTAAGTAAATATCATCTGACACACACTCTTCTACGGTTGTATGCTTCTTGCTATATAGTATAGCATGAAGTTCTTTGTTTAGCAGTCCCTCTTGAAACAATGATACTAGTCTTTTTTTCTGCAGGTATCTCTAGCTCTGAACATCTTGCAATGTATTGTTTCATTCTAGTTGCACAATCCCTAACAGACTCACCTTGTTTCTGTTTAAAGATATAGATTTGAGCTACCGTATTGTGTTTGTTCCCATTTTGGAACAAGTAGCTATAAATCCTTGAGCTAATGTATTCAAGTCCATGATTGATCTTGGTGGAATGTTTTGGAACCATGTCAATGCTTTTCCTTCTAATGTCATTCCAAACCGCTTGAATTGAGTATGGAAATCAAATATGCATTTTGCTCTTAGCACTTGCTTAAAGCTTGCTAGGTGATCGTATGGATCCCCGGATCAACTGTATTTTTTGATCCATTTATGAAAATCAGTTGGTCTGACACGTCTATTTGGTTCAGCTCCTGGTCTCCTGGAAATTGGTCTTGTTCCCAGTTCTTCAAACCAATCTGTTGGAAATAGTGACTCATGTAGCCCTAGACTGGTTTAAGTGTCACCCAATTTTCTTCGTGATGAGATGGTTTCTGGTTTCTTAAGATTCTCAGAAGATCTTTCACGGTGTTCTTCTCTTGGAATAGTTTCTGGTCCTGGGCCCAATATCCAATCCCTTATGGAATACCCTTGGTATTTGGTTTGTTCTACCTCCTCAAGAGTCATCATAACAAAGTTATTGTTATAACAATCCCTAAATAGGTAGGTTGGTAGATCTGCTGATCCCTTGTCCTTGATTTTGAAGATATAAATGATCTTCATGGGTGTTAGCTGTCCTGATTTGGCATGAGAAGTCCATATAAGATCTTTGACGTTTCTATCCTCCCAGCAATAGACTCCGATTCTATGACTATCCATACTAAGCTGTTTCAAAGGCTTCAAATCAACTTGATTGTATCCCTTGAATTCTAAAGTCGGTGGTCCTTCTTTTGCTTCCATATCTGGAATTATGGCATTCACTTCTAACCCCCATTTGTCTATCACATCAGGGTTTCCAACTTGTAAATATTGAGTTCCGTTTCTATCCATATACATTTTTCCTTGTTTGTGTGCCCTGACCTCCTCTTCAAATGCAGTACCATGGCCATCAATGCGAATAGCATACTCTTCGTTAGGATCCAAGTAAACCTGAGCTCCATGGCGATTAGTCTTATAAAAAGAGAGTATATGCTTAAACTCAATACCATGGCCATGAAACTCAATACCATGGCTATCAATGCGAATAGCATACTCTTCGTTAGGATCCAAGTAAACATGAGCTCCATGGTGATTAGTCTTATAAAAAGAGAGTATATACTTATAGCACACTGTTGTTACGGTTTTTGAGTGAGATAAATAGGAAGACATTTCAAATGTTGAATCTGAAAAAGTGTCTAAGACTTCCTCAAGGATAGTGTGCAAGGGATTGCCTTGATTCACACTTTCTTTGGTGGATACTCTATTGGGAGGTTTCTTCAAATATTTCTTGGTTTCCTAGTATACAACCAGATCTAAGGTTTATAAAGACTTGTGAAGCCCTGGATAGAGTACTTACCATCGGATTGACTTGTTGTCAATTTCTTCCCCTTGACTTGATTGCAAATTCTGTCAAGCTGTTAATTCCTTGTCTGCAACCTGATCCCTGTATCAATTTTGATCAAGTTAGCTATCTTTCACAAAGACTGTACAATTATTGGTAACTATTGTGACTTGTCTATGTGGATCACTCCAATCGAGCTAAGTGAGTCAGCAGTTGAGACTTTCATGTTCCACTTTTGCAACAAGTCAAAGGACTAATCTACAACCTAAAAACTGAGTGAACATGTACCAATTTGGATCCAATTGAACCCAAAGTTGCCCAGTGGCCTTGTATTATGCTGGTCTAACATTGTATAAGTTCAAAAGTAAAAAATGGTGTCTCTGTGTACGAATACTAAATAATCGCGATTATTTACTTTTTTGAGTGTTTTGCACTTTTTGGCTTGATTTGCCAAGTATACACCCTGTTAAGATCCCATGGACAATTTTCACTAAGTTTGAACAAAATTTGTTCAAGTTTATCAACTATTTCATGTCCGCAGACACGATTTTTAAGAATCCGGCTTAAGTCTCACTTTTGTGATCCAAATTTCACCAAAATTGATTTGTGTGGTCTACTTGATATGCTTGACCTTGTGGTATACTCAAATGTACAAGATTATCAATTTTTGTAGCAAATGTAAATAATCGTGATTATTTACTCCAGTTATTTTTTGCAAGTTTTTGTCCCATTCTTGACACAGATCTGTTAAGTACCTCAACTTAAGCTCCCTAGCCAAGTTTCATCAAGTTTGGATAATTTTTGCTCAAATGGTCATCAATTTTGTATCTGTAGAGTGACTTTGCAAATTTGGCAACAATTTTCAATCCCATGATCCAAATCTTACCAAATTTGGTTTGTGGGCTTATTACAACATGGTAAAGCTAGTGGTATGCTAACTTGGTCAAAAAAGTTAAAAAATCAAGCAGATGTAAATAATCACGATTATTTACTTCTAATAAATTTTTGCATCTTTTTGGTTAACTGAGCATGTACACATGTTTATCACATCAATATAAGCCTATAGGTCCAGTTTTATTGAGTTTTTAAAAAAAATCCCAATTTACACTCAAGTTCTCGTCAGTACAGACTTTAGTTTTTATCCAGTTTTTGGTCAATTTGGTGATCCAAATTCTATGGTCCTTTACAAAAGTTGTTTGTACACATGCATAGAGTCTCTGGTGTCAACCTTGGTCACTTTGAGCTGAAAGTATATAATCATGATTTTATACTTTAGGCCCAAAATGAACACTTTTTGAACTTTTTCATTGGATAGTCTTTTCATGAGCTATTCTAAGTCTCTGAGTCAAGTCGCCTAAAATGTCAAGAAAAAGTAAATAGTCTGAGTTTTTGCAAACTCTTGGAATTTTTACCTCAATGTGTCCTTGAGCTTACCCAGTGGTTCATACAATTTTTAAAGCATACTCTGCAGTCAGATTGAGTGGTTGGCAGTCTTTTCATGCTATTTCTAGCCGTAGACCTGAAATTTTGCAAGTTCACATAACAACTCACAATTGATTCTTTCGGAGAGAGCAATATTCTGAAACCCACCTCGGATCCTACTTACCATTCGGAAGAGAATGGAGTGTAGAAGGGCCTCTTTATTTGCCATGAGCTTATGGAGGTGATTAACATTTTGACAAATAGGTGTACACCATGTGTGCAAGAATGGTGGGTGTGTAAGAGATGTGTAAGAGTGGTCAAAGAATGCACTTTTTTTTCCAAAAAGAAGGTGGATAATTTTATGATTTTCGGCCTTCCATAACTCCTACATATGATCTTTGATTTGAGCGGAGATCATAGATCTGCAATCTACGCATTGAGCTCTTTCCATAGATATGCTACATGATATGGTTTTATCGGCTAGATTTTAAATTCCATTTTGGGGAGAAATTTTGAATTCAAATAAACTATCTATTTTGCCTGTTTGAATTCAAAAGCTATCCTTTGATTACTTTCTTAATACTAAAGGTTTTGATGAGCATAGCTATGGCAGATACAATCTTGCAAGCATGATGTGCAACAAATGAGGAAGGGAGAGAGAAAGAGAAAGAGAGAGAGAGAGAGAGAGAGAGAGAGAGAGAGAGAGAGAGAGAGAGAGAGAGAGAGAGGGAGAGAGAGCTCAACACAGCAAGAGAGCCAAAAAAAGATACGCTATATTAATTGATAGACAACCATGTATAAAGTGATACTAGCCATGCAAACTGCAAAATAACTTAAGCTATGTCTGCATGCTATAAGAGACTGTGCCCACCACGGGTATGGACGACTGAAGCCGGCTTGCAAAACCAACAGGTTTGACTTCCTTAAACTGCCAAATAAAGAGGTCCTCCTAGACCCCATTCTCTTCTTAATGTCTACTCCTAGATTCTACTGCAATGGAGTTGTGAAAAGTGTTCAGAAACACTCGTTTTCTTGTTTTTTATGGTTTTTTGAGCCTTGATCTTAAGACTTGTTTCGTCCATTAATCATTCTCAAAACCCTAATCTAATTCTACAATCCTACAATCCTAAAGGCACTCGGCAAGTACGATTACTTTTAAGCTACCTCTACATAACAAAAGACGACAATCTTAAGCTATACGGTTTAAAAAAGAAAATTTTTACTGTAGGAGATCCTAGAGGAAGTTAAAGAATAACTTCACAAGAAGCTCGTGTTTTTCCCTAGTTTAGGTCTCTTTGATACCCGGCAGCGATGCCAAATGTGGGATAGGTGTCTAACCTCACTCCTATCTTATTGCAGATGTAGCGAGAACCACGAATAAATTGTCAATCCATGGGACGAAGCTGACTCAACTAGTGCATAGAGGCTACAAGAGGTTATCAATCTCTTGGAAACAACAAACAACTCGCATCTTACTCAAGCTACACTCAAGTGACTAAAATCACCAAAAGCCAATCGCTCATCGGCAAACAAATCACATCTGTTACAGCATCAAATGGCATCCAAACATAAAAAAACTTCTAGGACATGTTTATAAGACCTAGGCACACATGCTTATGGTATCAAATCTCACTTTAGGTCAAGTGCAAAAATCGTGATTATTAACAGCAGTGGATTTTTGACCTAGTCGTTTTCGACCCATAATGCATCTAAATGCTTAGCAATGATGCCCCAATACCCCGCATATGCTTAGTTTTTTATTTTGAAGTGTAAATTCCTACTTATGATGAAATTAGGCAGCGGATCGGCGATGCCAAAAGCTACAAAATATCACGAAATGCTTACATCAATGCATAGAGCTCTTACTTGCGGTTGCAACGCAATAGACGCGATTGCAATGTGACAACTGAGGAGGGAGTAGGAAGTGTGAGAAAGAGAGAAGTGAGCGCCGTTAGCTCACGCTATGTAATTTCATTATCCAAAAACTTAATAATAACTTACAAAAATTCGCTTTTATACCTTCCAAGGTTTTTGGTGGTCAAAACTAATAATCTGGGAGCTCTAACTAAAGACAGGTTGATACAATCTAGAAGCTTGTAGCCCTGACTCATCAATTACAATATTTATCTAAAAAATAGGAGTTCATCAAAATAATAAATTTTTTCACAATGAGAGCTCCAAATGGTATCCGAGTTAGCTTGCTGCTAACAAACACACACACACATTTTCACTCTCAAACCTCTCAGATGAGTTTAGTTTCAATCTAAATCATTTCAAATGCAAACCAAGAGAGGAAGAGAGAGATTAAAGCTCAATTTATTAAAATCTTTCTCCTTCTCTATTTTGTGTGTTCATGCACGTGCATGTACCTAGTACTGCAATTATGACTAATTAGTGTCCAACATTGACGTAACAATGATGACATCTCGCACGTTGAATACACATCTTGTTTTACCAACATGAGCTTCGACAAGCCCTCCGAGAAATCAGTGTGGTTACTTTTATCTAGATTGTTTAATCACTTGTTTTCCATTTGCTTAAACTAAGCTAGTCCCTAGAAAAAATAATGATTGCATATAAGAAAATAGGTAATACAACACATGCAATAGTATCCATGTTTTAATTTACCAAAAACTATCACACTGAGAGGAAACTGGATGCACTTACCCATAGAGAAACCTTGGTTGAATTGCTCTATATAAGAGTATCACCACTTCTTGGTTTCGTAATAGTGAAGCTAATTAACAAATGCACTCTTTCTCTTTTCCACTTGTTTATGCTTAAATGCTTGACCAAGAAGTGTACGCTCTCTAAGCTACAATACAAGGTGTATATGCTTCTACGGAGACATTTGTGCTTGTCAGAATATAAGAGATGTGGTTCTCGAGTTTTGGTGGACAGTCATCCAAATCTCAACCTCTCCAAGCAAAGATAATAGTGATGGCTCTTGGATTGTGTGAATTTTGTCTTATAATATTTGGACGGTCCTCCAAAACTCAACCCTCGCAAGTTGTCCTCATGAGACAACACTTTCATAGTTTGACAACTTTCGATAATGGTTGGCCATCTAAATATCAACCCTAGCAACATCTCCAGTATTAGGGAGGGTTCAAACAAACCAGCTGACATAGCTCTTCAATTTTTTCTGCATTTTCATCTTTGTTTACACACAAAAAAGTTAAAGTGGCACTAAATCCTTGTTTTCAACGATGGGAATGGCCTTCAACTAATAGCGAGCCTAGTGGTAGCAGCATGTGCGCCTAGGTGCTCATAGCCCGTTGCTTGCAATTGGTGCTACAAAAGGTTGAGTCAAAGGTCTCTTCCGAGGGATAAGTATCGCCCACATGATGGTGGGTCCGAAAGCTTGGAGTTCTTTCTTTGACCAATCCTTGTGCACCAATAAAGAGCCACTCTCTTGCCTCTCTCTTTTCTACCGACTCATCTGATAGCCTTAGTAGAATGTTCGAACGTTCATCCAAATCTCAGCTCTATTGACCCCTCCACATGAGAGTTGGACACCCGTCCAAATCTCAGGTAGAGAATGCATGAGATGTGGATGGCCATCCAAATCTCAACCTTGGTAGCCTCTCCAATACTAGTAAATATGCACTTTCTTGTGCAATGGTCCTACAATCCACCTTTTTTTGACTTCTTCTCTTGTGAGTTGGACTGGAATCCAAATATCATCTCCCCTTGGGTGAAAATGTCCTTATGAGGGTGTGATCACTTATTATATATTGTTACTCATGAGATTTTGTGAGATCCCCAACCCCGAGAAGATTGAGGTGACTTGATAGACGGCCTTCCTTTATTCTCCTTTTCCGTTGACGACACCCTAGTCCATTTTCACAAAGTAGAGATACGAGCAACAGAAGAGAGGAAGTCCTCTATCCATCATGTTCGTGGTTATAAGGGTCATACACCACAAGTCAGGTCGATAAATCAAGGATTCTAATGACAACTATTTTCTAACATAAAGATGAAATCCTATTGACATATTTAGAATCCATAAAAAATGCCTTTTTCCTCACGTTTAAGAGGCACAAGTGCCATCCATAAATCGTAAATATGATATGAGACTTAGTCTACACTAACTAGAAAGCTTGTGAAAAGTACCCGACCAATCGGGTCCATAGCTTTTAGGGGTAGTATATTTGGGACATCTCGACTCTTGGCACAATGAGTGTTTAATTTTTCTTTTCTTAATAAGAGGGAGTGCCATTGGAGAGTTTCTTGACTAATCAAGACCACCCATCCTTGACTGGAAAACTGAGCCAGCCTCCACTTTCTACCCCACACTTACAATTTTTAGCTTGTTTTGTAATTACTACCACGTTGTTTTACATATACAAAAAATGTTCTTTAATTGATTTCAGGCCCAGGTTCTTTCATCATAGACATCACCAAAATAACTCTTTCTCAAACATGGTCTTATGAAGACAGTCCTATGATTCAACAAAAAATGAATCTTTCAATTATGCTTAAAAGTTTGCTGCTACTTGCGGACTTTCTCTGTTTAACCAATAGAGCCTTTGCAAAGGATTTACTTATTTGCTAATTGCAAAATGCACAAACTTCTCCAATCGCTGGCTGCAAGGGAACATCTCACTAATAGCAAGGAATCCTGCTAACCGCAAGGTATCTTGCTAATTGCAAGAGACAAAAAGAGAGCTAATAACCTCAACTTAATTTTCATTAACCACAGAATCACCTCGCAACCATGAGTTCCATCTAGAAACAAGATATTCTTTCAGTAATTGTTTTCTTTAAGTGGTTTCTCAAACATGATAACTAACTTCTAATATTAAACACAGACAGTTTATCAAACAATAACCATAAATCAAACAATTCTTTCACTACTATGAAATCATATGCTTGTTTCTTGTGATATAATCACATTTCTTGGACAGTTTAAGGAAATTCCTAGGCTTTACTTATCGGTCATCATGTATAATGATGCAGAATTATAAATTCCTCTTACCAAATTAGCAACATGTTCGACTACCTCTTGTGGTTGAGGTTGGACGACTTTGACATCTTCTACAGCCGATACCTTTGCTTGAGCTATGTTTGGAGTAGTTGATGCCTTCCTTTGCACCTTTCTTGGAGGTGGAGCGGCATAAGCGTCCTTCGAGCTTCAAGTCACTCGCTTCGGGGCCATCGTATCGAGAAAGAGAAGGAAGGAAAAGTGAGAAAGAGAACTCAAGAATTTGAGGGGAAGCACAATGATGCAAGCTAAGAATAGCAAAAAATAGAAAGATAAGCTCACGCACGTTCGCAGCTCTTTAATTTTTTAAATTTTTATTTTGGATATGCATTCCGATGCGCGAATTCGAGTCTCTATTTTTAGAAGAAGATTGGCTTCCAAGAAAGAAGCTATAATCTTGACTTACTTCTCTTTCTTCTCTAAAAATACTCCTTCTTTCCTAAAAATACTCCTTCTACTCTTTCTCTTCTAAAAATACTTCTCTTTTCCTAAAAATACTCCTTCTTTCTTGAGGGTCAACTTTTATCTTTAGAAATAGATTTGAAAGCTTAAGTTTCCCATATCAACCTTTTGTTTCCAAGTGAATAAAGACCAAAATTAATAGTTTCAGAGTCCGATTTTCAATTCGATTGTTCCGTTAGAACGCTTTATGACTCAACAAAATGCGAACTTTAAATATTTGCAAAGTAAATGAAATAGTTTTATTGATAAATATTGGGTACATTACAATCTCCCCAACTTAGGAGTTTTAGATGTCCTCATCTTGAGAAAAAGTGAGGATAGTCCTTGTTTAGGGTGGCTTCATCGTCAAAGTTGTCTTGACCAATATGAGATGCGCAACCTTCGTGAGTAGGTCAACAACTACCATAAGTGAATTATAGCCTCCTTGTACCGTCGGTAATCCAATGACAAAGTCCATACTTATATACTCCCACTTCATTTGGGGAATGTCCAATGGTTGAAGTTTACCAGGAAGTTTAACTCTCTCAGCTTTAATCCTTTGGCATGTCAAGCATTGGCGAACATAGTGTAGTATATCTGCCTTTTGCACAGTCCAATCAAAACTTTTCTATATGGCATTGAGAGTCTTTGCATATCCTGAGTGTCATGAAGTAGGGCTATCATGGCCTCAAATAAGATAGCCTTCTTTAAGTTAGGGTCTTTAAGTTTAACATTGAAGGTATATTCTTTGAATCTTCAGATTGAACAAGGTTAAGCTTCCTTTGATACTCTGGATCAGATAATGTAACTTCCTTAATCTTTTCAATGATTGGGTTGCTGGGTATAGATATGAGGCTCAAAAAGGGTTTTCGGCTGAATGAATCTACAACCATATTTTCTTTTTTGGGATGATAGATAATGTCAAAGTCAAATTCTTGCAAAAGTTCCACCCATTTCCTTTGTTGCATATTCAAGGTTGGTTGGGTGAAAACCCACTTTAAGCTCTTATGGTTGGTTATAAGTCAAAACTTCCTTCCCAATAAGTAGTGTCTCCACAATTTCAGCGTGTGAATGACTGCCAATAGTTCGAGGCCATGGGTGGGGTAGTTCTTTTCTTGAACCGTAAGCTTACGTGAGATGAAAGCTATTGGTCTGCCTTCTTGAACCAATACTTCCTCCAAATGCTATTCCACTAGCATCAATGACGACTTCAAAGTCCTGATTGAAATCTAGTATCTTTAGGCACGGTGTTGTAGTCACATACTGCTTAAGTTGGTCAAACCTTTCTTGGTGTAGTGATTCCTAGCTTATTTTCACTTGTTTCTTCAGAAGATCGGTCACGGGTGAAGCAATCACTGCATAATCCTTTATAAAGATCTATACCACCCTATGATTCCCAAGAATCCTCTAAGCTCACTTGCATTTGATGTGACTGAGGCCATTCAACAATGTCTTGAACTTTAGCAGGGTCCACTAAGATTCCTTCATGCAAAACAATAAATTCCAAATGCTCAATCGTTGGAGTGAAAAATGAACGCTTTCTCAGCTTTGCATATAGCTTGGGTTCTCAAAAAATATCCAACACCTTTCTTAGGTGGTGTTCATGTTCTTCTTCAGCCTTTGAGTAGATTAGAATATCATCAAAGAAGACAAGAACAAGGTCATCTAGGTACGGCCTGAAAATATCATGTATCAATCTAGTGAATGTAGCCGGAGCATTAGTTAGACCAATTGACATTACTATAAACTCAAAATGTCCATATTGGGTGTTGAAAGTTATCTTTGAATATCTGATTCCTTTATTTTAATTTGATAATAACCAGATCTTAGATCTATTTTTGAGAAGACCTTGAAACCATGTAGTATATCCAGAATTTATCAATTCGTGGGATAGGATAATTGTTCTTAATAGTTACCTGGTTGAGTCCTCTATAATCAATGCGGAGTCGTAAAGTCCCATCTTTCTTCTTTTAAAAAAGTACGGGTGCTTCCCAACTTGATTTGCTTGATCTAATAAATTCATGTTCTATAAGTTGACGAAGTTGTTCTTTCAATTCAGTGGCCTCTGGTAGTGCCATTTTATAAGGTCTCTTTGACACTGGCTCACTTCCTGGAAGAATCTCTATCTCATGATCAATCTCTTGACTGGGAGGAAGAGAGATGAGATCTTCACAAAATACATTTAAATATTCATGAATCCAAACGGGTTTTGTAATGCTTGATTTTGTATCCATCTTGTTCATCTTGACCACAAATATTTGTTGTCCAACCCTCATATCTTTGAGTAGACGGTTGGCTTTAACTAATTGAATATTTGGAGTCCCATTCTTTCCTTTCTTAGCCTGACTATCTCTAAAGCTCAAACTACCTAGGCCATAATGGATGCTATCATGATTCCTAGATAACCAATCCATCCCAAGAATTTCATCATACATCCCAACTGGTAGGGTTCTAAAGAAAACTAAAGTAGCATGTCCTCCTAGTTCAAAGTCAAGGGTTCCCACAGAATGTCGTGATACCATGGTTTTTCCATTAGCCAATACTAATGTCATGGGTTTAGCTTGTTTTTTATTCAGGTTCAACTTTTGCAAGAATTTCAAGGATAGAGAAGAATGAGTACTGCCACAATCGATGAGAAGATTGAAAGGTTTACCTTGATGGGTAACTGTTATTTGAATAACAACAAATTTTCTTTGGGCTCCAGGGTTGTCAATAGCTGCATAAATTGTTGCTCTCTCTTCTTCTTCACCAAGGGTAGGCTCTCCTAGTACTGCATGTGCATGGGCATTCCTACCTTGACCTCTTCCACAGTCTCTGACTGCTCTTCCTAGTCCTCTATCTCGTCCACCACCTCATCCATTGTTACGTCCGAAAGGGTAGTGTCTTTTATCTACTTCAATTGTTGCTACTGCTCTATTAGTCAGATGTAGACACCAATTTTGATAATGTCCCAACTCTCCACATTCAAAGAATCAAACATCCAGGCACTGTCAGTTATTTTTTGGATGAAGATAAAGTCACTAACCCATGCTAAAAAGCTTGCTCACTAGCCTCGAGTACATAAATGTACATAACGCTGTCAGGAGTTTTTTTGAGCAAGGGATTGCGCATATGTACATACACAGGCATGGTGCATCGAATAAAGGATTACCCAATTTCCATAGCCAGGTGGTTACGTGGGGCCCACATGTGTACAGGTAGGACAACATGTACATAGTGCAGCGATTTTCACTATTATCAATACTAGTGTGTTTTTTCTACAATAAGGAGGAGTTGGTAGCGCATAAAACTTCTCGAGGGAGCTATCCGCGGGCCGACGATGTGAGGTCAGCAGGTGCGTCAGATGGCATGTAGTGGCGTCAGGAGGGCGAACGAGGTCAATATTTGCACGCGGATGAGGACGGACACAACATGGGTGTTTTCTGGTGAGAGTTATGCAGAAAGGTCATCATTAGGACCACTTTTTGGGGCCACTTCACGTGGTGGCGAGATGCATTATTGGAAATAAGCTGAGTGCCAGGTGTGCGAATGATGCAAAAAGGTGACAACTATGCACTGCGAGGTCAGTTTTTGGCCTGTTCGGGGTCCGTTTGAGGTCATCTAAAAGGCCAAGGGTGCCCAACTAAAAAAGCTAAGTGTGGGAACTGAAAAAATAGAGAGAAGATCAGAAAAAACATGGAGAAGAGAGGAGGAACAGCTGCAGGTGTGTTTTTGCTCATTTTGGAGCCCGTTTTGGCCGTAAACTGCTCATCCGAGGTCGGATTTGAGCACTTTGACATTGTAGACTGGGGTTTTGGGCCGTTCCAGACGCGATAGCGCTGTCCATTTTGCCAAATTCCTCACTCTTTTTCTGTTGTTTTTCTGTGTAATCTTCTCCGGTGAGTGAAGCTTCTTCTCCAATTTGTGATTGTATCTGGTATCTTTTACCCATATTGTGTGAGCTGTTTGCCCCATTGGTGTTGGCCCAAGCTCATTTGTATCTAAACATCAGAAGTTCTCCTTTTTTGAGCTGAGTTTTTGTGTGTGTGTGTGTCTCTGTGTGGAGTGGGCAAGTGGATAGTCTGTCTCCTCTCACTCCAGAGGTGTGTTCCCTGTCTCGGCCAGGTGTGTTGTGTAAGCTGAGTGGTGCCCCATAGTGTGTGTGTGTATCTTCCCAAGAGTGTGTGTCGGGTCGTTATAGAGGCGTTGTGTGTGTTTTCATCCCGCTCACATTCTTTTGGTGCCCCCACTGAGGATCTTCTTCGAGTACTTTCTGCTTCGAGCCTCGAGCTTCGAGCTTCGGGATTACAGGTTGCAGGTTGCAGATTACAGGTTACAAGTTACAGGGATAGGTACAGGTACATGTGATTTACACAGGTACAGGTAGCTGGAGTACAGTGATATACTAGCAGTGGTGTCACTTGCAGTTGTTGTGGGTATGCATCATTTGGCGCCTATTTGAGCGCATTGTCTGCTGGATTGTACATTACTTGTGGAAACTGCCATTGTACGCATTTGTGGAGCCATACTTGGTTGTATTTGGCAGTCCCAGCCATTTCTGAGACTTGGTCTGGAAGATAGTCATATCTGAGACTTGACTATATGCGATTTGCATTAGCCTTCGTGTGAGGGTCGATAGCGTGAGGTTTTTATTGAGCTGGGGGATTCTCAAATGTGGAGATCCTTTCGGTGATACAGGTAGCTGGAGCACCCTTTTTGTGACCTCGCCATAGGCTATGTACTAGTGAGTCCTACTTGATGCTCGGGTTCTATTGTTGACAGTTTATGCATACATAGACGGTCTATATTTTGGGTTCCTACTGCTCTACTTCTGGGGAAACTCTGTCAAAATTTTCCCAAGTTATGATGGCTGGTTTTTTGGTATTTTGAGCCATTTATGTTGTTATGCTGCTGAAATTTTGGCAAAATCAGAGGTTGAGTCAGGTGTGCCTTCTTGGGAGCTTCATGGTTGGCTTTAATGGATGATCAAAATGGCCCTCAGTTCACTCCTTTTCATTTAACTCAAAGAATTCCGATTAATGTTCATGTGTCCAGGAAGATCTTTTTCCAGCAGCGCATAGTCTTTATGTTTGGGCCACGAAGATTGAGAGAGATCTTGGAATGTCCTTTGCCTGTTGTCATTCCGATGATTAACATGAAAACTCATTTGATGTGCATGTGTTTGTCCTTATCTAAAGTTGAGCTCCATTGAAGTTTCTGGGGATTGGGTAGTGAAAAGTTTTGGGTTCTTGCACGTGTGTTCGAAGGGGTTCTCAAAGCATCATAATTTGGGTAGCCATGGCTTTCTCTTATCCGGAGTTTCATGGAAGAAGTGATGAAGATGTGGAAGAATTTTTGGAAAAGATGGAGGTTGCCTGCATTAGCAACCAGATTCATGACCCTATGCAAATGTTACGCCTTCTCCAAATTTGTTTGAAGAGTGATGCACGAGTTTGGTCTAAAGCATTTGAAGAGGAGTTGCGTGTGGCTGATCCACTTGTAAGGTTGAGTTGGGACAATCTACGACATGGGTTGGAAGTGGAGTTTGTGAAGATAGAAGATCCTGACAAAGTGTGGCAAGAAGTACAGGCTTTGGTGCAAAAGGAAGGTGAGCCAGTAGATACGTACATACGTAAGTTTTCATTGGCATGGGAGCGAATGTGCAAGGCTTTAGCACCACAGGTACCCCCGCCTGACATGATGAATAAGGACAGGTTCTTGGTTGGTCTTTGGGAGAATATACGTTGGAGAGTGGAGCTAAAGAAGCCTAGGACATATGAGGATGCACTAGAGGTAGCAAGGAACAAAGAGTGGAAGCTGAGGAAAATGAGCCAGTTAGGGGTGGAGTCTTTGCCAATGAGGTCTGAATTTCAGCCTATAGAGTCTTTACAAGGGCGCATGTCAGGGGTTCATCATGAACCAGTGGTTCCTGTTACTACTCAGGTTATGCCAGCAGTGGTCACTACAGCAGTGCAAGATGATGGCCTAAGGCAAGACATGAGGCAAGTGGTTGATTTGATGAAGAATCTCAGCCTAAACATGCTAGGTCAAGTGGGAAATAATCGAGGTTGAGGGCGGTTTGCAAATCAGCCAGGAGGTGAAGACAGGCCTAGGAATGGTGTTGGACAAAGCAATGGTAGGTTTTGGAGGCAGACGCCCACATGTTATAATTGTGGAGAGTTGGGTCACATCAGCCCCCAATGTGATAAGCCACCAAGGATGGGGGGAGACATGTATCCATTGCCAAGACAGGTGCTAACTAGGTCAAATGATTATGGCATCGAAAGTAAGGGAGACGAAGGAACCAGTGGACTGACCCAAGAGGAAAAAGGGAAGACAAAAGTGCTAAGTGTAGTCACCTTGGAGAAGGCATCAAAGCTAGAGGATACATTAGTGATGCCTATTGGGAAGAGGACCACAGAGGAAAAGGAAGGAAGAAGTGCCCCAGGTCCTAGTAAGAAGAAAGGAAAGAGCCATGAAGGCGAGGATGTCAAGGCCAAGAGGAAAAGGAGAGCTCGTCGAAAGTTTCATGTTTCAGATTTTCCACTAGGGGATGGGCAATTAAGCTATGACTTGAAGGAGGATTTGACGAGCAGGAAGGCAGATGTTACTTTTGGGCAGCTTATAGAGATGGTACCTAAGCTAAAGTGACAGTGGAAGAGGATGGTTAACCCAATGGAGAAAGAGCCAGAGAGAGGTTCAGTGAAGGTGTTGGCAATGGACGAGCTACCAGACATTTGTCCAATAGTAGATGTGTGGCATAAAAGGAAAAATTTGGGACAAGGTTATGTGGATGGCGGAGCCCAAATATGCGTCATAACACACTCATGCGTTGAGAAGATGGGTCTCACAGTGGCTGGGGTGTCAGGTTTTCGGATCAGATTCGCAAACCATCAAAAAGTAAAATGCTTGGGTGTTGTAAAGAGCTTAGAAGTGGAGGCATATGATGCAAAGGCAGTGGTTGATTTTCATGTGATGCCAGCAGGGTTGGGAGAATATCCTATTATACTGGGCAGACCATGGTTACGTGCAGTGGGAGCTGTTCAAGATTGGCGACATGGTACGATTAGCCTCTATGGAAAGACAGGTACCAAGAAGCTTTATAATATGGACACAAGGAAACGATTAGAGGAGCTTTATGAAGATGAGGATGAGTCTAGTGATGAAGACTCTTCCACGGTGATAGATGAGGACAGTGATAGCACTACCAGCAATGATGAGGATGCTGATGTTGCATTTCTTTTGATGGATAAAGAAATCCAGGAGTGTGGTTTAGTCGCATTTGCGAATGAAGTTGAAGATGAAAGTGAAGGGCCTTATGAAGTGATTGAAGGGCTGATGCAAACCAAGGTTGAGTTGTCAAAGAAGCAGGAATTAATGACGCAAATGATTAGTGGAGACCTCTCAGCTATGGAGAAGGATATATATTTGCATATGCTGGCTAGTTTTCCTGATTTGTTCATTACTTCATATGAAGAGATCAGAGGGTTCAAGGGTGAAGAGATGCATATAGAGCTGAAAGAAGGTGCTAAGCCAGTGCGGCAAAGGATAAGAAGGATGGGTCAAGAGCAAATGGAAGCCTTGCGAGAAGAGGTGGACAAGTTGTTGAAGGCAGGGTTCATAGTCCCTATGGAGACCACAGAATGGGTGAGTCCAGTAGTAGTCAGTCCAAAGAAGGATGGGAAGTGGAGGATTTGTGTAGATTTTAAACCCTTAAATGCAGCCACTAAAAAGAACCCTATCCTCCTCCATTCATTGATCAGATCTTGGATTCAGTGGCAGGTTATGAGAGGTACAGTGTGTGTGATAGTTTTTCAGGCTATTTTCAATTGAAGATTGCTCTTAAAGACCGCACAAAGACAATTTTTATTACGCCATGGGGCTGCTATTGCTACACAGTATTGCCATTTGGGTTGTCAAATGGACCTTCCTTCTATCAAGAGAGAGCAAATTGGGTGTTGGAACCATTCATTGGTAGTTGTGTTAAAGCTTTTATGGATGACTTCTGTGTCTATAGCAGTAGGGTTGAACACCATGAGAAGCTGCAGATTGTATTGGCTCGATATGATGAATGTGGAGGACAACTAAATCCAAAGAAATGTCATCTAGCACAGCCAAGGGTGAAGTTATTGGGCCACATGGTGTCAGAAAATGGCATTGAGGCTGATCCAGATAAGGTTAAGTCTATTATTCTTCTTCCATCACCTACGAGTACGAAGCAATTGGCAACCTTTATACACAAAGTGAAGTACATGGCAAGGTTTATTCCATTGTCTTCTCAGATTCTTTATCCATTACAACAAGTGGCAAAGCATGATCCATTCCAATGGGATGACAAGTGTGAAGAAGTGTTTCAAGAGGTGAAAGAGGTGTTAGGGGGTTTGTCAGCCATGCAGGCTCCTGATTGGGAGAAAGTTTTTTATGTAAATCCCTCAGTAGGGGATGATGCCATTGGAGCCATGCTATTGCAAAAGGGGAAGGGCAGCCATTATATGAGGCCAGTGTATTGTGCAAGCCGAGTGAAGTTGGTAGCGGAGAGAAAGTTATCGGAAGTAGAGCTAGTGATGGCCAGTGTAATATTTGCTTGTCGACGATTTCGTCATTACTTGCTACCACGGCCTTTTGTTTTCTTGACGAGTTATGCCTTTTTGCCACAGTTAATTAATGGTACAAACATGTCAAATGTGGTGAAGAAATGGGTAATTGAGCTGCAAGAGTTTGAGTTCTCTTTTCTAGTGGAAGATAGTACAAGGGCTACCCTAGCTGATTTGTTGACCTACAAGGAGAATCCCCTTATTGTTAAGGAAGAGGTGGTGAGAAAGGTAGTTGAAGAAGTGCCACAGATCAACAATGCACATGTGTTGTTCTTTGATGGTTCATACAGAAAGAGCCACGATGCAGCTTCAGGGGGTATAGCACTTTATGATCCAGAGGGGAAGCTAGTATGCAAGAGAGGGTTCAAATTGGATGCGCATAGTAACAATGAGGCTGAATATGCTACATTGGAAGCCGGATTACACATTTGTTTGAAGCATGGGGTTCGAAGGTTGAGCATAAAAGGTGATGCCTTGTTAGTGGTGAAGCAAGTGCTGGGTGTGTGGAAGAGCAAGAACACCTCATTGAAGGAAATGTGCTTTAGAATTAAAGGCCTGTTAGAAAAGTTTGAAGCATGGAGCATCAAAGGGCTTCGACTTCTTCCACAACCGATACCTCCGCTTGAGCTGCGTTTGGAGTAGTTGATGCCTTCCTTTGCACTTTTCTTGGAGGTGGAGTGGCATGAGCATCCTTCTAGCTTCAAATCACTCGCTTCAGGGCCACCGTATCACGAAAGAGAAGGGGGGGGGGGGGGGGGGGGGAGAACCCAAGAATTTGAGGGACAGCATGATGATGGTAGAGAAAGAGTTGGAGATGGAGATGGATTGAGGGTAAGATCCTGAGGGAGAGAAGGTAACTCCGACGTCAAGGCAAGAGAGCTTCCACTTATGAGAACTTGTGTGTGTGTGTGTGTGTTGAAAGTGAAGGGAGAGGCGTCTTTATATAGGCTCTTAAGGCCAAAATCACAAGCTAAAAATAGCAAAAAACAGAAAGATAAGCCTATCTTAGGTCCAATTTCCTTAAGGCCAAAATCCTCTCTAAAAATACTCCTCTTTCCTAAAACTACTCCTTCTACTCTTTCTCTTTTAAAAATACTTCTCCTTTCCTAAAAATACTCATTCTTTCTTGACGGTCAACTCTTATCTTTAAAAATAGAGTTGAAGATTAAGTTTCCATATAAATCTATTGTTTTCAAGTGAATAAAGGCCAAAATTAATAGTTTCAAAGTTTGATTTTAAGGCCAAATAGAAAGGCTCTTAAGGCCAAAATCCTCTCTAAAAATACTCATCTTTCCTAAAACTACTCCTACTCTTTCTCTTTTGAAAATACTTCTCCTTTCCTAAAAATACTCATTCTTTATTGACGGTCAACTCTTATCTT
This sequence comes from Adiantum capillus-veneris, assembly GCF_014529385.1. Lineage (NCBI taxonomy): Eukaryota > Viridiplantae > Streptophyta > Polypodiopsida > Polypodiales > Pteridaceae > Adiantum > Adiantum capillus-veneris. The sequence goes on from NC_140936.1 coordinate 77,602,157, forward strand.
TAATAATAGATTTGAAGCTTAAGTTTCCATATAAATCTATTGTTTCCAAGTGAATAAAGGCCAAAATTAATATTTTCAAAGTTTGATTTTTGATCTCGTTCCGTTAGAATGCTTTACGACGTAGCAAAATGCGAACCTTAAATATTTACAAAGTAAATGAAATAGTTTTATTGCAAAATATTGGGTACATTACAGATTTGGATGGCCTATTTATCTCATCACCTATGAGATCCAATGCTCTTGCAATGGAGATCTCCCTATCACTTGTATTTTGGATCCATTATGAGCTTGGCCAAAGAACTTATAGATTATTGATGGTTAATATCTTTAACAAATACAACAACTAGAAGAAGATGATATTTGGACAGCTATGGATATATCTCAACCCCAAATCTCATTTAGACAGCTATTCAAATCTCAACTCCAACTTTTGAGGACCACCTTCTTCATGGGTTTTCTACAACCAGATACCAAATTTTCCTTTTGTCGAATCGACCTATGGATCTTGCCCCATGTATCCATTGTTGATTCTATAGTTCTCAAGGCTTATCTTAGGTCCAATTTCCTTGATTTTTTTTGTTGACATCTAAACACTACATGTCATAAAATCTAGCCAACCCAAATTATTTTCTCATATTAAACTGATCAGTTAATGTGGGACAATGAACGGGGTTTAAGGGTTAGGATATAGACATGTGCTTACAGATCTATCTCAACATGGGGCCAATGGTAAAGGGACCCAAATGAGAGATGGTTTGTCAAAGAGAAAGGCTAACCAATGGAGCTTAAAGACCTTAGGGTTAACTTCATTGAAGACCTCCAATAGTTAGTGTTAAAAGTCCTTTGACCTTAGGTAAGCTAGGGTTGTGCTTGAAGTCGGAACCCAGCCCAATCTTGAGGTGCTTGTCGTGCCTAATGATTGAGATTCTTGAGGTGCTTGTCATGCTTGAGATGTTAGGGTTGTACTTGAGGTGGGAACCCAGCCCAAGCTTGAGGGGCTTAAGGGACAAGCTTGTGGTGAGAACTGGGCCCAAGGTTGAGGGGCTTGAGGTGTCACAAAAGTCAAATCATATCCATACAAAGAGGAGGCGAGCCATGCAAGCAGGGGGGGCGGTTGCTTGACTACTCTCTCTCCCAAAGGGCACCCCTTGGTCAAGAGTCAAGTGGGACACATGTCAAACACCTAGCTAGGTTACCCTCAAGGAGTGTCCAAAGCCTATTGGTTGGCCTCCCTAGGGGTCCAACTGCATAAATCTTCTGACCTGTGAGAATGAAAACAAAATATTCGGCCTTGTGTTGCATACATAAATAAGACAGACAACATCAGTTTGGCAAAGACTGATATCAGTAGGATCACCTGCATCATAAAGACTCAAATTCAAACTTTTTTCCATGGGAGTGGCAATATGTTTGCAATACTGAATTCCAAAGCTGTAATGATGCAACAACCTGAAATATTTCATCTAGAAAGTTGCATTCAAATCAGCCTTAAATTCAACAATATGTGTCTCATTTGGACCAGTGTTCAGGAAATCATCCACATAGAGAACGAAAATGAGAAGTACATCACCCTCATGCTTTACATACAATGGGATTTCTGTTGGACTATTACGAAAGCGTCATTTGACCAAATAGGTTTCAACCTTCTCATGATACCAAGCACAAGGAGATTGCTTCAACCCATACAAAGCTTTTTTACATTTGCACACTTTATCTTCTTGTTCTTTAATGACAAAACCACAAGGTTGCATTACATAAATTTCCTCAAATATTTCACCATTCAAGGAAGAAATAACAATGTCTGACTGACGTACATCCCAACCAAAATGAGCTACCAATGCACATAGAAACCACACAATAGTCATACGATAAGTGGGAGAAAAGCCTCGTCATAATCTATGCCTTTTTGATGTGCATAACCCTTTGCAAGAAGTTGAGCCTTATTGCGATCAATCTCACCATTTGGCTTGCATTTCAACTTGTAAACTCACTTTGTACTAATGGACTTCTTGCCAGGAGGCAAATCACATAAAGTCCATGTATCATTTTCTATAAGTGCATCATATTTTCTATAAGTGCATCATATTTTGATTGCATGGTAGCTATCTAATTTTCAAAATTTTGTGCTTCATCAGAAAACAAAGGTTCCTCAACATCACATAAGCTAGACGCATAACAATCTGATGCATAAGATGCATGATGCAAACCTGAACGAGTACAACTAGACAAAGGTGCATCCAACTTACTGTCACACAAAGTATGCATCATCCATTTTGGCATACCTCTAGCTTGCTCATTCTCATCCCTTTCCTTATCAAGTACATCATGTACATCTGCATCACTAATAGTCTAATCTGTAACACTTTTAGAAACCCCCATAGGTTGTACATTTGTCTCATTGGAGATTACATTAGAACTTCCACCACTGAAAAGAGGCAACAAAGTGTCATAAATGTCCTGTGAGCTTACATTAATGTCTCTAGTACATGACAATAAGGGCTGAACAGAACCTTCCACAAACACAATATCCCGTGAGACCAAGATACTCTTTGTTTGTGGATGATACAACTTTGTAACCTTTGATTTAAGCACTATAACCAACAAAAAAATAAATTTGACAGCCTTATCATCCAATTTTCTGCGCTGCGTTTGTGGCACCAAAGAATATGCCAAACATCCAAAAACACACATGTGCTCAATAGAAGGATTTCTATCATGCCATGCTTCATATGGAGGAATAGACTGCAAAGCTTTTGTAGGACACCTGTTAAGTACATAAGTGGCACACATGATAGCCTGAAGCCGAAACAAATGTGTTAAAGCTTGACCTTTGACCATACATCATGCCATTTTTGTAAGTGACTGTTTTTCCTCTTATCAACATTTTTTTGAGGTGTATACGACACTGTACATTGATTGTTTTATCCCACGACTAGCCAAAAATGCATTAAATTTATGACACATATGCTCCCTTCCTTGATGGGAACGGAGGGTGCCCATAGAACATTCAAGACATCTTCAACCACCACAGTCAGATATTGCTTGAAGCACAAAAACACTCTACATCTGTCATCCACAAATTTCACAACAAGACCAAGTTTGGCAAGTGTATATATAGACAAACTATTTTTCTTGATCCCAGGTACATAAAGTGCATCAACAAGTGTGAAAGAACTGCCATTCACATCAGTCAGCACAATCTTTCCAACTCCCTTGACCGGATAAGAGGCATTGTTGGCAAAAGTACCTGAATTCCTAGGAGGGGCATCCTCAAGAGAGGCAAACAAGTCACGATGAGAGGTAATGTGATTTGGGGCACCACTGTCAAAGTATTACACATGAGCATCTGCAACAACTGACAAGCATGCATCATGGACAAAAGGATCATAAGTGCACTCTGCACTAAAAGCCCATTTTGCATCAACATCAACATCACAGTCTCCTTTCATAGAGGACTCAACAATAGCTGCATTTGTACTGGAACTAGCATTAGTAGTGGAATCATCCTCTTTCCCTTTAGCCTCTGTGGCCTTCAACTTAGGACACTTCTTGATCAAGTGATCATTAGCTTCATAATAATGGCAACATATCTACTTTTTTTCCTTATCACTAAAATTCCCAAAAAAATTGATGCTATCAGAAGCATTAGGAACAAGTGTTTTACCACTCATACAAGAACCATGAGAAGTGGATACATTGTTGTTACCACCTTTTCTTTGAGCAGCACTAAAGGCCAAATAAACTCCATGCTATCTAGTCTTGTTTTTTTTGGAACGTGACTCTTGCAACAACAATGTACATAATGCATCAAACTTAATAACTTTTGGATTTCATTTGGTCATGAGTCTCCAAGTACTAGCAAAAGTCTGGTTAAAATATGGCAAGGCATCAAGAACAATCTGCAGGGAACTGTCAAAATGACTTTGCCTAAAGAAGTAATTTGCTCATCTATATCCTTGAAACCATCAAGGAAAGTGTTTATTTCATCTTCCTCATGCATAATCTTTGACTCTAGCTCTTTACACAACAATGCAATTTTTGCCTCATTGCGACTTGCATAAAGACCTTGCATAAAGACCAACCAGAATATCCCAAGCCTATTTTGCAGATTTTGCTGAACAAATGTGAGGAGTAATAGTGTGCTTCATAGAAAACACAATTAATGCATGAGCCTGTGCATCTCTTACATCTTAACAAGCTTGCTCAGTCGTAGGCAAAACAACTCTGGCAGCAACAATTATGCCATGAAAACCTGCAATGTCCCCAACATCGCCTACATCTGCAGAACTAGGATGTACATCAATGTCTTGCACAATGTTCCACATGCCTTTTGACACAAGGACATGTTGCATCATGTAAGCCCACCTAGGGTAATTTTCCCCATCTAAGTTTTCCTCATCATCAAACATCTTGAACACATCTGTGTTGTTTGTCAACCATGGAGAATGCTGCATTTGATGAGAAAATTGCCCCAAAAAAGAGGATAAACAAAGCAAGAACAACACTTGTTTATAGATAAAACCATAGAAGACTGTAAGGAACCTATTATACAGAAAATGACACTGACAAAAAATTTGCACAAAATGATAGAATTGTCCGCGTAGTACTGCCTGTAGTGGAAACAAACGTCGAAATGAGCCCCAATCAAAAAGTTGAGTAGATCAAGCTATATGAGCTTGTCAAAGTATTTGTTGACCTGCTGAGGCTCGCCAAAGCTCACAAAATTCAGAGAAACTGAGCAGGCATGTGCTGGAGCTGCTGGGCGACTAAGCCCAGGAGGATGCAATGTGCTTTGATAGTATATCATGAAAAAAAATGTATGAACTATTTCCAAATTTAAACTCTGGCACTCCTGGTAGCATTAAGGTGGCTTGCCGCTCATTGAAATCTGACACATCTAGAGGTAGATTGATATATGAGGTTTTCACTGAGAGAAGATTGCTTCGTTTCACCTCTTTTGCTTCTTCTTCAAGATCAATGGGCTCCTCTATCTCTGTCACTTCAATATATTCCTCATTCTTTCTCTCTTTTTCATCTGCTGGTAAATTGTGTTCCTGCATGACCTCCTTAGGATCTTTCATAAGACTTGTAAATAATCCATTTGAAAATATTAGAAATCCAAAGGATTCTTGAATCAGCTTGCACTCCCGTTCATGTAAGCTGCACCAATGGGGCTTGTACATAAGAGGCAGTTGATTATACTTCTTGTAAGACTGTCTTTTAGGATCACAATCTTTTAAATGGACTACCACCATTTCACCAACATTAACCTTGCCCTCTTGAGTGTGAAGCTCAAACTTCTCTCGTTCTAGCTTCAAGTGTTCACTCTGTTCAGCTATAAATACATCAATATTAAATCTAGCATAAAAAATGCAGGAGACCAAATCAAACTTATCACCAGCCCCATACTAAAATGTAAAATATAAAAGACTTTCATCAATCACTGTAGGGTCTTCATAAATAAGTGCCTCTTTTTCTTTTGGATGTTGCAACACATCGGGCACTTTGCAAAGTAGGTGTTGAAAAATCCACTTCTCTCTTAAGTGAGTTTGGTAAAATAAATTTTGGAGGGGACTCCATTTCGACAGATGGATCAGTGCCAAGCTCCTCCAAACCTAGATCAGGCTCCTCCAAACTCAGGGCAGGCTCCTCCAAAATCATGGCAGGCTCTGCAGCAGATATACCAATGGGTTCTGTGAAGTTTACATTCCTCTTCATTGATGTTTTTAATAGCTCCAGCAGTCTTCAATGAACATTTTCTTGGCCAACAATGCGCTCGGGATCTATTTTCTGCCTCTTTCTCCTATGTGATCTTAATCCTACCATTTATTTCATACTCACAAAAATAAGTTTCATCAAACATAAATAAAAAGATGAGCACCAAATGATCATATAAGTATCTCACAGTTATTCCCAACTAATCATATAGACAATAGCATAAGATGATTAGTATGGATAGGATGCAAAATTTCTTGATAGTTGTGAAGAGCAAATACCATACAAGTGCCGTGATCCACTTATAGAGTAGCTACCAAAACATCAAAGAATATTATTAAAAAAAAAAAACGTTTGTACAAATTCAAAAGGGGTCATGGCATGCGGAGTATGTAAACGAACGTCCAGAACACTATTGGCACGCCGTGATCCACTTAATGGCGTTTCATACAATGGAATACCTACCAAAAAAACCAGGAATATTATTCTTTAAAATAAACGTTTGTACAATTTCCAAAGAGGATCACGGCACCTGGAGTATGTAAACAAATGTCCACAACATTACTGGTGCGCCATGATCCAATATTGGTTGGTGAATTGTGAAATGGTCTTTTACATTATGAAGCACAATTCCTAGACATAACTAGACTATGAACCAAATGAAAGTGAAGAGATTGACTTTACCTTTGCCAGGACTAGACATTGTTGTTGGAGTAGAGATTGAGGACTGGGAATGTTGTTTTGGGTCTTCAAGCTTCTGATTCCTGCACCTTGAAGGAGGCAGAAGCCTTCGTAAGTCTCTCCCTCTTTCTCTCTCTCTCTCTAGCATCTATCTCTCTCTCTCGATCTGTATTTAGCTTCACCAATATGATTTCTATTCTCCCCTTGATCTGTCCTGTCACCACACAGGTTATTTTCTCTCTCTCTCTCTCTCTCTCTCTCTCTCTCTCTCTCTCTCTCTCTCTCTCTCTCTCTCTCTCTCTCTCTCTCTCTCTCTCTCTCTCTCTCTCTCTCTTTTCATGCAATAATAGACATTATCGTTGGTGTTTTTAACAAATAAAGAGGAATATTATTGTACACGTGTTACAAGGGCATGCATTAAATGGGTGGTACGACCACAATAAGTACTTTTTAACAACCCAAAAATACGTGTACATTTATAGTAACAAATGCACACTTAATTCATGATAAGAGAGAGAGAGAGAGAGAGAGAGAGAGAGAGAGAGACCTACCACCGAGACAACCTCTGCAACCAAGGCGCAATGCTCCTTCAAGCATTTTCTTCCAATTGAATTCCACCAAGAGAGGTATTTCGAAAGTGGTTGTTGAAGTTGAAGAGAGAGAGAGAGAGAGAGAGAGAGAGAGAGAGAGAGAGAGAGAGAGAGAGAGAGAGTGTGTTTCTGAGTGTTTGTTGGGTATGAAAGAGGAAGACACACACACACACACACACACACACACAGATAGTGTGTGTTTGAAAGATGAAGATACATAGAGAGAGAGAGGGGGGGATGTCACAAAATGGAGCACGACGCGCGATGGCTTGTTTTCTCTGCTTGGTTTTGTGCTCGCGCACCGTGTTCTATACAGAGAGAGAGAGAGAGAGAGAGAGAGAGAGAGAGAGAGAGAGAGAGAGAGAGAGAGAGAGAGAGAGAGAGAGAGATTTCTATTATCGTCCTTGGAGGTCAAATATGACCTATGGGACCAAATGAACATGTCACGTGGTGTGAGTGGAGGTCAGAAGTGACTCTCGATGCTCAAAAATGGCTCAAATGAGCGTCCCAATAGAGAGTCCACATCGTGGTTGGGAGAGGAAGGTATGTAGGGAGAGCTCATGGCTGAATATATGGGAAAAAGAGGACCTAATGTGGTCAAAAGCTGAGCACTCAAGTAGTGTGTGGTACTCATTCTCTCGCACTTGATGAGGGCATAAGGTGCAAAGTCGACGAGACTCCTCGCCATTTCCCCAACGTCCTGTCTTGCAGCGTAGAGAATGGGAGCTAAGACGAATGGAGGCAATGGTGTGGATCGCAGTGAATGGGATGGGCTCAAGGACGTAGGGATGGGTTCGGAGAAGAAGAGAAATTTGTAGTTTGGGGCAAAGTGTGTGGTGTAATGGCTAAAGCGAGAACCTCCGGATTTCTCCCAAGCCGTGATACATTGGCATTGTAAGAAGGCCTCATTAACTTGGGAGTCAATCGACACATCCTTGACCAAGTAACATGCATCCCATCTTCCAAACCATTCCTTGATGTCAAGCATCCACCCTGAACTTAGTATTTTTCTCTTGCATGTCTTTTGGACCTTTTGACTTGCTTCATATGCAATTCTAGGAAGTCGATACGAAGGGCTACGTTGTGTCTTAAGCATGTACTCCACAACCCTTTGCATGCCCAAGACCTCAATGGGAAGCGATCCAGACTCAAGTAGTAAGAGCATGTAGGGTGTTTGTGTCTTGACTTGGAGAAAGTTGGTGAAAAAACGATTTTGGACATTCTCAAACTCTTTTTAAGTAGACTTCTCGATGCTACCACCCCACACCTCCACTCCATAAAGAAGCACCGGTGTCATCAATGTGTCAAAGAGGTACTTTTTGAGAGCCCAACACTTGATCTCTCCAACATTGCACATGTTCTCAAATGCATAATAAGTCCTCTTTCAGGCTTCCAATTGACGCATTCCGCAATCCTTCCATCTATGATTGGATGGAACCTCAAGTCCAAGGTACTTGAAGCTATCTACCACTTCAAGTTGCTCATTAATGCATGGATTTTCATCATTGAGGGTCTTTACAAGCATAACCTTGGTTTTGGATCCATTCACGATCAGCCCGCTATGTAGGCAAAAGCGTTCCAAGACACTCATAAGCTTTTGTGCATCTTCTAAAGTATGTGCCAAGAGCACTACATCATCGGCATAAAGCAAAAGCATGATCACCACATTTTCGATCTTAACCTCTTCTATGCCTTCTTGTTGCATAAAATCAAGAACCATGCATTCCAATTCATCAATGAGTAGCCCAAAGAGGGCAGGGGAAAGTGGGCATCCTTGTTTGAAACCAATGGTGCTTGCAAAAAACTCTGAAATTCCATCTCCCATATGTAGTCAACATATCACTTTTTGATAGATGCAAAAGACTGCATGCATAAATTCTCTCGGCACTTGAAGGCTTTGCATACGTCTCCAAAGATTTCCACACGGTACCATGTCAAAAGCTTTCTTGAAATCCACAAAGCAACAATACAACTTTTTTCCTTTGAATCAAGACACTTCCATAAGAACTCGAAGAGTGACAAGGTGATCAATAGTGCTATGATGCTTTCAAAAACCCGCTTGGTCTAGTGCACATTTTTTCCGTTATTTTCAACCCATTCACTTATGTTCATCTCCATGATACATCCAAATAACCTTGCCATCAAAGAACCAACCATTATTGTGCAATAGTTGTTCACATTGTTTACATCTCCTCCTTTGTGCAAAGGTTTGATCCAATTTTCACTCCAGCCATGAGGCATGCCATGCTTAAGTGCAAGGTTAAACATATCGCATATCCATATCGTGTTTTCTTGCTTGTCCATTTAATCATTTCAGCCTTGACACCTTGAAGGTCCCCTGCTTTGCGAGTAGCAAGTTTCTCAAGCGCACAACATACATCTGCAATGGTAAAGAAGGGAGGCATAAACGGAAGGGAGCTACAACACTCCATCTTATCAACATTGAGTTGCTCATAGAAGTTCTTGCAATTCATATACATATCCTCAAGAGTCAAGTCACCAAAGCTCTCAACACGCTTGCCTTTTAGCGTATTTGTGCGAGCATTCATGTCTCCAAAGACAATGACTTCACCTTGGTCCTTGTAATGAGCAATGTATTCATCTAGTTCAACAAAGGGCTGATCTCTATCCATATCCAAGCGAGCATAAAAGTTGGAGTCATAGTGAGGAATGTAGCAACCAACCACAAACACGACTTGACCATTGGGTGGACTAATTTTTAGCCATAAGTAGTGTTTATACTTATCTTCTTTGACAATGGAAACATCTTTCAAACCCTTTTTGATCATACATGCTACGCCTCCTTGGCCTCTATGTTGTTTTGCATTTTTGGTCCACATCAAAGAATGCACATCATATTTGTCAAATCCAAGAATTTGTTGCGCATCATGCTCCCATTTTTGGACAAGAAGTATCACATCGGAGTCATTGGTAAGCTCATCAATGCCCATTCCCGCATTCCATGGATAGCCATTACAATCTCAAAAGCTTATTCGCAAGCGTGAGTTGGTCTCATAGATCATGTGTCCCTATTTGTTTGTTGGACTTGCATCCTCCTCAAGTGACTTTTATTCTTGAGATGACACCTTGAACTTCTTGGTTCTTTCCTCATATGCTTTGCAACGTACATTTTGTTGCATAAGAGTGAGATGAGAGAGAGAGAGAGAGAGAGAGAGTACTACATCTCAAGATTACTATTTTACACACTATTTCATCATCAATAAAATTGAGACTTAATGCTTAAAAGGCATGATCTAGATTTTAAATCTTTCTCCATCTCGCAAGAGGCTATTATCCCGTCTCAAAGTTGAGCTCGCGTGGCACCATGATCCACAAAGAGAGAGAGAGAGAGAGAGAGAGAGAGAGAGAGAGAGAGAGAGAGAGAGAGAGAGAGAGAGAGAGAGAGAGAGGGGAGAGAGAGAGAGAGAGAGAGAGAGAGAGAGAGAGAGAGAGAGAGAGAGAGAGAGAGAGATACTTTGCATTTTTCTCTTACAGTGGAATGGCAAGAACCAAGGCAATAGCAAGGAAGGCAGGGAAAGGACCAGGGCTTGCAAAGAAAACTTGTGGAAGGTCTGCTAGTAAGAAGAAAACTTCAGGTAAACCAATGAAGAATATTCAAAGAAACATGGGTTTATTTAAGGAGATCAGAAAAGCTCAAAAATGTATTGAGCTTTGTGTACCTAAACTTTCTTTGCAAAGAGCAGTAAGGCAAATTTGCGAGGAAGCATGTGCTGGTACAATGAGATGGAAGGTCGTTGCCCTAGTTTGTCTTCAAGAAGCAACATAAGATTTTTTACTGGAGTATTTTAATGATATCACCATTGTTGCTCCTCATACTCACCGAGTGACAATAATGGACAAGGACAGTGAGACGCTAAAGAGAGTACGTTGGAGATATGATATGCTCCTTATCCCTAATGAGTTTATTGACCCCAAAATGAAGGATATATTGCTAATACCACCAGGCCACAAGGATCATGGGGTTAAGATGCATGAGGTTACTCATGATGTGAACATCAGAGCTAGAGCTGAGCAAGAAGAAAGACGTCACCTGGAAGGAGATAAATTAAAGAGGATACAGACTGCTATTGCTGATGAAGAGGCCCAGAGGAGAAATTATGGGCAAGTTACCACCTATCTAAATGAAAGAAACAATGATATTTTATATTCCATGAAAGAAGGACTGTTAGCAACCATTCCCCTTGCTGATGGTACTAGGCAATTAGCACTGGACTCTGTTGATATTGGGATTTTGAAAGATCCCAATGCACAAATGACAGACTCTATTGTTTATTTATGCCTAAAGTAAGTGCTCTTCTCTAACTTTAAGATCCTTTTTTTTGGGTACTTGGTCTCTAATTAAATCCTTGTTTTTTATTGTAGCTTAATAAAGAGCCAGCTCCCTCAAGAAACCCATACTGAAATATATGTTTTAGATCCACAGTTGTATGTGCTACTGCAAATAAAAAACACCCCCCATGGCACATTAGAGAGATGGTTTTTCCACTGTCCAATGCTTCAGTCACAACTCTGGTGTTGCCAAATAATTATTGGAGTCTTGTATGAATTTAACTGGACAAACAAGTGGTATGGACTATCAACTCCATACAAGCAACACATTCAGAGATAAGAGTGTGATTGTTGATAAAACCTTAAGTGTTTATTTGGGCTATGGTTGATGACCTGCTTCTTGTTAATAACAAATAACCTTCATTGTTCATAGATGTGTAAAAATATTACTTCATGTCTATGGAAGGCTTTGTGGAAATCATGAACTCTACAAGTCAACCTTTAAAGCTGTCAAAGTGCCTAATCAGACAGATCCAGATTCGTGTCGTTGGAGATGTCTTCTCCATGCAGAGTACATACTACAGAGTTTTTTTTGCTTTGAATCCATTTATGTCAACTTAGGTATTTCCTTGCTATGGTTTGGACCAACTTGGTGCTATTATTAATTAAAGTATTGACCACAAGTTAATCTAATTTTGCAGAATGCTGTGGAAAATTATACCTTGGAATATTTACAAAGGTACCGCGCTTCAATGATTCAACATCTACTATCTCTTTCAACCCCAAGAGTTTTAAATGCAGAAGACAATTTTGACGATGACCATACAATAACTTTAACAATGACCAGTGATGAGGAAGTCATGCCAATTTCCACCACTGGAAACCAAATCCCTAAAACTGACCCCATATTAGAGGAACAGACACCGGTATACCCTGCAGTTGGAATGGCTGAATCCAAAGTTGGGGTAGATCAATGTGAAGTAGACCAAGCCCTTGAAAATGCAGATGTAAAATGCTCCTCAGAGCCGAGGAATGCAACAGAGGTTCTAGGCCAAGTAGAGGAGGATAAGGGAGTGCCTATTATTGTGGCACATGATCAATATGAGGGAGTCCAATCTCCTGTAATTGCTGATGTGAAGAGCTCTTCAGAGCCGAGAGAATACATAGAGTGTCTTGACCATGTAGAGGAGGAGCCAACATTGCAAATCAAAGCCAGGAGCAGACAACAGAATAGGTTAACCATTCGGCCATGGAAACACAAGAGTCCTATACTGCACAACCACAAGAGGTGGATACCCTTGGCAATACAAAAGGGAACATCGACACTCAACAACAGAATGTCAACATTAGAAATGACCAGTATGGACTCTTGCTGCAAGTAGATATGGTTGTTCCGGTAATATCCATTGTACTTAAATAATATACTCTTTTTTTTTCTAACTACTTATATGTATCCACACAATGATTGCAGAGACTGATTATCTTGGATCTCAATGGATTGTTGCTGCTACGACAGCCGTATAGTGTACATACAGAGTTCTCCAATTTACAAAGTTTCTGCTTGGGAAATCTCATAGTAGTAATTCGACCAGGCACAAAGGAATTTTTGAATTTTTTGATTCCACGATTTAGGGTTGCTATCTGGTCTTTAATGCAGGCATAAAACCTGAATCCCCTTGTTACCATAGTTTGCAATTTGGCTAAAATTTAGAGATCGGATTTTTATTTTGTGTATAGTCAAGGAAATTGTAATACCATTGCGGAACATTTTCCCCCAACTAAAGTTAATGTACCAATTTTCTATAAACCCTTTGAACAGATAAATGTGCCTTATGATGCTCTCAATACTTTGTTGATTGATGACACACCACATAAGGGTTTACTTAATCCACATGGCACTACTATTTCCTCACCTTCATTTGAAGGGCATCTTCACAATTTTTACCTAGAGGACATTTTGGTCCCATACCTGCAAGCAATGTACTTAAGCCCATTCAGAACATTGGAATTTGTACTTACAAATGTACTTTCACTTGTCCAACCTACTAACCATTGTGTTATGGAAGTTTTAGCCCAAGGTGGTTTGCAGGTCCACCACCTGTCCAAGCGAGCTCTATTGAATAGTCCTATCTCTACTTTGATTGCGTGGATGGTTTTGGATAGAGGTCTAGCACTTGTTCAACCTACTATCCATTGTGTTATTTGAGGTTTTAGCCCAAGGTGGTTTGAAGGTCCACCACCTGTCCAAGCTAGCTCTATTGAAAGAAGCTATCTCTATTGTTTGAAGTTCAATTTGTGAATGGAGTGTAGCTACTATGTTTACTATCATGGATGGTTTGGGTAGAGGACCATCACTTGTCCAACCTACTAACCATTGTGTTATGCAGGTTTTAGTGAGTGGATGGTTTTGCCTAGATGTCCAACACTTGTCCACCCTACTATCCATTGTGTTATGGAGGTTTTAGCCCAAGGTGGTTTGAGATCCACCACCTATCCAAGATAGATCTATTGAAAAAAGATATCACTATTGTTTGAAGATCAATGTGTGAATGGAGTGTAGCTACTATGTTTACTACCATTGATGGTTTGGGGTAGAGCTTCACCACTTGTCCAACCTACTATCCATTGTGTTATGGAGGTTTAAGTCCAAGGTGGTTTAAAGGTCCACCACCTATCCAAGCTAGCTCTATTGAAAAAAGCTATCTCTATTGTTTGAAGGTCAATTTGTGAATGGAGTGTAGCTACTATGTTTACTACCATGGATGGTTTGGGGTAGAGGTCCACCACTTGTCCAACCTACTTTCCATTATGTTCTAAAGGTTTTAGCCCGGGTTGGTTTCAAGATCCACCACCTATCGAAGCTAGATCTATTGAAAAAATCTATCTCTATTGTTTCAAAGTCAATGTGTGAAGTGTAGCTGTTGGGGTTCAACAACACAAGATTCTCTCTCACACACACATGCTCTCAAGCAGATAATAGATCCTCACTCCATGATCAGACTCAACAGAATATCAGACCCACACATCCCTTGATCAAAGTCAAATTCCTTATCCTATTTTTCCAAAAATCCCTAGTTACTATATGTTAGGAAATAATACGTAGCTAAATAGATTTTTGAGTAGATTACTTAATGGAGAGAGATAGATTTCACACACAAGAGATTATAGAGTAGAGAGAGAGAGAGAGTATACACGATATACGTGGTTCACCCAATGTGGGCTACGTCCACAGGAAAGCAGCCACTCAATGGCTTTAGCACTTCAAAAGAAGAAGTAGTTTACAAAGGGATTAAACCCTTGGTAGAGCTCCCGCCTTGCTTCACTCTCACCACCTCACACTGACCTTGTTGCATCACCTTCACACTATAAAATGTGTGTAGAAATGGACTCCTTTTATAGGACAAAAGGGCTGCCCTCTCTTATGAGAGACAGTCATGTGTAGCCGCCCTTGTGCGAATAAGTCCAAATCGGACCCTCCAATCCGTCCATGTGTGGCCGCCCTTGAGAAGACAAGTCCGCTTTTGAATTCGGCCACCGGCCACCGGCCATTGACTTCCGACCACCGGCCACCGGCCATTGACTTCTGACCACCAGCCATCGGCCATTGACTACCGGCCACCGGCCAACTGACCGGTTGTTTTCCGACCACTTTCCGACCGCCGTCCGGCCATAATATTCCGGCGAAAAAAAAAAGTCTCAAGGGCCTCCGCCCCTGAGGCCTCTAATGTTGCCCCTGATTCTTGTCCGTGAAAATTTTGGTTTCCGGTGAGTGATTTTCCTTCACGCACGATGGCTTCTCCTCATAATGGGGGCTTTACAAATGTGCGCTTTTACCACAGAAAATTACAAGGGTAAATCAGGCTCCATACTTAGCAATCTCCCACTTGGAGACTGATCTCCAAACCAAACCTGTGACTGCTTTCCATTCTGGCTTCTTATCCTTGAATGCCGATTGAAGATGAGCAAAAGCTCAACTTCTCCTTGTTGACCACCTTTGTAAACATGTCTGCAGGATTTTCACTTGTATGCACCTTTCCTAGCTTTAGCGGTCCCTCTTCCAAAAGAGTACGTATGAAGTGATATCTCACCTAAATGTGCTTTTTCCTTAAATGAAAGGCTGAGTTCTTTGCAAGATGGATAGCGCTTTGGCTATCACTGTACAAGACACAATTGTCTTGTTTGAATCCAAGCTCTTCTAAGAATCTGTGAAGCCATAGAATTTCTTTGCTTGCCTCCATCATTGCTACATACTCTGCTTCCGTGGTAGAAAGTGAAACCACTTTCTGCAGCTTTAAAGCCCAGCTTACTGCTGTGCCTCCAACCATGAACACATAGCCAGTAGTGCTCCTTTGAGTATCTTTGTCACCTGCCATATCTACATCAGCATACCTTTCTAGAAAAATATCAGTTCCTCCAAAATACAAAGCATTTGTTGTTGTCCCTTTTAGATACCTAAGTATCCACTTCACAGCTTGCCAATGCTCTTTACCTGGGTTGTCCATGAACCTACTCACAACTCCCACTGCATGTGCAATGTCTGGCCTTGTCCAGACCATAGCATACATTAGAGAACCTACCGCTGCAGCATATGGAACTTTAGACATATAGGCTATCTCCTCTTGTGTCTTTGGACACATATCCTTCGTTAGTTTAAAATGACCAACCAAAGGTGTAGAAACTGGTTTTGCATTTTGCATTGCAAACCTTTCTAGTACCTTCTTGATGTAATCTTCTTGAGATAGTTTTATTGTCTTCTTTGTCCCGTCCCTTGATATTTTCATACCAAGTATCCTCTTTGCAGCACCTAAATCCTTCATTGAAAAAGATTCGGACAGCTCCTCTTTTAGGTCTTTGATGTCCTGCATGTTAGCACTTGCAATCAACAGGTCATCAACATACAACATTAGGATGATGAATTTCCCATCTCCCAAATTCTTCGTGTAGACGCAGTGATCCGAGTTGCATCTTGTGAATCCATGATCCAACATCCATCGATCAAACTTCAAGTACCATTGTCTTGATGCTTGCTTTAAACCATACAAGCTCTTCTTTAATCTGCAAACCATTTTCTCCTTACCTTTTACTTCATACCCCTTTGGTTGAAGCATGTATATTTCCTCCTTTAAGTCACCGTGAGGGAATGCTGTATTTACATCCATTTGCTCAAGATTTAGATCCTGAGCAGCCACAAGGCTTAAGACAAGCCTAATTGATTTCATTTTTACAACAGGAGAAAATATTTCATTGAAGTCAATACCTTTCTTTTGAGAAAAACCTTTTACCACAAGCCTAAACTTGTACCTTTTCTTCCCACCTTCTTCTTCCTTTAGCTTGTACACCCATTTTTTTTGAAGTGCCCGCTTACCTTTAGGCAACTCAACCAAATCCCATGTTTGGTTGCGATGTAGTGAGTCCATCTCCACTTGCATGCTCTTCGTCCATTATTCTTTGGATTCATGTTGCATAGCTTCTTCGTATGATTCTGGCTCTCTAGAATCTGAGATCAAGAGATGGTTGAAGGAAGGAACAAACCTTTCTGGAGTTCTACTTGCTCTTGTAGATCTTTGGGGAATAGGTTGAGGCTCCTCATTTGGTTGACGTTGTTGCACATTGTCACCGTTTGCAGTCCTTGAGTCTTCACCGTCCTCAAGCTCCATGTACTCATCACCTGTTTCTTTTGTTTGTTTTCTTTCCGAGTAATCTTTGTACATATTTTGTTCGTTAAAAATTACATCCCTACTCCTTAAGATTTTACCATCTTCAGGATTCCATAGGCGATACCCAAAGTCTCCTTCTCCATAAACAATGAAGAAACTGAAGGAGTACGAGCGGAAGTGCGACGCAAGAGAGAGTGCGAGAAGAAGAGCACGACGATATGGTGAACTCGCTCTACTGGAATGTGTAGAGCATAGTGAGTTCTTATTACGTTTTTACAAAAGAATATGTGTACATACCTGGTGGCCCGCCCACTTACCTAGGGGACCACATTGGGCTTTATACCCCAACAACCTCCCACTTAAAGTCCAATGTGGTACTTTAAGTGTGAGAAGCTACTATACAAGCTAATATACAAGAGATGTAGAGAAGTGATGTACTACCCTACACCTAACTGCTTGCGAAAATGCGCAAAGCTCTCTGAGGGAAGTCCTTTTGTAAGTAGATCAGCAGGATTTTCTGTGGTGTGAACTTTGACAAGCTGAAGTTGCTTATCCTCGAGCATTTCCCTGATGAAATGATACTTCACATCCACATGCTTTGTCTTTGAGTGATAAACTGGATTGCGAGCCAATTATATAGCACTTTGACTATCACAATATAACACAGGCATCTCTTCTTTGATTCCCAAATCTGTTACTAGTCGATTAAGCCAAATTGATTCTTTGCATTCCTCTGATGCTGCAACATATTCAGCCTCTGTAGTAGACTAATTAACACAATCTTGTAATCTAGAACGCCATGATACTGCTCCACCAGCCAATGTAAAGACATACCCTGACGTAGACCTTCGGTTGTCTAAGTCACCTGCATAATCTGAGTCTGTAAAACCCTTTACACTTAGCTCCTGACTCCCATAGAATATACGCATACTCTTTATAGCTTTCAGGTATCTCAATATTCCTTTCACTCCCTCCCAATGTTTCTTGCCTGGGTTTGACATGTATCGACTTACTACTCCCACTGCAAATGCAATGTCTGGGCGAGTAGCAATCATTGCATACATCAAACTACCCACTATAGACGCATATGGAATCTTATCCATTTCAGCTTGTTCTTCCTCAGACACAGGACAATCTTGTTTGCTAAGTTTCACATATGGTGGCAATGGAACACTCAGTGCCTTTCCCTTCTCCATATTGAAACGTTGCAAAACCTTGTCAATATACTCTGTTTGAGATAACCAAATCAACTTCTTTGATTTGTCTCTCTGAATGCGCATACCAAGTATATGACTTGCCTCACCCATGTCTTTCATGTCAAATGATTTTTCCATCTTTGACTTCAAAGCTGAAATTTCTTCCAAGTGCTTGCCAGCAATCAACATGTCATCCACATACAAAATAAGGATCAGCCAACTACCATCCTTAGCCTTCTTTGTATATAGACAGTGATCGAACTCACTACGTTTGTAGCCTTGAGAAAGCATAAACTTGTGGAATTTATGGTACCATGCCCTCGGTGATTGTTTTAAGCCATAAAGACTCTTTAACAACTGGCATACCCAATCTTCCTTGCCTTTCTCAACAAACCCTTCTGGCTGCTGCATGTAAATTTCCACATCTAAATCACCATGCAAGAACGCTGTCTTGACATCCATTTGGTGCAACACCAAATCTAATATGGCAACCAATGCAAGAAAGCATCTCAATGTAGTCATCTTGACCACCGGAGAGAAGACTTCATCAAAGTCAATGCCTTGTTCTTGCTTAAAGCCCTTGGCAACAAGCCTTGCTTTGTACTTTGGCTGACTATCATGAGCGGTGATCTTATACCTGTAAACCCATTTACAAGGTAGAGCCTTTTTGCCCTGTGGTAATTTAACTAGCTTCCATGTCTTGTTTTTATGCAGAGCTGTCATCTCTGACTGCATGGCCTTATGCCAATTCCCGGAGTCCTTCATTTGCACTGCTTCCTTGTAACATGAAGTCTCATTGCAATCAATCAACATGACATAGTTCATAGATGGAACAAACCTATCAGGAGGTCGCGTGACACGTCCAGATCTATGCACAATAGGTGGCTCAGGCTCAGCCACAACCTGTGGTTCCACTCTATCCTGCCCTTGCTCCTCTTGAGCCCTGACATTTTGTCTTGCACGTGCAGTTCCATCTTCTTGGAAGACAACTCTTCTAATCTCCTCAACCCTCTCTGGTTTATAATGATATTTGGATTCATTAAAGTGAACATCATTGCTGCGGACAACCTTTCTGGATTCGGGATCCCAAAGTCTGTACCCCATCTCACCAGAATTACCATAGCCTAGAAAGATGCACTTTCTACTCTTTGGCTCAAGTTTGTTCCTAAATTCCTTTGGGACGTGAGTATATGCCTCACAGCCAAAGACTCTGAGATGCTTGTATGAGGGCATTTTGCCTGACCATACCATCTCTGGCATTGAATCCTTCTGCAAAACCTTGCTAGGAGATCTATTTACAAGATGATCAGTTGTTGATACAGCTTCAGCCCAAAACCCATTTGGCAGCTGTGCATTAGACAACATACTTCTGACCTTCTCTTGTATGGTCCTATTCATCCTCTCAGCAACACCATTTTGAGGAGGATTGTAAGGAGCAGTAAGTTCATGTTTTATACCTTTTGACTCACAAAAGTCCTGAAAGGCCTTTGAAACATACTCTCCACCATTGTCAGTGCGTAAGAATTTAAGCTTCTTGCCACTCTGATTCTCCACAAGTGTCACAAACGTTTTGACAACACTAAACGTTTCATCCTTGTGCTTGAGAAAGTAAACCCATACTTTTCTCGAGTAATCATATATAAATGTCATAAAGTAAGAAGCTCCCCCTAGAGATAGGTTAGGCATAGGTCCACAAAAATCACTATGAACAAGTGCCAACTGTGTATCTCTTCTACTGCTTCTAGGCTTATGTGGCTGTTGTGTTTGCTTACCATACAGACAATGTTCACAGAATTCAAAATCATTAAATGAAAAGCCAGGCAAATAACCAGAACGAGACAAGATTTCCATTCCCTTCTTGGACATATGTCCTAACCGGCTATGCCACAAAGAAACGTTCGGCTGCTCGGTTACATTGATTACATTTTTAGAGACATTTGATACATAAATCATGTAATGTCCTCCAGACTTTACTCCATGTGCTACTATCATAGAACCCTTGGATATCTTCCACATGTTCTGTCCAAAAGTGGTGACATAGCCAACATCATCAAGTAAACCTGTGCTGATCAAGCTCTTTGTAATTGCGGGAACATGTCTCACATTCTTCAGCGTGAAAGAAGAGCCATTCTGAAACTTCAATTCTACATCTCCAACACCTAAGATCTCACATGTCTGCCCATTGCCTAGCCGAACATGATCTTTAGTGGTCACATAAGAGGTAAACCACTCCTTGTTTGGAGACACATGAAGTGATGCCCCTGAGTCTAAAATCCAGTCACTCAGTGCATTTCCATCAGATGTTGTAAGAAGAGCTGAGTCCATTGTATTCTTCAAGAAGTAGATGTCTCTTGACACTAGACTGTCATCCTCTGCAATAGTGTTTGTCACATTTATTTCTTGTATCTTCACTGAGGACTTGTTCTTCTCACCATGGTCTTCAGCTTTCTCTTTGCCTTTTTCTGCTTTCCATTCTCTGCAGTCTCTTTTCATGTGACCCTTCTTGCCACAATGGTAGCATTCTATGTCACTCTTGCCTTTAGCACCGCGGGACTTGCTACGAGACTGATTCCTCTTTCCACCTTTGTACTTTTCTTTGGTCCTTCCCCTGACAACTAAGGCTGCTCCTTTGCCTTTGTCCATTGTCTTTCTATTGGTTTCTTCAGTAAGCAGACTTCCTTCTACACCTGCTATGTTCAAACCATCTGGAGGTGCAGAATTACTCAAAGCTGTGCGAAAAGTGTCCCAACTTTTCGACAATGTGATCAACAGGAACATAGCTCTAACAGGTTCATCAAACTTGACACCTTGAGCTAACAACTGAGTATAGATTGTGTTGAATTCATTCAGATGATTGGACATAGGTGTCCCTTCTTTCATCTTCAAGTCAACAAGCTTCTTAAGCCAGTATACCTATGAAGCTGCACTCTGCTTCTCATAAAGATCACTCAGCTTTAACCATGCTTGATAAGCCGACATCTCGTCTGCTACATTGAAGTAAACGCTTTCTGCCAAAGTCAGCATAATGGTAGAAAGTGCCAATTCATCCATTTCGCTCCATTCATCTTCGTCCATATCTTCTGGTTTTATCCCCTTGAGCTTTATAGGTTTTATCTGCTTCTTTTGTACCAACACGTTCCAAATCTGCTTCTTCCACAATGGGAAATTGGTTCCATCCAGCTTCTTGATATTGTAAAGAGCAGTGTCCTGTGATCCAGCCATAGCTACGCTTCACAGTAGTTTACTTTTCTGGGAAAAATTCGGCAGAGTTTCCCCTGTAAACTGACCTCTGAACCAATATCAATCTATCAAATGAACCAAGAAAGCTTCAGATTCTGCAGAAATTTTGGCAGAGTCTCCTTTGTAAAATGGCTCTGGTGTACTAAAACAGCTCAAAAAACACTGTCTCTCTGACACTGTAAGCTGCGGGTATACCTGTCCTGCACCTGTACTATCTCTGACTGTCTTGTCACTTTCCTGTAAGCATAGACTGCGACAATGCCTCGACGGCAGTAAAGCAAAGATGCAATCCCAACTGTCTAACTCACAGTCAATACATCCTAGCTGCCTATCTAAGGGTGCTCGAGGGATCGCTCCAAGACCTGTATCACCGAAAGGATCTCAACATTCGAGAATCCCCCAGCTAAATAAAACCTCACTCGACCCTCAACAAAGGCTGCAGTAAATCTGACAGTACATAGACTTCCCACAAAGTCATACATCCATAAATTTCCCACTATATGATGTAACCGCTGCGGCGGTTGTTTGCTGCGTGACTCACAGCCAGCAAACCCTCAACAAACATACATCATCTCTGACAATACATCCCATGTGGAAGTACCTGCAATGTCAGGATGAAATATGGAATATCAAGCAGCAAAAACAAGCTACCTGATGAACTAGTGGATGTCGCCTACAGTCTGTGTGTAGATGCGCCCGTGTCGTCTGTGACACGCCTCCAAGAACTGTGAGCCGTCCTTCGATGTGTAGACAGCCACAAATCAACACTCTGGGAGTGTCGATATCCTCAGCATCTACAGTCGTAGGCCGAAAACCCCAAATTTGCAGAGTCGGATCTGCACCCGTCGAGACCACGTAGTCGAAAATGGCCTGCGCAGACCTTTGTCGAAGCCGAACGGTGGCCGAGATGACCTCAAAATGAAATTCTAACAACTCCGAGCCTCACACCCAATTACTTTGAGAAATGCATAATTCACCGGTTTACCTGTCCATGCCTCCTCTGGAACTCCCCCATCCAATGCCGTTGAGGGTGACCGATTGATTAAGTACAGAGACGTACTTACAGCTTCCGCCCAAAGCTCAAGCGGTAGGCCTGCATGTAGCCACATGCTTCGTGCTCGTTCCATGATTGTCCTGTTCATCCTTTCCGAAATCCCATTTTGTTGAGGTGTCCTTGGGGTTGTCCTTTGCCTCCGAATGCCATTGCTAGCACAAAAGCTTTCAAAAGCTTGGCTGCAATATTTGCCTCCATTGTCGGATCTGAGGCATATAACCTTGGTACCTGTTTCATTCTCCACAAAGGCTTTCCAGCTTTGAAATATGGAAAATACATCGGATTTATTCTTCATGACATAAACCCATGTTTTTCTAGTCTCATCGTCTATGAATGTTACATAGTACAATGAGCCACCAAGTGATGGTGTACTTGCAGGACCCCAAACATCAGAATGAACCAACTCAAGTTTTTTATTTTTTCTTTCATTTCCTGTTTTTTGAAATTTTACCCTCTTTTGTTTACCATAAACACAATCTTCACAGAACTCTAAGTCCACTTCTTTCAAACCTGGTAGAAGTTTCTTTGTTTGAAGGATTTGCATTCCTTTGGTACTCATATGCCCAAGTCGGTAGTGCCACACCGCACTGTCAACTTCTGTAGTTGCTGCACAAGCTGAAGGTTGCGTGCTAACAGTACACAAGTAAAGTGTACCGACTTTTTCACCCTTGGAAACCACCAAAGATCCCTTTGAGATCTTCCACCGTTTGTTTCCGAATGCAATGTTGTGACCTTCATCGTCCAATTGTCCTGTAGAGATCAAATTTTTGCGAAGAGAAGGAACATGCCTAACATCTTTAAGCTTCCATTCATTTCCGTTAGCAGTTTTGACAAAAACTGTACCTTTGCTGACAATCTCACAACCTTCATCATCTCCCAAGTATACATACCCAAAATTACCTTTGGTGTAGTCTTGGAAATGTTGCTTGTGTGGTGTCGCATGGAATGAAGCCCCGGAATCTACTATCCAGGAATTAGACACATTGTCTAATGAGAGAATTAGAGCATCTTGCTCTACTTTACCTGCCACATTGGCCTCCGATGCTGGCTTGTTGTCTTGAGACTCTGTCTCCTTCTTCGTCTTGGACCAGCAATCCTTCTTGACGTGGCCCTTCTTGCCGCAGTTCCAACATTCAAGAACTGACTTTGTGCGTGACTTGCTCCGCCTTGAGCGATCACGACCC
The DNA here is from genome assembly GCF_014529385.1 of Adiantum capillus-veneris. NCBI lineage: Eukaryota > Viridiplantae > Streptophyta > Polypodiopsida > Polypodiales > Pteridaceae > Adiantum > Adiantum capillus-veneris. The sequence goes on from NC_140936.1 coordinate 77,625,764, forward strand.
TTTTGGTTTTTGAACCTCTCCTTAGGCCTTCCTCTTGTTTCCACTGATAGTGCAGCACTTGATGATTCTCTTGTGCTTATCCTTCGCATTTCCTCACTTAGGAGAACACCCACAACATCATCAAACTTAAGAGTATTTGTGCCAGAGATAGAATTACTTACAGCCATCACAAGGCTGTCCCAACTATCCGGTAGAGATGATAGTATAAGGAGAGCTCGCACTTCGTCATTGAAATTGATTTTCACTGATCGAAGTTGACTTATGTTTGTGTTAAAGTCATTTAGGTGTTCTGCAACTAAACCATTCTCTGCCATCTTTAGATTGAACAAGCGCTTCATAAGAAATACCTTATTGGATGCCGATGGTTTCTCGTAGAAGTCGTCAAGTGACTTCATCAAGTCCTCCGTGGTCTTCATCTCCAAAACATTGAAGGCCACCGTTGATGCCAAGCTTAACCGGATTGTTCCCAGTGCCTTTCGATCAAGGACAATCCATGCTTCATCTGCCATTGTTGCGGGCTTCTTTGCAAGACCGCCTAGTGGCAAATAGAGGTCCTTGTGGTAGAGATAGTCTTCAATCTGCATCTTCCCATGTTGGTAGTTTTTGCCGTTGAACTTCTCAATCTTGAGCTTCCCTTCCTCCGCCATAACTCCCACTCAATTCAAGGAATCCTTTCCTTGAGATAATTTAGCTATGAGCAAACCTTGCTCTGATACCAGTTGTTAGGAAATAATACGTAGCTAAATAGATTTTTGAGTAGATTACTTAATGGAGAGAGATAGATTTCACACACAAGAGATTATAGAGTAGAGAGAGAGAGAGAGTACACATTATATACATGGTTCACCCAATGTGGGCTACGTCCACGGGAAAGCAGCCACTCAATGGCTTTAGCACTTCAAAAGAAGAAGTAGTTTACAAAGGGATTAAACCCTTGATAGAGCTCCCGCCTTGCTTCACTCTCACCACCTCACACTCACCTTGTTGCATCAACTTCACACTATAAAATGTGTGTAGAAATGGCCTCCTTTTATAGGCCAAAAGGGCTGCCCTCTCTTATGAGAGACAGCCATGTGTAGCCACCCTTGTGCGAATAAGTCCAAATCGGACCCTCCAATCCGTCCATGTGTGGCCGCCCTTGAGAAGACAAGTTCGCTTTTGAATTCGGCCACCGGCCACCGGCCATTGACTTCCGACCACCGACCACCGGCCATTGACTTCCGACCACTAGCCATCGGCCATTGACTACCGGCCACCGGCCAACTGACCGGTTGTTTTCCGACCACTTTCCGACCGTCGTCCGGCCATAATATTCCGGCGGAAAAAAAAAAGTCTCGGGGGCCTCCGCCCCGAGGCCTCTAAAGTTGCCCCTGATTCTTGTCCGTGAAAATTTTGGTTTCTGATGAGTGATTTTCCTTCACGCACGATGGCTTCTCCTCATAATGGGGACCTTACAAATGTGCGCTTTTACCACAGAAAATTACAAGGGTAAATCAGGCTCCATACTTAACACTATACAGCATAAATTTTAGTGCCTGGAACCTAATCCAAGATACACAAATACACCATACAGCACTATGACAAACTCAATGCTAGGATCTTCATATGAAGCAAAGTGTTGTGCCTTGTACGTAAACCAAGGTACACAAAATACATCATAGATAGAAACTAAACATCACCCAAACATTCCCCAAAGGATTATATCACATGAGAGCTCATAGAAATTGAATTTATGAAACCAAAACTGAATAAGTATGTCCATTCCCAAAGAGCATGAAGTAAACATTAGCAAAATCACCCTCTCCAACCTCTGAAACATGAGAATCTGACTCTGAAAATCAGGGTTTTGCAATCCCTGCACCAAACCTTGAATATCCTCTATAAAATTTTGAGTATCCACTGCCTTTTCCATTTACTAAATGCTCCACTGTAGATTTCTGAGATACCCACTGCTGCAACGGATTGACTTTCCATTGTTGATGGATCTGATGTATTGTTGCCTTTTTGCATTTTGAACTTTTCAAAAATTTCCAACTCGAAACTTTCAAAATCAAAGCATCCTCCATATTTTTCAAAATCAGGCCATACAAAATGAACTTATGGAACCAGAATTCAATAAGAAGTCCTCTACTCCAAAGATGAATTGTAGGCAAAAATAATTCCAGTTTGATGGAAAAAGACCTTATATACTCCATCGGATCATCCTCCTTGTTGAAAAAACTCCTCATAAACTCCATCAGATCATCTTCCTTGCTGAACACTTGCAAAACCATCAGAATTAACATTAACATGGACACTTTAACTGTAAAAACCAGTCCTCCGATATCAAATCTGGAAAACAACTCTTGAAATTCCATATTCTGAGTATCCGCCATCAATTTTCCCATATCCGCAATCTGTTTTTTCACATCCACCATCCGTTTATGCACATCAATTGACATTCCCTATGGAAAATACTACTCTACAGATATTTGACAAATCCGTTGCACTGTTGATATTCCACACTGCGAATTATCCACACTTCCAATGAAATTTATTCAATCCTGTATTTTCAAAATCTGATTATCCTCCTTAGTAAAGCACATTCCACTGAATACATTTGTCAATTCTGCCTGCAATTTCTGTTGAATTGAAATCGGATCCACAAACAATACATTCTGATCATTATGCACTTTGTAGCACGTTCCTCTTCCAAAAATTAGCAACTAGAACACATGAAAATCTGAATTCTGATATTCCACCATCCAAATCTGACAATCCACTTTGTAAGAATCAACTTCTACTACATCATCAACTTTAAAACAAATATCCTCAAATAAAAGTATATTTGAATTGAGAACAGCTTGTCCCACATCAATTTCAAAATTCACATCCATTGAAATTTCATCATTCTGCTTTTCAAACATCATTGCATGCTCCACAAAACCTATTGAACCTATTTTATACTCCTTAAAGACTTGCTCTTGCCATTCCTCATGCTCAATCTGATCTGTGAGACCTTTTTCTGATTCATCCTTGTTTAGATTGGAACAACAATGAATCTGCTTCTTCCAAGTCTCTGCAACAACTGAAGCATATACTTGCTTGATATCGACCCTTGGCATCAAAATTTGTCCTTCAAAACATTCAAAACCAAAATTCTGATTCGCTTGATTATCCACAACATTTGGCACAATGGTCTGATGTTTTGTCTGAATTTGCCGATCATCAAAATCAGCATCTGTAAACTCCTTCAATGTTCCTTCAACACCTTTTGGAAACATTTTCAGATGTAGGGATCTTTTTGGTGGAGACTCCTCTTGAACTGATATGTTTTCCAAAAATTCGTCCTTAGCAAATCTGATTTCAAGAAATTCCTCTTCTGCATTCATCTCACTATCCACCTCTTCAAGTGGGCTTTGAATAACATGAACAACATCATGGTTATGTATGACATGCTTCTCCTCACAAATAGGGTAGCAACATTTTCCATATGTAAACAACATAAGTTTAAGCAATGGATCTTCCTCTTCCACTCCATGGGTATACTCTAGTGGTAGGTTAGGGGTATCTAGGGGCTCTTCTAGGCTCTTTTGGCCAACCTCCTTTTGCACCTCCTTCTCCTCTATCTTTGGTATCCCTACTTGTTGGATTACGGGCTCCATGCTCCATCCATCCATCATCATCATCACTCGAATCCCCTTCAAACTCATTCTCATATGCATCCCTTAGCTTCTCACATGCTTTTTGCAACTTGAAGATCTTCTTTCTAGTAGAACATGATTTTTGTCTATCCCCTTTATGATCATCTAGCCATTTATATGCATTCTCCAAGTCATCTTCAAAATCATCTAACTTCTCTAAGGCTCTTTCCATTTTGTTATTACAGGAAGTTGCTTTATGAAATTTGCGGCTAATGTTATGAAGTTTTGTGCACAAATCCACCATGCAGCACTTCCTACAAGCATCTCTCTTTGAGAACTCATCAACTACACACGGACAATTATTCACCTCATGTTTCTTACTCATGCAAACCTCACATTTCTCTTTCTTCCTTTTACCCCCCATAACATTCACTTCATTAAAATACAACAATCATGTTTAGCCCTCAAGATCGGTGCACCACACCAATCTAAGACCCATTAAATTCGCTAAACGAAGAGCCACGGGTGTTGTATCGGGATCCGCATTGTCCATTTAATTGGTTGCTTAAATGATTGGGATATTTTAGTTTAGTGATGTATTTATATGTTTGGAAAATTCAGTAAAAAATACCATTCTTGAGTTTGTTTGCTTTGACAGATCTGATTATCAACATTAGATTCAGCATCAAATTTCTCTGTCTGATTTCAAGAAATTGTTCTTTTGTCTCTACAAAATCATCCAAACTTCTGTCATTTTGCATAGTCTGAATTTGTAGCACCTTGCTGAATTTGTGCAACTTGAATCTGCAGCACCTTACTGAATCTGTGCAACCTGAATCTGCAGCACTTATAGCAGCAAAATCTGAATTTTGAATCTGCATAAACAATTCTAATCAAACATGATCTGCTCCTCCTAAATTTCCCCTCCACAGTCTAACAACTCCTCCTTCGGGATAGGTTCTTTCATAGCATCATTACTCTCATGAAACACAAACACCGACCTCAAATGCTAACACAGAAGGTAATCAGACCCAGCAGACATACCATCACAGTAGGTAATCAACAAGACAAGAATGTCAGACATAGCACAAAAAAATTTGCAGTAAGTTCACCAAATGTGTTGGCAAAATCTTCAATGGCCCAGCAAGAAAATTAGAAAAATCAGAGTTGGTCACTCTGACATACATCATCAGTTAATGAAATAGAGATACCCACAGCAATGCTGACACTGAGAGAATTCCAACCAAACTCTAACAAAGTTGTAAATACAGCAGGATCGCCAAATGTGTTGGGGTTCAACAACACAAGAATCTCTCTCACACACACATGCTCTCAAACAGAGAATAGATCCTCACTCCATAATCAGACTCAACAGAATATTAGACACAAAACTTCATAGTCAGAGAATAGATCCTCACTTCATAGTCAGACTGAGGCTAATTCCAACTAGCATGACATAATCCGACTAGCATGACCAAGTATCAGACTCAATAATAATCAAAGGAAGCAAATATATGACTTACCAAATATCATACTCATAATATTCAGAGTCAGTAATATTCAGAGTTAACAATATTCAGAGCAGCATCTAAATTTCAGCCCAACCAATATTCAGACTCAACATATAATATCCAGTTAATAGTAACTACTTTGTTTACTACCATGGATGGTTTGAGGGAAAGCTCCACCACTTGTCCAACCTACTATCCATTGTGTTCTGGAGGTTTTAGCCCAAGATTGTTTGAAGGGCCACCACATGTCCAAGCCCTGGGGGATTCACTCTATAGACAAAACGGCACGCCACCTGCGAGCAACAACTTTAATAAAACCCCTATATACGACTCATATTAGGGAATATGACCCCCCTTTCTACGCTTATACAAGAATCAATGAATAAAACTATCATACCCCTATCTTACATATAAAATTTAGGTCTCACATGATCTAACTGAGTAAAGCTAGTAAAAGAGTGTGTAGCATAGTGACTGGCAACATACTAAGGAACCACTTTTGTTGATAACTAGATGTACCCTCAATGTGTCTTAGTTTGACTTTCAAATTATGTGCCCGATCAACCTGCACTCTGGCTACTTGTCCAATTTTAACCCATCCAAAGCTGGTATAAATCAACCCTTGACCTGCTCCAAATGAGCCCTTATCTATGACCGGCTTGATGCAAAATTTAATGTGTGACCTGATAAAAAACTTTCCCATAATTCATCCAAGTTCTAGTGTACACCGGGACCAATCTCTATAAGTAATCAACCCGGGTCAGCTCCCCCCTCCCCTCCCCCCCCCCCCCGCCCCTTTTACGTATGATACCCCCCTCCCTTATTTTTAAGCTTGGGGGATAAATTATTGGGGGCATGCCCCTTACTTATACGCTTATGTTGATAACTAGATGTACCCTCAATGTGTCTTAGTTTGACTTTCAAATTATGTGCCCGATCAACCTGCACTCTGGCTACTTGTCCAATTTTGACCCATCCAAAGCTGGTATAAATCAACCCTTGACTTGCTCCAAATGAGCCCTTATCTATGACCGGCTTGATGCAAAATTTAATGTGTGACCTGATAAAAAACTTTCCCATAATTCATCCAAGTTCTAGTGTACACCGGGACCAATCGCTATAAGTAATCAACCCAGGTCAGTCCCCCCCTCCCCTCCCCCCCCCCCCCCCCCCCCCCCCCCCCCCCCCCCCCCCCCCTTTTACGTATGATACCCCCCTCCCTTATTTTTAATCTTGGGAGATAAATTATTGGGGGCGTGCCCCTTACTTATACACTTATGTAACTTGTAAAAAAACCCCCCTCCCTTGCATTTACATGGTGCGGTAAGTTTTCCATGGTGAATCCCATGAGGTCCAAGCTAGCTCCTTTGAAAGAAGCTATCTCTATTGTTTCAAAGTCAATGTGTGAATGAAGTGTAGCTACTTTTTCTCCTACCATGGATGGTTTGGGCAGAGGTCCACCACTTGTCCAACCTACCATATATTGTGTTATTGAGGTTTTATCCCAAGGTTGTTTGAAGGTCCACCACCTATCCAAGCTATCTCTATTGAATAGTCCTATCTATCCAAGCTACCTCTATTGAATAGTCCTATCTCTAGTCTGATCACGTGGATGGTTTAGGGTAGAGATCCACCACTTGTCCAACCTACTAACCATTGTGTTATGGAGGTTTTAGCCCATGGTGGTTTTAAGGTCCATCACCTGTCCAAGATGGCTCTATTGAATAGTCCTATCTCTAGTCTGATGACGTGGATGGTTTGGGATAGAGGTCCAGCACTTTTCTAACCTACTATCCATTGCGTTAGTGAGGTTTTAGCCCAAGGTGGTTTGAAGGTCCACCACCTGTCTAAGTTAGATCTATTGAAAGAAGCTATTTCTATTGTTTGAAGGTAAATGTGTGAATGGAGTAGATCTACTATGTTTACTACCATTAATGTTTTGGGACAGAGGTCTACCACTTGTCCAACCTACTAACCATTGTGTTATGGAGGTTTTAGCCCAAGGTTGTTTGAAGATCCACCACCTATCCAAGCTAGCTCTATTGAAAGAACCTATCACTATTTTTTGAAGGTTAAAGTGTGAATGGAGTCTAGCTACTATGTTTACTGCCATCAAGGGTTTGGGACACAGGTCCATCACTTGTCCAACCTACTAACCATTGTGTTATGGAGGCTTTAGCCCAAGGTGGTTTGAAGGTCCACCACCTATCCAAGCTAGCTCTATTGAATAGTCCTATCTCTACTCTAATAGCATGGATGATTTAAGGTAGAGGTCTAACACTTGTCCAACCTACTATCCATTGTGTTATTGAGGTTCTAGCCCAAGGAGGTTTGAAGGTCCACCACCTGTCCAAGCTAGCTCTATTCAAAGAATCTATCTCTATTGTTTGAAGTTCAATGTGTGAATAGAGTGTAACTACCTTGTTTACTACCATGGATGGTTTGGGCAGAGGACCGTCACTTGTCCAACCTACTAGCCATTGCGTTATGCAAGTTTTAGCCCTTTGTGGTTTGAAGGTCCACAACCTGTCCAAGCTCACTCTATTGAAAAAATCTATATATACTCTGATACTGTGGATGGTTTTGGCTAGAGGTCCAACTCTTGTACAATCTGTTATCCATTGTGTTATGGAGGTTTTAGCCCAAGGTGGTTTGAAGGTCCACCACCTATCTAAGCTTCATCTATTGAAAGAAGCTATCTCTATTGTTGGAAGTTCAATGTGTGAATGGAGTTTAGCTATTTATATGTTTACTACCATGGATGGTTTGGGGTAGAGATCCATCACTTGTCCAACCTACTAACCATTGTGTTATAGAGGTTTTAGCCCAAGGTGGTTTGAAGGTCCACCACATGTCCAAGCTAGCTCTATTGAAAATTCCTATCTCTATTGCTTGAAGGTAAATGTGTGAATGGAGTGTAGCTACTAGGCTTACTACCATGGATGGTTTGTGGTAGAGGTCCACCACTTGTCCAACCTACTTTCCATTGTGTTCTGGAGGTTTTAGCCTAGGCTGGTTTGAAGGTCCACCACATGTCCAAGCTAGCTCTATTGAAAGAAGCTATCTCTATTGTTTGAAATTCAATGTGCATGAATGGAGTGCAGCTACTATGTTTACTACCATGGATGTTTGGGTAGAGGACCATCACTTGTCCAGCCTACCAGCCATTGTGTTATGCAGGTTTCAGCCCTATGTGGTTTGAAGGTCCACCACCTGTCCAAACTTGCTCTATTGAATAGTCCTATCTCTACTCTGATAGAGTGGATGGTTTCTGCTAGAGATTCAACACTTGTCCAACCTACTATCCATTGTGTTATGAAGATTTTAGCCCAAGGCGGTTTGAAGGTCCACTACCTATCCAAGATAGAGCTAATTAGAAAAGATATCTCTATTGTTTGAAGGTCAATGTGTGATTGGTGTAGCTACTATGTTTACTACCATGGATGGTTTGGGGTAGAGATCCACCACTTGTCCAACCTACTATCCATTGTGTTATGGAGGTTTAAGTTCAAGGTGGTTTGAAGGTCTACCACCTATCCAAGCTAGCTGTATTGAAAAAATCTATCTCTATTGTTTGAAGGTTAATTTGTGAATGAAGTGTAGCTACTATGTTTACTACCATGGATGGTTTGGGGTAGAGGTCCACCACTTGTCCAACCTACTTTCCATTGTGTTCTAAAGGTTTTAGCCCATGTTGGTTTGAAGATCCACCACCTATCCAAGTTAGATCTATTGAACAAAGCTTTCTCTATTGTTTCAAAATCAGTGTGTAAATGGAGAGTAGCTACTTTGTTTACTACCATGGATAGTTTGGGGGAAAGCTCCACCACTTGTCCAGCCTACTATCCATTGTGTTATGGAGGTTTTAGCCCACGATTGTTTGAAGGTCCACCTGTCCAAGCTAGCTCCTTTGAAAGAAGCTATCTCTATTGTTTCAAGGTCAATGTGTGAATGGAGCGTAGGTATTTTTTTCCTACAATGGATGGTTTGGGACAGAGGTCCACCACTTATCCAACCTACTATCTATTGTGTTATTGAGGTTTTAGCCCAAGGTTGTTTGAAGGTCCATCATCTGTCCAAGCTAGCTCTATTGAATAGTCATATCTTTAGTCTCATTACTTTGATGGTTTGGGGTAGAGATCCACCACTTGTCCAACCTACTAACCATTGTGTTATGGAGGTTTTTAGTCGATGGTGGTTTGAAGGTCCATCACCTGTCCAAGCTAGCTCTATTGAATAGTCCTATCTCTAATTTGATGATGTGGATGGTTTGGGATAGAGGTCCAACACTTTTCCAACCTACTATCCATTGTGTTATTGAGGTTTTGGCCCAAGGTGGTTTGAAGGTCCATCGCATGTCCAAGCTAGATCTATTGAAAGAAGCTATCTCTATTGTTTGAAGGTCAATGTGTGAACGGAGTAGAGCTACTATGTTTACTACCATCTCGGGGGATTCACTCTATATATAAAACAAGACGCCACCTGCGAGCGAACAACCTTGATAAAACCCCTATATACGACTCATAATAGGAAATATGACCCCCTTTCTACGCTTATACGACAAACAATGAAGAAAACTATCATACCCCTATCTTACATATAAAATTTAGGTCTCACATGATCTAACTAAGTAAAACTAGTCAAAGAGTGTGTAGCATAGTGAATGGCAACGTACTAAGAAACCACTTCTTATGATAACTAGATGTACCCTCAATGTGTCTTAGTTTGAGTTTTGAACTATGTGTCCGATCAGCCTGCACTCTCTGGCTACTCGTCCAATTCTGAACCATCTCAATTACTCAAAAAACATGGTTATAAAATTGTGTTAGGTCTCTATGTAAATTTGTATCTATGCAAACTCTTTATAGCTTTCATCCCTCAGCAAATGAACTATAATCACAAAACAAGCAGTTGATATAAAGCAATGTTAGACTTTGCATGTATCTTTGTAGCTTTTGACTCACATGTTCAAGGGAAGACTCTTTTAGGAAGACATAATTTTGAAACACAAAAAAGTCCTCTCATTTTTCCCTTTTCTCACTTCTCCCCCCCCCCCCCCCCCCCATAAATATGATACCCCCTCCCTTATTTTTAAGCTTGGGAGATAAATTATTGGGGGCGTGCCCCTAACTTATACACTTACTTCACTTGTAAAAAAAACCCCCTCCCCTACACTTACGTGGTGCGGAAAGTTTTCCATGGTGAATCCCCCGGGACTACCATTGATGTTTGGGACAGAGGTCCACCACTTATCCAACCTATTAACCATTATGTTATGGAGGTTTTAGCCCAAGGTTGTTTGAAGATCCACCACCTATCCAAGCTAGCTCTATTCAAAGAATCTATCACTATTGTTTGAAGGTTAAAGTGTGAATGGAGTCTAGCTACTATGTTTACTTCCATCAAGGGTTTGGGACAGAGGTCCATCACTTGTCCAACCTACTAACCATTGTGTTATGGAGGTTTTAGCCCAAGGTGGTTTGAAGGTCCACCGCCTATCCAAGCTAGCACTATTGAATAGTCCTATCTCTACTCTAATAGCATGGATGGTTTGGGGTAGAGGTCTAACACTTGTCCAACCTACTATCCATTGTGTTATTGAGGTTCTAGCCCAAGGAGGTTTGAAGGTCCACCACCTATCCAAGCTAACTCTATTGAAAGAATCTATCTATATTGTTTGAAGGTCAATGTGTGAATGGAGTGTAACTACCTTATTTACTACCATGGATGGTTTGGGCAGAGGACCATCACTTGTCCAACCTACTAGCCATTTTTTTATGCAGGTTTAGCCCTATATGGTTTGAAGGTCCACAACCTGTCCAAGCTCTCTCTATTGAATAGTCATATCTCTACTTTGATAGCATGGATGGTTTCGGCTAGAGGTCCAACTCTTGTCCAACCTACTATCCATTGTGTTATGGAGGTTTTAGCCCAAGGCAGTTTGAAGTTCCACCACCTATCCAAGCTAGATCTAGTGAAAGAAGCTATGTCTATTGTTTGAAGTTCAATGGGTGAATGGAGCGTAGCTCTTATGTTTACTACCATGGATGGTTTGGGGTAGAGATCCACCACTTTTCCAACCTACTAACCATTGTGGTATGGGGCTTTTAGCCCAAGGTGGTTTGAAGGTCCACCACCTTGCCAAGCTATCTCTATTGAAAGTTCCTACGGTAAATGTGTGAATGGAGTGTATCTACTAGGCTTACTATCATGGATGGTTTGGGGTAGAGGTCCACCACTCGTCCAACCTCCTTTACATTGTGTTCTGGAGGTTTTAGTTCAGGTTGGTTTGAAGGTCCACCACCTATCCAAGCTAGATCTATTGAACAAAGCTATCTCTTTTGTTTCAAAGTCAGTGTGTGAATGGAGTGTAGCTACTTTGTTTACTACCATGGACGGTTTGGCGCAAAGGTCCACCACTTGTCCAGCCTACTATCCACTGTGTTATGGAGGTTTTAGCCCAAGATTGTACATGTGGTGGACCTTGCATCGATTCTCCATGCTTAGATTAGACTATATGGTCCTTGTTGCTATGCTCCAATGTAGTTTAGATTGGACAAGTGGTGGACCTTGCATCAATTTCCCATGCCTAGCTTAGATTCTAGACCTTGTGGTTGTCTATAATTTAATGAATCTTAGATTGGACAAGTGGTGGACCTTATGGTTGTTTATGTGTCAATAATAGAGTTTAGCTTGGAGAAGTTTCAGAGATTGTCACTCTTTTTGCTTCAAGGTGGACCTTGTGGCTCTCTATGCTTTAATGGGGCTTAGATTAAATAAGCGGTGGACCCATGCATTTTTCTTCCATGCCTAACTTAGACTGTGGAACTTGCATCTCTCTATTCTTGACTGGACCTTAGCTTTCATAGTTCATAGACCTTGTCGCTACTTTTCTTAGACAAGTGGTGGAACATTGCATCCATTCTTCATGCCTAAATTAGATTGTGGACCTTGTGTCTCTCTATGCTTCAATGGACCTTAGCTTGGATAAGTGGTTGACCTTCTGGCTCTCTATTCTACAATAGAGTGGGTCTCTATGCTAGAATAAATATTAGCTTAAATAAGTGGTGAACCTTGTGAATCTCTATGATTCAATAGAGCTTAGGCTTGGATAAATAGTGGACCTTGCATCAGTTTTCCATGCATATATTAAATTATGGACCTTGTAAGTATTTATGAAACAATGGAGATTAGGTTGGACAAGTGGTGTACCTTGTGACTCTCTATGCTTGAATATAGCTTAAGCTTGAACAAGTGATGGATGTTCCATCATTTCTCCATGCTTAGCTTAAATTTTGGACCTCCTGTCACTCAATGCTTCAATAGAGATTATCTTGAATAGGTGCTTGACATTATGGCTCTCTATTCTTCAATGAAATGACGCTCAATGCTTCAATGGAGCTTGGCTTGAAGAAGTGATGGACCTTGCATCAATTTTCTATGCATACCTTAGATTGTGGACATTCTGGCTCCGTGTGCTTTGGTTGGACATTGTGGCTCTATATGATGTAATGAAGATTATCTTGGACAAGTGGTGGACCTTGTGGATCTCTATCCTTTGATAGAGCTTAGGGTTGGACAAGTGGTGGACCTTGTGGATCTCTATGCTTCAATAGAGCTTATGTTTGGACAAGTGGTGGACTTTGCATCAATTCTCTATGCATAGCTTACATTGTGGACCTTGTAACTCTCTATGCTACAATGGAGATTTGGGTGGGATAAGTGGTGAATCTTCTAGCTCTCTAACAAAGTAGCGACACTCCATTAACACATTGACTTTGAAATAATAGAGATAACTTCTTTCAATGGAGCTAGCTTGAACATGTGGTGGACCTTCAAAAAATAATGGGCTAAAACCTCCATAAAACTATGGATAGTAGGGGGAAAGGGTGGGAACTTTGCCCCAAACCATCCAAGGCACATTGACTTTGAAACAATAGAGATAGCTTTGTTCAATAGATCTAGCTTGGACAGGTTGTGGACCTTCAAACCAACCTAGGCTAAAACCTCCAGAACACAATGGATAGTAGGTTGGAAAGATAGTGGACCTTTTCCCCAAACCATTCATGGTAGTAACCCTAGTAGCTACACTCCATTCACACATTGACCTTCAAACAATAGAGGTAGGAATTTTCAATAGAGCTAACTTTGACAGGTGGTGGACCTTCAAACCACCTAGGGCTAAAACCTCCATAACACAATGGATAGCAGGCCGGACAAGTGGTGGATCTCCTACCCCAAACCTTCCATGGTACTAAACATAGTAGGTACACTCCATTCACAGTTTAACCTTCAAACAATAGAGATAGGACTTTTCAATAGAGCTAGCTTGGACAGATGATGAACCTTCAAACCACCATGGGCTAAAACCTCCATAACACAATGGTCCTTCAAAACACCATGGGCTAAAACCTCCATAACACAATGGTTAGTAGGTTGGACAAGTGGTGGACCTCTACCCCAAACCATCCACATGATCAGACTAGAGATAGGACTATTCAATAGAACTAGCTTGGATAGGTGGTGGACCTTCAAACAACCTTGGGCTAAAACGTCCATAACACAATAGATACTAGGTTGGACAAGTGCTGGACCTCTATCCCAAACCATCCATGGTAGGAAAAAAAGTAGCTACACTCCATTCACACATTGACCTTAAAACAATAGAGATAGCTTATTTCAAAGAAGCTAGCTTGGACAAGTGGTGGACCACATATCATCAGCTTGTCGAACCTTTACTCTCGTATAGAAAGGGACTTTTGGTTTTGAGATGCATCACTTGTCCAACCATACTTCCATTGAAAGAAGCAAGAGATACTTGTACATTGAGAACCAAGATCCTACAATACCACCTTAGACACTGGACATTAAAACTATGTCCACCACTTGTCCAACCTTTACTCTCATATATAAAAGAGACTTCTGGTTTCAAGCTCCACCACTTGTCTAGCCTTACTTCCATTAAAAGAAGCAAGGGATATTTTGACATTGAGAACCAAGGCCCTACAATAGTACACCTTGGACATTAACTAGGTCCACCACTTGTCCAACATTTACTCTCATATAGAAAAGGACTTTTGGTTTTGAGATCCATCACTTGTCCAACCATACTTCCATTGAAAGAAGCAAGAGATACTTGTACATTGGGAACCAAGATCCTACAATACCACCTTGGACTCTAAAAATTAAAATTAGGTCCACCACTTGTCCAACCTTTACTCTCATTTATAAAAGGGACTTTTGGTTTTAAGCTCCACCACTTGTCCAACCTTACTTCCATTAAAAGAAGCAAGGGCTACTTGGACATTGAGAACCAAGTCCCTACAATAGTTCACCTTGTACATTAACTAGATCCACCACTTGTTTACTCTCATATAGAAAGGGACTTTTGGTTTTGAGATCCATCACTTGTCCAACCATACTTCCATTGAAAGAAGAAAGGGCTACTTGGAGATTGAGAACCAAGCCCCTACAATAGTTCACCTTGGACATTAACTAGGTCCACCACTTGTCCAACATCTACTATCATATAGAAAGGGACTTCTGGTTTTGAGATCCATCACTTGTCCAACCATACTTCCATTGAAATAAGCAAGAGATACTTGCACATTGGGAACGAAGTTCTGACAATATTACCTTGGACACTGGACATTAAAACTAGGTCCATCACTTGTCCAAGATTTACTCTCATATAGGAAAAGGGACTTTTGGTTTCAAGCTCCACCACTTGTCCAACCTTACTTCCATTGAAAGAAGCAAGGGATATTTGGACATTGGGAAGCAAGTTCCTACAATAGCACCTTGAACAATAGCCATTAGAACTAGGTCCACCATTTCTCCAAGATTTACCTCATATAGAAAGGGGATGTTGGTTTCAAGATCCCCCCTTGTCCAACCTTACTTCCATTTGAAGAAGCAAGAGATACTTGGACATTGACAAGAAAGTTCATAAAATAGCACCTTGGACACTGGCCATTACAACTAGGTCCACCATTTCTCCAAGCTATGGTCTAATACAAAAATGTCTATAGAGTTATAGTATTCACAACTCTCATGTAATCTATAATATAACTTACGCATTTTTTCCCAAAGAGAATTTATATATAAATATGAATAACAAGGTGTTTCTTTTCAACTTACAGGATGGAATTTGAATCTGGGGAGAAAGTGCATATGGTACTTGATAATGAAATTGTTGATATTGGTTGTGTGTGTAGAATAGACCCTGATTCCACTTGTGGCGGTACAAAGATAGGGCAAGGAAATGTATCTATACTAGTGGAGGAATTTTTGAAGGATGTGGTCCTCCCTTTTTCTACAATGGATACTACATCTCTCCAAAGCTCATTATGGAGTGTTGTTCGATGGCCTAATCTTTTTTGTAGAAATCCATAATGAATGACAACGTAATTGACATAAATGAAAGCTACAGTGTTGATGAACAAGGGGATCATCTTGATCCTCTAGTTACAAATGCAATACCTATTACAAGCCCAGAGTTTGAAATGTCAATACGCAAATCTTGGAGAAATCAAAGGGTCCTTTTAAAAAAAGACACAATGATGCACGTTGTGAATGAAGGGACCATCTTGTATGTATCTCCATATGATTATGTCAATTTTCAAGTACTTGGTAATGACTTTGTGGGCGTAGGTATTGAAAGGGAGAATGCAATCATTGAGAATATGCATGAAGTGGGAAGCATTACTTTGCTAAAGTGGCCCATCCAACAGACAACCATGTTGGAAGGGAGCCCACTACAATGCTTTGTTCCTGTTGATGGGATGCATACTAGACATGAGGATGTATCCAATAATGAAAATGCTGAGAAAAAACTTGATGGTAGTGTTGATGCCCCTTTGCTAAGGAAGAGACAATACAGTTTCATCAACAGGACTCAAAAAGTGCAAGCAGCACCAACTTCTACTTTTTATCTTTCAGCTGAGTCAATTAAAAGGTTTTCATGCATTGATTGTTGTGGAAAAAAATGCTCTCAGTTTGCAGATCGTGATTTGGTGACAAGATTACGGCAAGAATTTTGGGGAGAGCCTCAAAAAGCACGCACAAATTATGTATATGATGTTCTATCTATATGCTATCAGAAAGATGAGAAGATGCGATACCAATTTAAGATAAATGCCTCTATTGTTTGCTGCAGAGCATGGTATGAGCTACATGGAATACCAAAGACATCATTTTACCGCTACAAGGAAATTTTTGAAAACGGTGTGCGCCAATATGTGCATGGTAACACATGTACATTGAGAAGAGGACTTCAACATACTAGTTTAGCAAGAGCACTATTAAATGAATTTGTGGATAACAACTTTGAGAAGATGCTACATAGAATCAGAACACTACTAGATGGCTCAAGAGAGACTCAATTAGTGATTCCATCAATGTACAAACAAGTTGACATTTTAAGAAAAATCAATACAACACTGGACCAAATGGGCTATGAGAAGAAGTTATCTCAATCTTCTTTTGGTAGAATTTGGAACAAAGTGTATCCACATGTGGCTTTAACAAAGACAAGTGAGTTCTCTAAGTGCAATTTCTCTCGTTCAATCAAGGCAAGGCTAGAAGTTAAACCTTCTCTTGAAGAGAGAGCTCTTCTCTTGAGAGAAAGAGAAGTTCACATGGCACAACAAAAGAGTTGTAGGCACTTATATTATGCATGGCGCACATATTCAGAAACTCGACCACAAAAGTATGTCTGTATAATCCATGATAAGATGGATCAAAAGAAGACTGCCATTCTTAGATTACGCATTGTTCCTAAGGGTGTGGATTTAGGATGCAATTTGCACGTGTCTTTGATAGGTATGACCACTCATGGCCATGGAGAAGGTCATTATGGTCACTTCGTTTTGAATGGTTTGTGGCCAGCTGATCCATATCTTACAATTAGCTCAATTGCTAATTGTTTGCATAACTTACAGAGGATAGATAAGCATTCTCTTGGTGATCTGGCAACAAATGGACTACCAAGGAGTAGTATCTCTCTACTACATGCTTTGAACTCAAGGGATGCTTTAGACCACCACAACTTAAGTGATGGAAAAGAGCCCTTCATGCAACCATCGGAAGCTTCAAAAGTGGAATAGGGGTCACATTTTGCAAGTTTCCAGAGAACTTGTTACTACAGTTGGATAATTCTGCAAGGGAAAACAAAAATCGATACTTATTTGCCTATTTTTCAATGCTTGTTGCAAGGGGTGTTTTCAAAACCACCAACTAGGATTTTTTATGGTTGGGCATACACATGAGGACATAGATGCCATGTTCAGTGAGTTTTTAGAGAAATTGAGAGTTACACAAACATATACTTTGCCACACTTGATGGATACATTATGAAATAGCTCATCTTCATCTTAGGCCCCATTTTTTCTTGAAAAGGTCCCCGATTTCAAGCAATATTGTGATGGTTATCTTTGTGATGGACAAGACATACTTGTTGGACATTCCAAACCACTTCAATCAGGTTTTTTATGCAAGATGAGACACCAATGATGCAGTACAAGGCACATGTAGGTGTATCAAGTTGGATTGGAAGCATTCACCTTTGGAAAACAGACATAGAAGGCAATCCAATCTTGCCACATGGAGATCCACCTTTGGTGCCAATCGCAGAATATGTCAAGGCTCACAAAGAAGTGATTTTAGGGTTGAAGAATTATATTAAGTTTTGGCAAAATCTAGGGAATGGTTCAAATGTGCCACGGTATTATAGACTTGTGATAGATTACTGGAGTAAGGTGATTGATGGGCTTGGAAAAGCAACCATATCAGAGGGAGGCTTGTATTAAATTTTTTGGCCAACAACTCAGGACTCTTGTCACCTATAATCCACTACAATGAGCTTACAACAAGGAGCAGAAAGATTCCTAGGCCTTGAAGAGTTGAATGATCATTTTTGTGGTCCTCAATGAGATAGACCAAGGGAAGAGTTTGACCCTATGTTTGATGTGCACCAAGGTGACTTTGTTATGCTAGCTCCAAGGGACATGGAAATCTATCGTGTTTGGCTCGCTATGGCTTTATCAAACATTGATAACAAGCCCACATCACCAAACTACAAAAAACAATTGATTCAATATTGGGCACCTTGTGCAAGAAAGAGTGGGATGATGGATACTCAAGCTTACACTAATTCCTGGAAGGGTTATTGGGCTATCAACTACAAGGACCCACAAGTGTGGGAAACGGTAGATGCAATTGTTTGGTCATGGAGACCCAACAAAGAAGGACCATTTTCTAGAATTAAGATTCCAGAAGGCATGCTCTAAAAGCTAAATCAAGTCTTGCTCATGCACATCAACCACGCTTGGATCAAAATTTTGATATGGCATCAAATTTGGAGTAGATTATGCAGAGCTTCTATTGTGACTATAAGAGTCAATTTTGTGAACAAGATCTCTAGCTGTATCAACCTTCTTTCTTTTATTTAATTAAGAGAGTTTCTTCAAATTCATACTTTGTTCATCCTCTTGACTTTTGGTGTTTATCAACACCACAATCCAATAAGATTCTCACTCTATCTTATCAACAAGTTTGTCTCTCTTTTTCCCACTTTAAGTTGGAAATTCCCAAATTACACGAATTTGGTCAATTTGGAGACTCCCATAATGCGGGATTTCTACCATAATACCTAATATGGTCTTTTATGTATGAAATCTAAGATTGCTAAGGCGTAGTGGGCACTCTTCTTGTCCTTCGAGAGAAGCGTAAACTTATGCGAACTTAATGATGTGGGTAGTAGTTGTAATCCTGATTGAGCAAAGGTTAATTTATTTATAGAGAGATTATTATATTAATAGAGAGAGAGAGAGATGCACTAGGTTGACTAGCAAACAGCGAGGAGCCTCTGTTTCCTACTTCTTGTGCACATGCATGTCATTCTAGAGAGAGAAATGAGGAGAAGGAGACTGCTGCAAAACTCCAAACGGAAAAAACAGGTCCCATGTATTTTAACCGTTTGAAATGATAAAATCTTGGCTAGATTTTGAGGTTGCATTTGGGAAAATCAAGAAATTTACACAAGCCTTAGTGTCATTATGGCTAAAAGCTTCAAATTTTGACATAAAAACCAGGAGAGTTTCAAGTTTTCCCTTATTTTCTCTAGTTAGGAAGAATGTATTTTTCTAGCCTTGAGGGGTAGAGGGAAAGAGAGAGAGAAGAGGTGATAACATTCTGTCTAGAAATCCATGTTGGTGTCTGCCGCTAGAGGAAGTTTAGCTTTTGATGGTTCAAGATCATTAACTAATTGAGAGAGAAGAAGACTCCGAAGAAGAGAAAGAGAAACTCTAACTTCTTAGAGAGAGAGAGAGAGAGGAGCCAATAATTGAGTAATGCAAGAGGCGGGTCAATCAAGTTGTTGTTCTTAAGAAAAATTAGCCTCTCTAGCACTTCACACTAATGTGGTAAGAGAGAGAGAGAGAGAGAGAGAGAGAGAGAGAGAGAGAGAGATAGATAGATTTTGTTATCATCCTCAGAGATCAACTATGACCTATGGGACCAAAGTTACATGTGATGTAGTATGTGTATGGCTAATGAGTGACTCTTGATGCTCCAAAATTGTGGTGATAAGAGTCGCAATGGAGAGCCCACACTATGGCTGGGAGAGGAAAGTGTGTAGGTCTAAGTTATGGCTGAAAATGAGAGGGAGAGAGAGAGAGAGAGAGAGAGAGAGAGAGAGAGAGAGAGAGAGAGGAGAGCCAAGTGGGATATAATTGATTAATGCAAGAGGCAGGTCGATCAAATTTTTGTTCTTGCAAAAAATGAACTCTCTAGCATTTCACACTAACGTGGAGAGAGAGAGAGAGAGAGAGAGAGAGAGAGAGAGAGAGAGAGAGAGAGAGAGAGAGAGAGAGAGAGAGAGAGAGAGAGAGAGAGAGAGAGAGAGAGGATTGGCCTACACATAGAGGAACAAGGAAGTGATGTTGTAGCCAATTCTAGGAATTCATATCATGCTCGCAACATCCAACATCTTATAAAAGTTGCACCACTCAAACCCATTTAATTGCAATGCATAGTTCCAAAAGTTGTTGCACATTTCGACTATGCTCAAAGCCTTCTCTCACATGACCACCAAGGCATAATTATTAGAAGAAAGTAATTGATAGTGTGACCCTGCTCTAAACTTGTTCACAAAAGGTAGTACCAAATATGTTGCCTTGCCTATGCCTAAATGGTTGTCTCAAAATGAGAATGAAGTTGTTTAATAGTACGATGCAAGAATTCTTTGCCACACATGCATATGGCTATGATCTTTTCAGCAAGGCTATATTGGCATTGAGCCTACGAGGCCATGTAATTATCCAACGTACTTGCATGATATCAAGCTCATATTCCTTCACCCTCATTAGAGACTAATATATTAAAAAAGACAAAGATTTTATATACGAGAGATTTTTGGTATTGGAGGGACAGGGTCTTCAAGTTGTGAATATACATTTTCTTTTCGAATGTCCACCATGGTTTGAGAACATCCATCAACTTTATTGTGTTGGCGAGCAAGGCTTAACCTCTAACAAAAAAAGTTTGAATTAGATAGAAACACATACTTTCACCCTCTTATTATGATGCTTAAAAGTAATGAAAACACCCTCAATGCTCTGTGATTTTTTATGTATATTGTTTACTGTATTTTGCTCAGTTTAGGGATTGCTCGAGAAAACTCGCTTGGAGTTTGAGATTCCTCTCTATTAGGTGTGCTACGCATATTTTCAGCTATAGATCGACCAATAGCTTGAGAAATTGTTACCAAGTCACCCAAGTGAGCAAGTATAGTGGGAAAAAGTGCTCTCATAACATGCATGTGGATTAGGGGTTGACATTGGGCTTGGCATACAGGAAATCATAAGGCCCCAAGATTGGTACATGTGGTGGAACAAAGTTCATATGTGTGACCCTAGTGCTAGCAGACATCCAGACATCGGATGTGACATCATAATGCTAGCTACTCGTATGGCTCCACTAGAATAAGGACTTTGGATAGGGTGGTCATGTAGTGTAAACACTCAAGACAATTTGCGGTGTAGGAGCTACATGAGCATGAGGGGAAGTAGGTACATATGATTCATACACACTTGTGGGTAATGTTATAGGCACTATGCTACTAGGTAGCGGTGCTTTACTAACGAATGAGGTCTACGGTTTATATTTTTTCATGCTCATCACCGGGGTAAGCATGGTAGCCGTAGTATCATCAAGAGAAAGATGAGCTAAATTTGGAAAGGTAAGACTATTGCTTGTGGGCTCAGACTATATCAAGATTCCCAGTGAAACAACATATGAAGGATCTATCAGAATCACTAAGCGACTCAACCAGAACATAGATACATTTGACGCGTGTACCCTAAAAGCATTGATGAGTACCCTAAGAGGCCTAGCCACTAGCTATTTTGGTTATTTTCACTTGATTTCTCCTTATTTTACTATTTTTTTATGTGCATGACGTGGAATAGGTCATGTGATAGCTCAAAACGAGCGTATCATTTAGAGGAATGTGGATTTCTTTACAAAAAAAATGCACCATAGGGGTAGAAATTATGTTCAAAAGCTATCTCCAAGGTTTGGTCGAATTTGGGTTCCAAACATGGATCACACAATCCATGACCCCCTGAAGCAGATTAATCAAGAAATGAGTGCAGACTGCGTGCAATGATCTTAAGTTGCAAAAAGTGTCAAATTTCTAGTGTATTCTCATCCCAAGAGCTTCAATTTTCAAGATTAGCAAAGTTTGAGTGTCAAGTGCAGAATTTGTGATCTTGAGCAAGTTGTGGCACCAAAAAAGATTGAAAACTTGTTGTGACTCAAGTAATGCTAAAAGTGCCTAACAATTGAGTCAAACTTGCCAGAGGACCTGGAGTGTCCAAATAGACTCCATATGGGATACTAGGGCTAGTCTTTTTGGTTTTTGATAGCGGTGGATATGGCTGATGCAGTGTTTTGCAAAAATGAGCATTTGGCAGGTCAGCTTTTCTTTATGGAAGCTATACGTGATTGGGTGTGATTGGGTTATAACAAGTACAAGCAATTCAAAGTGGTGTATGTGATTGAATCTAATTTGTTTATGGCAAGTGTTAGTAGGTCAAAGTAGTATTTTGCAATGATATATAAAATCTATAAGCTCATTTTGCGGTGGATTTGACATTAGCAGCTCATTTCGAGTTTGTTTTTGTACCTCCATACATTGGGAGCAGCTCTTTTTGGCAGAGTACTTTTCTCTTGCATGGGATATTGATTGGTGATTGGCACCTATTTTGGTGATTAGTGTAAGAAATGTGGAAGACAATAAGAATCTAGTAGCAAGGAGAGTAGAGAGAGATACGGTGGAAAATCCAAAAAACTTTAGATTAACACACTATTACAAAGTGATGGCGTCATCCACCCATGCGCTCTCAAGGTAGAGCTTAGATGGCAATTTAGACAACTAGAGCAAGTAGGAATACAAGGGACTCAACGATCCTTCAACAAGGATGTGTTGTGTGCGTCAAGTGTGCACATCATTCTACTGAATTACTCATGAGAAGGCCTCCTTATATAGATGTAAGGGAGCCTCTAAATGCCCACGCCCTTAGATAGCCAAGTCCAAGTAGGACTCTCCCATGTGCAGCCGCTTTTGAGTAGACAAGTCCTCCTAGAACTCGGCCACCAGCCAAGGAAACATGGCCACTGGCCAAAGACCATGGACAATCGGCCACCGGACAACCATTTTTCGATTGTCTTCTAGCAGTCGTCCGGCCAAGATATTCCGATGAAAAGGAATATACCGACCAAAAGAATATTTTCAAAGTTGGCCCTGAATTTTCTCCATACCATCCACGATCACAAATAGAGATCTCATCAGCGTGCAAAGTTGGAATCCACCAAATATATGTGCACCATTGGCTTCTCCTCATATGGGGCCCTTAAAAATTATGCAAATTGTGCAACATATATTGTGGTGGAAAAACTGAGAAAGGTGGGCACTCTAAGTATACCAACACCCCCCCTCAATGAACACCTGAAGATACTCTATGTTGACCGTGTGCCAACTCCAAGTTGATGAAGATGTCAAAGTAGCTAGTCTTTTCCTATAGCTTTGGTGAAGATAGCTGCACAATTATCTTCAATAGGACAATACTCTAGCTCCACAATTTCATCCTCAATTAGCTCTCGAACATAATGATACCTGAACCTCAATATGCTTTGTGCATGCATGGAAAACGGGGTTCTTGGCAATCGCCATGCAACTCTGGTTGTCGCATTGTAGTGTTGTTGTTGAATCAAGAGAAACACCTAAGTCCATGAGGACTCGCCTTAGGCAAACTGCTTCACAAGCTTCAAAACAAGCACCTTTATACTCTGCCTTTGTTGAAGAAAGAGTGACGGTTGGCTGCTTCTTGCTGATCCAAGAAAACACTCCAGAACCAAGTAAGAAACAAAATCCAAAAACTGACTGTTTTAGGCCATATAAAGCCTTCTTCAATCTGAAAACCTTTTGTTTTGAATAAGGTGTTGTCGAGAAATTTACGGTCTTGCCAGGAAAGCACTGGGCTTTTGGTTGTGAGAGTTTGTGAGAGAACTCCAAAAACTATATGGAGTTAAACCATAGATGCCATGAAGTATAGGGTTTGGAAGGAAGTGCAATCAAGGAAGCTTCAATCTTTCTCTCTTGTACTCGCACACGCAAAAAAAGAACACAAAAGAGAATATCAAAACAACACAAAGATGAAAACATCAAGGCTATGGTCATATCGTATCATGGGTAATATGAAAGGGTTAATAGATGAGATAATGGCGTTCAATCTTTGCTGACCAAACAGGCTACGAATTGTTCTTTGGAATTGTAGTTTTGTGCTCACCATAATATATATGTTTTGTTTAGTGACTGGGATTAATTGTGTGTACAAAACCTCTTGGTTCATAGCAAGATAACTACACTTACATCAAAAGAAAAGTTATAGTCTATAAGAGGTAGTATGATGGGATCCGGTGAAAGAAGTATTTCATTGAGTCTTTGTTTGGAGGTGATAACAACATACAAGTGCCCATCTAGCCAAGGCGCCCGTTGGGTCATCCGGCCAAAGTTCTGATGTGGTCACATTATTTTTCCGATGTTTAATACATCAAACCCTGTAAAAGCCTAATGTCAATCGTCTATGTCAAGTATGAGTCAAAGATCTAATTTTTCCAGTGATGTATGTAAAAGTCCATGAGAAGTTGGCCGCCGGCCACTTTAGAAAGCCCTAGGTATATAATACACTAAGGTTAGTGGGAAAGGGGAGATTATTTTTGTGAAGATAAGGGACTACTATGTACGTACAGAGAGCTACTTCTTTGCTCCAACTTGTAATCATTGCCATTGTGGCTACGGTAATCCAAATTCAGTTTTGTTTCTTGCATTGTGTTCCTCTTACTCTGCTCTTTCATTCAAGTGTAAGCATTCAAGCTTCGGTGAAGGTTTCAAACGCATCTGTTTAGGCCTTAAATCACCGTTTTGAGTGTTTATATGCGTATTTTATGTTGTTTTGACCCTAGGAGAGGCTTTAGGGACCTAAAAACGACACTTTAGGATCAATCGTTTACTATTTTTGCGTACTTTGGGACGAACGATCGTGATCGTTGTACCTTCTCAGAATGCTATGACAGTGATAGGTTATGTTCCTGATAGTCCCCTGTAGCTTCCCTTCAAGTTTCGTGCGATTCCGATACGAATTTCTGTTACCATATACATGTGGTAGTGATGTGTGTGCACACATTAGGACCGCCGAGGCATTTTTTCCCACTTTAGGAGGTTTTTTCCCCCGTGCATTGTATGTACGCCCATCACTCTAGGGCTATCTATCTTTCCATTGCATACTAAGAAACACACTCTCTATTGTGTGCCTTGAGCTTCCTTCGTCTTCTCCAAGCTATGTGCGTGTCTCTGCAACCCTAATTCCAACAATTGGTATCAGAGCAGGTCACGTCCTCCCGGGCTTAGTCGCCAGCTGCTCCAGCACATGCCTGCTCACTTTCTCCAATTTCAGTGAGCTTTGGCGAGCGTTCGCAGGTCGACAAAAATTTTGGGAAAGCTCGTAGAGCTAGGTCTGCTCAGAATTTTGATTTGGGCTCATTTCGGCCTCTGTTTCCACTACAGGCAGTACTGCACAGGCTATTTCGTCATTTTGTGCAGAATTTCTGTCAGTGCCGTTTTCTGCATAACAGGTGCCTTATAGTCTTCTACGGTTTGTGCTATATAGCACAGGTTGTTCTCGCTCCGTTTCTCCTATTTTCAAGCAGTTTTCACATCAGGTGCAACATTTACCATGGCTGACAACAACAACACAGATGTGTTCAAGATGTTTGCTGCTGAGGATAGGTTGGATGGGGACAACTACCCTATGTGGGCTTATATGATGCAACATGTTCTTGTGTCAAAGGGTGTCTGGAACATTGTGCAGGGCATTGATGTACGTCCTGGTTCTGAGGATGTAGGCGATGTTGAGGATGTTGCAGGTCTTGCTGCAAGGATTGCAGCTGTTAGAGTTGTTTTGCCTACGGCAGAACAAGCTCGTTGGGATGTTAAGGATGCACAGGCTCATGCATTGATTGCGTTGTCTGTAAAGCGCACCATTGTTCCTCACATCCGTTCAGCAAAATCTGCAAAACAAGCTTGGGATATTCTAGCAGGTCTTTATGCAAGCCGCAATGAGGGTAAAATTTCTTTGCTGCGTAAAGAGCTGGAGTCGAAGATTATGCATGAGGAAGATGATATGGACACTTTCCTTGCTAGTGTCAAGGATATCAATGAGCAGCTTATTTCTGCAGGTGAAGTCATTTCAGACAGTTCCCTTGTGCAGACTGTTCTTGATGCCTTACCAGATTCCTACCAGACTTTTGCTAGTACTTGGAGACTGATGACCCAAGGAAATCCTGAAGTTGTCAAGTTTGATGAATTATGCACATTGCTGTTGCAAGAGTCACTTTCTAGAAAAAACAGGACTAGGCAGCGTGCAGTTGAACATGCTTTTATTGCTTCTCAAAGAAAGGGTGGTAACAGTAATGCAGCCACTTCTTATGGTTCTGCTGCGAGTGGCAAAAATTCTGTTCCTAATGCTTCTGCTTGCAGTACTTCGTCTGGCAATTCTGGTGATAAGGGCAAAAAGAAGATGCGTTGTCATTATTGTAAAGCCAATGATCACTTGATCAAGTCGTGTCCTAAGTTGAATGCCAAAGAGGCTAAGAAGAAAGAGGGTGGTTCCACTGCAAATGCTGGTTCCACTACAAATGCAGCCATTGTTGAGTCTTCTGTGAAAGGAGACTGTGTTGCTGATGTTGATGCAGAATGGGCTTTTAGCGCAGAGTGCACTTACAATCCTGCTGTCCATGATGCATGCTTGTCAGTTGCTACAGATTCACATGTGTGGTATTTCGACAGTGGTGCTACAAAGCACATTACCTCACATCGTGAATTGTTTACCTCTCTCGAGTCTGTCCCTCATGGGAATTCAGTCACTTGTGCCAACAACGCCTCTTATCCAGTTCAGGGAGTTGGAAAGATTGTGCTCACTGCTGCTAATGGCAGTTCCTTCACACTTGTTGATGCACTTTATGTACCTGGGATCAAGAAGAATCTATTGTCTGTATCCGCACTTGCTAGACTTGGACTTGTAGTCAAATTTGTGGATGACAGATGTACATTTCATGATCTCAGTTTCGGTGATGAAATTGTTGCATCTGGGATTTTGTGCCGTGGGCTGTATAAGCTCACTTTGTATGACAAGTGTGGACAAAATTTTGCAAATGCTGTTGCAGATTCAAGGGTTATTTCAAATGCAAAACTTTGGCATGCACGTTTTGGTCATCTGAATTTTGCCAGTTTGCTGCGTTTGTACAAATCTGATATGGTTGCTTCTTTGCCGCCTCTTGAAGCACCTGTCAAACATGTTTGTGAAGGCTGTATTTTGGGTAAGATGCAGCGTTCTAAATTTCCAAAGGATGGTTCAGTTCGGGCCACATGCAGGTTGCAGCTTGTGCATAGTGATGTTTGTGGGCCCATGCAAACTCCGTCCTTAGGATATTACCTGTACTTCGTGACTTTCATTGATGACTACTCCAGGCATGGATGGGTATTTCCGCTTAAAGCGAAGTCCGAAGTTTTTATGTGCTTCAAACAATTTCTGGCTATGGCTGAAAATGTATCGAAATGTACTATGGGCACCCTCCGTTCCGATCGAGGGGGGGGAGTATATGTCTCATGCATTTAATGTATTTCTGGCTAGTCGTGGGATAAAACACCAATGTACAGTGCCTTATATGCCTCAGCAAAATGGTGTTGTTGACAGGAAAAACAGGTCACTTACGGAAATGGCACGATGTATGGTCAAAAGTCAAGCTTTGCCGCATTCTTTTTGGCTTGAGGCCATCATGTGTGCCACTTATGTACTAAACAGGTGTCCTACAAAAGCTTTGCAGTCTATCACTCCATATGAAGCATCGCATGATAGAAAACCTTCTATTGAGCACATGCGTGTTTTTGGCTGTTTGGCATATGCTTTGGTGCCACAAGTGCAGCGCAGAAAATTGGATGATAAGGCTGTCAAATGTATTTTTGTTGTTTATAGTGCTGAAAGCAAAGGTTACAGGTTGTATCATCCGCAACCAAAATGTATTCTGGTTTCTCGGGATGTAGTGTTTGTGGAAGATTCTGTTCAGCCCTTGCTGTCATGTACTAGAGACAGTAATGTAAGCTCACAGGACATTTATGACACTTTGTTGCCTCTTTTCAGTGGTGGAAATACGAATGTAAGTTCCAATGAGGCAAATGTACAACCTATGGGGTTTTCTGAAAATGTTTTAGATCAGCCTATTACTGATGGAGATGTACATGATGTACTTGATGAGGAAAGGGCTGAAAATGAGCAGGCTAGAGGTATGCCAAAATGGCTGGTGCACACTTTGCGTGACAGCAAATTGGATGCACCTTTGTCTAGTCGTACTCATTCACGCTCTCGCCATGCATCTTATGCATCAGATTGTTATGCTTTGGCTGTGTCTAGCTTACATGATGTTGAGGAGCCTCTGACTTTTGATGAAGCACAGAATTCAGAAAATTGGATAGCTGCCATGCAATCAGAATATGATGCACTTATAGAAAATGACACATGGACTTTATGTGATTTTCCTCCTGACAAAAGGCCATTGGTACGAAGTGGGTTTACAAGTTGAAACGCAAGCCGGATGGTGAGATTGATCGCCATAAGGCTCGACTTGTTGCAAAGGGTTATGCACAGCAAAAAGGCATAGATTATGAAGAGACTTTTGCTCCCACTTGTCGTATGACTACTGTGCGTTTTCTATGTGCATTGGCAGCTCATTTTGGTTGGGATTTACATCAATCAGACATTGTTACTGCTTTCTTGAATGGTGACATATTTGAGGAAGTTTATGTAACGCATCCTCGCGGTTTTGTCATAAAAGGACAAGAGGACAAAGTGTGCAAATGTAACAAGGCTTTGTATGGGTTGAAGCAATCTCCTCGTGCTTGGTATGAGAAAGCTGACACTCATTTGGTCAAACAAGGCTTTCGTAAGAGTCCAACAGAAAGCACATTGTATGTAAAGCGTGAGGGTGATGTATTTCTCATCGTGGTTCTTTATGTTGATGATTTGCTGATCACTGGACCAAATGAGAGACATATTGCTGAATTTAAGGCTGATTTGAATGCTACTTTCAAGATGAAAGATTTGGGGCTGTTGCATCATTATTTGGGCATACAGTTTAAGCAGTGTGATGGTAGTATTTCCTTGTGTCAGAAAAGTTACATAGAGACATTGCTATGTAAGTTTGGACTTGAGGATTGCAAACCTATTGCCACTCCCATGGAAACAGGTTTGAAGTTGAGTCTACATGATGCTGGCGATCCTGCTGATGTCACTCTTTACCAAACTTCTGTTGGCTGCCTCATTTATGTATGCAACAAGAGGCCGGATATTCAGTTTGCAGTCTCACAGGTCAGCAGATTTATGCATAGCCCAGGGTCCAAGCATTGGCAGACTGTCAAGAGGATTTTCCGCTACCTTAGTGGCACTTTACATCTTGGCTTGTTTTATCCCAAGGGGGATCATTGCCGCCAGACTTACATGATTCTTCGGACTCAGATTGGGCTGGTTGTTTTGACACGAGAGTGTCCACAAGTGGTTTTTGTTTCATGCTTGGCAGTTCATGTATATCATGGTTGAGCAAGAAGCAACCTACTGTGGCCACTTCGAGTTGTGAGGTTGAGTACAGGGCAGTCTTCACAGCTACGGTTAAGTGTGTATGGCTCAGACGCCTTATGGCTGATTTGGGTGTTGGACAGGACACTGCCAACACTATCTACACTGACAGTCAGAGCGCATTGGCAGTTGCGAGGAACCCAGTTTTTCATGCTCGCACAAAGAACATTGAGGTGCATTACCACTATGTCAGGGAGAGGCTCTCAGCAGGAGAGATTAGCTTGGCTTATGTGCCAACACAGGAGAACCTTGTAGATCTTTTCACAAAGGCATTGTCTCGTGAGAAGCTTGAAGATTTCCGCAAAGCTTTGGGCTTACTCCCCTTTGTGGACTGATCCTGTCCTCAGGCCATGGCACTTCCCTTTACTCATGTGCCAGCTCTCGTTCACCGCATCACTCCAGGGGAGATTTGTTACCATATACATGTGGTAGTGATGTGTGTGAACACATTAGGACCGTCGGGGCATTTTTTCCCTCTTTAGGAGGTTTTTTCCCCCGTGCATTGTATATACGCCCATCACTATAGGGCTATCTATCTTTGCATTGCATACTAAGAAACACACTCTCTATTGTGTGCCTTGAGCTTCCTTCATCTTCTCCAAGCTATGTGCGTGTCTCTGCAACCCTAATTCCAACAATTGCATGGTGAACGAGAGTGATGACTGTAGAGCTGTGTAGAAGGACATAGGCATATTACTTGGCTTTAGTGCGTTTGATTTGCTTGTAGAGTTAGTAGTTGCATCTCTTCGAGTTCACTTCATTGGGGTTGACATCCTAGTGAGTTTCCATGCCTCATCCGAGTCGCTTCCCCTGTATCGATAAATTTATGTTGATGCTTGAGAGCTATGCTATGGACGTCCGTCGCGGCGACCCGCAAACATTGGCGCCGTTGCCAGGGAATGAATCTTAGGTGATGAGTGACCGAGTGCGTATTCAGAGTTTTCTTATTGTTCCAAAAGATAATTTCGATTCCATTTACATTTCAGTGAAGCATCTAGACAGGGGTTTAGTGCTTAGTGGAGTCTAGGGTCGGTGGACTGGCTAGATCTACTCTTGAGAGATATAGGGAGTTGTGAGTGAGGTTGCTTTAAGCATTTTATCTCTTCAAATTTCTTTGTATTGATTGAGTACTGATCCATCATCCGTTTTTTATTCTGTTTGTTTTGTTTGATTCATTTCTTTATGTTCTTTCATTTATGTACTTAGGAGTAGGATAAGTAAATCACATTCTAGTCAGATTTGGGGCAAAAGTCAGAGTCAGAAAACCAGAAAAACCATAACTTTGGCAAAAGGACCATAAGACTCTGAAATTAGAAAATCTAACCAAACAGAGCTGAAATTGATTCAAATCACAAAGTGATACCACCAAACACTAGGAAATACTTGTCAAAGAGAGCCTGTAAAATTTCATCAGATTTGGCTTAGGTACTACGATCGCGATCGGTGTACCTCAGTGTCAGAACTGTACAAAATTTGACATGTGCCTTCCTGATAAGATTCTAAACAAGTTTGTCTAAAGCAACCACACCCAAAAACATCAAAAATCAAGGAAATCAGGCCACTTGGGTAAAACTAGCCTGACAGACCCAGAAACTACAAAATCTTGACTTTTGGTGATCCAAATGCAAAAAGACTTGGGGGATAGCCTTAAAACATCTGTGTCTATAAGCATGCCAAATTTGGTTGAATTTGGGCTCATAACTACGATCACGATCGGTGTACCTCAGTCCCAGATTTTGACCAGACTTTACATGTGGACTCCCCAAGTGTATACAAACATAAAAGTCTAAAGGACCTATGGTCAAAAACCATAAAAAACTGATCAAAACCACTGAATACAGATCCGAGTAGAAAACTGCTAAACTGGCATAGAAATTGACTTTCAGTAGACCAAAACACATCAAAACTGAGAAGAAACCATACAGAGGGATAGCCCTGTACACAGGACAATCCCAAATAGCTTTCATTTCCCAAAACAAACACCAAAATCAAGTCAAACTGATAAATTTGGGAAAACAGACACTTCCAACCAAGAAATGTTAGAAACTTGACTTTTTCTTGTCCAAATTCAAAAAGATTTGGCAGGTAGTCTTAAAATAGCCTAGTGAACAAGCTGGTGAAGTTTCATCCAATTTGGGCCCCAAACTACGATCGCGATCGGTGTACCTCAGTCCCAGATTTTGACCAGACTTTACCCACACATACACCTAGGTTATATAAGATACCATGAGTTTTCAAAATTCAAAAAAAATCTCCAAAATAGCCAAAAACAGTAGACAGTCAGGAAACCACTGCAGTAGACCAAGATCTGGTAAAAACTTGACTTTTTCTTGTCCAAATTCAAAACGATTTGGGGAGTAGACTGCACACATCATTGTCTACCATATCCACAAGTTTCATCCAATTTGGGCTCAAAACTACGATCGCGATCGGTGTACCATAGTGACATTTTGAGTTGAGACTTGGTGAGTAGGTAGTTGATGACTAGACAAACAACTTTCTCAAAAGAACCAGGGTCAAAAAACCAAAAGACAGTTGTCAAATAGGGAAAACACTGATCACTGATCCTTCAGACCAAAATTTTGAGGAAATTCAAGTTTTTGTGATCCAAATGCAAAGTGGGTTTGGGAATAGACTAATCATACCCATGTCTATCAACTCCTAAAATTTCATCCAATTTGGGCTCCAAACTACGATCGCGATCGGTGTTCCCCAATAACATTTTGGACTGAAAATTTATGAGTAGGTAGCTGACATCTAGTGCAACATATTTTCCAAAAGGAGCAAGGTCAAAACAGCAAAAGAAAGTGGTCAAAAGTCCCAGTTACACAATCAAGCCAATAACAACAAAACCACCTGGGATTTGGATTTTCATTGTTCAAAACATCTCCAAATTCAAAAATACAAAAACACTTGGTATCAAGACATCAAGGTCTAGCTACTGTGCAAAAATCTTACAAATCTGTGACATGGGGTCAACGATCGCGATCGGTGCACCTCTACACAATGGGGGTATCTGACTTCATAAGTTTGTAGACCTACTTGAGTACATCTCAAATCTCAAGTTTGAGTGAAAAATACCCTCTGGAAGCCAAGATACAAGCCAAAGTTCTTGTGTCTTGATCCTGAGACTGTTTTGAGTGTTGTTTCAAGTGCAGTTTACTAAAAGTGCTCTAACTTTTGATAGACAACTCCAAATTGAGTCAGGTATAGCTAGGAAGAAAGCTTGGTTTTAGAGCTGAATTTTACTAGGTTTCCTAAATCCAAACCTTTAGGGTACCTAGAACCAATTTCCAGAGACTAAAAAAGTCACAAATTCCTGGCTTTCAAGAGACTTGACCAGGGGCAAAAAGGGATTGTGTGTACTAAGCCAAGGTGTTCTTATCAAGGACCATCTTGAGAGTATTGAGTGAGGCTTAAACATGACAACTCATCCATCATTAGGGTTTCCCACTCAACTCAGAGCTATGCCACCTACACAAACAGCCAGAAATACTGCAACACCTATAACAAGAGAGTTGAGACAAGACCATGAGGCTTATCAATCATATCAAGCCAAACCTCAAGGCATGGCTCATGGATATTTCTCAAGTGATCATGTAGCTCACTGGAAGCCAAACCAATCAACTAAAATGCGGGAGTTTGGAAGAGCAAAAGTGGAAATTGCGGGAGACTTAGAGGAGAAGCATCCTCTAATCAACAAACCCAACGTGAGATTCATCAAAGCCAATGAATCCAAGAGAGTGCTTACAGATTACACTCATGAGGGCTTATATAGATTCACAAACGGGGATCCATACATCTTCTACAGGTGTGTAGAGCCCAATGCCAGGGAGTTGACCACCCATAAGAACCTCTATGCATTCACATATACGGATGCCCACGGAGTTCAAGTTTTGATGGTAGATAAGTATGGACGTGAGTACAAACTTGTCAATCCAATTGACTTAGAACGATACACATACAAGGGTACACCGATCTCCACTTACTTTCAACCAAAAATGATGCCAAAGTACACATCAGAGAGGATTCCACCGGGATTTTCTCTGAGAAGAGAGGAAAGAGCGGGATCCGATCGTGCAAGGGACCACAAATTGGTTGGATTGGTGACTGAACCACATTGATTAAGACCATATCAAGTGGATCAATGTGTCAAAACAAAGTACGATGGGATAGGGGACCCATATTCTCATGTCTCACTCTTCAAACAAGTTTTGAGAGCTGAAAAAATTGCGGATTTCCATACTCAATATGAGGGATTTGGATTAACATTAGAAGGAACAGCTTTGACTTGGTTCTAACCATTAAATAGAGACGATTTTCCAAACATAGCACAACTCTTACAAGAGTTTGTAGAGGATTTTTCAAAAAGAGGAATCAAACACAACACAGTGTCCCAAATCTATGCTTTCAAACAAAAAAAGTACGAAAGAGTGAAGGAAGCTTTGCTTCGCTTCAAACAATACATTGAGAGATGTCCTAGGAGAGAGCTACCGCAAGATGAGAGGCTATCAGTTCTCTTCATAGAGGGCTTGAGGAATGAAACTCTCAAAAAGGACCTACATTTGAAAGGATGCACGACGTTTGAGAAAGTCACTAGAGAAGCTCTATATCTAGTTGAAAATTGCAAGGCCTATGAAGAGGTGACTGAAGATACAGACAACACGACTAGTAGTGCCTCTTCTCCAAAGAGAGAACCCGCCACAAAGAGAAATCCTTGGGAACCAATCATAAACCAAGTGGTCGAGGGGGTGATTAGAAGAATAAACCAAGGCTACAAGAAAAACATAAATGTACGACATCCTCAATTGAGGATATGCAATGCTTGCGGAGGGGATCACCCCACTCCATGGTGTAACACTCAGCCAAATCCACAATGTGTGGTAGGGCAACAAAAACCGCATCTTTTGAATGATGGGAGAGGGATAGTCAACTACACTCAACCAGCATATGTGCCACAACCCATCAGAAACCAATACTTCATGGATACGAATACGCTGATGTTCATAGCCAATCAAGAGCGTAGACCAGATACCATTCTGGCTAAGCAAGAACAACCATCAATTGTGCCATCAGTGACTCAACAAGAGGGACCATGCTACAAGTGTGGAGGTAATCATTGGGCCAAGAATTGTTCTCGTGTAGAGATAATTGGATATTGTTTGGAGTGTGCCATTACACACGTTGTTCCTAATTGTCCAAAACACCCAAACAAACAGGGGAAAACAACAATGAATGTTGTGGGAGTGGTACCTTCTCCAAGTGGATCAGAGGCAGAACCCAAAATTCATGTGAGGGTAGTGACTAGAGCTCAAGCAAAAGAAAATGCTGAGGACCAAGCTAATAAGGAGAAAGATCAACAACCCAAACAAGGGGAAACAGCTAGTGTGTCCGTGAGGACTGGGAGAAAATCTTGGAAAGCCAAAAGAGACAGAATTAAAGGCAAAACCATTACAAATCAAATTGCACTACAAACAGAATTACAAGAGACAAAGGAGCAGTTAAAACAAGAACGGGAAAATAAAACGGTGGTGAGGGATAAGAAACCAAGGAAGGCGTCTTCCGGAGGATCTGTGTTGGTAGACAAAGTCCTAGAGCCATTAGATGTTGCACTGGAAGCATATGAGGCTAGATTGAAACCCAACCAAACCCTAGAGCAACGAAGGATGAAATATCCTCATTCTAAGGTAGAGACTGAGAGGTTGAAAATGTGTAAGGAATTGGTAAAAACTGCACAGGCAATGATGGAGCCTGAAGCACCAATTCCACCTCCAGAAACAAAACCAAAAAGTGTTGGATTTGAAATGCCTAAGGCAAAGGTTGTTGAAACATTAACTCAAAGAAACATTGAGCTAGAATCACAAAAGGATGTGCAAGCAAAGACTGTAGCACAAGAAACCAACAACCTAGAAATTCAACTAGATGATCAAGTAGTTGCCAACACCACTAATGATACAAGGTCAAGATCACAATTTATGGCACCTATCCCAAAGATAGATGAGCCATGGCCAAATGAATTGTGGGAAGCAATTAGAAGTGCAAAAGATGGAAGTGCGACTTTCCAATCTGCACCCATAACTGAGGTCAATACAGGGCATGAAGTCTATCAGGGAGACATTCAATCTCTAAATGGAGATGCAGGGACGGAAGTTTCAATTGAAAGCAAACCAGAGTCCTTGAAGACCTTACCCTCATACATAGGAGAACATGAGGCAGACTCAGAGACTAGAGTGGTGCCATCTCAGAGGAAAGCCATATCCAAGATGATGGATACAAAGAGTATGCAAGAGTTGATGTCAGCTCCAATACAGTGCACCATTACTCTATCTGAACTGCTTAAGATTAGACCACATGTATGGGATGAAGTAGGCAACAATTTGGGGAAGATGGGATTAAAGATACCTCTCCAAGATCTACCCTCAAATGAACAATCAAACAAAACTCAACAAGAAAGTGCAAATGCTAAACCTGTGCCAATAAACAAGGTGGGGGAATATTGCGAAGGAGAAGAAGGAAACACCACCTTACCTGTGGAACACAAAGGAGTTAAAACATTGGCTATACTTGATAGTGGGGCTGGAGTAGCCATAGCCACAAAAGATATTTGGGAAAAATAGGGTAGACCAGCGCTTAGGAAAACTAGAATGAAGCTGCAACTTGCAGATGGATACAAGGAAAAACCTCTGGGTATCCTAGAGCAAATTATTGTGACTTCTTGTGGAATTGAATACAAACATATATATGCAATAGTAGATTTTGGAAAACGGAACAATTTTGATATCATTTTAGGAAGACCTTTCATGCGTCAACTTAAGATGGTTCAAGATTGGGGCTATGACTATATCTACTTGAGACATAAAAAGATCACCACAAAAATAAGCATAAAAAACCATAGCTATAGAGATGTGAATAGAACTCCTACAGAAGAAATTGACTCTACTATAGTCAATGGGAAAGAGATGCCTGCGTGGCTACAAACCAAACAAGAACTTTGGATGTGTGGTGCTTCGAAGTGTGGAAGCTCAGTGAATTAGGAGGATTGCATCCTAGAAAGATCAATGGACGATGAAGCTTACATACCGGAACCCTTTCCAGAGCAATTATTTGAGCCATTTGGATGGACTCAAATATTGGCAACCTTGGATGTGTGTGTAAATGAGGTGACCCGACTAAATTTTGTGATGAGGAAGGGTATGATATAACTCCCGTATTTACGATAAAGGTGTTGAAGGAAGCTAACATGATTTGTGAGTGTGAAGGTAGAAAAGGTGAAACAGATAGCTACGTCATGGAGCATGAGGCAAAATTGAAAACAAAGGAAGCAGAGCAACCACAAGAATATGTCATTATTGACATACCTGAAGAAACAACAAAAGCTGTTTCAAAGAAGCCGAGTCCAGAAAAAGTGCAAATGAAAGTAGGTGAAGGAGAAAAGCTTCCAAGTTCAACGGAAAATCTTCAACAAACGCAAGATCAAAAGAGGAATAGGGACAAGGAAGAAGATGGACTATCTTCTACGATGATCAAATTCAATTTATGCGGACAAACAGGGCTCAAGGTTACATGTTCGGCCGCAATAGATCCAGAAGCAACAAAGAATCTAATGACTTATGGAACGTGGATCATGATGGGAAATCCACCAATCAATGAGCTAGAAGAAACAGTTTACACAAGTTCAAAAATGCCGATTCCTAGCTTTGGAGTGGCAGAAGCTGTACTCAAATTGAGTATCGGGGAGTATAAGGATACTTTCCACATAATCAACTCCCATCATATCAAAGAGAGTCTGGTCTTGACAGAAAGCTGGAAGAACATCTTCTTTCGACAACAATCAAAAGCTTCAACAACAACAACAGTAAGACTCCATGAAGCTTCTCAAATCCATGTAGAGAAGAAATCGCCAACCATCGCGGATAAAGGTAAAGCAAAGGTAAACATTGAAGTATATCAACCTCGCCAGACGACTTTACCTTCAACGAGCTTCCATCAAATTTCCCACAAAGCCTCTACATCAAGAGCCACACCATCAACAATGCAATGGAAACCAAAGCAAAAAGTCTATGAACCAAAGTTTCCATCACAAAAAAGCATCCAGAAGAAGACGAAGAATATTGACCAAGTGTTGGTATCCAAAGAGCACATCCAAGTCAAAGACCCAGTTTGGATACATGAAACACGGGTTCAACCACAACAACAAAAGGTGACAGGGTGGATAGCATCAAATGAGTCAATCACTGCTCAAGGCTACTTCCAAGGAAACACTAATGTTTGGGCTAAAAAGCCTAAAGTAACAGCCTGGACCTACCCACCTCAACCAAGAAGTTCTACAATGAGCGAGCCAAGCTATCAACGAAATAAAAACAACTCAAGTAGGAGAAAGAACAACAAAAAAATACAGAAGCAAAGACCTTCCACGAAAGCAACACAACAAGTATGGGTACCAAAGTCAAACTTCAACAAAGCTACCCAACACAAATAGATGTAGCAGCGGACGGTTCCCGTCAAGCTACTTGAAGCACAAGGATTCTATGAAGGTAACACCCAAATATGGTTACCCAAAGTAGCTGCTCAACCTAGAGCCACTCAGACCAACCAAGTAGCAAAGGACCCCACACAAAGACAATCAACAACAACAAAGAGCCAATGGAGATCAAGCACAACCAAGAGAGAAACAACCTCAAAATGAATCCCTCGTCTCTGCTACAAAAGCAAGGCTTTTACAACGGAAATCATCAGGTTTGGATACCAAAGCCTAGTGTCCATCAAATTATAGAAGAAGATAAAATGTCAAAGACGGTCACACAAGGACCAAAAACAAGATGGGTTCCAAAATTGCTAGTGGAAACTCAATCACAGAGAACCCACACATCTTGACAATCGCTTCTCATGGAAATTAATGCAAAGGCTACATCAAGCCCTATCAGAGTTGAAGGACTTGTTTTACAAAGAAGTATCAACATACAACGAGCAAGTCAAGAGGAGCCTAAATATGCCAACCTACTCGACAAAATGGTGGCATCCAAAGACCAAAGCAATGATAGAGGCCTTAATCTCAAGAACTTATGGCATTGGGTTTCAGGCCATGAACAGGTAAGTCCAAGTCGTCAAGAGTCGAGCAGCTGAGCCACTAAATGAGCAAGGCATTAGTCCCAAAGCTTCAAGTAATATTCTCTGTGGTCTAAGAGTCTTAGCTATTCTAGGTACTGCTCAAGGTGGAGGAGTTGAGCATATTTATGTTGTGTCACTCATGCGGGTATAGGTGAGCATAAGAGTCAAAGTCTATGTATTTTAAGTTTTGTTAAGTAAAGAAGAGAGTCCAAAAGACACTCACGCACTACGCATAGTGAGGAATGAGTGGAGACGCTTCTACATCGAAAACCCTTCTTGGAAACGGGCAAGCTATTGAGACGTCCTTTGATGTCACATATGCTACATTTGTTCCTTGAAGCACCCATCAACTCCATCTTTTACACTACATGCTTTTGTTTGAAAACTTCTCATAAGCATATAGAGTGTCCCATAATTGGCACTTACATTAGCCACTCTTCCTTTGTTTCTCCCAAGCACTCACCTTGCATGACAGGTACTTCGAATCAAAATGCTCAACTCCAATAAGAGCGTATACCAAAGGCACTTTTTTCCCACCGGGTTTTTTCCCTTTGGTCATCCAGGTTTTAAGACCCTAATCTAGACCTCATCATAAACTTCTTGTATATATTCCTTCTACATCAACAATAAGGAAAGGGCTACACAAATCAATCAACAACAACTTGGAGCAAAAACAACAGGTCTCCATATGCTTATCAAGAGAATCTTTTATCTTCAAGGGTGACAACAAAGCTCCATCCAACAAAGGCACGTCAAAGAATGGCCTACAACATCAAGCAATGAGAAATTTAGCAAGCGAGTTAACCACAACAATCAAAAGTAGCTCACACAGTGCTTCAACATTGGTGACCTATTGCAGACAACTCAAATTGCAGTGGACCTTGAAAGAATAT
Organism: Adiantum capillus-veneris; assembly: GCF_014529385.1. Lineage (NCBI taxonomy): Eukaryota > Viridiplantae > Streptophyta > Polypodiopsida > Polypodiales > Pteridaceae > Adiantum > Adiantum capillus-veneris. The sequence goes on from NC_140936.1 coordinate 77,665,147, forward strand.
GCATCATAAAGTCCACACCACAAGGAGGATCATTTCTACATGATCAAACACTTCAACATCCATCTTTACGGCGACTAAGATTGACAACCAAGAGGCGAATGCACAACAAGAAGAAACGTTGCCTCGATAATCAAAGCTCAAATCATGTATCAACAACTTGACAGCTATGCATCACTCAATGAAGGGGGGAGCGTCATCAATGACAATGGGCTTCCCAAGATGAAGACCAACCTTGAAGACAAATCTGAAGACAACCCTATGACAAGACTCCACAAGGTCGTGTCAAGGGACGACACGAGCTAGGAAGGGGGGAGTGTTTGGAGGTGATAACAACATATAAGTGCCCACCTAGCCAAGGCGCCCGTTGGGTCATCCGGCCAAAGTTTTGATGTGGTCACATTATTTTTCCGATGTTTAATACATCAAACCATGTAAAAGCCTAATGTCAATCGTCTATGTCAAGTATGAGTCAAAGATGTAATTTTTCCAGTGATGTATGTAAAGGTCCATGAGAAGTTGGCCGCCGGCCACTTTAGAAAGCCCTAGGTATATAATACACTAAGGTTAGTGGGAAAGGGGAGATTATTTTTGTGAAGATAAGGGACTACTGCGTACGTACAAAGAACTACTTCTTTGCTCCAACTTGTAATCATCGCCATTGTGGCTACGGTAATCCAAATTCAGTTTTGTTTCTTGCATTGTGTTCCTCTTACTCTGCTCTTTCATTCAAGTGTAAGCATTCAAGATTTGGTGAAGGTGTCAAACGCATCCGTTTAGGCCTTAAATCGCTGTTTTGAGTGTTTATATGCGTATTTTATGTTGTTTTGACCCTAGGAGAGGCTTTAGAGACCTAAAAACGACCCTTTAGGATCAATCATTTATTGTTTTTACGTACTTTGAGACTAACGATCGCGATCGTTGTACCTTCTCAGAATGCTATGACAGTGATAGGTTATGTTCCTGATAGTCCCTTGTAGCTTCCCTTCAAGTTTCGTGCGATTCCGATATGAATTGCATGGTGAACGGGCGTGATGACTGTAGAGCTGTGTAGAAGGACATAGGCAGATTACTTGGCTTTAGAGCGTTTGATTTGCTTGTAGAGTTAGTAGTTGCATCTCTTCGAGTTCACTTCATTGGGGTTGACATCCTAGTGAGTTTCCATGCCTCATCCGAGTCGCTTCCCCTGTATCGATAAATTTATGTTGATGCTTGAGAGCTATGCTATGGACGTCCGTCACGGCGACCCGCAAACAGTCTTTTTGGGCCAAAGAGAAACACTCTACGTTGTTGAAAGTATATTTTACAGCTAATCCATACGTTAATTCTAATAGACTGCACATAGTGGAAGCAAATTCTCATCATGTGGATTATTCATCTAAGATAACTCTAGTATGTGCAAAATGTAGATATGAGAGAAGTGAAGAGATGAGAAATTTCCCTCCCAAGCCCTATTCTTTCCCGTAGGCAATAAGGTTACTACGGGAAGAGATGTACATGTAGCAAGGAGAACCTAGAATTTGTAGAGAGAATGAATTTCTAAGAGTAAGAGAGATAGGTTTGGTTAAGGAGATGAGATTAGATATATATATATATGTTGGATTAGAGATGAACCAAAAACAACAAGAAATCAACAAAATATCAATGTAGAACACGTCTTACTTGACAAATCCTTGGGCACCATTTTTGATAGAGAGAGAAGAAGAAGGAAGAATTCAACTTTGACTGATACACCAAGTCCAAGACCTTCTTTGATTAGAGTTGATCTTCCAAGGATAGCTTACAAGGATTCCTAAGCCTAGACTTTCATTTGATTCCAATGGACACCTCATGCAATATGAAAGCATGACACTGCTAATTGATAAATTTTTGTAATCATACTTGCAATAATGCATTAAAATAGGTGTATCTTTGAAAATCATGACACCTAGTGTCCCACTAGGATATGATTCCTTCCTAGTAGATATTAAAAATAAATATATGAAATATATAAAAAATACATAGAATATATATATATATATTGGAAGCTACCCTAGATATAGGATCTAGCTAGGGTGTGCAATGATAATGAGATAGTAGAAATAAAGAATCAATGTTTTTTGCCTCAGGTTAAAGAGGCGGAGCTATTGACGCTTTTTCCATAGTACTTTTTGACGGTAAAGTAAGAATATGTTACCCTTGAAGTAAATAATAGGATGAGATAGAAATCTTATTATTATACTTAGATATGCATATGTACATTATAGGAGATATAATCATGTATCTAAAAAGATGCAAGATAGATCTTGTAGCATGCGTTCCCACTATGTATGTGTCACAGCACGACAGCATCTCAAACCTTGGTGGTTGCTCAAGATACACCTCCTCCTTGAGAAACCAATTCAAAAATGTAGACACAACATCTATTTGGTAAACAACACATAAATAAATAGCAGCAAGATCAAGCACAAGACAAATAGTTGTCATTCAAGTTGTGGGAGCAAAGGTGTCACTAACATCAAACCCTTCGACTTGAGAGAATCCTTGTGCTACTAACCTGGCTTTGTACTTTTGCAAAGAGCCATCAGCTTTATGCTTGACCTTGTACACCCATTTTGTGCCGATGACTTTCTTCTTTGGCTTTACCTCCCAAGTGTCATTCTTTGTGATGTTGTCGTACTCAAACTGCATCACTTCCTTCCACTTTGGATCAACCATGGCCTCCTCGACAGAGGCTGGCTCCTTCACAGAGCCCACAAATTTTGTCATGAGAGCCTTGTTGACGATGTATTCGGAGGCTCTCCTTTGCTCCTCTATTCTCTTTGACCATCGCAAACCCCCCTCCTCTTCATGAGAATTGTGAGCTTGAGGGTTTCGAGCGTCAAAAAACTGTTGAGCCCACTTTGGTAGTGGCTTTTTGTGTGATGATGCAACAGGGTCGTTAAATTTTTTTGAGTTTTTATCAACATCGAAAAACTCCTCCTCTTGATTTGTGATGATGCAACAGGGTCGTTAGATTTTTTTGAGTTTTTATCAACATCGAAAAACTCCTCCTCTTGATTTGTGATGATGCAACAGGGTCGTTAGATTTTTTTGAGTTTTTATCAACATCGAAAAACTCCTCCTCTTGATTTTTAACCTGACTTTGGTCTGGCACATGGTGAGTTATTTCTTCATTTGATGAGAAAGTGGACGAACTTGGTTTCTCCATCATATGTGGCTCTGGTTGCAACAAGGGAAAAGGAGCAAGGCAGGAGTAAAGGGTTGGAGGCCCTTGAAGAGGGTACCTCTCTCTCTCTCTCTCTCTCTCTCTCTCTCTCTCTCTCTCTCTCTCTCTCTCTCTCTCTCTCTCTCTCTCTCTCTCTCTCTCTCTCTCTTGTAGGTATCAAAACGGGAGAGTTAATGGAAGGACTGAGGAGGAAGATTGGGGAAGTAGAGAGGAGGAAGGATTGGGGAGGCTACAACAGAAGATGGGAGGAGGGCAGACAGGGGAGGTAGAGAGGAGGGGGAGAGGGGAAGCTCAAAAAGGGGAAGGAGCTTTGGGAATCAAGAGATACAGGGATAGGCGCTCGAGGGAAATCTTAGCAACTAGTAGGGCCCTATCAAGTATCATATGACGCTTGAATTTGGAAGGTACTACAAAACGAGAAGTGGTCAATGAGGGCTATATAAAAGTGACGGTAGTGATACATTCTTGTGTGTGTGTGCGTGTGTGTGTGTGTGTGTGTGTGTGTGTGTGTGTGTGAGAGAGAGAGAGAGAGAGAGAGAGAGAGAGAGAGAGAGAGAGAAAATAGGGGATGGGGGGGAGAGGGGCATCATCAAGGGATAGGCACTCAAGGGAAATCTTAGCAACTAGTAGGGCCCTATCGAGTATCATATGACGCTTGAATTTGGAAGGTACTACAAAACGAGAAGTGGTCAATGAGGGCTATATAAAAGTGACGGTAGTGATACATTCTTGTGTGTGTGTGTGTGTGTGTGTGTGTGTGTGTGTGTGTGTGTGTGTGTGTGTGTGTGTGTGTGTGTGTGTGTGTGTGTGTGTGTGTGTGTGTGAGAGAGAGAGAGAGAGAGAGAGAGAGAGAGAGAAAATAGGGGATGGGGGGGAGAGGGGCATCATCAAGGATTTTGATAGTTTTCAAGAAAAACACTACATAATCCCCAACAAAGTATACTTATTGTGGAGAATTTTTGTATAGCTTAGTGTGTTTTACAAGAGAACGGCTACAATTGCAATATCTTTTGCTGTGCTTATATGTTGATTTCTTCATTTCTTATTTAGTAAATCTTTTTTCTAGATGGATTCTATGTGGGTGTGCTTAAGATTACTTCTCTAAGTTCGTTTAAAGAAGCTAGCCTGGTTGGTTGAGTACTCGACCTCCGTGACCTGGGTCATGGGTTCAAGTGCGGGGCCAGATGACTTTGTGTGCTCATAAGGATGTTTGTATCGCCTCACACGAGATGTGTGCGGTTTGCTACAAATGTATACTGCAATATGTTGGACCACTTAGTCATAGTGAGCCAACTTAGACTCGGTCCGGATTTTTTTTTTTTTTACCAATCTCAGGTTATGCCCAGATAGAGGGAACTGTATGACATGCTCAACACCATATCATGCATTCCTTCCTATCCACTATCAGAAGTTAGGGTAGTAACACTGAAGTAATCTGTAAATTCAGAGTATCATTTTAGTTAAATCCAAAAAAAACTTTTGCTATAAAAAACATCAGATTTAACCAGCCAGGATCCACTTAAGGTCACTATAAGTTTTACCTTGTGATATCGAGATCAAACTTACTAGTAAGATGTTAGGTAAGGCCAAGTGCCTATATACTTTAAATGAGAAAAAGAAGCCAGCAGAAGAAGTTAAAAAGGAATTGAGAAGCCAAGGTTCGACCGAACTTCTGCCATCAAAAATCTGTCACCTCTTTGAACTAAGTGATAGGTTAATCAGAACCTACCTCTATTCTTCATAGTATATGACAATGCTGAAAAAAAACCAGTTAAAAAACTTGCATCTTATTTAACCTTAGTCCGGTGTGTGAAGTCAGCATCAAGGGCACCATACCCGAAGCCAGTACACAGAATAACCTTTTTAGCCGCTTCAGTACACTAGGCTACCGGTAAAAAAAGTTGAGTTTAAAAAAAAAAACCTCATTTAATCTTATAATCGGGTATGCGAAACCTATCATACCCTACTGTAAAGTAAAATGTCTGGCCACTATTTCCAGAAAAAACAGTTTCGAATGACCTCTGAATCCTCTCAAGTAGTTTTTAAAAAATAGGCACCAAATTTTAGCAACGGATTCAATTCCGGGTAAGTCCTTTTTCCAAAATTACCTCAGCAAAGTCACCAAACTTATCCAACCATTTACAAATATCTCATTCTTTTAGTGTAAGACATGTTATTTTCAGATCTGCAGTACACCATTCATGAGTACATTACCCATTTGAGTAACAATATTACCCGAGTCAACATTATATACCCTTCATGTCCTTTATCCTCATTTTTATGCAGTCAAAGGATAAGACATACACCTAGCAATCTGCTTTTTTCCAAAATAAAAATAAAAATTATATAGGACATACAAAAAGACCAGTTAGACAATTTCATTTCCATCAAACATTACTCAGTAGATACTGGTTTATTTTAACGCATTCTTCATGCCAAGAAGAGCCATGTTTCGGAGACAGTCTCCTAGTACTTTACATAGCAAAAACACATCTTTAGTCGAAGCAAAACCCCATTCCATATACTTTTCTCCCTATGAATTTTTTAAGAACAATCATCAGAGCAAGAAAAAGCCGTCTACCTACCTGGTTTTTCTTAAGCAAAGTATCAGAAAAAAAATCTTGTTAACCTGAAGATTAGGAGGTAATTCTTAGTTTAACTTGAGCCATCCACGCTTCTTCCCTTACCAGTAAGAGTCAGTTTCCAGAGCCAGGTTATATATATGTATTTTTTTTGTTTATTCTATGAAAGAAAACACCATCAGTCAAATAGATAACACATGCCAGACTCTAGAGATAATTTCAGTTAAACACAAGAAAAAGGTCAGTATCCAATAGCAAATCAGAAAACAACCTTTAATTTATTCAAAGTTTCTTCATTCCAAAATTCGATACCTGTAATCTGAGTCTATTCAATCTGAGGTCAGCTCATGTAAATAACTGTACTCCGACTCCTTAGTATTTACAGCAGACATAAATTTCTGACATTATAAGCACACTATTTTTAGCTTATTTATTTTTTAGATCTTTGTGAATTTCTGGCTCTATGTAAAGACCAACGAGACATACATCAATTAGTTGATCAAACCCAGCTTAACTTTACATTTTCCAATGCAGTCCGCTCTATAAACATGCCATTAGACATGCTCAAGTCATTTTATTCCATATCCGACAGTGTCAGATTAATCCCCTCAAAAACCGATATAAAAAACCAGATTTTTCTTTCCCCATCCACTGATTTCACGGACCATACACATTAGTCAAAGCAAAACCATAACTTGCATTGATGACAAAGCAAGCCAATCGTATATATCTCCTCATACACCATTCACATGAAAGCACAATATCCAGAGATAATTTAACAAGCTTTTTTAAGAAATTTCCATAAAACAGTCTCAGCAAAGCTACATGGTGTATAAAAAAATTCCTTAAGAGCAAGACAGAAAATTTTTGTTAACCTGAAGATTAGGAGACGATGACGCCTCCACACTGGCTTTCCCCGATTTTTTCAGCATGTTTGAGCCACAGCCACCAGTAGATGGAATATGCAAAGTTTTTGAACTAACACACGCAGGAAAATGATAACAGAGACGCATCTATGTGAGTATGATAACTCACCTTAGAGTCAAGTTTAAATAGTTGATGCTCCTCTGCAACAGACGCGACAGTTGAGTTGGACCGGTTAAGCCCCCAATCGAGGACGTCAGTCCAGGCACGTACACCAGTATCCCCCTTAGCCTAAGGCCCGGAGGCAGAATCCAGAGGTTTAGAAGGTAAGATTCCACAATATCAGCCCTATTGCTCAAGAAAAATGGCGGGGACGTCTGTCATCGCCGGCCTTTCCACAAAAACCTAAGCGGTGGCGTGCAGAGGATGCAAGAAGGACCATAAGCCACGCTTACAGAAATTTAAGGATTTGTATTGAGACCAAATAATGTGAAGCCAAGTCGGACAGTCACCTCCACAATGGTATAGCATATATTCCCATAAAAAGCCCGGTTTTATTCACGAGACGCGATTAAATACGGTGTCGGGTATACACACCCCAGTAGGTATTTTTTATCTGCTATCCTAGCATGACCTTAGGGTTTAGCATTTCCTTAGTGTAAAACACCTTTCTATACTGTGAGTATATGATATATTTTTGGGAAAACTCTCAAATCATAATAAGTCTCAGGAGTTAATAACCTGTTTTAATTCTAAATGGTTGGTCAAACAAATCTCAAGTATCATTTCCAGAGTAAGTGGTTTTCACCAATTTATTTGTAAAGCCCGGTCAGACAGACTACATCACCCCAAGGTAAAATTTAAATAGCAATGATTCCAATAATCATACCCAGGTCTCTAGACCCATATCTAGTAAGCTGTATCAGGTCACGGGTATACAGTAGGTATTTATACATGCTATCCATGCCCTCTGCAAGGCTTCCACCCGCACAATAATGTGAAAAAAACAACCTTTTAAAATGTGAGAGACAACACCTTATTAGGCACACTATCCTAAAAAGAGTTTTTTTAGAGATGGTTGGTCAAATATAAAGCCCCAAGTATAGAGTATCATTCCAGAGTTTGGCATTCTTCATCTATTTTGCATCCTTGGTGTATTATGGCCTACTGTCAAGAACAAGTTCTTTTCATAGCAACAGCACATCTCCTTATGTCAAATGAATCTATACGTCGAGCAACATTACTCCGTTATGAACAGCATCTATTCCCACAGTTAGGAACCTCTGTTTCTCAAACAAAGTGGTGGACATATCAGGATCGAGTGACCAGAGTGACACTTTGGGGTCGTGAACATTTCAAAAATAATATCCGATTGGCGATGCTTACTGAAGCAGTGGGTCTAGTGCCTAAGTATTATTATATCGAGCATTCCATAAAGCCTGGTTTTTCAGATCGGCTATATCTACTAGCCCAGTTTCTACCTCCTCAGAAGATTTTCCTATACCGTAGTTATGGTCATCAGCTACGAGGATATTTTAACTGTACTCACCACACTCGGGAGTATGGGGACTCATATTGTGCCTTTGGAAGAGCGGCCAAATACTTGCTTCTACTGTGATAGTTGTTTGTGTGATCATGTGATGGGCAGCATAATAGAGATGTAGCTGTAAAGCTCATTAGCTAAGATTTCTTTTGTCCCGTGACATCTTTTGTGTGTGTGTGTGTGTGTGTGTGTGTGTGTGTGTGTGTGTGTGTGTGTGTGTGTGTGTGTGTGTGTGTGTGTGTGTGTGTGTGTGTGTGTGTGTGTGTGTGTGTGAGAGAGAGAGAGAGAGAGAGAGAGAGAAAATAGGGGATGGGGGGGAGAGGGGCATCATCAAGTATTTTGATAGTTGTCAAGAAAAACACTACATAATCCCCAACAAAGTATACTTATTGTGGAGAATTTTGTATAGCTTAGTGTGTTTTACAAGAGAACAGCTACAATTGCAATATCTTTTGCTGTGCTTATATGTTAATTTCTTCATTTCTTATTTAGTAAATCTTTTTTCTAGATGGATTCTATGTGGGTGTGCTTAAGATTACTTCTCTAAGTTCGTTTAAAGAAGCTAGCCTGGTTGGTTGAGTACTCGACCTCCGTGACCTGGGTCATGGGTTCAAGTGCGGGGCCAGATGACTTTGTGTGCTCATAAGGATGTTTGTATCACCTCACACGAGATGTGTGCGATTTGCTACCAAAAAAAGATTACTTATCTAGGAGAAATGTGTAATGAGTCGTTTCTAAATTGCTAATAGAGGTGATAGTGCTACATAAGCTCCTTGCTTTAATTGACCTTGTTTGCTCGCTTTTTGGCTTGCTCGAGAAATCTTGCTTGCTCTTTGGAATTCCTCAATGATGATAGCAATGTAACCCTTATCATGATGTGTTCAAATAAAACTCCAACCATTGCACCGTATTCCTTGTGATATATTACAATTAAGCTCCTCTTTATATTACAAGATGTCACTACTAAATACAATTGTTGCTATACTTTAGAATGGGTAAGTATTGTCGATAATTCTCTCAGTCGTTTGCCTCTAGCCATCTATGGCGATGTGATGGGCTTGGGTAGGTGTTTTATAGTCTTTCCTTGGTCTAATGATAGATCCTCTAAGACTACATTTTTCCTAGACATGCTACCACTTTGAACTTTGTCAACCTCTAAACTTAGCATGCTCTATTATTGGCTCAATTCATCCAAGACAACGTGGATGCCTAGAGGGTTCTATGACATCTTTTCTCTCGTCATTCACTTGGGTCTATCCATCCATTGTGGAGTGGATGGCTTGATGTATTACTAAAGCGCTTTACAAGCCTGTTCCCACCACTTAAACTAATTTCCATTCACATGCCTCAAGCCATCCACGCCGACGGGGATGGCTTCAAGAAGTAGTAAAGCACTTTGCAAGTCTACTAATTAACCACTCTCCATTCACATGCCTCTAGCCTTCCAAGTTTGCCCCCACCACGATAACCACTCTCCATTTAGCTGCTTCTATCCATCCACGCCAACATGGATGGCTAGAGGCAGGTGATGTTAGGGTAAGCCCAACTTGTGGAACCATATGGGAAAGCCCTCTAGCCACCTAAGAAGAGATAAATCATGGCATGGTCCAATAGCAAGAGTGTGCAACCTCTCTAGCCAATGATTCTAAAGCACTAATCCTATATTAGAGGCTCTTTTCTAGTTAATATTTTCTCTTTGATCATTATCATTGTGTCTCTACTCTCTCTCTCTCTCTCTCTCTCTCTCTCTCTCTCTCTCTCTCTCTCTCTCTCTCTCTCTCTCTCTCTCTCTCTCTCTCTCTCTATGTTCTTGCTCTGTGCATAATGAGGCATAACTTAACTCTAATCACCATCTCTTGAACCCTTACCCTAACACCATGGTTAAGCTACAACTTCACCTTCCCTAGCCTAAGCATGGTGTGCTAGAGAGAGCTCTCTCTCAAGCTTGTGGCTACTAAGCCATAAATTGGTATCAGAGATCCATGGTTATGCTATCCATTAATCATCTCTCAGTCCCTAGTCACTAGAGTCATTGGTTAAAGTTGAGCACGCTCTTGGTAATACCAATGAACCACTACACTTCTCAATTAATGGCATTGTGATTAGTGACATATTATTATTGTGTGTGCATTTTCAATTTAGGTTGCATCATATTGTGTTAAATTTCATCCAACTTTGCTCCATAGTAACTCTCACTATAGTTAACATTGCTTCTAGAAAGTTATGTGTGTAACAAGTGCTTCCTGGTGCCTTTTCATGGTCGTGTTTTGGTGTAGAGACACAATTGTATCAGTACTTAAGTGTGTGTGTGTGTGTGTGTGTGTGTGTGTGTGTGTGTGTGTGTGTGTGTGTGTGTGTGTGTGTGTGTGTGTGTGTGTGTGTGTGTGTGTGTGTGTGTGTGTGTGTGTGTGTGTGTGTGTGTGTGTGTGTGTGTGTGTGTGTGTGTGTGTGTGTGTGTGTGTGTCTACTTGTGTTGGTGAGATCCCATTTTAAACCCATTTTAAAAGGGGAACAAGGACAAAAGTCCAAAGGTCCTAAGCGGGTAGGATCTTGTCCTTTTGCACGTCAATCCCAACCACACATTGCCCACTGCATCTTATTACTTGCACTTGCAAGTTGCTCTTGCCCAGGTGGACATGCAACCCCAACGGCCCCGCGCTGGAGCGTCAAGTTGGCTACCAAGTCATTGATATACTACCCGCATCATCTTCACTAAATTCTCAAGGTTTGCCACATCTCTCCTTGTATTGAATTGTGACGATGTGACCTGGTCTTGCAGATCTTCGACATAGCCCCTTGCAGCATTTGAGAATTTAGCTCACAACAAAGCAAGGGAAAACAAAGCCACATCCATATATTTCGAAGATCTATTTGTGGTCCTGCTGGACTCAGAGAATTAAAACCATTTTCAGTAACAAGAAGGAGGACAACACCTCAAAGTTTATCTATCAGCTAAAGAAAATTTCTACCTCTTGTCTTGAGAAAATGAAGAATGTGGGTAATGGGCCATTGTATCTCATTCAAAGAGAATACAGATGGCAGACATGGAAAGAGATTATGCTCAGAACCTATTCTAAAGAAAGACTGGTTATGGCTTTTTCTTGTTTTGATTTGTAATTTTTATTTACTATGGGAAGCCTCTCTCCCCACTTGTGAGCAATTTTGTCGTTGTTTTTTTAATACATTTCCTATTCTATTAAAAAAAAAAACAAAGCCACATCCCCTTATGTAGAGCCTTGGTGGCCATCTCCCATCTAGAGCAAGGGCAAATTTGCCTACCGTTGGTAGCAATTGCTAAACCCAGTTGTTTGTCATAGCTTATCGCTCCTACGTGAGTGTTTTCTAGCCTTTGGGCTTGCCTTGTTCATGAGCCACTGGCTCCTTCTAATTGTACTTTGCTCTGACTGCAACCCATCATGAAGCCCATTATCACAGACATCCACTAACCCATCAGGTGAATGGAGAGTGTTTTGCATGGTGGGACTAGACTTACAAAGCACTTTAGTATTGCCTCAAGCCATCCATGCTAACGTGGATGGCTAGAGGCAAATGAATGGAGAGTAGTTTTAGTGGTGGGAACAAGCTTGTAAAATTTTTAAGTACTACCTCAATCCAGACACTCTGACGTGGATGGCTTCAGGAAAATGAACGGAAAGACTGGTTTAAGTGGTGGGAAAAGGCTTGTAAAGTGCTTGAGTACTAACTCAAGCCATCCACACCGACGTGGATGGCTAGAGTCAAGTGAATGGCAAGTGGTCGGATTGGCTTGCAAACTACCTCAACCCATCCACGCCGGTGTGGATGGCTAGAGGCAGGTGAATGGAGAGTCATATATGGAGAGCAACTAGTCTTGTTAAGTGGTGCATCCCCCGCAAAAGTTTTTCTAATTACTGTTGTCGTAGTGGAGACATGTCATGGTGGGCAAGGCAATGAGTAGTAGATTGGTGTTGAAAGCTATATGCAAGCAATTATTAGGAGGTCGGGTCAACTAAGACAAGAAATTGGTTAGTGTCAACCACGAGTAGACATGTCATGCAATGAGAAACAAGTTGGTGTCGAGCATGTAGAGCAAATTGGTGTCGAGTGCTACATGCAGACAATGAATAGGAGGTCACGGTCACTCGGTATCAACAAAAATGTAGCAAGGTAGTAAAGGTGTCTAAGTGCATGCAAGGCTACAAGGTTCTCCAACCTCGGTACACTTCTTGGCTCTCATAAATATCCCATCTACTATACGTGCAATTCCCGTGATCATGCCACGTCTTGATTCCATTGAGGGGTAGGGTGTAGTGCCTTGTTTTCATGGCATACCTACGGGTGAGGCAAGAGAGGCAACTAGACATGACATGTGGTCCCAAGGAAGCAGACAAGAAATGGCATGCAACCAAAGGGTACAAAGTAGCATCTTATAAGATTTCTTTCCTTTGGTTTGATCATAGCAATGCATCAAGACAAGCAAGAATCTTTCTCCAATGTAGCCAGAATTTTAACCCAGTCATTAAATGATAACATATGCAAGACAGATAGTTTTTTATCAGAGGAAAGTGCCAAATCATAAATAAGCTGTGAAGCATCCAAGCTGCTAATACATCTTAGGACAAGAGAGGAGGCCACAGAGAGGGGCTCCCAGGTTAGTTCCAATCCTTGAGAGAGAGCAAGAGTCTGCAAAAACAGTGAGGTCAGGTTTACATTTTCTTGCCATAGTATGTAATACATAATTTGGCTTTCCTAGCTAGGAAAGGTCTAGTTCTAGTAGCCAAGGCATTCTTTGGTTAATGGTCTTTAAGGTAAAGCTTAATCTGATTGAGAATCTTTGCATGATTCTCAGGGTTGTGATTAGTACTCATGCGAGCTGTCATTCTATAATGTGAGCAATCCTGAAAAAGAGGTGGCATAAAATTAGCAAAGTGTCTAAATAGTAATGTATACTTGGTCCTGCAAACATTCAACCGGCAAAGTCAGTGACTATGGTAGCCGTGAGTAGGGAACCAGAAACAGAGTCTAAAAGGGGCCACCTAATACCAGTCTACCAATAAAGGATTTACAGATTGTGGGTTCAAATTAGAGCTCCATTCCTAAGACAGTTTCCTAGGCCAGCATCCCGGTTTCCCCTAGAAAGGAAAAACCTTATGTATAGGAGGTGTGTGTAGCTGTCTAAATCTTAACTAATAAGACATAATTGAATTTTTACATTCAAAAGATAGCTGGCCAAGGAACAATAAACAGATAAGTACAAAAATAACTCAGTATCAGAATTATTTTGGTACAATGATTGTAGTAAAGAGATTCTCTTTCAGTTAGACCAGTAGTAAAAGAACTTCCCCGTTATTCAGTGAGTGGTTCATTAGGTAAGGTTGCTTGCCAAAGAAAAGAAAACCCTCCAAGATAGGATAGAATCCTTACCTGCATCCATCCAAACAAGACAACAATTCAGTTAGCCTTGGATGTGTTTTACAGGTATCAATGGACCCTATCAATTGTTATCCATGTCCATCTTACAGATTTTATTTACTTTAGACAAGCTAGGTTATTTATTAGAACTTTGTATGATAGCAGTCTTTTACTTATTATATCAAAAATGAGTGTTACCTTCTACCTTTTTTACTGAGCTGTGAAGCCCACCAAGAATCCATATACAATTTAATCATAGTGAGATCTATTTTTTACACCATAGCTTGGTAGCTATGCTTTGCAGTAGTAACCATATACTTACCTTCCTGAGAAACAATATCAAGGTGTCATTGGTATTCCTTTACACACCGAGAGGTCAAGAACGACTTAAACTATTCAAGATGCCCAATGGTATCAAAAAAAGTTAATGTATCATTTCCCTTTTTTGCAACAAAAAATGACAGACTGACCAATCAACAGAGTATCAAAAACTCCATCTACACTAAGTAGACTCATGGGTTACCAACCATAGCTTTTTCCCAAAGCCAAAAGTATCAGCTGCATACTTACCTTCATAATGCCAAGTTATCACGGACTATAGTATCCGGCCCGATTAGAGTATGATGCTTTAAAGTTTCAATTGTCATTGTTACTTTAAAAAACCACTCCATCCCTTATCTGCTATGACATTCCAACGGTGATAAGCCCAAGTGTGGCAACCAGTTTTATCAAAGAAACCAACAGTTTTCGAATCCTGCCAGTCAAGCTCCCTCCCCCCTTGAATATTGAATATCCAAGAGAAAGGTTACAACCAAGGATATCCATAAGCTAACACATCATTATTGACATTTTACTAGGTAGGTAAGATAATCGGTTATTGAAAGAAATATAACCCTTAGCTGCTAGCACAGAGCCTGCTAGAAACTTTCAATCCTTGCAAGTGTTCGACAGAGGTCATTTACCACATGCAAAACAAGGTCAAGACCCAAGCCAACTTTGCAATGGCTCAACACAATTTTGTTTGAAAAAACACACAGCCCTTATCGGCACGTTCAGAGAAACCCCTGCTGCGGCAAACTACCAGGTGCTTATGATAATTAGTGAAATCAACAACCCTTGGCTGCAAGCACAGAGCCCATACCTACTTGCAAGAGGAACCTCAGTCCACGCCAATGTTTCAACAGAAACAGCTACCAACATGAGGTCTCAAGACCCCAGCCAGTCATGTACAGTAGTAAGATCATTTTTAAATAGATGTAACAAGAAACCCTCAGTGGTTTAAGTATGAACACCTGCAACAAACTTATGCTTTGCCCCAATATTACAACCGGTTATTACAAGCGCCAATCTTACAGCTAGTAGTGCTCAACGTGCAGCAGCCATAACAACTAGACGCTATAAACCTGCCATGGCTTGAAATAGAGCTAGTACAACAACCAATATTAAACCACAATCCGCCCTCGTTTTCTACAGCAACTCAGCCTCCCCCTTTTTTTTTATGCATAAGAGGTCTCAAGGTACTAGCTGAACATGTCCAGCACAGTTTTTTAATTTCAATTAACAGTATTTACACCAACCAGCTCTCACTCGGAGCCAACCATGCATAGTACCATATTTGAAAAAAGCTTAGGCAGGTAAAACAAGGCACCTGAGATGTTTGAGCAGCAAGTTCCATCGCTCAACAAGTTCAGATAGTAACAATACAGAGCAGAGAGTAAAAAACCTAATCCAAGGCTAAGTGAGGGCCAAGGTTTGCCATCACCTCTGTTTATATATGTAGGTGTGCACACTTCCAGAGAAGTGGGGATGAATGCACCTGGCCGCCCCTTACTGTGCAAATCCCACGTTCGGCCCGCGATTGCCATTGCCTGGGAAGTCCATACTCATAGAGTAGAAGAGAGTAGATAGGGCCACCTACCCTTTATAATGATACCAAAATTTTCACGCTTTGATTATGCAAGGGCCTAGCCCCACTACAAGGAAAGTATGGCAGAGCAAAGGAAGCTCTATAGTCCCAATAGGGGGGGGGGAAACCGAAGTGGGGGGAGATAGTTGAACTAGAGCAAGCATAGACCATTACTTGTGTGTGTGTGTGTGTGTGTGTGTGTGTGTGTGTGTGTGTGTGTGTGTGTGTGTGTGTGTGTGTGTGTGTGTGTGTGTGTACCCGCCCTAACCCATGCACCACACACAATGGGTCAGTAGTAAAAAACCTAATCCAAGGCTAAGTGAGGGCCAAGGTGTGCCATCACCTCTGTTTATATATGTAGGTGTGCACACTTCCAGAGAAGTGGGGATGAATGCACTTGGCCGCCCCTTATTGTGCAAATCCCACGTTCGGCCCACGATTGCCATTGCCTGGGAAGTCCATACTCATAGAGTAGAAGAGAGTAGATAGGGCCACCTACCCTTTATAATGATACCAAAATTTTCACGCTTCGATTATGCAAGGGCCTAGCCCCACTACAAGGAAATATGGCAGAGCAAAGGAAGCTCTATAGTCCCAATAGGGGGGGAAAAACCGAAGTGGGGGGAGATAGTTGAACTAGAGCAAGCATAGACCATTACTTTTGTGTGTGTGTGTGTGTGTGTGTGTGTGTGTGTGTGTGTGTGTGTGTGTGTGTGTGTGTGTGTGTGTGTACCCGCCCTAACCCATGCACCACACAAAATGGGTCAGTAGTAGGCCCATTGTGTATGGGCCTACTACCTTATAAGAGATATGAGAGTCTCTTTCGGAAACAATAGTCCAAGCCAGTTATGCCTAATGATAGCTTCTATGATAGTGTTTTGGATCTGATTCTAGTTAAATCCGTTATAGCAGTATTTTTTAATTGGTACAGATATCTCTTCCCAAGCCAAGGAAGGTGTAGATGGAGAGTAGCAGATTAAGTAAAGAAGACCAATACATGAGTAAATAGAAGCTTTGTATGGCCTATTGCTATTTCTTTTAATGAAATCCATGTGGGGTAGCTTAAGAAGATCTTTTCTCCAGATAAACCTAAGGTCATATCCACCTGTAGATGGGGAGCAAGGTTGAGAAGACTAGTAATGAGCTTGACCCCTTTAAAGTTAGCATAAGTGGTGAGGTATAGACCAAGTTCATCTGCTTTAAGCTCTTTCAGAATATCATGCATGAGACTACGGAATATATTAAAGGCAATTTGTGCAATCACTATCTACTTAGCTTGTCCACCTAGCCAGGAGCAGATGAGGGACAGATGAAAGTCGACTGGTTTCTCTGGGAATAATAGATCCAAATGGTTGAGGATGTACCATATTGTATGATCAAACCACATGATGCTTGAATCATAGGAAGCTTTGGGATCAAGAAATCTACAAGCACATTTCACGTAGGGGCAGAAGATTTTCCAGATGGACTCAGTGTAGAAATCCGGGTTACTTTTAGCAAATTCCATGTTCCCTTTAGTGCGTATATATAATCCTACATTTGAAGGGCATTTGGAGTGGTCAATGAGATGAAGGTTGAAAGGTGCTTTAATCAGCTCCCCTTTATCCAGGAATTGTCCACCTTTAAGAATCTTGATTTTGCAGTCTTCCACTGTTGAGGCTGGAAGGTTAGCAAGGTACACCCAGGTTTCACTAAGAATAGGAGCCAGGAAGGCTTTGTTTGGCAGAAGCCACAGTTGATGGTCAACTCCGAGGGACTCAATTTCGATTTGTCTTACTTGTAAGACATGAAAAACTTTAGATACTTTTGGTACCATCTCAAGGAGGTTAACATCATTGAGGGAGCACATATTATTTTGAAATTCTTTTACTGCTTCCATTGCTACACTGTCTCTACAGAAGATGCCCCCACTTTGAGGGATGGAGGGGGTATTTGGTGTGCAGACAAATGAGGGGTTAAGCCCACATAATTTTCTAAGGAAGTTAGACAGCTCAGCACCAGAGCAGGAGAACAAGGCAAGCTCTTGCTCATGTTGTGAAGGTAGGACAAGAAGTTGGGTAATGTATTGGGACAACAAGTTAACCCCTTCTAAAGAATCTTTGTCCAATGTAGCCAGAATTTTAACCCAGTCATTAAATGATAACATATGCAAGACAAATAGTTTTTTATCAGAGGCAAATGCCGAATCATAAATAAGTTGTGAAGCATCCAAGCTGCTAATACATCTTAGGACAAGAGAGGAGGCCACAGAGAGGGGCTCCGAGGTTACTTCCAATCCTTGAGAGAGGGCAAGAGTCTGCAAAAACGGTGAGGTAAGGTTTACATTTTCTTGCCATAGTATGTAATACATAATTTGGCTTTCCTAGCTAGGAAAGGTCTAGTTCTAGTAGCCAAGGCATTCTTTGGTTTATGGGCTTTAAGGTAAATCTTAATCAGATTGATAATCTTTGCATGATTCTCAGGGTTGTGATTAGTACTCATGCGAGTTGTCATTCTATAACGTGAGAAATCTTGAAAAGAGGTGACATAAAATTACCAAAGTGTCTAAATAGTAATGTATACTTGGTCCTACAAACCTTCAACCGGCAAAGTCAAAGACGTAGACGTGAGCAGGGAACCAGAAACACAGTCTAAAAGGGGCCACCTAACACCATTCTACCAATAAAAGATTTACAGACTGTGGGTCCAAATTAGAGCTCCATTCCTAAGACAATTTCCTAGGCCAGCATCCCGGTTTCCCCTAGAAAGGAAAAATGTTATGTATAGGATGTGTGTGTAGCTGTTTAAATCTTAACTAATAAGACATAATTGAATTTTTACATTCAAAAGACAGCTGGGCAAGGAACAATGGACAGATAAGTACAAAAATAACTAAGTATCAAAATTATTTAGGTACAATGATTGTAGGAAAGAGATCCTCTTTCAGTTAGACCAGTAGTAAAAGAACTTCCCCGTTCTTCAGTGAGTGCTTCATTAAGTAAGGTTGCTTGCCAAAGAAAAGAAAACCCTTCAAGATAGGATAGAGTCCTTACCTGCATCCATCCAAACAAGACAACAATTCAGTTAGCCTTGGATGTGTTTTACAGGTATCAATGGACCCTATCAATTGTTATCCATGTCCATCTTACATATTTTATTTACTTTAGACAAGCTAGGTTATTTATTAGAACTTTTTATGATAGTAGTCTTTTACTTATTATATCAAAAGATGAGTGTTACCTTCTACCTTTTTTACTGAGCTATGAAGCCCACCAAGAATCCATATACCAATTCAATCATAGTGAGATCTATTGTTTACACCATAGCTTGGTAGCTATGCTTTTCAGTAGTAACCATATACTTACCTTCTTGAGAAACAATATCAAGGTGTCATTGGTATTCCTTTACACACCGAGAGGTCAAGAACGACTTAAACTATTTAAGATGCCCAATGGTATCAAAAAAAGTTAATGTATCATCTCCCTTTTTTGTAACAAAAAATGACAGAATAACCAATCAACAGAGTATCAAAAACTCCATCTATACTAAGTAGACTCATGGGTTACCAACCATAGCTTTTTCCCAAAACCGAAAGTATCAGCTGTATACTTACCTTCAGATTGCCAAGTTATCACGGACTGTAGTATCCGGCCCGATTAGAGTATGATGCTTTAAAGTTTCAACTGTCATTGTTACTTTTAAAAACCACTCCATCCCTTATCTTCTATGACATCCCAACGGTTATAAGCCCAAGTGGGGAAACAAGTGTTATCAAAGAAACCAACAGTTTCTGAATCCTGCCAGTCAAGCTCCCTCCCCCCTTGAATATTGAATATCCAAGAGAAAGGTTACGACTAGGGCAACCCATTAGACACATCATTATCGACATTTTACTAGGTAGGTAAGATAATCGGTTATGGAAAGAAATATAACCCTTAGTTGCTAGCACAGAGCCTGCTAGAAACTTTCAATCCTTGCCAGTGTTCGACAGAGGTCATTTACCACATGCAAAACAAGGTCAAGACCCAAGCCAACTTTGCAATGGCTCAACACAGTTTTGTTTAAAAAAACACACAGCCCGTATCGACAGGTTCAGAGCAACCCCTGCAGCAGCAAATTGCCAGGTGGTTATGATAATTAGTGAAATCAACAACCCTCGACTGAAAGCACAGATCCCATACCTACTTGCAAGAGGAACCTCAGTCCACACCAGTGTTTCAATAGAAACAACTACCAACACGAGGTCTCAAGACCCTAGCCAGTCATGTACAGCAGTAAGATCATTTTTAAATAAATGTAACAAGCAACCCTCAGTGGTTTAAGTACGACCACCTGCAACAAACTTATGCTTAGCCCCAATATTACAACCGGTTATTACAAGCACCAATCTTACAGCTAGTAGTGCAGCAGTGGCTGAAAATAGAGCCATAACAACCAGAAGCTATAAACCTGCCATGGCTTGAAATAGAGCTAGTACAACAACCATTATTAAACCACAATCCGCCCTCGTTTTCTACAGCAACTCAACCTCCCCCTTTTTTTTATGCATAAGAGGTCTCAAGGTACCAGATGAACATGTCCGGCATAGTGTTTTAATTTCAATTAACAGTATTTACACCAACCAGCTCTCACTTGGAGCCAACCATGCATAGTACCATAACTAGAAAAAAGCTTAGGCAGGTAAAACAAAGGCACCTGAGATGTTTGAGCAGCAAGTTCCATCGCTCAACAAGTTCAAATAGTAATGATACAGAGCAAAGAGTAAAAAACCTAATCCAAGGCGAAGTGAGGGCCAAGGTGTGCCCTCACCTTTGTTTATATATGTAGGTGTGCACGTTTCCAGAGAAGTGGGGATGATTGCGCCTGGCCGCCCCTTACTATGCAAATCCCACGTTCGGCCCGCGATTGCCATTGCCTGGGAAGTCCATACTCAGAGAGTAGAAGAAAGTAGACAGGGCCGCCTACCCTTTATAATGATACCAAAATTTTCACGCTTCAATTATGCAAGGGCCTAGCCCCACTACAAGGAAAGTATGGCAGAGCAAAGGAAGCTCTATAGTCCCAATAGGGGGGGAGAAAACCGAAGTGGGGGGAGGTAGTTGAACTAGAGCAAGCATAGACCAGTACTTTAGTGTGTGTGTGTGTGTGTGTGTGTGTGTGTGTGTGTGTGTGTGTGTGTGTGTGTGTGTGTGTGTGTGTGTGTGTGTGTGTGTGTGTGTGTGAGAGAGAGAGAGAGAGAGAGAGTGAGAAATAAATAAATATATGTATGTGTGTATGTATGTATGTATATGTATAGAAGTTTACTAGAATTATGCAAGGTGAAGCTTCACTTTAGCATTCTAAAAGAATAGAATGCAAGTGAAGTCAAGCACTGTAAGTATTCATTTGATATTTTAAAATGGAAATGACATTTAAGGTAAGTCTCCATCATGCCCCTAAAAACAATGAAAGTATGCCTAGCTGAACTCAACACTAAGGCTTCTTTTAGAAAGCCAATAATAAAGTTACATAATACATGAGTCTTCTCATGAATGATGGTTACAAAGGGTCACACCAATACACTCTCTCTTTTTGTACAAAGACTATAACAAGGAAACTAATTGGAACTATGCTCTTGGTCTAGAAATAGACCAATTGGAGTTTGGTCTATTATATGCTCCACCTGACGTCAAGTTATTGAACTTTTTTTCTCTATGCATCCTCAAGACATCTCCATGAAATCAAAGATTATTAATAAAAATTGAATCACCCAAAGTTAGTTACATGGATTGTCAATAGTAAAGATACCTTCATTCTACTTTGCTAGATGAAGAACACCATGGTCATTAAGAAATTTGCTTATGAATGCCCTTGCAAAATGAGCCTTTCAATTAACTCCCTTGCAACCTAATTTGTTTGCAAGAGAAATCCATCGTGTAGGCTTAATTATGCTTATTACAAGTTTTGCTTCCATCCTCAATACATCTTGAACCGATGTTTTTCCTTCTCTAGAACTATAGAGTAGCTTCATATTACTCCTTGTACTTCTCGTTGCTCGTTTATCTAAGATTGTTGTTATGATATACCTATTTTGTTAGTGGAATTCTACCCACACTAAAAATCATTTGTGACCATTTTAAATTTTTGTCTTGCCACTGATTGGAGGCATTCCTAACAATGTTAAATAATGGATGACCATCAATCACAAGATCTAGACCATAGCAATTAGATCCAATGATTGTACACACATCATCCACGTCATTGAGACACATTAAGGCAGCATGAGAGTATCATCATCCTTCATATCAACATCAAAATTTGATGGAAAGATGCAATTATTAGCAGGAGATTTGTATGGATAGTCATCAATCAACACTATTCTTGTAAGTTGTTGGATCACACCCAAAGCATTTACACAATTTAGCTATTTGCTTGAGCATTGCCTCCACCCCTAGGTTATCTAGTCTAAAAGAAATTATTTTTGCTATAGGTGTAACATCCATATTTACCCAAACAACAAAGAAAGGAATAATTACTCCCACCTTCTTAAGAAATCATGTGACCATTCATTCGATGAATATTATAGTCATTTGCATTTAACCAAATCCCAAAGTTGCATTGATTTACAAGGGTTTGCAGGGCCCTTAGGGATATAGAATAATATATATATTCTTTACATACATACTGGATGTATGCATTCTTGATGGTTAAAGTACATGCTTTAGAAAAAATCCATTCAAATATAGTATCATGATCATCACTGACCTTGAAGATATTGCTTGATTTGTTTAGTTGGCAGTGTCAATGTCATCAATAATATTTTGTTTAGAAGCTTAACTAAGATGGAGAAAATTTGTCTTGTTCTTCATCCATGTCCAATTTACTTCCTTCTAACCACCCCAAATCGAGTGTTCACAATAAAACAATAGATTTATAGCTTTCCAAGTATGCAGCAAAAACTCAAAAGAAATTTGAAAGCAATAAGATTTACTAGTATCTTTTAATACAAAGAAAGAATGGTCCTTGGACCATTCTTTTTGTCATAAGATATCTTTACACTCATTCTTTTATTGCAAGTAAAGAATGGCCTAAAGAGCACGGATGGAAAAGTAGATCCCTTCTTCAACAGTCTGAATGCAACCTCTTTCTAGTAGCTAGAAATTGTCTTTAAATGATCCTTTAAATGCATATTGAAAGTTCACTATAAGTTTTATATGTACTTGAGGAATGAATTTTTAACATTCAATACAACGTTGTGAGCGGGATGAAAACACACACAACGCCTCTATAACGACCCGACACACACTCTTGGGAAGATACACACACACACTATGGGGCACCACTCGGCTTACACAACACACCTGGCCGAGACAGGGAACACACCTCTGGAGTGAGAGGAAAGAGACTATCCACTTGCTCACTCCACACAAACACACACACACACACACACACCCAAAAAAATCAGCTCAAAAGAGGAGAATTTCTGATGTTTAGATACAATTGATCTTAGGCCAACACCAATGGGGAAAATAGTTTACACAGTATTTGAGAAATACACCAGATACAACCACAAAGTTAAGCAAAGGCTTCACTCACCAGAGAAGATTACACAGAAAAAAAGCAGAAAAAGAGTGAGGAATTTGGAAAAATGGACAGCGCCATCGCGTCTGGAACGGCCCAAAACCCCAGTCTACAATGTCACAGTGCTCAAATCCGACCTCCGATGAGCAGTTTACGGCCAAAACAGGCTCCAAAAACCCCAAAAAACACACTTGCGGCTGTTTCTCCTCTATTCTCCACGTTTTTTCTGGTCTTCTCTCTGTTTTTTCAGTTCCCACACTTAGCTTTATTAGTTGGGCACCCGTGGCCTTTTAGATGACCTCAAACGGACCCCGAACAGGCCAAAAACTGACCTCGCAGTGCATAGTTGTCACCTTTTTGCATCATCCGCACACCTGGCACTCAGTTTTTCCAAATAATGCATCCCGCAACCACGTGAAGTGGCCCCAAAAAGTGGTCCTCATGATGACCTTTCTGCATAAGTATCACAAGAAAACACCCACGTCATGTCCATACTTCTCCGCGTGCAAGTATTGACCCCGTTCGACCTCCTGACGCCACTCGATGCCATCTGACGCACCTACTTACCTCATGTCGTCGGCCTGCGGATACCTTCCTCGAGAATTTTTACGCGCTACCAAATCCTCCTTATTGTAGAAAAAACACACTGGTACTGATAATAGTGAAAATCGCTGCACTATGTACACCCTGTCCTACCTGTACACACATGGGCCCCACGTAACCACCTGGCTATGGAAATTGGGTAATCCTTTATTCGATGCACCATGCATGTGTATGTACATATGCGCAATCCCTTGCTCAAAAAAACTCTTGACATAATTTGCCCATCCCCTAGCCTGCTAGATCATTCATGATCAGCAGCGGCAAAGAGAGATATGAGACTCGCCGCATCACAGGTCTCCTCATCCCTCACCAACACTGCTTGATCCACAGACAGCTCATCTTGCTCCACCATCATCAATCTAGCATGATACAATTTAAGACGCAATCCATTTACCCTTGACTTATGTAGAGCACCATCCAGGTTAGCCAGCTGATATGTGCCATTTGGAAAACACTCCACTACCTTGAAAGGGCCTTCCCACTTAATTTGAAACTTCTTTTGGAAGGTGTTATCCAGCTTATTGTTGTAGCGCAAAACCAAGTCATGTTTCTTGATACCCTTACTTTTGACCTTTTCATTTATCTTTGTCAAAGCCTTATCTTGCATCTGCCCATAATGCTCCAATGCGCTCATCCTATCCAACTGGACCTCTTGTAACTGCAAGAGCCTCTCTTTGAATGCATTACTAGGCGGCCCAAGAAACTTCTCTAACATCTTGACCGTAGGCACTTGACCGTAGGCAACTCTACTTCCACAAGCAATAGTGCTTCCTTTCCATACACCAAATGAAATGGAGTAAACCCTGTACCTGTCTTCACCGAAGTACGGTAAGCCCATAATGCACTAGGCAATTCCAAATCCCAATTCTTTCCTTGGTGCTCTGTCACTTTGGAAAGAATTTGTACCAAATCACCATTGAATCTTTCATTTAAGCCATTACACTGCGGGTAATAAGGAGTGGTATGCTGATGCCTAATCTTCATCTTTGCACATAAAAAATCTAGCAGTTTAGCTCTAAAGCCAGGCCCCTTATCTGAAAGTAGCTCCAGTGGCACCCCAAACTTGCAACATATTTCATCATACACAAATTTTGCCACATCCTTTGCAGTGATCTGTTTTACTGCTATAGCCTCTGCCCATCTAGAGAGATAGTCCACTGCCGTCAAAATATAGCTTTTGCCCCTGCTTGTGATAGGTAACGGGCCTATTGCATCAATCCCCCACTTTTCAAGCACATCAAACTCCATAATGGTTTTTCGTAGCTCTGGCTTCAACACTCTCTTCCCAAATGCTTGACACCTATTGCAAGACCTACAACAATGGTGAACATCCTTGTGCAAACTAGGCCATACATACCCCTCTTGCAAAATCTTATGCAAGGTGATCTTTAGAGCAAAATGGCCACCACATGCGCCTTCGTGATTCTCTTCCAACACTCTGTAAAGCTCCTCCCGCCAAGGTACACGTCTCAACACGAGATCAGCCCCTTTCATGTATAAGACATCACCAATCAATTTGTACCTGTATGCTCTACGCACAAAGCCATACTTCTTAGACTTCTGAATCTCCTTTGGAATGATTCCTGCTAGCAAAACTCCTCTTCTTGAGCCAAACTTTCCCGGCCATGATAAAGAGGTAAAGTGATCCTCAACACAAATAGCTCCCCAATCATGCATTGAGCTGCTTCATGTGCCTCTCCATTTAGAGCACGTTCAATGTGTCTGATGATCCATGCTTCGAACTTTTTTAACAAGCCTTTAATTTTGAAGCACATTTCCTTCAATGAGTGATTTGTGGCACTTCTTCAACTACCTTTCTCACCACCTCTTCCTTAACAATAAGGGGATTCTCCTTGTAGGTCAAAAAATCAGCTAGGGTAGCCCTTGTACTATCTTCCACTAGAAAAGAGAACTCAAACTCTTGCAGCTCAATTACCCATTTCTTTACCACATTTGACATGTTAGTACCATTAATTAACTGTGGCAAAAAGGCATAACTCGTCAAGAAAACAAAAGGCCGTGGTAGTAAGTAATGACGAAATCGTCGACAAGTAAATATTACATTGGCCATCACTAGCTCTACTTCCGAGAACTTTCTCTCCGCTACCAACTTCACTCAGCTTGCACAATACACTGGCCTCATATAATGGCTGCCCTTCCCCTTTTGCAATAGCATGGCTCCAATGGCATCATCCCCTACTGATGGATTTACATAAAACACTTTCTCCCAATCAGGATCCTGCATGGCTGACAACCCCCCTAACACCTCTTTCACCTCTTGAAACACTTCTTCACACTTGTCATCCCACTGCAATGGATCATGCTTTTCCACTTGCTGTAAAGGATAAAGAAGCTGCGAAGACAATGGAATAAACCGTGCCATGTACTTCACTTTGTGTATAAAAGTTGCCAATTGCTTCGTACTCGTAGGTGATGGAAGAAGAATAATAGACTTAACCTTATCTGGATCAGCCTCAATGCCATTTTCTGACACCATATGGCCCAATAACTTCACCCTTGGCTGTGCTAGATGACATTTCTTTGGATTTAGTTGTCCTCCACATTCATCATATCGAGCCAATACTATCTGCAGCTTCTCATGGTGTTCAGCCCTACTGCTATAAACACAGAAGTCATCCATAAAAGCTTTAACACAACTACCAATGAATGGTTCCAACACCCAATTTGCTCTCTCTTGATAGAAGGAAGGTCCATTTGACAACCCAAATGGCAATACTGTGTAGCAATAGCAGCCCCATGGCGTAATAAAAGTGGTCTTTGTGCGGTCTTTAAGAGCAATCTTCAATTGAAAATAGCCTGAAAAACCATCACACACACTGTACCTCTCATAACCTGCCACTGAATCCAAGATCTGATCGATGAATGGAAGAGGATATGGGTTCTTCTTAGTGGCTGCATTTAAGGGTTTAAAATCTACACAAATTCTCCACTTCCCATCCTTCTTTGGACTGACTACAACTGGACTCACCCATTTTGTGGTCTCCATAGGGACTATGAACCCTGCCTTCAACAACTTGTCCACCTCTTCTCGCAAGGCTTCCATTTTCTCTTGACCCATCCTTCTTAGCCTTTGCCGCACTGGCTTAGCACCTTCTTTCAGCTCTATATGCATCTCTTCGCCCTTGAACCCTCTGATCTCTTCATATGAAGTAATGAACAAATCAGGAAAACTAGCCAGCATGTGCAAATAAATATCCTTCTCCATAGCTGAGAAGTCTCCACTGATCATTTGTGTCATCAATTCCTACTTCTTTGACAACTCAACCTTGGTTTGCATCAGCCCTTCAATCACTTCATAAGGCCCTTCACTTTCATCTTCAACCTCATTCGCAAATGCAACTAAACCAAACTCCTGGATTTCTTTGTCCATCAAAGAAATGCAACATCAGCATCCTCATCACTGCTGGTAGTTCTATCACTGTCCTCATCTGTCACCATGGAAGAGTCTTCATCACTAGACTCATCCTCATCTTCATAAAGCTCCTCTAATCGTTTCCTTGTGTCCATATTATAAAGCTTCTTGGTACCTGTCTTTCCATAGAGGCTAATCGTACCATGTCTCCAATCTTGAACAGCTCCCACTGCACGTAACCATGGTCTGCCCAGTATAATAGGATATGCTCCCAACCCTGCTGGCATCACATGAAAATCAACCACTGCCTTTGCATCATATGCCTCCACTTCTAAGCTCTTTACAACACCCAAGCATTTTACTTTCTGATGGTTTGCCAATCTAATCCGGAAACCTGACACCCCAGCCACTGTGAGAACCATCTTCTCAACGCATGAGTGTGTTATGACGCATATTTGGGCTCTGCCATCCACATAACCTTGTCCCAAATTTTTCCTTTTATGCCACACATCTACTATTGGACAAATGTCTAGTAGCTCATCCATTGCCAACACCTTCACTGAACCTCTCTCTGGCTCTTTCTCCATTGGGTTAACCATCATCTTCCACTGTCGCTTTAGCTTAGGCACCATCTCTATAAGCTGCCCAAAAGTAACATCTGCCTTCCTGCTCGTCAGATCCTCCTTCAAGTCATAGCTTAATTGCCCATCCCGTAGTGGAAAATCTGAAACATGAAACTTTCGACGAGCTCTCCTTTTCCTCTTGGCCTTGACATCCTCGCTTTCATGGCTCTTTCCTTTCTTCTTACTAGGACCTGGGGTACTTCTTCCTTCCTTATCCTCTGTGGTCCTCTTCCCAATAGGCATCACTAATGTATCCTCTAGCTTTGATGCCTTCTCCAAGGTGACTACACTTAGCACTTTTGTCTTTTCCTTTTCCTCTTGGGTTAATCCACTGGTTCCTTCATCTCCCTTAATTTGGATGCCATAATCATTTGACCTAGTTAACACCTGTCTTGGCAATGGATACATGTCTCCCCCCATCCTTGGTGGCTTATCACATTGCGGGCTGATGTGACCAACTCTCCACAATTGTAACATGTGGGCGTCTGCCTCCAAAACCTACCATTGCTTTGTCCAACACCATTCCTAGGTCTTTCTTCACCTCCTGGATGATTTGCATACCTCCCTCGACCTCGATTATTTCCCACTTGACCTAGCATGTTTAGGCTGATATTCTTCATTAAATCTACCACTTGCCTCATGTCTTGCCTTAGCCCATCATCTTGCACTGCTGAAGTGACCACTGCTGGCATAACTTGAGGAGTAACAACAACCACTGGTTCATGATGAACCCCTGGCATGCGACCTTGTAAAGAGTCAATAGGCTAAAATTCAGACCTCATGGGCAAAGACTCCATCCCTAACTGGCTCATTTTCCTTAACTTCCACTCTTTGTTCCTTGCTACCTCCAATGCATCTTCATATGTCCTAGGCTTCTTTAGCTCCACTCTCCAACGTATATTCTCCCAAAGACCAGCCAAGAACCTATCCTTCTTCATCATGTCAGGCGGGGGTACGTGTGGTGCTAAGGCCTTGCACATTCGCTCCCATGCCAATGAAAACTTACGTATGTACGCATCTACTGGCTCACCTTCCTTTTGCACCAAAGCCTATACTTCTTGCCACACTTTGTCAGGATCTTCTATCTTCACAAACTCCACTTCCAACCCATGTCGTAGATTGTCCCAACTCAATCTTACAGGTGGATCCGCTACACGCAACTCCTCTTCAAATGCTTTGGACCAAACTCGTGCATAACTCTTCAAACAAATTTGGAGAACACGTAACATCTGCGCAGGGTCATGAATCTGGTTGCTAATGCAGGCAACCTCCATCTTTTCCAGAAAGTCTTCCACATCTTCATCACTTCTTCCATGAAACTCCGGATAAGAGAAAGCCATGGCTACCCAAGTTTCAATGCTTTGAGAACCCCTTTGAACACACGTGTAAGAACCCAAAACTTTTACTGACTCAATTCCCAGAAACTTCAATGGAGCTCAACTTTAGATAAGGACAAACACATGCACATCAAATGAGTTTTCATAGTTGATCATCGGAATTACAACAGGCAAAGGACATTCCAGGATCTCTCTTAATCTTCTTGGCCCAAACATAAAGACTATACGTTGCTAGAAAAAAATCTTCCTGGACACATGAACATTTATCTGGATTCTTTGAGTTAAATGAAATGGAGTGAATTGAGGGCCATTTCGATCATCCATTAAAGCCAACCATGCAGCTCCCAAGAACTCACATCTGACTTATCCTCTGATTTTGCCAGAATTTCAGCAGCATAACAGTATAAATGCCTTAAAAGACAAAAAGACCAGCCATCATATCTTGGAAAAATTTTGACAGAGTTTCCCCAGAAGTAGAGCAGTGTGAACCCAAAATATAGACTGTATATGTATGCATAAACTGTCAACAATAGAACCCGAGCATCAAATAGGACTCACTAGTACATAGCCTATGGCGAGGTCACGAAAAGGGTGCTCCAACTACCTGTATCACCGAAAAGATCTCCACATTTGAGAATCCCCCAGCTCAATAAAACCTCACACTATCGACCCTCACACGAAGGCTAATGCAAATCGCGTATAGTCAAGTCTCAGAAATGACTATCTTCCAGACCAAGTCTCAAAAATGGTTGGGACTGCCAAATAAAACCATATATGGCTCCACAAAGGCGTACCATGGCAGTTTCCACAAGTAACGTACAATCCAGGAGACAATGCGCTCAAATAGGCGCCAAGTGATGCATACCCACAACAACTGCAAGTGACATCACTGCTAGTATATCACTATACTCCAACTACCTGTACGTGTGTGAATCACCTGTACCTATAACCTGTAACCTGTAACCTGTAACCTGTAGCCCCGAATCTCGAAGCTTGAAGCTCGAAGCAGAAGGTACTCGAAGAAGATCCTCCGTGGGGGCGCCAAAAGAATGTGAGCGGGATGAAAACACACACAGCGCCTCTATAACGACCCGACACACACTCTTGGGAAGATACACACACACACTATGGGGCTCCACTCGGCTTACACAACACACTTGGCCGAGACAGGGAACACGCCTCTGGAGTTAGAGGAAAGAGACTATCCACTTGCTCACTCCACACAAACACACACACACACACACCCAAAAAACTCAGCTCAAAAGAGGATAATTTCTGATGTTTAGATACAATTGATCTTGGGCCAACACCAATGGGGCAAATAGTTTACACAGTATTTGAGAAATACACCAGATACAACCACAAAGTTAAGCAAAGGCTTCACTCACCGGAGAAGATTACACAGAAAAAAAGCAAAAAAAGAGTGAGGGATTTGGAAAAATGGACAGCGCCATCGCGTCCGGAACGGCCCAAAACCCCAATCTACAATGTCACAGTGCTCAAATCCGACCTCGGATGAGCAGTTTACGGCCAAAACAGGCTCCAAAAATCCCAAAAAAACACACTTGCAGCTGTTTCTCCTCTATTCTCCACGTTTTTTCTGGTCTTCTCTCTGTTTTTTCAGTTCCCACACTTAGCTTTATTAGTTGGGCACCCGTGGCCTTTTAGATGACCTCAAACGGACCCCGAACAGGCCAAAAACTGACCTCGCAGTGCATAGTTGTCACCTTTTTGCATCATCCACACACCTGGCACTCAGTTTTTCCAAATAATGCATCCCGCAACCACGTGAAGTGGCCCCAAAAAGTGGTCCTCATGATGACCTTTCTGCATAAGTATCACAAGAAAACACCCACGTTGTGTCCATACTTCTCCGCGTGCAAGTATTGACCCCGTTCGACCTCCTGACGCCACTCGATGCCATCTGACGCACCTGCTTACCTCATGTTGTCGGCCCGCGGATAGCTTCCTCGAGAAGTTTTACGCGCTACCAACTCCTCCTTATTGTAGAAAAAACACACTGGTACTGATAATAGTGAAAATCGTTGCACTATGTACACCCTGTCCTACCTGTACACACGTGGGCCCCACGTAACCACCTAGCTATGGAAATTGGGTAATCCTTTATTCGATGCACCATGCATGTGTATGTACATATGCACAATCCCTTGCTCAAAAAAACTCCTGACAACATCATGCGTTCGTTCTAGGCATCATGAGTTTCAAAAAATGGACAAAGTACTACTTAAGAAATTAACAAGAGGAAAGAAACTAAAGACATTGTTTTCAAGTCATGCGGTCCTAGGACCATTCTTTCAATGAATGATCGTATTTCTCCAAATGATCCAAGAGAAGAGATGAGACACATAAATTCTTTTTGAAAAAAAATGCTAGAACACTTTTGTATATGCAAGAATTTTCTCAATCATTTCAAGCTATTAAACGCATTTTCCAAAAAAGGTTCATCTAATTCATAGTATGGAAATTTCATTATATTTTTTTGCGTTATTCCTTTATGTATCCCTCCTTAACAAGGATCTTCTAAAATTGTTGCTAATTTAAGCCTTGTGTAATATGGAAACTCAATTGAATCAAAGACAGAAAATAAATATAAATGAATAAAAGAGAATACCTAAATGAAATAAGCATTAAAGTAATTGATTTATCAAAAAAACATTGAGAATGATGTGTAAAACACGAACACCACATTGCTTAAATCACAATAATAATAAAAAAGTTAAGCTTTAGAGTACTTGAATCTATAGTTAAGTTGTTAATTTGAAAGTGCGAGGTCCCCACCCCGTCACCATATCCGCTTGGCAACTAGAGGATACATGAGAGGTCACTAAGCCCTAATCATTTTAAAAAAACATAGCCAACATAGTATAGATTCCAATGGACACGCTCTTGTCATAAGGTAACTCGAGTCTAAGCCATTAGATAGGTTTCCTAGTCCTATCTCACAAAGGAAGCATGCACTCGCAAAAATATTTAAACACTCCTAGATCTCGTCTTTCAAAAGAGAGAAACTCAAATGCCTTTTTTCCCATAGCTTTCAGAGGCATGAACATTTAAGAGTTCTCGGCTCTTGGTGCAATGAGATTCTAATTTTCCTTTTTCTAAACGAATAGGGAGCGGAGAGTTTCTTGACTAATTGAGACTTTCCATCCATTGACATAGAAACCTGAGCCAATCCCCACTTTCACCTCCACACTCACACTTTAATCTTGTTCTCTAATTACTACCACATGGTTGTTCATAACACAAAGTTCTCTTTATAATAATTCCCATCACAAGTTGATTTAAACAACCCTTAAAAATGGTAAAAATTGGCACCAAGATAATATTTCCTAGGAAAAACTTGACATACAACACTACTTCATAATTATTCCAATACTCCAAAATTGTAGAAACTTCTTTCGGTAGATGTTCACTCCACCCATTGGTCATTGGCTTCCCATACAACCAATAAGTGCTACAACTCCTGGAGTAACCCTCCGGGTGAGTCGCATTATATGTTCATAGAAATGAACTAAGATATGTCCATAGAAACGAATTAGGTTGCCTCATAAAAATGGGTCAACATTGTACTTTTAGAAATGCACAACTCCTGCATAGAAACACAAGCTACCTCCTTGTGAGATCAAACGGGAGTTCATACTAGATCCATATTGGAATAAATTGAAGTAAGGTTCAAATGGTCCTTCCTAAACATTATTTCCTACTTTAGATAGTATATCATCAAGTAATTATTTTCTAATAATTCAAACTTAAGAAAATTACAAGCTCAAAAGACGTAGTTTCCAATAAGGAGTGACTCTATACTTTTAGGGTGATTTTTCCTTCCTCGGTGCAATTAGATTCTAATTTCTCCTTTTCTAAATGAATAGGGAGCAAAGAGTTTTTTGACTAATGAAGACGACCCATCCATTGACCTGGCAACCTAATCCAGTCCCCACTTTCCACCCTCACGCTCACACTGTAATCTTGTTTTCTAATTACTACCGCATGGTTGTTCATAACACAAAGTTCTTTTATTATAGTTTCCATCACAAGTTCATTTAAACAGCCCTTCAGACAGTAAAAATAGACACCAAGGCAATCTGTCCTAGTAAAAACTCAACATACAACACTACTTTATAATCATTTCAATACTCCTCTATTATAGCAACTTCTTTCGACGGATGGTCACTCCATCCGTTGTCATTGGGTGCCTGTACAACCAATAAATGATACACCCCCTAGAGTAATAACCCTCTAGGCGAGTCACATTATATGTCCATAGAAATGAGCTAAGTTGTCTCATAGAAATGGGTCAATGGCATACATAGAAATGCAAAGCTCCTATGTAGAAACACAAGCTACCTCCCTGTGATCAAAGGGGATTTCACACTAAATTGATATTAGAATAAAGTGAAGTAAGTATGAGAGAGTCCTTCCTAAACAAACATTCTTTCCTACTTCAAACAACATATCATCAAACAATTCCTTCCTAATAATTCAAACTTAAGAAAATACCAAGTTCGAGTGACGTAGTTTCCAATTAAGAGTGACCCAATATTTTTAGGGTAATTTTTGCTTCCTAATTACTGGTGATGCAATGAAATTTAAATAATTGAAAAGTTTTTATGCATTCTCATGAGTGATGGCATTGCCTCGTGAGATGATTGGCACTTCTTTATTCATAGAGGCCTTCCCTTTGCCTTTTCAATCATTGGTTTCAGCCTCATGATTGTGCAAACCACCAAAACGAGTTCTTTTGGGTGTCATTCTCACTACTAATTACTTGATTAACTTGAGAATTTATAAGCTAATGTTTAAAAAAACCAATGGAATTAAGGTAAATGATTGCAAATGCTTTAATACCAACAATATATGGTCAAGTCACACATTGCTCAAAACATAGATTATGCTTAATCTTGCTATAGACTTATCATAAATATACACTATTACTAATACACTAATCTCATTTCCTCACATTCATGGATGACTATGGTGGATCCTTACTGAGCTTGATGCATAAACAAAGTTTAGGTTATGAATTACACTATCATCCTATATAAGTAGTTGATTATTTAGTTTTCAATTTCTTTCCTTGATTTTCAATGAAAAGTGAACAAGACGCGTGTGTATACCAGCACATAGGAGAGCATATAGAGCAGCACAACCTTGATTGCACAAGTAAAACTCTTTCTTTGGATTGATGTCATCTTGCATGCATATAGAGGAATCATAGTATAGAATTATGATAAGTATAACTTTTGTTGTTCCCAACTAGCTTTAGACAAAGAAGAATAAGAAATGAGAGTAGTATTTTGGGAGTTTCTCAGGAAGAGAAGAGAAATTTTATGTAGAAGTGAATTGATGCAACAAAATACATTACCATAAGGTGCCTAGGATTTATTCCTCTCACAAGGCTTTGAAGTTACTTCACCACTAAACTGCCATACCAACAAAATTTCCTTGTATTCATTGTGTGTGTAATACATGAGATAAGGGCCTTATATAGATTCTAGCAAGTTGGGACCCTGCTTAAGATGGCCCCTTGCTTCCCAAGCTAGCCCCCAGCTTCATAGGGCACCCCTCTTTCTATTCTCACATGTAGAGGTATCCTAACCTCACTTTCTTACCAAAAAAGGTCAAAAATACCCATTCCCTAAGCCTTCCATGCCAAATTTGAGTGCTACACCTCATGTAACCCCATGTTTAGAGTCATTCTTTCCAAATCACATGGGTCCATGTCTATGGGTCAATTTATGGGCATCATTGGACATCCATACACATGCACAGACACGCCCATGCACATGCATCATAACTCGTGATCGTGCAAACCACCAAAACGCGTTCTCTTGGGTGCCATTCTCACTATTAATTACATAATTATTTTGAGACCTTGTAAGCTAATGTGTAAAGAAACCAATGGAAGTAAGGTGAATGCTTGCAAGGGCCAAAACATGTATTGGTGGTACCAAAAAGGGGTGTCTTAGACACTTCTTTGGTAGCACTTTACAAGCCCCATCTTCATGTGTTACATGTAAAATAAACTAGCATGTTATATATCATTGGATAGATTTTTTCATGTAGAATCTAAAAGCATAAAGTCCAACAAGTTTTGAGTTTTTTTGCAAAAAAATTACCGGTCCCACTTTTTTTAAAGGGTACCACCAAAAGGTGCAAAAAGTGGTACCACCAATAAATGCTTTTACCCTCAAATGTTTTAATACCAATAATAAATGGTCATGTCACACATTTCTCAAAACATATATTTTGTTTAATCCTTCCATAGACTTATGATAGATATAGAATATTACTCATACAATAATCTTATTTCCTCACATTCATGGATGACCATGGCATATTCTCACCAAGCTTGATGCATACACAAAGTTTAGGTTATGAATTACACTATCAACCTATATAAGTAGTTGACTATTTTGTTTTAAATTCTTTTCCTCAATTTTCAATAAAAAATGAACAAGACGGGTGCATATACCAACACAAAGGAGTGCATATAGAGCATCACAACCTTGATTGCACAAGTAAAAATCTAGCTTTCAATTGATTCCATCTTGCATGCATACAGAGGAATCATAGTATAGAATTATAATAAGTAGAATTTCTGTTGTTCCCAAATGGCTTTAGATAAATAAGAACAAAAAAGGATATTAGTATTTTGGGAATTTCTTGAGAAGAGAGGAGAAATTTGACATAGAAGTGAATTGATGCAACAAAGTACATTACCATAAGGTGCCTAGGATTTATTGGTCTCGCAACGCTTTGAAGTTGCTTCACCAATGAATGGCCACAAACATCCGAATTTCCTTGTCTTCAGTGTGTGTGCAATATGTGAGAGAAATTGTCTTTATATAGATTCTAGCAAGTTGGGGCCCCTTGCTTCCCAAGCTAGCCCCTAGCTTCATAGGGTGCCCCCTCTTGCTATTCTCACATGTAGAGGTGTTCTAACCTCATTTTCTTGCCAAGAAAGGTCAAAAGTACCCATTCCCTAAGCCTTCCATGCCAACTTTGGGTGCCACCTCGTGTAACCCCATGTTTAGAGTCATTATTTCCAAAAAAATATGGGTCCATGGCTATGGGTTAATTTATGGACACCCATGGACATCCATACACATGTGCATGCACATGCACACACATAAATACCCAGGGTGAGATTAGCTTATCACACTTCAATTTTGAAGATTTATTTTTAAAGACGAGCTTCAGGATGAGGAGCTAAAGCGTCAGATGCACACACCTCTTATATTTGGCAGTTTTTGGAGCAGATAGCTATGTGTTGGAATTAGGGTTGCAAGAAAACACACACAGCTTGGAGAAGACGAAGGAAGCTCAAGACACACAATATTGAGTGTATTACTTAGTGTGCAATGGAAAGATAGATATCCCTAGAGTGATGGGTGTATATACAATGCATGGGGGAAAAAACCTCCTAAAGAGGGGAAAAATGCCCCAGCGGTCCTAGTGTGTTCACACATGAAAGGACATAGGGAGATAGACATGCCAATAACAACCCAACCATACCTATATATAGGCCCTTGGCCCTCCTATATATAGCCCCTGTACCGCATGTGTATCTATCGGCCCTTGGCCAGGGCCGTGTCCTCCTATAGTCCTACCCTTGGCATGACATTACTCCCCCCTTGGAGAAGCGTTTTTGTCCGCGAAAACAAAAGTAGTAGGATCTTCATAAGAACACTAATGTTTTCCAAAGTGGTATCTGTCATGGATCCATCTGTTTGTTTGATCAAAACACGGTATAGTAGGAGGTTCAATGAAATCAAGAGTAACATCGTGATTTTGCACATTGTTGTCCTTTTGGAACCATCTAGTGTGTAGACTCCATTTAGAATGCACATGAGCATGCTTTAACGTGTTATCACAACAAAGATGTACCTGAAACGAGTACCGCTTTTCACTTTTCGTAAAAGTAACTTGCTGACATAACTCATCAGCCAAGTATAAGTCATTGACTTGTTCTCAAATTTCATCAGTAAACAACCCCACCATAACTAGTGTTCAAAGTTGAGAACCTGATTTAAACATGAAGAGACTAAACCTAATCGCAAACATACTTTATATGATAGTAAGTAAAGTCCAAGTAGAGCAATAAATGCTTTATTAATTGAAGTGCTTGGTGCTAATGTACGCACTTTGCATATCCTTTAGCCCAAGATTACACTTTGTAATCTGACTATCCCCTTGGATAACTGACAGTACTGAGGTGTGTTTCCCCATGGTTTACAGACAGTCTTCCCAGATGACTGGTAAATGGGAATCACAATATCGTATAACCTTGTTGAGGAATCATCAATTCCTGGAATAAATATCGTGGTTAACTTGAAAATCCACAAACACCGAAACCGAGTCATGACCTCTATTGGGATTAGTAGTCTATTGGTGATTAGTAGACCCAAAAGTAATCTCATAGAGATACTGCACATAGAGTGCAAAATGCTTCATAAGCAACAACTTGATGAATATGCATGCTAAACACTAGGGCCCATACCACCTAGTGTGCATGCCTTTAGCGCAAAACAGATCCGAACCTATATATCCGTGATCATCCACAATACTTATGGCAAATGTGATGCTCCTAGCACACATTAAAGAGGAATGTAAATAGTTCTAAAAAGAAACTAAATACTTTCAATTGCAATCATTTGCAAGGGTTGTTGAAACATTTGAACCATAAAAGAAGGTGAAACAGTGATCACTTCTAAGTACAAACAATGAAACTTTTTCATTAACAACTCATATCCTTTCTATGTGTAAAACAACCATCTATAATGTTTTTTAGTAGCACTTGTACCTTAACAAGTCATTCTAAGTATCCGACAATTTTTGGCCACTGAAATTGCTCCTCATACGTCATGCTGAAAATGGTCTAGAAAACAGATTGGACCAGCACCTAGGGACTTTTTTGTGACACATAATTGGAATAGGGGGCGCCAGTCTACAATGGGAGTGAGAGGGACCCTCATTAGCCTTGCTCCACGTTGGCTAAACCAAACTCCTTGAGTCCTTGGACCATGTTGTATCCCATGTGACAACATGTGCTAATTCGAATCCTACAAATGGATTCATAACAGCATAATGTACATTGGACACTACGGCCCAAAATATTTGTTTCAACATTTTCTTGGCATGGCCCTGGGGATTGAACTGAAAGTTTAGTTACCCGTTTCAAATGCACAGGAGCATGTCTCCCACCTGTGAAAAAACCAAGCAACATTGCACTGGAAACCCTGGGTGCTGCCTTCGCAATCCAAACCCATTGGTTAGAATCTCGGTAGTCAAACCTCTTGGCTTGACCCTTTGTAGGAACTGTTCAACTAGCAGGTAATGATAATCAACATAGTCAACCATGTACAGAATGATTGGAATCAACTTGAAAAGTTGAATTTTCCCGCTACTGCATGGTAAATTGTGGAATTCGTTCCTTGAAAGTATAACGGGCATAGATCAAACTATTATCCTCAATGCCTATGGGAAGGTTTAGCAATCACGCATCGGGTCATACCCCAAAATAGTATGTCCATAGACACTTCGTGGTGCTATAGAAGGAGCAATAAATCAACAAAAGTGAAATACCTAGCTCATATGGACAGCCATGCTGCCTCAACTCATTGCTGCATCGATACTTCCTTGTAGATATCAGCTGCATGTTCGCATTGAAAACATGTAGTTATCGGCATCTGTCTCCTAGGTAACCTACTCCTTGAGTGCTTCTTCCTCAGCCTTAGACAGCTGGACCATGGGCACTTACTCCGCTTCAGTCAATGGGATTTGAAAGTCTTCTTCTCCTCCTAGCCCTTCTGTCGGTTGTGTTTCCATCTCAGCAAAAGAGACTGAGGGAATTTCAATACTTGGTTTCTCAGAGGTACCAGCTCCTTCTTGTGTCTCTGGTTGCCCCTCTCGTAGTAGTTGATTGACTCTTTTTAGCTCTGCTATCTCCTTGAGCGGTTGTTCTTCTCGTTGTGCACGCATTAGTGCAAGGTCTCTTCTCTGTGATTGCTCCAGCTTTAGCTCTAGCTCGAGATCTCTATTCTTCTTTTCCAAAGCCTTATAGACTTCATCCATGCCTTTGATCAAGGCAACCAAAAGATTTTCTCTTATTTGTCGCAAAAATGCTGCCTGATCATTGATCCTTTGCTCTAAATATTGCAGAGATGCATTTGCTACATTGAGCTGCACTTGGATCTTCTGTACTGACAGAGTTGTGGTTAGGAGTTCATTGGTTACTTCTGTCAGTTGTTGATCTCTGGTCTTGCAGGCATCTGTTAACTTGATGAGAAGTTCGCCCAACTCCTCCATTTCTTTTTGTTGCTTCTCTTTGGCTAGCTGGTGTTGTACGGCTTCCGCTTTCAGTTCTTGGACTTGTCTTTGTAGGTCTGAGATGACATTCATCCTGCCATCTAGCTCTCCTTGTAGGGCATCGATGACCATCTCCATCTCTCTAGCCTTAGCACTGTGGCTAAGTGTTGCTGTTCGCAGTTTCTTGGTCATTACCTGCATTTGCTTGGCATATTCATTTACTTGCAGGATGACTTCATCGTTTGTCTCCCATTCTTCAGACTCTGTAGGATACTTCGATGTTTTAGCCTTTTTGTTTTGTGGCTCCTTGGGTGGTTATGTGGTGGTTGCTTATTGTTGCGATGGGGGTTCTACCTCTTCTTGAGGTGTTGCGGCTGCCTCGGTTGCCTTTACTTCTTGAGGCTTCGTGGATGCCTCGGTCGTTTCTTGTTGCGTGGTCATAGATGGTGTGGCCTCTGTTTTTGTTGCTTTGGGCTGCTCAAAACTGGCTACTTCCTGCGGTTCAGGCTCTTTGTCTTTGGCTTCCTCACCCTCATTGGGTCTAGCTGTTGGTGAAGGGGGAGGTCTTGGCATGGGGTGGTCTTCGTGCTCCGTAGCAAGTGATGTGGGCTTTGGAGACATTTCTTCCTGATAGTGCTTGTATCTCCTTGTTTTGTATCCTCTATCTATCTTTGTTGCTCTGCCGCATCTTCTCTTGCTTTCCTCTTAGCTTTGTACAATTTTAGGGCCTCTACTTCTCCGTACATGTGTTCAAGAAAGTCTGTGGGATCCTCTGCTTCTTTCCTTGCAGGGTTCTTAGTTTTGGGACCCCTTATCTCTTTTGGAACCCACTTTGTCGGGTCCTCACCTGCAGCTTGGCGGCTTCTTTCGTAAGTTTGTTTTTCTCTTTCAAACCTCGCCTTTTTCTGATGAGGTTCCTCTTGGTGTGCAGCCACTGCTTTCTTCTTCATCTCTTCTATTCTTTCCCTCCTCTCTTCATTGTCCGAGCTTTCACTGCTATGCGCTTCATGAGAGCTTTTGGCCAATTCTTCATCTGACTTGTAAACTCTCTTTGACAACCGTGTGGTTCTTGGAGAAGGAAGGCTGTGCAAACACAATCCATGTGTTCTGATCTCAGGCTAGCAGTAAATTGTCAGCCATGCCAATAGCATGGTATGCTATTCTTGTCAGTACTTTAGGCGCACCTAGATAGATGATTTTACCTTCTTTCTTGGTGCCCTTCAGCGTTGTCAACACATACTACACATGATCAATCGGTTTATTGGTTGTCGACTTCAACACTTGGGTGAAGGTAGTCACAACTGCATGATTTGGTATGGTGTACCGTGGCAGTCTCTTTGCCAAAAAATGGAAGTGCTGATGATACAAACGTGATGGTTCTTTCACTTGCCTTTGGATGAGGTCGGCAAAGGTTGCAGCAGTAGTCTCCTTGGTGAATGTGCCTACTGTCTTCCTGTCTCGGGCCCGCATTGTCATCCCTTCAATCGGCAACTTCAGTGCCTCATCCACAATTTCCTTTGTGATTACTGCTTCGACCTTCTGCCCTTGTTGTTCAGTGATTTGGGCTGATCCATCCTCTTTAATTCTAGAAAGTAGCTCATAGGCTTTCTGGAAATCTACACCACATGGTTCCTGGTCGTAGAAGTCCCTGAGGCCCAGCCTTCTAGCCTTCTATTAGCTTCCTTTGTGTATGGCTTTGCTGCGACATCATAGATCTCTTTTGGTAGCAGTTGTAACTCTACTTGGTGTCCTTCTTCACTGTTAAACCTGCCAGTGAAAATTGTTGTATTGTTTTCCTCAAGCTGTTCTCTGGACAAGTATGTTGCCTTCGCCGTCTTTATTGAACTTGGGTCTAGTTGGTAGGGTGGCATCTCTTGCTCCACTACATACAATGCTATTACTAGGAATCTCTCATGGATTCCTTGCCAGCCATCCCGACGTATCCCTCGCTTGTCCAGCTGCCTACACTGTTGCACCCCCACTACTATGCACACGCTCCCACCTACATAGTGCCAGGCTACGCCTTCCACCCCCCACACCTCCCCTAGCATCTGCAGCTCGCCTCCTCACTACACACACACACACAGAGACACACACACACAGAGAGAGAGAGAGAGCAAGGATACACAGCCCATCACAGAACCTAGACGG
The DNA here is from genome assembly GCF_014529385.1 of Adiantum capillus-veneris. Lineage (NCBI taxonomy): Eukaryota > Viridiplantae > Streptophyta > Polypodiopsida > Polypodiales > Pteridaceae > Adiantum > Adiantum capillus-veneris. The sequence continues at coordinate 77,706,593 of NC_140936.1, forward strand.
GAGCAGCCCAAGGATATATAGCTAGAGACACAGGGATATCGGGAGGGAAAAGGAGATAGAGAGCTGCATGCGCAGTCCTGCATGGTTGAGAACTGAGAAGAGGGCAGTGGGTCGCGAGCCTAAAGAGTTCTCTAGGAGAGAGAGGCGGTGCCTCAACAGGGCGGTTGGGGAGCCAACAGACACGCGGCAGGACAAGTGAACAACATGCCGAGAGAGAGAGAGAGAGAGAGAGAGAGAGAGAGAGAGAGAGAGAGAGAGAGAGAGAGAGAGAGAGAGAGAGAGAGAGAGAGAGAGAGAGAGAGAGAGAGAGAGTGAGAGAGAGAGAGAGAGAGAGTGAATCAGGGACACCCTCTTCTTGGCCTTCTCGGCAGCTTGCATTGCTCCTATTAAGTGAATACAGTGACAAAGTTAGAAAATTTCTGCAATTTCCGCTCTAAAATGCCCTTGAGTCTGAATTGCTGATAAATTGAGTCCAATTTGCTTTAAATCAATTTTGGAACATGCATAGATGCATAAAAACATGTTAAGATCAAAACCAAAGTTCAAGAAAAAAATGGCAACAAAAGTAAATAACCGCGATTATTTACAGCTGGGGATTTTTTCCAACTTTGTGCATTTTTGATACCATAGACTTGAAATACATAGCAATTAGATACTTTGAGTGAAGTGTGGGCTTATTTGAGTGCACAGGGTGGAAATGGTGCCAGATTTAGGCTTTCAGTCTCTGAAACAGTAGATATAAAGGGATTTTGAGATTTTGAGATCCAAATTAGGTCAAACTTGGTCAATGGGCTTGGGACATCATGTGCTTTGGTCCCATAAGGTCAAAGTTGCAATTCTCTCCCATTTTGGCAAGTCGCGGTTATTAACTTTCTCATCAAAATGAACTTTTTTTGGTGCAACTTGGTTCTAGGCATGATGTAGACCCTGTGTATGAGATATGGGGTGATTTGGATCAAAAAATGTGACTGATAACTCAGAAATTAGTTTGAAAAGACTTCTTTGCATTTTTTAGCAATTTTCTAAGTTTTCCTTGATCATTTGGACTCATACTTGAAATGTGGTATATGATAGGTGTGCACAAGTGATAGGTGAAGTGAGGGGACCATTTTCAAGCCAAAAAAGTTCACGGTTACTTACAGCAGTCAGCTTGCTAAACTTGACAATTTTTGACCTAGACATATTCAATACACCTAAAACAAGTCCTACATTAAATTTGGTAAAGTTTTGTCTTGTCGGCATCACTTCATGCTTTGTCAACTCTAAAATCACCGATTTTTGTGACTACATGGCCCGTGGAGTTTGTTAGTCACTTTTAAAGCTATGGACTTGTCCGCTACATAGTCTTGAAGCTACCCATCCAATTTTGGCCCATTTGGAGTCAGTTTGACTTCATATGTCAAATTTGACGCTTTGTAGCAATCGAGCTGTTTTCTGCTTTTTGAGATCTTGCCTTGACTGTTTTTATGAATCCATACATGTACATTGTGTATAGACCCAGTCTATAAGGTGTCTGTGGCGTCAGAATCCATCTGGAAAAAGCCTAGCTTTTCTACTTGGGACCCCCCTCAACCCCTGTTTAATGGTCAACTGGTGATATAGAAGTGTTCTAGTATGTAAGGGCATGCGACAGTTCAAGTCTCGTCCGATTTGGTTGAGCTGATTGGTCGCTATGGTCAATTTTTGTTCGTAGGGCTTCGTGAACTACTCAGTTTCTAGGGTTTTTTCCTTGGGCTTAGACTAGCTATCGTCCATATGCAAGTGATCATTAATAAGCATAGAACTTACCCCTCATGTCTCGTGTGAGACGGCGTTGTAAACAGGCGACTGTGGACTCTGAAAATCGCGCGCGAAGAAGGTCGCGAGCTCTCTTCTCCAAGGGCAACTAGTGGAAATGAGGTGATTTTAAACTACCTTGGGTATCTATACTCGGACTTCCCAAACCATTTTTCCCCAAATTCCCATATTAGTCCTACTAAGCCGCGAAATCTTTGTTAGACTCAAAAATTTTCTCAATCTTATTCCGGTTGATCATTCTGCAAGAATTTTCAAAAGTAGGCCTTGGCCTCCTAATTTAGGCTTCCCGATTTCATCTGCTAATTTGATTGAATTTTCTTGTGCCTGTCCGCCTTGTCCTTTTGATCATCAATGTATTATTAATTTTTGACCTGTTTATTGAAAAAATCAAAAAAATTAACGAAATGCGCTAAAAAGGCAAAGTGAAAATCCCATAATTAATAAAATCCATTGAAAAACATATCTTTATTGTTTTTTGTTGGATTTCTCCATTTTTAAGTCCCAATATCAAGAAAAATGATTAAAAATAACCAAAAAATACCATTTTTTGATGATTTTCTCATAATATATACACTATTTACACTCATCGGGGAGATGTTATCAGTTAAATTTTTGATGATTTTCTCATAATATATACACTATTTACACTCATCGGGGAGATGTTATCAGTTAAATTTTCCCTGTTGATGATTTGTAAGGACATTATTAGGTAATTTACAAAAAAATCACACGTTAACATCAAACTTTTTCCTCCCTCTTCAAACATTGCCCTTAATTACTTAGTTCCCTTCCACCCCTCCGAGATGGCGTACTCCGAGATGACTGTGTGCATGGGTTGAACAATCGTGTCTATGCATAGCCTTGGTTGGCTCTACCATGCTTTGAAGATCAATGCAGTCACAACCATTATGATGTGCAAGAGTTGGGTCTTGAGTAATTAACTCAAGGGTTTCTGATGTCGAGGTTTTCTTCTGCTGTCTTCCAAAGAGAAAATCTTGCATCTTGTGTGCTCTTTGCTTGATTGTACCATCAGGATGCTTTGGCATGCGAATTTCCTGAGTTGTTGATACCATTAATGATGGTTGTCGAGCTTTTACCCGCCATTGGTATCTTGATTTGTCTTGGTCGAAATGTTGTGGTGGAGTCTTTTGAGACTTAACTCTCCATTGCTTGATCGGTTTTACAGTTTTTGGAGAAGATAAGTGCTCCTTTTTCCTCCAAATCCATTTTGTTTTAGGTTCTCTGCTCAAAGATGATCCTCTTTGTGTTTTGAAACTTGGACCCGTTTTTGGTATAGTAGATGATGTTTTGGGCACCCAAATTTGAATCGGCTTGTCCTTAAGTTGTGCTTTTGGTACCCAAATTTGCATGACACCTTGCATGCTACTTGTAGCATTTTCTTGTCTAGGATGGATAAGATTGATTGCTTCGTGGTTTGCTCTGCTTTGGTAACCTCCTTTCCATTCCTCTTTGCTTGGTGCAATTGGAACAATGAGTTGTCCGCCATTAGGTGATAGCTTGAGCTTATTGGTATCCCAATCTGGTACTACCTTGTACATCCGCATCCATGAGATTCCAAGAATCATTGTTTCATTCATGTGTTCATCTGCATCTGGTACTGCCTTGTACATCCGCATCCATGAGATTCCAAGAATCATTGTTTCATTCATGTGTTCATCTGGTAAGCATACAAATTGACGAGGGCATGAACATCCATGTACTATCACATTTAAGTTGACTACTCCCAATGTCGGTGTTGGGTTCTCGTTGCATCCTTTAATAGTCGCTATCCTTGTTGTCAAAGATTGACTTGTGGCTTTCTTGTACGTGGAATAACTGACTGCATTTACTCGAGCTCCTGTATCAACCAATGCATTTGTGTTATGATTGTTTAGTTGTTCTTTGATGCAAAGGTCCATTCCATCTAACCATTCATCATCTGTTGACATTGCGTCCTTCTGTAATTCCCATAGTCGGTCATCTGGTTCCAGAGTGTTTATGGTAATAGGGATTTGTTAGTTTTTGAGAGCAGCTTTCCTTTTGAGTACTCGAAGTGCAGCTTCCTCTTGGGCTTCATCAATAACCTGCTGTCATTTTATCTTTCTTTGCTTTGCTACATGCATCCTTTCTAGCAATTCATTGGTTATTGGAAAATTGTACTTCTTGAAATGGCATCCACTAATCCAATTAGCCATTGGTTCACCATCCAGGGTGGACAACGTAACTGCTCCACTTGGAGATACATCTTCAATGATAAACGGTCCGTTTCCCTTTTTCTTAAACTTGGGAATATGTTTCTTAAGGGAATAGACTAAAACTAAGTCCCCTTTTTTTTATAGATGGGAATCAAAAAATTGTTTTTGTTTCCGCTTTTGTGCATAGAAAAGTGACCTCCAACTAATCCAGCATGTGCTTGTTCTATAATGGGTATATGTTTGTCTTCGTTTGCACAAAGACGCAAATGTTGATCCTTACCTCTCCAATACAATTGGTGTCCAATAAGAGCATAGTCTCTTGCTTCAGTTTCAATTGCTCTTTGACGACGTTTACTCATATCCTCAGGAAATGTTCGGCTTGATAAGTAAGTAACTAGATAGTTACTCCACTTAGGAACAAGTGATATTTGAAACAATGTTACATGAGGTATGGGTGCTTGTTTCTGACATTGAGGACATTGTTTTACAAATGAATGAACATCCCTCCTCATAGTTGGCCAAAATACTCCAAGTCTCAAGATCCATCGCATAGTTTGGTCTTCTGAAAGTGAAGTCTTGCTACGATAATATGTGCTTGACTTAGGTATTGGGTTTTCCATCTCGATTTCTTTTGTACAACCTTCCAGCTAGTAATTGATACATAGCTTGCATGGCTTGTTGACCAAGTACAATAAGGCTTGGTGGTCCACAAAGAACACAAATTTGTTTACTAATAGGTAATGTCTATACTTTTTCATGGCATAGATCATTCCTAATCCTTCCCTTTTGATGCTTGTGTAGTTTTTCTCTTCTATATTCAATTGTCTACTAGCATAAGAAATAGGAAAATCAATTCTCCCATCTCCTGGTTGAGCTAGTATACACCCAATGGAAAAATTGGAAATGTATGTGGAATATCTTATTCCAATCTGGTGCTTTCAATATTGGAGTTGAAGTGAGAGCTTGCTTAAGCTTCATGAAGGATTCTTCACACTCATTAGTCCATTCAAAGAGTGTAATAAAGCTATACATGGGTTTTGCAATTATAGCGTATATGTAAATGAACCGTCTGTAATATCCACAATGTCCCATGAAGGCTTGAACCCCTTTGACTGTTGTCGGTCTAGGCAAATCAGCAATAACATGAATTTTATCCATATCAGTAGCTATGCCATTTTTAGACACTATATGTCCAAGAATTTTTCTTTGTCTTCCCATAAATGTGCACTTTTCAGAATTTAATAAAATCCTATAAAGTCTACATTTTTCGAATACCTTTTTAAGGTGTTCAAAATGATCAACCCGGATTAATGAATGTACACATAGATCATCCATATATACTTCCAAGAAATTACAAAGATATTCTTTAAATCATGGCTCATCAATCTTTGAAAGGTGGTAGGAGCATTACTTAACCCAAAAGGCATAACCCGATAGGCAAAAATATCCCATTCAATTGCAAAGGCAGTTTTATGTTGATCTTTGGGGTCAACCAAAAGTTGATTGTATCCCGAAAAGCCATCTAAAAATTTGTAAGCTTCTTTTCGTGCAACTCGTTCTAAAACATGCTCAGTGATTGGAAGAGGGAAGTTGTCTCTAATGGTAGCTGCATTCACTTTATCTTGAGATTGACCCACACTCTTAATTTTCCATTTTTCTTGGGTACTACCTCAATTGGAGACACCCAATCATGTGTTCAATTTCATAAATGAATTTGGCTTCCTTTAGCTTTTCAATACCTTCCTTGATCTACTTCTTTCTCGTTCCTTGGGTGGGGGCTCTTGAGTTCTCCTTTAGGAAGGAGATGCATCATCAAGAAGCAAGTTTTTGAGGCCTTCGTATGGATCCTCTTCTTCTTCCCAAATTGGAGAGAGGCCTCTTTTAGGAGTCTCACATGGAGGCTTCCTAGGTACTCTCTTGTCATGGTGGGGAGTTTGGAGAATCCCATGAGCCCCGAAGTTGTCGTTGCACTTCACTTTGGAGGGATGGATTGCCCATGTCTTGTTGAACCCTAGAAACAAGGTAGTTAACAAGCATAGGGGCATCATTAGTAGCCTGCTCATTAGAGAAATGAAAGCTATCAACATTAATTTCACTCTCTTTACTTCTCTTTACCCCTTTAGAAAATCACTCAAGCTATTGTACCCGTGGCTCAAATACCATTAATTGCAAGGAATAGAAGAGAGAGTCTTTCAACACCAAAACAGCACCGGTTCCTGTCAAGATTCTCATATGCTCAATAGTGGTTAAGTCATAGGCAAGCCCCGTAGGACTCCACTATTAAGACCATAGCTCTCGATGGTGATGCCCCGTTATCTGCACGAAAGCAGGCGCACTGCAAGGCAGAAAATCCCTATTCTACTTACTCAATTGCAATTAATAATACCAACCATTTATATCTAGCTTGAGGACCTCCCTTCTTGAGCAAGAAAAGAGAAACCTTGTTCTCTGATACCAATGTAACATTTAATGCCCTAGTAACTTGTGTGTAGCGGAAAATATCATGAGCATAGTGAGCATTTCATTAGAATATATTCCTAATGAGCATAACAAGAGTGCTTGGGTGGAGAGAGAAACAAAAAGCATAACACCTAGTTAGATAGGCATGAACAATACTTCAATAAGAGAGAGAAATTAAGCTATTGACAACAGTTGAGGACCGGATTTACATGGAGCCGGTCCCCCCCTCCAAAAGGCTTTGTATTATAGGTTTCCCCCATCAAGAGAGAGATTTTACAATACAATTCTTTGTGTTCCTTCAATAGCTAGCTAGTGCAATGAAATGGAAACTTCAAGCACTAAGCAAAACACTTATAAAACACAACATCAATTCCCTCACGGTCTCAGACCCAAGACCTCACACACTTTCAAAGATGGTGAGAGCTAGTGGGGTATGAGAGTAGATTCAGAGGAAGAAGGAGTAGTCTTACAAGAAAGAATTACATCTCCTCACATAATCCCTCATATTAGCATAGCATAGCTTAGTAATTAGCATGGTAGAGGAGATGAGCATGCATTGAAGCTTGGCTCTTGGTTGGATTTGCATCACAAAGCCAAGAGTTGTTGGTGTAGGCCTCCCTTCTCACAAGCTTGGAGTAGGTGATAAGATTTCCATTAAAGCTTGATAAGGAGAGAGAGAGTCTTCTTGCTTCACACATGGGCTAATGTGAGTGTGTGTGGAATAATGCCTTTGAAAAATCAGCCCCCTCTCTCTCTTGGTCGACCCCTCATGCAAATTACTCATGCTGACACCCCATTGGACATCTCCAAGCTTAGCCAATGAGAATTAAGTAGCATAAGTGATAGCCTTCTGACATGTGTCCCCCTTTCCCCTTTTGTGAGAGCTTTAGGTAATTAATTAATGCAACTAAACTCTCATTGGACCCCTTTGTCTTCTGGCCAATAGGAATCATGCAAGCCATTGAGCTGGTGAATGCTCATTGGACCCCTTGGAAGACTGTCCAATAGTCTTCTAGAGAGCTTAATTCTTATTGGTTCTTTTATTAAGTGTTTTTAAATGAATTAACTAGAGTTACTCTAGCCTAATTCTCATTGGTCCACCTCTATGGCCATCCAATAGGATTTGAGTGCACCTTGTGGGCATCTGGGCTAGGGAGTTGACATGTGTCCCTCATTGCCTTTGTGTAAAGGAAGCTTGTGAGTGCGTTTGTGTGTTTCTCTCTCATCCTCTACTTATAGGGCTCGCCCCCTCCTATGTCGCAATCATGAAGACTTTTTTGTACACACAGAAAGCATCCAATTTTCCTAAGCTTGATCATTGGACACAACCTTTGATTTTTGGAACCTTAGCATTTTAGAAGTCTTAATGTTGATGAGAGGTGCACCACATATCTCACTTGATACTATTTTTACTTTGACCAGCCACTGTGGGTGCCCATGTGTGAATGGGTTAAACATAAAAGGTCTATTTTGACTTAAAATCTTGATTCTGGGAGGTGTAAGCTAAGAAGTGCTCTTGCTCCATCTCTGTCTCCTTCTCCTTCGTGTGCTCACAAGTGTGTGTGTGTGTGTGTGTGTGTGTGTGTGTGTGTGTGTGTGTGTGTGTGTGTGTGTGTGTGTGTGTGTGTGTGTGTGTGTGTGTGTGTGTGTGTGTGTGTGTCTGTGTGTGTGTGTGTGTGTGTGTGTGTGTGATCGAGCATTGCGGCGGCATCGACGGCGGCGAAGCGATGCCTCCTTCTTCTTTGTAGCACAAGATCCTTCATGATGGAAGGATTGAGCGGTGAGTGACACACCATTGTTTCTTTGAGCTTGCTAGGACTCTCTAGTTGTGTGTTTGCAACCTTTGGAGGCTCATACACATTGCACAGGCAAGTTCCTAGTCTTCGACACGTATAGCAAAGCGTACAAAGAACTACCATTTGTAGCACTTAGCACAATCTTTCCGACTCCCTTGACTGGATAAGAGGCATTGTTGACACAAGTGACTGGATTCCCATGAGGGACATCCTTGAGAGAGGTAAACAAGTCACGACGATGAGAGGTAATTTTCTTTGTAGCACCACTATCAGAGTACCACACATAAGCATCTACAGCAATTGACATACATGCATCATGGATAGAAGGATCATAAGTGCACTCTGCACTAAAAGCCCAATCTACATCTATATCAGCATCACAATCTCCTTTCATAGAAGACTCTATAGTTGTTGCACTTGTAGTGGAACCAACCTCTTTCTTCTTAACCTCTTTTGCCTTCAATTTTGGACATTGTTTGATCAAGTGATCATTGGATTTTGCATTTTAAAACCCCTCCTATTGAACTCACATTATACATTAACATGATTACATAGTGTATCCCCCAAGTTCCCAGACGAGTTGTTTCCAGTAGAAGCATTGCAAACAAGTGATGTGCCACTCGTCAAAGAACCATGAGAAGTGACTACATTGTTGTTACCACTTTTCCTCTAAGCAACAATAAAAGCTTGTTCAATTACATGTTGTTTAGCTCTGTTTTTTCTTGAAACGGACTCTTGCAATAGCAATGTGCATAATGCATCAAACTTGACGACTTCTAGATTTCCTTCGCTTATAAATCTCCAGGTGGTAGCAAAGGTCTGGTAAGAATCTGGCAAAGCATCAAGAACAGTCTACACAAGGGAACCGTCAAAAATGACTTCACCCGCAGAAATAAGTTTCTCATTAATATCCTTGATGCCAGCAAGGAAAGTGTCCATTTCATCTTCCTCATGCATAATCTTTGACTCTAGCTCTTTATGTAGTAATGAAATCTTAGCCTCATTGCGACTTGCATAAAGACCAGCCAAAATATCCCAAGCCTATTTTGTAGATTTAGTTGAACACATGTGAGGAGTAATTGTGTGCTTCACGGATAACGCAACTAATGCATGAGCCTGCACATCATTAACATCCCAACGAGCTTGCTCATCCGTACACAAAATAGGTCTAGCAGTAGAAACCTTTCCACCTAAACCTACAACATCCTCAACATCGCTTGCATCCTTGGAATCGAGGTATACAGCACTGCACAATGTTCCAAAAACCCTTTGACACACGTACATGTTGCATCATGTAAGGCCACATTGGGTAATTGTCCCCATCCTATTTATTCTTTGCTGCAAACATCTTGAACACATCTATGTTGTTGTCAGCCATGGCAAATGCATGCACCTGATGTGAAAATTGCCCAAAAAGAGGAGAAACATAGTGACACCATTACATGCTGTAGAGAACAACTTGCAAAAGATTGTAAGAGACATGTTATGCAGAAAATGGCACTGAAAAAAGATCTACACAAAATGACAAAATTTTTTGCGCAGTACTGCCTATAGTGGAAACGGAGGCCAAAATGATTTATCTTCCTCTCTCTCTCTCTCTCTCTCTCTCTCTCTCTCTCTCTCTCTCTCTCTCTCTCTCTCTCTCTCTCTCTCTCTCTCTCTCTCTCTCTCTCTCTCTCTCTCTCTCTCTCTCTCTCTCTTTGTGTTAGCCTCAGCCCGAACCCTAAGCTCTTCTCCCCTTGCTCGTCTCCCCCTGGGTGAGGGTGGCCCTATGGGGAGGCATTAAGCCCCATCATGGCTTGCCATAGAGAGAAAACCAGCCCTCTCTCTCTCAGTGGCTTTAGCCTTGCCCGAAACCTAGCCCTCTCTCTCTTGACGGTGTTAGCTTCTCCCGCTCACGGCCTAGCCCTGCTGCTCATGATTTGACGCGGCTTCCTCGCCCTGCCCCCGCATCCTTGCCCTCCCTCATTATGTGGCTGCATCCTGTATCGCCTCCAGAGGCACGAGGCGGCACCACAAAACAAGGACAAACCTAATTTCAAAAAAAACAGAAGGTTGTTCCCACCCTCGAAAGACCATGATTTTGATGCCAATTTCTCGCAATTGCAAAACTTTTCTTGCGGTCGCAGTAGCACCAAAGAAGGATTCGGCTACCCGTCAAGACACAAGAATCACAACCCTAGAGGCCCAAGTCCAAGAGCTCATTGTGGAAAACGCTCAACTCAAAAAGCATTTGAGCAAGCTTGAGGAAATGAAGGACATAGGGAGCCAAGCTCCAATTGCAAAAACATCTGAGGCGGCAGCCCAAGAAGAAGCTCATGAAGCAACACATAAAAAGATTATCACTAAATTACAGGCAGCATTACGAGAAAATCGATTACAAGAATCCATTGGCATGAAGGTTCGGATTGGCGGACTTCATCCTCCATGGTGCACAGAGGAGGATACCCTTGAAGATGCAATCACCAAGATTAACGATATTCTCCAACCAATAACTATCAAGCCAGAAACCATCTCTTGGATCAATGACACACATAAAGTGTGCCACCCAAGCATTGTATCCTTACTTTCAAGGACAGAGAAGAGCGACGGAAGCTACTACGCCAGTCTTACCTCCTGAAGGGAACAAAGCTTTGGATCTCTGAAGAGTTGACCCCAAGTCAACTCAAGGTCAAAGAAAGTGAACTCAAGAAGATGCACGAAGCTCGCAAACAAGGCAAATGGGCAGTCTACCGAGGTGGTAAAGCCATCATCCACGAGTTTCAAACTCCTAAACCGGGCCCCCTTCCATTGGAGCCCCCCTAGGTTTCATCCCTCATCTTCCCTTTCATTTTCATTACCCTTTTGATAGACCCTCAGTCCTTAACTAATATGTATCCATGCTTCATTGGCAAGAAACCGTTGTAATGTTTTGTCATCAGGTCCCATAGGTCATATCTAACCTCCACGGATGATAATACAATCTCTCTCTCTCTCTCTCTCTCTCTCTCTCTCTCTCTCTCTCTCTCTCTCTCTCTCTCTCTCTCTCTCTCTCTCTCTTATTTATATATATATATATATATATATATATATATATATATATATATATGTGTAGATACTCATCTCTCTCTATCACTCACTCTCTTTGCCACATATGCATCTATATACACACATTCTATCACCACACGCGGCATAAAAAGTGCCATGGGTATTGGCAAAATTTGGCCTTAGGGGATTTGAAGTTTTCAAAAATACCTATAGCAGGTGTCTTCAAGAGGTATTTTTAGAACCCCTTTAACCACACTTCATTATGAATTAACATATCCCTCTTCCTTCATAAACTTGTAACTTTCTTTTAGTTTTCCATTTTTAAACCCCTCTTGTATATGTAATTTTATAAATCTTTCAAACATAAAATACCCCTCCAAATGAGCTATGTGCTAAACTTACATGTATTGAGGTGAACCCTCAAGAATCCGACAATACATGTTGCTCTTTCTATGCTACGTTGATGGAGCAAAAGACATCGTGTGCACACTAACACACCCTCGTACCTCATCAAAACACAAGAAATTCACTTAATTCCCTCATCTCACACACAACCACTCAAAAGCTCAATGAAAATCCTCCACCCAAGCCAAATTCAAACTCCAAATGCCTTGACCTACAAGCCCTTTCCTACCCGTAGACACTGCATAGTAAGTCAAGTTGATCAAGGCTCGGAATTACACTCGATGGCAACCAAAAGAAACAAAACAAACCATCAAAAAACTCAAAAATTGATCCAGTCACAAAAAACCTCTCTCAAACCATTGCAAAAGCTTCACCAAACTCCACTCAATTGGACTCTTTGGTGTAGCCTCAACCCCAATGGCACCGATATAGGCTCACATGTTCTTGCAGAAAGATGCACATTCTTCCCTCAATCCCTTGCACACACACATCCATGGAAACCTCAGAACTTCCATAGACTCTCCCAAGTGCACCACCTATAGAAACCATGTTTCCTCCCATTTTCACACCATTTTTTGACCTTTTTGGGCCCATTTGTTTCCTGTTTTGACCCCCAATGGACTTTTTCATGAGAAAAATACCAAACGGACTCGAATTTCACCAAATTTTGTAGGCTTGATCCTTGATTTCCAAATTTCATTGTCATATACCCACATTCTAATTTTGACCACTTCTAGAGTCCGCACATCGCTACATATTGGGCATCGTAAATAGACTGTTCCCGTATGTGTCAAACTTTGGGAGCGAGATGAGAGTGCCCACACTTCCCACTTGCATTATTTACATTTTAAAAAGCTAAAAGATATTTCATATGCCAAAAGAAGCCACTTGGAACACATCCAAGCCTTCGGCACCTTGTCCAAGCATGTACATGTGCTCGACTGCCAACACGCAACATGACTACTTGCCATATATACATCATCCATCATATTTGAAACCCAATAGAACCACATCCAAGCCTTCGGCACCTTGTCCAAGCATCTACATGTGCTCGACTGCCAACATGCAGCATGACTACTTGCCATATATACATCATCCATCATATTTGAAACCCAATAGTATCACATTAGAAAAGCTTCCAAATGCATGTATTCATATTTTTATATACACACTACTATGTACATGCCAAAAGTGGTTTATCATCATTGTCTAACCCCAAATTGAGCATTTATGCTCAACTCTTGCATCAAATAGTGACATAAAACCCAAAAATGACCCCAAAGTTTCTCTTAGATCATATAGAAACTCATCAACTTGCATAGCAACACATAAGTACCTGAGCATGCCACTCACACCAAAGGGGAAAGTATTTATTTTCTTACCATAGCGCCACCACCCATCTAGATCCCAAGTACAATATGAATCTTCACATGGATGGCAAATGCCATCTCATACCATAAGCCATCACAATGAGTTGAAACCATAGCTATCTCCAAGTGCATCTCATGATTAGATATCATCCCATTCATAGCCACAAATCTCACATCATCTTACCAATGCATTAATTTCTCTTCATTCCTTGCACAAAAGAGACCATCACTCCAAACACTAACAGCTCCATTCCAAATTGGAAAAGCATCTTAGAAATACTATTGAAGCGGTCTGGGGCAGGCAACAAGAAGAGCAACCTCTAGACACCCTTCAAGGCTCCCGTGCTGCTCAATGGGGCTGGGGCACAACACAACACAAACCAAAACAACAAACCCACAGACAAATCCCAACTACACAAGGGACACCACCTAGTTTAAGAGCGAACTAGGACGCAAAAGAGGAGAATCGTTAGAGCAACCCACAAATAAGCAAGGAATTTACACTAACCCTAACACCAATGGAACACTCTCACACACTAAAACACGAGAGAGAGAGAGAGAGAGAGAGAGAGAGAGAGAGAGAGAGAGAGAGAGAGAGAGAGAGAGAGAGAGAGAGAGAGATGGTGCTCGGGCTGCTTTGAAGTGTATCGTTAATGATCAAGCAAACATAAATATATATATGTAAGAAAGAGAGAGAAGGGGGAAGGGGGTGCTTGTTGCACTAATGCCTTCTTACAAATTTTTCATGACCAATCAAAGTGAGATTAGTATTTGTTCAACATAGCCTGAGTAAATTACACCACAACACATCAGAAGAAAAAAGCCACCCCAATCACTGCCTTAAGGCCAGGGGAGTCCTCTCCACCCTGTCGCCCTCTTACAGCATGTGGGATTTATGGCTAAATTGATAACAATACCCGGAGACAAGCTACAAAGAACTTAAATAAAACACCAAGACACTTACACATCATTATTGTCCATGACTTCACGTTGGAAGGGAGACAAGGTATCCATGCTTAGTCCAAATTCACCCTCCTTGATTCAGCAAATGTTGGGCTTACACTAGTAGGAAAAATGATAGATTTCCTACTCTCAATTGAATGATCACTCTCTCTTACAATGGCATAGAGTTCCCTTGCTAATCACCCCTAATACAACACATACATATGCCTAACGCCAATGAGATTCCACTCAAGAGCTCCTTCTCAAGAGGTTGAGCTTAGCTTCTCAAGCTATAGCATAGTGCTCTTTCTTCTCCTTTTTTGTGCTAGCTACACCCTCCTTTTATAGCAATTTTGAAGGCTAGGGTTACTCCTCTAACCATGGTTGGGTTAGATTTTCAAAAATTTACCTAATTTCTTTTGCTTGGAATTATCAAGAAGTTGGTGGGGAAAGAGAGAGGAGAGAAATGGAGGTGATAGGACTTTTCATAGTGGGTTAGTGTTAGTAGAGTTAGTATTAATTTACAAATGGAATTGGATATTTACAATGGGAGTATCCATGTAGGATACAAATAAGGAAGAAAAACTCTTAAGAGGTAAGAAAAGGTGGATTTCTTACAAGGTTGATGCTCCAAGTGTCTTGAGTAGGGCCAATTTTGACGCTTGTTGACAGTCCACTAGCTTTGACGGTACATTTTTTCTCCACTCTTGACCTTCCTTGAGAGACAAGGTAATTGAAGCTGAGTAATCAACCACCATGATGCTGTCGTTTAAGAGAAGAGGCTGAATTTTGTGGTTTTTTGATAGATATGGGTAATTTGGAGAAGGAAAAATGAGACTAGGTGGTCAATTTTGGAATGGAATTGTGTGTGAGAGGTATGAGTTCACCATGGTTTCTCTTATTCTTCAAGGTTGAGGAGAAGGTGAGTAGGGTGCAGAGAGGAGTGGTGAGAGAGGTGGGGATGATGAGTGGAGAAGTGTGTGTGAAAGAGGAAAATGATAAAGTGGAAGAGAGAGTGTGGCTGCATAGCATGGAAAAACTGGGGTCCACTAATAAAATCATAGCTCACAGCTCGTAGCTCAAAAAAATATAAAAAAATTTGAGGCAAAGTTCAGCCCACGAGCTATAACTTTTGTTTGTATCACCTTTTCAAATTCGGAGAGCAAGTGAACTTTAAAAATTCAGCAAAACCGACTGTTTTTTTCCACTGCACAAAGTCTTTGTGGGGTCCTTCTTTGGATGATTCTTTTGAATACCTCCAAGAGTGAGCCCTCCACAGTGCATGTATGCATGCCACCTACCCTTGACCTTATTTGGTAGGTCTATAATTGAAGATATTGTTGAGATCATGATATAAGTGAATAGTACAACTAAGAAAATCAAATATTGAGGGGTCTAAAAAATATGTACATGTCAAATATAAATAATATAAGTGGAAAAAATATAAAGGGGTCAAAAGAAATCTCTCTCATTATGAGGCTACCATAAAAAGATAAATATTTTTGGTGTTCTATTTTTTTAGAAAAAAAACAAAATAGATGTAGGAAGGGAAAAATCACAATAGTGAAAAAATATACACATAAATAAAACTAGTTTTTTTGGATTTTTGTTGGGGTGGAGTTACACCAAATATAAGAGAAGATTACATGAAAATATTTCTATATGGAATAAAGAGTATGAAAAATGATAAGAAAAACTGTGGTAATGGTGAGGCAATGTACAGAGCATAAATAACACACACCTAGGTAGAAATATTTAAATAAATACCAAAATAATTATGAAAAAAATCTTTTATTTAGGCCCTATATACAAAGAAATATTTACATACGCATGGGCCATAATATACTTATATTTTTTATATTTTATATTTTTTTGGCTCAACTAGCCCAATGACTAGCTAATTGAGGGTTTTTTATTTCAGTAAGGAGATATGGGAAAAGTCCCCTAACTCACACGCACCTATATACAGTGAAAGGGTGAGGGTAACCACAGTGTTTGAGTGATTTGATAGGGTGAGATAACTCACTATGGCAATTACAAAGAGCCGAAAAAACGGCTATCATTAGCCCTCCCCCAGGATGATGGTATATTCATGTACTATCATAAAGAATCTTTTCCAAAGAGAGTGCTTCAGAGTCTTTGACAAGATCTTCATTGTTTGGCCCCTTGGAATTTTGGTTTGTGTTACACTCATGCTTCATGGAACAATACTTACATGAGATAGTTGCCTTTTGCTCTGGTAGATCCTTTGGTAGAAGGCGACTCAAGTAAGGCTTCAAGCGATAGCCGTTTACCTTCCTGGAGTGCTCTTTCCCATTCAAGTCCATAAGTTGATAGTAACTTGAATTGAAAGCCTTCTTGACTATGTATGGCCCCTGTCATCTTGTTTCAAATTTGGCATCAAAACGATTATCGAGTCGATTGTCATACCTTAGCACAAGATCTCCTTCATTGATGCCTTTGTCCTTCAGTTTCTTGTCAAGCTTCTCCTTTGTCTGTGTGGCTTTCCTCTTATAGCACTCGTATGTGCTTCTCTTTTCCACTCAAACTCAGCTAAGGTAAGAAGTCGATCCATCCATGCTTCTTATCATCTTGTGCTGATTTGCCATGAAGTCGCATTGTTGGAATGTTTAGCTCAATTGGCTGTAAAGCCTCTTGACCATAGACCAAGTGAAATGGTGTGAACTCCGTGGTTTCCCTATATGTGGTTCGATACGCCCACAAGGCACCATCCAAGAATTCATCCCACAACTTTGTCTTGTTTTTCACCATCTTTCTAATGATGCCTGCAATGACACCATTAGCTTTTTCTACCAAACCATTTGATTGGGGATAGTAGGGTGTACTGTGACGATGTAGAATGTGAAGTTCTTCACAGACTTCTGTGAGCAATCCCTTTCTAAACCCTGGACCATTATCAGAAACAATCTCCAAAGGTGTGCCAAATCTACAACAAACGTGAGTGTAGACGAATTTGCTCACTGTCCTCTCATTTACCTTTGCCACACTTTGTGCTTCCACCCACCTAGTCATATAGTCTACAGCCACTAGAATGTAGAGTTTACCATTTTTTGTCCTAGGCAGAGGACCCATAGCATCAATGCCCCACTTTTCAAAGGGTCCATTTGCAAGCACGATTTGCCTTGGACCATAAATCAATCTTCTATTCCCATTTACCTAACAATTGTGACAACTTTTACACCAATGTTGGACATCCACATGCAGACTTGGCCAGACATACCCCGCAAGCAAAATCTTCTTCACAGTTGATTCTTGGGAAAAATGACCACCACATGCCTCTTCATGCAAACCTTTTAGAATGGCTGGAATTTCCTCGATAGTTGGTACTCTTCTGCACACTTGATCCTTCCCTCTTTGATAGAGGGAGCCTTCTAGGAAGAGATAGAAACTTGCCTTCTTCATGAGTCTCCTCTTCTGAGGCTTCGTGAAGTCTTGTGGAAACTCACCCTCCAAAATGTAGCCAATAATGGGAGCCAATGACTCCAATCCCTGGTATCTCGGTTGCTTGACAGCTGCTGCCACCATGATGACCTGCACTTCTCTCTCAACACATGTAACTGCTTGTTGTGCAAGTAAATCGGCATCTTCATTTTGTTTCCTCGGAATATGATATAGTTGCACTTCTTCAAACTGATTAAACATCCTACGAATGGCATGAACTTTTGTCCTTAAGCTTTCATTCTTGCATGCCGAAATGCCTAAAATCTATTTAACAATGAGAAGTGCATCTCCCTTTACCATGAGACGTTTTATCCCTTGGCCAATGCACATCTTCAAACCATGAAGTAGTGTGTCGTATTCTGCTTCATTGTTGCTAGTTGAACCTAGTAGATTGACCTTCTCTTTCATGACCACCTCTCCACTTGGGTTGAGCAACACTAGCCCTCCCCCTGCTTTCCCTGTGGCTTGTCGAAAAGCTCTGTCAAAGAACAAGGTAAAAGCATTGGGAATACTTTTTGGTGGTGGCAATGTTAGGGTCTTTACTTGAGGCACCTTAATTTCCTTCTCATGTACCCTATAAGTGAGAATCCCTGCCAATTGTGCACGCACACTATCTTCTACCTTGAAAGAGTATTGGAACTCTTGCAACTCCATAATCCACTTTGAGATCCTAGTACTAAGATTCATTTGAGATGACACCCAAGGGAACAAATTTTCTGCAGTGAGAATTACAAAAGGTTTTGGTAGCAAGTAGGATCTAAACTTTCTCACCGCAAACATGAGAGAAAGCATCATGAGTTTTGCTTCTGTGTAGTCTCTCTCCAAAGCATTCATGACCCTACTAGCAAAGTAGATGGGTCGCATCCTTGTACTGTGGGGATCTTGTTGTAGCAACACAGCACCAATTGTTTCCCTTCCAACACTAGAGCTAACAAAGAATGTGTACTCCCAACAAGGAGGCATGAGTGTTGGTAGCTCTGACAAAATGACTTTAATGTTACAAAAATACTCTTCAAGCTCATCAGACCATGCAAATTCTACTTGTTGTGTCAACTTTTGCAAAGGATGAAGCAACTCCGAGGCTAAGTGAATGAAGCGTGACATATACTTCACCTTCTGAATGAAAGAGATGACCTCCTTAAGACTCTTCGGTGATGGGAGCTCAATAAGAGCCTTTGCCTTTGAAGGATCCACCTCAATGCCTTTATAGGAAACCTTGTGACCAAGCAAGATCACTTCATCCTCACCTATGTGGCACTTGTCGGGGTTGAGTTGACCTCCCATGTCGTAGAGCTTCTTTAAACCTTCTTCTACCCTTTGTAGATGCAATGATTTTGAGCTATAAATGCAGAAATCATCAATGAACACCCTAATTGACTTTCCAAAGAATGCATGTTCATGAAACGTTGGAATGTTGCAGGAGCATTTGTCAGACCAAATGGCATGACTCTAAAAGCATAACAACCCCAAGGAGTGATAAAGGTTGTTTTCAATTGATCTTCCAATGCGATACCTATTTGAAAGTAGCCTGAGTAGCCATCACACACAGTGTACTTCTCATGACCAGCTACCTCATTTAGTATCTCATCCTGAAATGGGAGGGGAAAGTGATCTCTTTTTGTTGCCTCATTGAGTGGACGGTAATCCACACACACCCTCCACTTTCCGTTTTTCTTAGGAGTGACAACAACGGGAGAGACCCACTCTGAATTCTCCACTGGATAAATGAAACCTGCTGCTAGAAGCTTTCTTACCTCCTTGAGTAAATCCTGCTCCTTGATGACTCCTAGCCTTCGTAGCTTTTGAGCCTTAGGTGTGGCCTCTGGCTTCAACTCAATTTTGTGTTGAACAGCATCTACTCCACGCACATCAGTGTAGTCTTTAGCAAAAAGCCTAGGAAATTTCCTTAGCACACATTTGAACTCCTCTCTTTCATCCTTTGTAAGTGTTGTTGATAGCATACCTTCCAGCATCCCTTCATCTTGAACACCTTCGTTCTCTTGAGGACCTGCCTCCTCCAAGCCTTGACAAGAGGTCTCTTGGTTGCTTGGCTTAAACCTTATCCCCATGACTTCGATGGAAGACTCCTCTTCAGTAATGCTGCCGCTACTTTCTTCTTTTGAAGTGCTATCGGTCCAACCTTCTTCCGTCTCACTTTGAGATGATTCTTCATGGAGCTCCTCTTGGCGTTGCTCCTTCATGTCAAAGACAACCTTCTTATGATTGTCATTCCTGCAAATTAGCTTTCCACTCTCCCAATCCTGCAAAGCTCGCATTTTCATTAACCATGGTCTCCCTAGGATAAATGGGTAACCATTTCCTTTGGTAGACATGACATAAAAATCCACTGCCTTCTTAATGCCAAAGGCCTCCACAAAAACATTTTTACAAATGCCTACGCACCTAGCCTAGCTATTGTTTGCCATCTTGACCTTAATTTCAAGTGTCTCATGGATGTGCATGCCTAGTTTTTGCATGAGTCCCTCTGTCATGATGCAAATTTGTGCACCCCCATCCACTAGACCTTTCCTAACCAATCTCCCTTTTATGTAACAATCTAGCACAGGTGTAATGTCCTCATTTGTTTCAGCTTGTGCAATTTTTACAACAGGCACACTCTCTTTTACCTTACTCCTAGTGCTAACTGCCCTTGTTAAATCCCTCCTAACTTGTGGACATAATGCAAGAAATTGAGGCCATGAGATATCAGGACCCTTACCTCTCATGTCTTCCAACAGGTTGTATGGAGCCATTCCATGTCCAAGAGGAAAGTCTTGGAGGTTGATACGAGGTCGAGTCCTCTTAGCTTCCTTGGTCTCCTTTGCCTTCTTTTCTCGTCCATGGTCACTTTGTGATGTAACTCCTTCTTTCTCCTTACCTTTCCCTCGGCCACGCTTAATGCCATTTGCTTCCATGTCAACCTCTCTTGAATTTGTCACCTCTACCACATGCACATTTGGGTCTGGCAAAGGTGGAACTCCTTCCACTCCTTGTGGAGGTGGTCTTGCTCCATTTGGCCTTTGTATAAGCCGTGGTTGCTGACTAGTTCCTTCACCTACATTCATCACTGGGTAATTCAAGTTAGGTCTCCCTGGCTCCCCACGGGGCCAAGGACAATTATACATCCCATGTCCAGACTCACCGCAATTCCAACATTGCAAGACTCTCCTAGGTTGTGGGTCTCGCTCTTCAGATTTCTTTGCTTGTCCCTTTGGACCTACAGCTTGTGCAAGGTGAATTGACAAGCTGCTTAAAGATTCATTTAACTTCTCAATCACTTCCGTCGTTACCTCAAGAAGCTCCTTACATGTTGATGCTTGTGACTTACCTTTGGGTCTAAGACCTTCTATTGGAACCTCCCCCCTTAAGCACTTTAGTTTCCTATATTTCTCAGCAGCCCTAGTTTCAGCTGCATCAAAGGTAGCAGGTGCACCCGCCTCAACTTTTACCTTAAGGTCAGGAAAGAGTCCGGCTATGAACCTCTCCTTCTTTAGAAATTCTGCACCATCACCAGGGTTAGCAACATTTCGTATCCATAGAGCCCAAAGACGTAGAAACTCTTGCTTGTACAAGTAGTAGTCATCTAAGTCTTTTTGCTTATGAGAAACAATGTCTTGCCATAATTTCTGAGTGTTTTGGGGATCAAAGAAGTATTTCTTGAAACGATTCAAAACTTCCGTGTAATTCCCTTTAACTTCCTCAAGCAAAGAGTCAAACCAAGTGCTAGCATCTTTCCTAAGGACCACCTCAAACATTTCTACACGTTCTTGATCGGTTACTATCCTCTTGATACGGCAAGACATCTTGAAATTCACTAGAAATAATTCTGCATCCTCTCCAGGCTCTCCAAAGAAAAGAGGATATCCAGACATTTGGCGTTGGCTCTCCATTGAATTGATTTCAAAGTGACGCGTTTTTGTTTTTTCTTTCTTTAAAAGATTTACACAATAATATTTTCTAAATTGCAATCTATTCTACAACAAAATAAAAATATTCACAGCAAATGACCTATGATAATCAATAAGAGGTAGAATGGCAGGGTTTGGTGACGCGAGAATTTCTCCTACTCTTTGGGCACCAAACATGAATACCATACGTTGTTGAAAATGGATTTTTCTACTAATTGCAATGTTTACTCTAATGTGTGGAGTGAAATGAAAGGGAAAAACCTGTATTCATGGGCCATTATCCATGGTCTATGCATGACCTAATTCTTAAAACAAAACAAAAATATAGACGTCCAAACTAAGGTCGTACCTAATGAGAGGCAAAATAAAAGGATTTACTGATGCGTTTATCTCTACCAACCAATGAGGACCTAAAATTCTACGAATTACTCGCTGAAATTGCAACTTAGTACTAACAATTATGTGTACCTTTTGCCTTGCAATGGGAATGAAGGGATCATACAAATTCTCGTGATTCATGCAAGCTACTTGATTATGCTAAAGGTTGAGCCTTCACAAAACATACACAAGCCTGTTCCTCCCTGGGGGCACCAATTTGAAGCGGTCCGGGGCAAGCAACAAGAAGAGCAACCTCTAGACACCCTTCAAGGCTCCCGTGCTGCTCAATGGGGTTGGGGCACAACACAACACAAACCAAAACAACAAAACAACAGCCAAATCCCAACTACACAAGGGGCACCACCTAGTTTAAGAGCGAACTAGGACGCAAAAGAGGAGAATCGTTAGAGCAACCCATAAACAAGCAAGGAATTTACACTAACCCTAACACCAATGGAACACTCTCACACACTAAAACACGAGAGAGAGAGAGAGAGAGAGAGAGAGAGAGAGAGAGAGAGAGAGATGGTGATCGGCGGGCTGCTTTGAAGTGTATTGTTAATGATCAAGCAAACATAAATATATATATGTAAGAAAGAGAGACAAGGGGAAAGGGGGTGCTTGTTGCACTAATGCCTTCTTACAAATTTTTCATGACCAATCAAAGTGAGATTAGTATTTGTTCAACATAGCCTGAGTAAATTACACCACAACACATCAGAAGAAAAAGGCCACCCCAATCACTGTCTTAAGGCCAGGGGAGTCCTCTCCACCCTGTCGCCCTCTTACAGCATGTGGGATTTATGGCTAAATTGATAACAATACCCGGAGACAAGCTATAAAGAACTTAAATAAAACACCAAGACACTTACACATCATTATTGTCCATGACTTCACGTTGGAAGGGAGACAAGGTATCCATGCTTAGTCCAAATTCACCCTCCTTGATTCAGCAAATGTTGGGCTTACACTAGTAGGAAAAATGATAGATTTCCTACTCTCAATTGAATGATCACTCTCTCTTACAATGGCATAGAGTTCCCTTGCTAATCACCCCTAATACAACACATACATATGCCTAATGCCAATGAGATTCCACTCAAGAGCTCCTTCTCAAGAGGTTGAGCTTGGCTTCTCAAGCTATAGCATAGTGCTCTTTCTTCTCCTTTTTTGTGCTAGCTACACCCTCCTTTTATAGCAATTTTGAAGGCTAGGGTTACTCCTCTAACCATGATTGGGTTAGATTTTCAGTAATTTACCTAATTTCTTTTGCTTGGAATTATCAAGAAGTTGGTGGGGAAAGAGAGAGGAGAGAAATGGAGGTGATAGGACTTTTCATAGTGGGTTAGTGTTAGTAGAGTTAGTATTAATTTACAAATGGAATTGGATATTTACAATGGGAGTATCCATGTAGGATACAAATAAGGAAGAAAAACTCTTAAGAGGTAAGAAAAGGTGGATTTCTTACAAGGTTGATGCTCCAAGTGTCTTGAGTAGGGCCAATTTTGACGCTTGTTGACGGTCCACTAGCTTTGACGGTACATTTTTTCTCCACTCTTTACCTTCCTTGAGAGACAAGGTAATTGAAGCTGAGTAATCAACCACCATGATGCTCTCTTTTAAGAGAAGAGGCTGAATTTTGTGGTTTTTTGATCGATATGGGTAATTTGGAGGAGGATAAATGAGACTAGGTGGTCAATTTTGGAATGGAATTGTGTGTGGGAGGTATGGGTTCACCATGGTTTCTCTTATTCTTCAAGGTTGAAGAGAAGGTGAGTAGGGTGCAGAGAGGAGTGGTGAGAGAGGTGGGGATGATGAGTGGAGAAGTGTGTGTGAAAGAGGAAAATGATAAAGTGGAAGAAAGAGTGTGGCTGCATAGCATGGGAAAACTAGGGTCCACTAATAAAATCATAGCTCACAGCTCGTAGCTCAAAGAAATATGAAAAAATTTGAGGCAAAATTTCAGCCCACGAGCTACAACTTTTGTTTGTATCACCTTTTCAAATTCGGAGAGCAAGTGAACTTTAAAAATTCAGCAAAACCGACTGTTTTTTTCCACTGCACAAAGTCCTTGTGGGATCCTTCTTTGGATGATTCTTTTGAATACCTCCAAGAGTGAGCCCTCCATAGTGCATGTATGCATGCCACCTACCCTTGACCTTATTTGGTAGGTCTATAATTGAAGATATTGTTGAGATCATGATATAAGTGAATAGTACAACTAAGAAAATCAAATATTGAGGGGTCTAAAAAATATGTACATGTCAAATATAAATAATATAAGTGGAAAAAATATAAAGGGGTCAAAAGAAATCTCTCTCTGTATGAGGCTACCATAAAAAGATAAATATTTTTGGTATTCTAATTTTTTAGAAAAAAAACAAAATAGATGTAGGAAGGGAAAAATCACAATAGTGAAAAAATATACATATAAATAAAACTAGTTTTTTTGGATTTTTGTTGGGGTGGAGTTACACCAAATATAAGAGAAGCTTACATGAAAATATTTCTATATGGAATAAAGAGTATGAAAAATGGTAAGAAAAATTGTGGTAATGGTGAGGCAATGTACAGAGCATAAATAACACACACCTAGGTAGAAATATTTAAATAAATACCAAAATAATTATGAAAAAAATCTTTTATTTAGGCCCTATATACAAAGAAATATTTACATACACATGGGCCATAATATACTTATATTTTTTATTTTTTTGGCTCAACTAACCCAATGACTAGCTAATTGAGGGTTTTTTATTTCAGTAAGGAGATATGGGAAAAGTCCCCTAACTCACACGCACCTATATACAGTGAAAGGGTGAGGGTAACCACAGTGTTTGAGTGATTTGATAGGGTGAGATAACTCACTATGGCAATTACAGAGAGCCGAAAAAACGGCTATCACTATCATTAGCATCTTCTTCTTTCACACAAGGTGTCTTCCACTTGAAAAGCTGGAAAGATCATGCATACAAAGCCACACAAGACATCATAATCGAGTCTTCATCATGCCAGCCATCCCTGAAGCTCACCAACTGTCAATCAAGCTCTTTGCAGATAAAAGGATATGGCCAAAACATATGGCAAAGCACTTGAAATTCATCCATAAGATCACTATTCAAGAAAAGATCACTTTGACTTCCTTCTCTACCTCGTTCTGAAGATGTTTATACTAAAACACCACAAGACACGTAGCATCGACATCTCTTGGAGATGGCACTAGCATCAAATCCTTGCACACATAGACTTCATCCCTATTGCATTCATCAAAATCACTAGAGGGTTGCCCAACCCCCAGATCAAGTAAAGCACATGGACCTAAGGTCACATCATCCAACATACCATCACTCTCTTCTTCATCACCTTCACTTGGTGTGGAGATTCCCTGACCATAGCCCATCATCTCATCATCATTACTATCATCCATGTCTAGTTGCTCCAAAGCTCCTTCTCAAAACATATGTTCCTCTTTGTGTAAGGCTCCCATGTCCTTCATTGATAGATCTTGTAACTCCTTGACATCATCACATACTTGATCACACAAACTCTCATCAACATTAGATGTGTCCCCATCATAGGTTGTGCCATCCTCCTTGATTTCACTCTCATCATTTTCACTTTTTGAGCTAGTTCTCAAATTTTCATATTTAGCTATTGTGTCCTTGCCATTTTGACCATAAGTATGTATATGGTTTCCAAAATGGTTGAACATATTTCATTCACACTTCCTCAAAGCGTATGGTCATTTATATGGGTCTCCAAATTATTATCCTCACCAACATGAGCATCAGCAGCCACAACTTTATGCACATAAAGGTCATCCACACTCTCTCCACATTATCCATGTAGGGTATAGACAAAGGGTACTTCATGCATGTAGCAATACATAGCTTTCTTTCTTTCCGTAGCACTATCTTCAATGCTTCACACATGGATTTGGGTGAATAGGGGAATCGAGGGAGCTTTTGGAGAGATTTTTTGAGGTAGCTTTTTCTCCAAAATGGACAGGCAGGTAAATTCATTGAAAAAACTCTTTTTATTAATTTTGTGGTGGATTTCTCCCTCTTGTGAAAAAAGATCCCTCCATTAGGTGTTTCTGTGGTTGAAGGTCTTGTTATCCAAAATTGAGCCAACAAATCAACAGACATTGTTAAGTAGTTTTAATTGGGTGATTGGAGGTCTCCTGTTGAGAGCGTATAATACACCCAAACAAGAGCATATAGAACATACGGCAATTACTAAGACCACCCAATATAGCTGACACGAGTATTCAATGCAATCCACAAACAAAAAAACTTGATCTTCAAAAAGAAAGAGCAAATATTATGTCCTCGGTGCACCTGGGTAGAGAGAGAGAGAGAGAGAGAGAGAGAGAGAGAGAGAGAGAGAATTGAATAGGTGAATAAGGATCATAGATCAAGAAAAGGCAAGAGTGTCATCAAACAACCATCTAACAAAGGCAAGAGTGTCATTATTAGTAGCATAATTACTTAAGTTTTCCTCAATGCAATTGTAAAGTATGCATATCTGCAGAGACATCTTTTCCCCGCATCTACCAATGCTTTGCATATCTTAGATTGTGATCCTTTTTTCATAAGTCCAAGCTCATAAACAATGGTCTTTCCTCTATGTTGTTGCAGTTTAACGTCATCAAGGAATGAGTGAAGCTCTGTACCAGGCATAGACTTCAAATGTATACTAGGGATACTGTTGTGGACGTTCTTAGCTTCTTTCAAAATCGAAGACCAAAACACCTCGATCCACAACCACTCATGAAATACCATAGATTCACTTGTATCATGAAACATTATTTTATCTAAATATTTTTTATGCCTCTGTGGATAAAAACATTGTTTAAAGACAATGTGCTCCCCTATCTGAGAGATATCCAAACTCTTAACATTTGTTGGCTCATTAGAATCCATGGCATGTAGAATGAAGTTTTTCTTGTTGTTGGGAAGGTTTGCATAGGCTAACCCGTACTATTGTTCCTCCGTTAGCCACTTTGGATGACTGGTCCACTCAATTGAGTGCAATTTCCTTCATCGATGTGTACAAAGATCATTTTTTGCTTGCACTCAAAACCAATTTTCACTTTCAATAAAGAGTTTAAACCATCGAACCTCCACCAATCAACACCCAAGGCACGATCAACAATTGCCAATGCATGTTTTGTCATTTTTTTGGAAGGCGTGTGTATTTCAAAGAATGCTTCTTTGTACTAAGATTGAAACTTTGAGGGCAGCATTCTACCTTTCTCTGCTATAATCTTCTTTAGGGACAGGGTATATTTTTCCTACAAACTCCTTCCATATGTTATTCAATTACGTGATAGTGTCTAACTACCCAGATCAACAATTGAACAAATTATGATGCTACTTACTGGATGAAGCAGTTGTGACATCAGAGTGACAGGTAGGTTATGACCATACTTTCTTTCCTACCCTTCTATCAGTGTCTGCGTGCATCCAACTATAGACCACACAAGGTAGTTTCTCCATGATTTCCTCCTCAAAAGCAAGGCCCATTGCTCGCACCGTCTAGAGCATGTCGGTGTAAGAAGTAGACACATACCCTGTCTCATTCAATCTACACACGATTGAAAATAGAGGTAGATTAGACAACTTGACATTAAAATCATCGACACAAGTGAATATATTCAATGCACCATACTTGTTAATACGCATGATGATGTTCAACATATCAGCCTCATTTGTGGAATCTACATTCACTAGTTCTACACAAACCCTGGGATGTAGATCCGCATCTTTTTCATAGGCAACACCTATTACAAAAGGGAGAGTCACATGCTAGCATTCAAGAGCAAGCAAGCAAAGTAACAACATCTACAACAATGCTTACTCTCTTTAAGAACTCCCATCCAGGTGGCTAGCCTATGGTTTCCATCCCAAGTGTAGAACATTTTTCCGCTAAGATTTGCCCAACAAGTGTCTTTGATTTCGGCCTCAAACTCGTTGTTAATAGCCCGCCACAAGGGATTTTATGTTTTCATGATGATATCATCATCCACAATGATGGTAGTATATCCAGGAGATTCAACAGAGCATAGGAAGCATCCCTTAGGCTCATAATATCCCTCCAATAGGAATGTATCGACCAACGGTTGCACACGCTTTGGGTTCCAACTTACTTGTCGTGCCTTCTCTAACTTTACCAGACAGCAAAGAGGAACCCAAGGCAATGGACCCTCATGCTCTACCGCATTGTTCAAATTATATTAAATCTCAAAGTTTACAAATTTTTTTGCTCCATAAACTAAAGTTCTTTGACAGACCTTCAAATTGCCAAGATGCTTTGACAACATATCTTGGCGAACTGTAACATCTTCATTTATTGGAAAGGCACCTCCAATGTTAGCCCCAGCTGTCATGTATGCCTCCATTTCTTTATCATCAATCTCCTTGTCGGAGTAGTCAACATCAGCAAAAAATTTAGATGATGTTCCTTCTTGGACTTTTGCTTTTCCTTTGGCCAATATTTTAGATTTTTCCATAGTCGCAATCGGAGGAGATGGCACAGCACTAACTTGTTCGCTCTTGGATAACGACACACTATTTGATGGAGATAGTTCTTGTGTTTCTTTCCTAGCTTTCTTAGGAACTCGCTGCTGCAAAGCAAACAATGCCACATTGATCATCTAACAAGCATCTTTCAAGAAAACATTTAATAGTTTACAATCCAAAAAGAAACCTCTTTCATGAAGAATCCAAATTTTACCAGATCTCCTTTGGGCCACATGACAAGACTTTTTTCTCCACTCTTCAACATAGCCATTAAGTCATTTGTGGACGGAACGTGACTTAGAGGAGCATCCTTGCCATCATATACTTCCAAGACTGTGACAAAAAAGCAACCAAATGGAAATCTACTTCCATGAAGCTTTGCCAAGTTCAAAATCTTCTCTTTCTGCCCTACACCAATCACTTTTCCATTGTAAATGAATTCAACATAAGCTCCCACACCAGATTTCTTGGCCATCTTTTGTCTTAACTCAAAAGTATAGAACAAATGCTCAGCTCAATCTGTAACCCTTGCTTAATCCCATCTTCCTCTTTTTGTCTCTAGCAAAATTCTCATTTTATCTCTTTCTTTTCTTGATCTATGATCCTTATTCACCTATTCAATTCTCTCTCTCTCTCTCTCTCTCTCTCTCTCTCTCTCTCTCTCTCTCTCTCTCTCTCTCTCTCTCTCTCTCTCTCTCTCTCTTCCTTTCCAACAAAAAACGCAGTCGTTTTTTGACCTAGTAGACAGCAGTTCACTCTTTTGATCATACCTTCTTCATCCGAACTCCGATTTGGGTGATCTATAGCCTCAATCAAAGAGCACAAAGCCCTCTATGCATTGGTGAAAGACAAAAAAATTCAGAGGTATGGAAGGCATTTCTGTAGCAAAATTTCCAAAGTGAACAGGCTCAAGAAAATTGACTCTCATCTCCTATTTTATATACAATGTCTTTTGGTCCTCGCAAGCTTCTTCTTCAACAAGGTCCACAACCATTGTGGAAAATGATCCAAAATCTCCTAAGTGTGGAGATAGCAATACAACCACCCAATCAATGACATTGAAAACCAAAATCATGGCATACTTGGTATCATTGCAAGAGACCGTAAACAAACAAGGCAAAGACTTACGAGCACTTGCGATGGAGAATGGCACACTGAGGGTACTTGTGGTTGAGAATGAGAATCGCAAGAGGACACTTGAGATGCAAACAATATGTTTGATGCAACTTGAAGAGGAAGTCAAGGAATGTAAACGCTCTCTTATGGACTTGAATGCTTTGAAGGAGCGGATGAGCAAAGTAGAGCATGACCATGTATTGAAAGAGGAGAAATTTGACAACATGAGCCGGGATGTATGCGACATGAAAAATGTATACACAAACAAGTCTTGGGCTGATGTATGTGGTAGCAATGCGGTTTATAATTCCTCATTCATGCAAGCTATGGTTCAAACAAAGGATGTTGAGAATGTGGATGTGGAGGAGGAGTTGAAGGAACAAGAGCGACGTTCCAAGAACATTGTTATTCGTGGAATTCCTGAAGAGAAGTTAGAGACACCTCTTCTCTTGCCATTGTTATCAAAAATTTCTTTAAAACCCACTTTGGCATGTCCAGAGCTATGGTCTATGGAGCACATAGAGTGGGGAAGCAAGGAGCTCCTCGCTCAGGAGAACGGCCAATTGTATGCACCATGCCGGATGAGACCAAGCGAAATATTATCCTTGATAATAGTTGGATCTATTTGAGGGATACAAAATTTTTTGTATGTGAAGATCGCACTATTAATTAACAAAATATGCATCACAAGGCATATGAGAAAAAGAATAAGCATGAAGAAAATGTGCCCAAGGAGGAGGCAAGTCCCTCGAGCAAATAGA
The DNA here is from genome assembly GCF_014529385.1 of Adiantum capillus-veneris. Taxonomy (NCBI): domain Eukaryota; kingdom Viridiplantae; phylum Streptophyta; class Polypodiopsida; order Polypodiales; family Pteridaceae; genus Adiantum; species Adiantum capillus-veneris. The sequence goes on from NC_140936.1 coordinate 77,736,734, forward strand.
GATGTGTCACATATGAGATCGAGTTACAATTGAAAATATGCTTTTGGAATTTTAATGGATACCCATGGAATGCGGAGGTTGGCATTGATGAACTAACAAGCAAAGCCGATGTTGTACTTCTTGTTGAAACTTGGGAGCATGATACACAAAGGATTAATGGCTTGGAGGATTACAATGTACATTCATTGATGTGGTCAAAGAATCTCAAGCAACAAAGAGGACAAGGAGGGGTAGCATGTATGGTTAAGAAAGGATTGGAAGATTTTGTATCAATTGTGAAAGATGACAAGTACAAACGTTATGTACACCAAAAAGAGCACCCATTTTTGTAGCCGGGTGCTACATTCGTCATCATGATTCCCCCTCATGCTTGCATGGATAGAGATCATGCATTTTTTTTACTTAGAAGAGGACATTTCTTATTTCAAAGGTGAAGGTGATGTTATTGTATTTGGGGATATGAATGCTCACACAAAAACATTGCAACATGATACTCAACAATTTTATATGCCATACATTTCAAGGGAGTTGGAGGAAGTTCACTTGTATGATCGTACTTCAATGGATGAGAAGAGACAGATCACTATGAAAAGTTACCTTTACACATATTTAATAGCACGCATATACTCATTTCCAATGGTGTGTCTTTATGGAGTGGAACCAATAGATTTACATGTAGGATACATAATGGGGACAGTGTGATTGACTATATGCTACTCTCCGAAGCCATCATGTATCGCACAAAGAGTTTTGTGTCTGGCAAATGGACCCCAGAATCCAACCAGTGCACCTTTTGTATTGATGTTTCATGTGGAGAAGAAGCTAAGCATGATAATCTCAGCCAAAGGAAAGAGAAATTATCACTATGTATGGATTTCAAACGGGCACCAATGTACAACCTTCAATATGATGCACCATTGGAAACTAAATGGGAAGCTTTCAAGAAAGTTATTTGTTCTTGTGCCAAAGAATGCTTTGCCATAAAGCATCTCCATGGTATCAACAAAGATAGATCACGCAAAATGTGGTTTGATAAAAAAATGTCAAGATGCTCAAAAGTCCTTGATAAATCTTGATGCAACTATGGACAAAGAAAACTATCAAATTCATTTGCAATTATACAAGGTATTGATTCAAAAGAAGAGAAGAAGATGGGAAGTAAAGTAACAACTTTTTCATGTCCAAGAAAAGACACGTGCATGTGGAAGATTTGGAGAAACTTAAGGGGCAAGCAGGTTGAGAATTTTGGTAACTTGAGTTTTGTGGATATGTACACACCTTGTAGGCAATTATATGAGCAAGCAAATACTGAAATAATGTCATTTTATGGTTCACTCCCATGTATGCCCTCTTTTTTTACTATTGAGGATGTATACGGTGGGCTTGAAAAGTTGTCCACTCGTAAAGCGGGAGATCTTCAAGGTATCAAGCTGGAGATGATCAAATGGATGGGAGATTTTACCCATGAGTGGATGTGTGATATGTTCAACCTTGCACTTCAACATGGTATGCCTTATGATTGGAGTACTAATTGGGTTAAGCCTTTGCATAAAGGAGGGATGTAAAAGAATATAAACAACTATCAAACTATAATGATTGGGTCTCTTATGGCAAAGTTGTTTGGGTGCATAATGGAGATGAACTTAAGTGATTGGGCTGAAGAGAATGACAAGCGTGCGAAGGGACATGTGGGTTTTCGTCAATGCCATAGCACCATTGATCATCTTGTCACTTTGTGTGTTCTCATGGATGAAATTCGGTTGAAAGGCAAGCAATTGTATTGTTGTTTTGTGGACTTTAAAAAATCCTTTGATATGATTCCACGTAACAATTTGTGGAGAAGAATGGAAGAACTCCAAGTGCCAAGTGAGTTCATGTTTACGATTTCTCAAATCTATGAGAAGGTTATTTGTCAATTGCGTATGGGAAGAGAAATTTCAAAAAAAAATTGCAAGCACTATTGGGGTTAAACAAGGATGTCCATTATCACCAACTCTCTTTGGTCTATGCATCGATCAATTGGAACAAATGGTACTTGACTTTATGCAAGAAGAAGGCATTGAAGAGGTCATTGTTTGCAATGCGGTAATCATGCTTTTGTTGTATGCGGATGATGTAGTGCTTCTAGCACACACTTTAGAAGATGCACAAAAGCTTATGGTTGTCCTTGAGAAATTTTGCATGCATAGTGGGCTGATTGTGAATGAATTCAAAACAAAGGTTATGCTTGTGAAAACCGACCATAAGAAGAAGCCATGCATTGTGTACAACAATAGACACTTGAAGTTGTTGAGAGCTTTAAGTACCTTGGCCTTGAGGTTTTGTCCAATCACGAGTGGCATGAATGTGCTATGCGTTGTTTGGAAGCGGAAAAGAGAGCATATTATGCACTTGAGAACATGTGTAATGCGGGAAACATCAAGTGTTGGGTTCTCAAGAAGTATCTTTTTGATGCATTGATGACACCGGTTCTTCTTTATGGAGTTGAAGTGTGGGGCGAGAGCATCTCAAAGTCTACTTGTAAAGATTTTGAGAATGTCCAAAAGCGTCTTTTTACAAACTTTCTCCAAAATAAGACACAAATACCATATATGCTCCTACTTCTTGAGTCGGGATCTCTTCCAATTGAGGTTATGGGCATGGAAAGGGTTGTGGAGTACATGATAAAGATGCGTCAAAACCCCTCACATCGACTTCCTACAATTGCATGGGAAGCAAGCAAAAACGTTTAAAAAGACGCATAAAAGCAAGATCTTGAGCATTGGATGGATGCAAGACATAAAGAAGTGGTTTGGGAGATGGGATGCATTACACTTGCTACATGATGCTTCAATTGACTCCCAAGTGCATGAAGCTTTTCTACAACGCCAATGTATTACGGCTTGGCAGAAATTCGGTGGGTCACGCTTCATACATTACACCACCCATATTGCCCCCTACTACAAAACCATGTTCTTCGTTGAAAGAGGAAACCGTACTCACACTTACATGCTTGAGCCTATCTCCCTGTCGGTGATACGCACTAACACAGCCATTCGGCTTAGCTCCCATTTCCTTTGATGTGAGATAGGGTGTTGGGTCAATGGAGAAGAGTCAAATCGACTGTGCATATTATGCTCACTGCATATTCGAGAGTCTTGAGTACCACACACTACTAGAGTCCTTAGCTTTTGGTCACATCCGAACTTGCTTCTCTCACATTTTCGGCCATAACTTATACCTTCACACTTTCCTCTTCCAACCAAAGTGTGGGCTCTCCACTACGACTCTCATCACCACAATTTTGGAGCATCCAGAGTCACTCATCAGCCATACACATACTACATCACATGTAACTGTGGTCCCATAGGTCATATTTGACCTCCGAGGATGATAATAAAATCTCTCTCTCTCTCTCTCTCTCTCTCTCTCTCTCTCTCTCTCTCTCTCTCTCTCTCTCTCTCTCTCTCTCTCTCTCTCTATCTATCTATCTATCTATCGATCTATCTATCTATATCTCTCTCCATGATTTCTATCCTATCTCTCTCTCTATTTATCTTGTTCGGGCTCTAACTCCCAAAGTGCTAAAGCCTACACACTGCTTTGAGGCATTTATTCCAAGCACTAGCACCCAGGATATGCCATAGAGCAAGAGCAAGAGCAAGAGAGAGATTCACCATAAGGAGAAAGCATTCCTGATAATTTGAATTAACCTCCACGAAAAAAGCTTATGAAAAGAACACATAATTACCAAAACTTACATCTTTATATAGGTGTGGATATTGAGGGCTTCCTCTCTGTCTTTCTTGTCTTGTCCCCAATTGCCTTCAAAGCTTAGTGTTAGTCTTTAGCAAAAAGCCTCGGAAATTTCCTTAGCACACATTGGAACTCCTCTCTTTCATCCTTTGTAAGTGTTGTAGACAACATACCTTCTAACATTCCTTCATCTTCCACCTTTTGGTTCTCTTGGGAACCTACCTCTTCCAAACCTCGAGAAGAGGTCTCCTGGTTGTTTGGCTTAAACCTTACCCCCATGACTTCAATGGAGGACTCCTCTTCAGTAATGCTGCCGCTACTTTCTTCTTCTGAAGTGTTTTCAGTCCAATCTTCTTCCGTCTCACTTCGAGATGATTCTTCATGGAGCTCCTCTTGGCGTTGCTCCTTCATGTCAAAGACAACCTTCTTGTGATTGTCATTCCTGCAAATTAGCTTTCCACTCTCCCAATCCTGCAAAGCTCGCATTTTCATTAGCCATGGTCTTCCTAGGATAAATGGGTAACCATTTCCCTTGGTAGACATGACATAGAAATCCACTGCCTTCTTAATGCCAAAGGCCTCCACAAAAACATTTTTACAAATTCCTACGCACCTAGCCTTGCTATTGTTTGCCATTTTCACTTTGATTTCAGGTGTCTCATGGATGTGCATGCCTAGTCTTTGCATGAGCCCTTCTGTCATGATGCAAATTTGTGCACCCCCATCCACTAGACCTTTCCTAACCAATCTTCCTTTTATGTAACAATCTAGCACAGGTGTAATATCCTCGTTCATTTCAGCATGTGCAATTTTTACAACAGGAAAACTCTCTTTTACCTTTCTCCTAGTGCTAACTGCCTTTGTTAAATCCCTCCTAACTTGTGGGCATAATGCAAGAAACTGAGGCCATGAGATATCAGGACCCTTACCTCGCATGTCTTCCAATAGGTTGTATGGAGCCATACCATGTCCAAGAGGGAAGTCTTGGAGATTGATACGATGTCGATTCCTCTTAGCTTCCTTGGTCTCCTTTGCCTTCTTGCCTTGTCCATGGTCACTCTGTGATGGGACACCCTCTTTCTCTTTACCTTTTCCTCGGCCACGCTTAATGCCATTTGCTTCCATGTCAACCTCTCTTGAATTTTTCACCTCTACCACATGCACGTTTGGGTCTGGCAAAGGTGGAACTCCTTGTGGAGGTGGTCTTGGTCCATTTGGTCTTTGTAGAAGCCTTGGTTGTTGACCAGTTCCTTCACCTGCATTCATCACTGGGTAATTCAAGTTAGGTCTCCCTGGCTCCCCACGGGGCCAAGGACAATTATACATCCCATGTCCAGACTCTCCGCAATTCCAACATTGCAAGACTCTCCTAGTTCGGGGCTCTCTCTCTCTTCTGACTTCTTTGCTTGTCCCTTTGGACCTACAGCTTGTGCAAGGTGAATTGACAGGCTGCTTAAAGATTCGTTTAACTTCTCAATTACTTCCGTCGTTTCCTCAGGAAGCTCCCTCGATGTTGATGCTTGTGACTTACCTTTGGGTCTAAGACCTTCTATTGGAACCTCTCCCCTTAAGCACTTGAGTTTCCTATATTTCTCAGCAGCCCTAGTTTCAGCTGCATCAAAGGTAGCAGGTGCACCCGCCTCAACTTTTACCTTAAGGTCAGGAAAGAGTCCGGCTATGAACCTCTCCTTCTTTAGAAATTCTGCACCATCACCAGGGTTAGCAACATTTCGTATCCATAGAGCCCAAAGACGTAGAAACTCTTGCTTGTACAAGTAGTAGTCATCTAAGTCTTTTTGCTTATGAGAAACAATGTATTGCCATAGTTTTTGAGTGTTTTGGGGATCAAAGAAGTATCTCTTAAAACGATTCAAAACTTCTGTGTAATTCCCCTTAACTTCCTCAGGCAAAGAGTCAAACCAAGTACTAGCATCTTTCCTAAGGACCACCTCAAACATTTCTACACGTTCTTGATCGGTTACTATCCTCTTGATACGGCAAGACATCTTGAAATTTGCTAAAAATAATTCTGCATCCTCTCCAGGCTCTCCAAAGAAAAGAGGATATCCAGACATTTGGCGTTGGCTCTCCATTGAATTGATTTCAAAGTGACACGTTTTTGTTTTTTCTTTCTTTAAAAGATCTACACAATAATATTCTCTAAATTGCAATCTATTCTACAACAAAATAAAAATATTCACATCAAATGACCTATGATAATCAATGAGAGGTAGGATGACAGAGTTTGGTGACGCGAGAATTTCTCCTACTCTTTGGGCACCAAACATGAACACCATACGTTGTTGAAAATGGATTTTTCTACTAATTGCAATGTTTATTCTAATGTGTGGAGTGAAATGAAGGGGAAAACCTCTATTCTTGGGCCATTATCCATTGTCTATGCATGACCTTATGCTTAAAACAAAACAAACATATAGACGTCCAAACTAAGGTCGTACCTAATGAGAGGCAAAATAAAAGGATTTACTGATGCGTTTATCTCTACCAACCAATGAGGACCTAAAATTCTACGAATTACTCGCTGAAATTGCAACTTAGTACTAACAATTATGTGTACCTTTTGCCTTGCAATGGGAATGAAGGGATCATACAAATTCTCGTGATTCATGCAAGCTACTTGATTATGCTAAAGGTTGAGCCTTCACAAAACATATACAAGCCTGTTCCTCCCTGGGGGCACCAATTTGAAGCGGTCCGGGGCGGGCAACAAGAAGAGCAACCTCTAGACACCCTTCAAGGCTCCCGTGCTGCTCAATGGGGCTGGGGCACAACACAACACAAACCAAAACAACAAACCCACAGCCAAATCCCAACTACACAAGGGGCACTACCTAGTTTAAGAGCGAACTAGGACGCAAAAGAGAAGAATCGTTAGAGCAACCCACAAACAAGCAAGGAATTTACACTAACCCTAACACCAATGGAACACTCTCACACACTAAAACACGAGAGAGAGAGAGAGAGAGAGAGATAGAGAGAGAGAGAGATAGTGCTCGGGCTGCTTTGAAATGTATCGGCAATGATCAAGCAAACACAACTATATATTTAAGAAAGAGAGAGAAAGGGAGAGGGGGTGCTTGTTGCATTAATACCTTCTTACAAATCTATCATGACAAATCAAAGTGAGATTAGTATTGGTTCAACATAGCTTGCGTAAATTTCACCACAACACATCACAAGAAAAGCCACCCCAATCACTGTCTTAAGGCCAGGGGACTCCTCTCCACCCTGTCGCCCTCTTACAGTATGCGGGATTTATGGCTAGATTGATGACAACACCAGAGACAAGCTATCAAGAACTTTAACAAAAAACACCAAGACACTTACGCATCATTGTTGTCCATTACTTCACGTTGGAAGGGAGACACAGTATCCAAGCTTGGTCCAAATCCACCCTCCTTGATTCAGCAAATGTTGGGCTTACACTAGTAGGAGAAGTGATAGATTTCCTACTCTCAATTGAATGATCACTCTCTCTCTTACAATGGCATAGAGTTCCCTTGCTAATCCCCTATTACAACACATGCACATGCATAAGACAATGAGCTTCCACTCAAGAGCTCCTTCTAGAGAGGTTGAGCTTGGCTTCTCAAGCTATAGCATAGTGCTCTTGCTTATGGCTCTCCCTTTTTTGTGCTAGCTACACCCTCCTTTTATAGCAATTTTGAAGGCTAGGGTTACTCCTCTAACCATGGTTGGGTTAGATTTTCAAAAATTTACCTAATTTCTTTTGCTTGGAATTATCAAGAAGTTGGTGGGGAAAGAGAGAGGAGAGAAATGGAGGTGATAGGACTTTTCATAGTGGGTTAGTGTTAGTAGAGTTAGTATTAATTTACAAATGGAATTGGATATTTACAATGGGAGTATCCATGTAGGATACAAATAAGGAAGAAAAACTCTTAAGAGGTAAGAAAAGGTGGATTTCTTACAAGGTTGATGCTCCAAGTGTCTTGAGTAGGGCCAATTTTGACGCTTGTTGACAGTCCACTAGCTTTGACGGTACATTTTTTCTCCACTCTTGACCTTCCTTGAGAGACAAGGTAATTGAAGCTGAGTAATCAACCACCATGATGCTGTCGTTTAAGAGAAGAGGCTGAATTTTGTGGTTTTTTGATAGATATGGGTAATTTGGAGGAGGAAAAATGAGACTAGGTGGTCAATTTTGGAATGGAATTGTGTGTGGGAGGTATGAGTTCACCATGGTTTCTCTTATTCTTCAAGGTTGAGGAGAAGGTGAGTAGGGTGCAGAGAGGAGTGGTGAGAGAGGTGGGGATGATGAGTGGAGAAGTGTGTGTGAAAGAGGAAAATGATAAAGTGGAAGAGAGAGTGTGGCTGCATAGCATGGGAAAACTGGGGTCCACTAATAAAATCATAGCTCACAGCTCATAGCTCAAAAAAAAATGAAAAAAGTTGAGGCAAAAGTTCAGCCCACGAGCTACAACTTTTGTTTGTATCACCTTTTCAAATTCGGAGAGCAAGTGAACTTTAAAAATTCAGCAAAACCGACCGTTTTTTTTCCACTGCACAAGGTCCTTGTGGGGTCCTTCTTTGGATGATTCTTTTGAATACCTCCAAGAGTGAGCCCTCCATAGTGCATGTATGCATGCCACCTACCCTTGACCTTATTTGGTAGATCTATAATTGAAGATATTGTTGAGATTATGATATAAGTGAATAGTACAACTAAGAAAATCAAATATTGAGGGGTCTAAAAAATATGTACATGTCAAATATAAATAATATAAGTGGAAAAAAATATAAAGGGGTCAAAAGAAATCTCTCTCATTATGAGGCTACCATAAAAAGATAAATATTTTTGGTGTTCTAATTTTTTAGAAAAAAAAAACAAAATAGATGTAGGAAGGAAAAAATCACAATAGTGAAAAAATATACACATAAATAAAACTAGTTTTTTTGGATTTTTGTTGAGGTGGAGTTACACCAAATATAAGAGAAGCTTACATGAAAATATTTCTATATGGAATAAAGAATATGAAAAATGGTAAGAAAAATTGTGGTAATGGTGAGGCAATGTACAGAGCATAAATAACACACACCTAGGTAGAAATATTTAAATAAATACCAAAATAATTATGAAAAAATCTTTTATTTAGGCCCTATATACAAAAAAATATTTACGTACGCATGGGCCATAATATACTTATATTTTTTATATTTTTTATTTTTTGGCTCAACTAGCCCAATGACTAGCTAATTGAGGGTTTTTTAAGAAGATATGGGAAAAGTCCCGTGACTCACGCACGCCTATGTACAGTGAAATGGTAGGGATAGCCACAGTGTTTGGGTGATTTTGGTAGGGTGAGGTAACTCACTGTGGCAATTACAAAGAGCCGAAAAACGGCTATCAACATAAGAGGTAAACCACTCCTTGTTTGGCGACACATGAAGTGATGCCCCTGAGTCTATAATCCAGTCACTCAGTGCATTTCCATCAGATGTTGTAAGAAGAGTTGAGTCCATTGTATTCTTCAAGAAGTAGATGTCTCCTGACACTAGACTGTCATCCTCTGCAACAATGTTTGTCACATTTATTTCTTGGATCTTCACTGAGGACTTGTTCTTCTCACCATGGTCTTCAGCTTTCTCTTTGCCTTTTTCTGCTTTCCATTCTCTGCAGTCTCTTTTCATGTGACCCTTCTTGCCACAATGGTAGCATTCTATGTCACTCTTGCCTTTAGCACTGCGGGACTTGCTACGAGACTGATTCCTCTTTCCACCTTTGTACTTTTCTTTGGTCCTTCCCCTGACAACTAAGGCTGTTCCTTTGCCTTTGTCCATTGTCTTTCTATTGGTTTCTTCAGTAAGCAGACTTCCTTCTACACCTGCTATGTTCAAACCATCTGGAGGTGCACAATTACTCAAAGCTGTGTGAAAAGTGTCCCAACTTTCTGGCAATGTGATCAACAGGAACATAGCTCTAACAGGTTCATCAAACTTGACACCTTGAGCTGACAACTGACTATAGATTGTGTTGAATTCATTCAGATGATTGGACATAGGTGTCCCTTCTTTCATCTTCAAGTCAACAAGCTTCTTAAGCCAGTATTCCTGTGAAGCTGCACTTTGCTTCTCATAAAGATCACTCAGCTTTAACCATGCTTGATAAGCCGACATCTCGTCTGCTACATTGAAGTAAACGCTTTCTGCCAAAGTCAGCATAATGGTAGAAAGTGCCAATTCATCCATTTCGTTCCATTCATCTTCGTCCATATCTTCTGGTTTTATCCCCTTGAGCTTTATAGGTTTTATCTGCTTCTTTTGTACCAACACGTGCCAAATCTGCTGCTTCCACAATGGAAAATTGGTTCCATCCAGCTTCTTGATATTGTAAAGAGCAGTGTCCTGTGATCCAGCCATAGCTACGCTTCACAGTAGTTTACTTTTCTGGGAAAAATTCGGCAGAGTTTCCCCTGTAAACTGACCTCTGAACCAATATCAACCTGTCAAATGAACCAAGAAAGCTTCAGATTCTGCATAAATTTCGGCAGAGTCTCCTTTGTAAAATGGCTCTGGTGTACTCAAAAACAGACCAAAAAACAGCTCAAAAAACACTGTCTCTCTGACACTGTAAGCTGTGGGTAAACCTGTCCTGCACCTGTACTGTCTCTCACTGTCCTGCCACTGTCCTGTAAGCATAGACTGCGACAATGCCTCAACTGTAGTAAAGCAAAGATGCAATCCCAACTGTCTAACTCACAGTCAATACATCCTAGCTGCCTATCTAAGGGTGCTCGAGGGATCGCTCCAAGACCTGTATCACCGAAAGGATCTCAACATTCGAGAATCCCCCAACTCAATAAAACCCTCAACAAAAACTGCAGTAAATCTGACAGTACATAGACTTCCCACAAAGTCATACATCCACAAATTTTCCACTGTATGATGTAACCGCTGCGGCGGTTGTTTGTTGCGTGACTCACAGCCAACAAACCCTCAACAGACATACATCATCTCTGACAATACATCCCATGTGGAAGTACTTGCAATGTGGAATATCAAGCAGCAAACACAAGCTACCTGATGAACTAGTGGATGTTGCCTACAGTCTGTGTGTAGATGCGCCTGTGTCGTATGTGACACGCCTCCAAGAATTGTGAGCCGTCCTTTGATGTGTAGACAGCCACAAATCAGCACTCTGGGAGTGTCGATATCCTCAGCCCCTACAATCGTAGGCCGAAAACCCCAAATTTGCAGAGTCGGATCTGCACCCGTCGAGACCACGTAGTCGAAAATGGCCTGTGCAAACCTTTGTCGAAGCCGAACGGTGGCCGAGATGACCTTAGAATGAAATTCTGACAACACCAAGCCCTTCGATATTTCCCACGAGATTTGGGGCCGTGTCTTCGCCTGTCGAATTTCACTCCAATCTGAGTTGGTGACTCTAGCCTCCTGCAGTGCTGCCCCGAGCCTCGATCTGAGCTCTGATACCAGTTGAAGGAGTACGAGCAGAAGTGCGACGCGAGAGAGAGTGTGAGAAGAAGAGCACGACGATATGGTGAACTCGCTCTACTGTAATGTGTAGAGCATAGTGAGTTCTTATTAGGTTTTTACAAAAGAATATGTGTACATACCTGGCGGCCCGCCCACTTACCTGGGCGACCACATTGGGCTTTATACCCCAACACGAGCCAAATAGGCCACGATCGTGCAGTTGGGGCTACAAAGGCGAGAGGCAATAGAGGAGTAGGCACAGGGGGTATAATTGGGAATCGACGTTTGTCTCTTTCTCTCTTTGCTGCACACGTAGAAAAATGAACAATCTCTCTTTGTTGCAGGCGTGCAGATCTCTCACTCCCCTCTCTCTCTAGCTGTCATGTCCCATGTGGGCTACAACAAATGAAGGAGTACGAGCGGAAGTGCGACGCGAGAGAGAGTGCGAGAAGAAGAGCACGACGATATGGTGAACTCGCTCTACTGTAATGTGTAGAGCATAGTGAGTTCTTATTAGGTTTTTACAAAAGAATATGTGTACATACCTGGCGGCCCGCCCACTTACCTGGGCGACCACATTGGGCTTTATACCCCAACAACCTCCCACTTAAAGTCCAATGTGGTACTTTAAGTGTGAGAGAAGCTACTATACAAGCTAATATACAAGAGATGTAGAGAAGTGATGTACTACCCTACACCTAACTGCTTGCGAAAATGCACAAAGCTCTCTGAGGGAAGTCCTTTTGTAAGTAGATCAGCAGGATTTTCTATGGTGTGAACTTTGACAAGCTGAAGTTGCTTATCCTCGAGCATTTCCCTGATGAAATGATACTTCACATCCACATGCTTTGTCTTTGAGTGATAAACTGGATTGGGAGCCAATTGTATAGCACTTTGACTATCACAATATAACACAGGCATCTCTTCTTTGATTCCCAAATCTGTTACTAGTCGATTAAGCCAAATTGATTCTTTGCATGCCTCTGATGCTGCAACATATTCAGCCTCTGTAGTAGACTGAGTAACACAATCTTGTAATCTAGAACGCCATGATACTGCTCCACCAGCCAATGTAAAGACATACCCTGACGTAGACCTTCGGTTGTCTAAGTCACCTGCATAATCTGAGTCTGTAAAACCCTTTACACTTAGCTCCTGACTCCCATAGCATATACACATACTCTTTGTAGCTTTCAGGTATCTCAATATTCCTTTCACTGCCTCCCAATGTTTCTTGCCTGGGTTTGACATGTATCGACTTACTACTCCCACTGCAAATGCAATGTCTGGGCGAGTAGCAATCATTGCATACATCAAACTACCCACTGCAGACACATATGGAATCTTATCCATTTCAGTCTGTTCTTCCTCAGACACAGGACAATCTTGTTTGCTAAGTTTCACATATGGTGGCAATGGAACACTCAATGCCTTTCCCTTCTCCATATTGAAACGTTGCAAAACCTTGTCAATATACTCTGCTTGAGATAACCAAATCAACTTCTTTGATCTGTCTCTCTCAATGCGCATACCAAGTAGATGACTTGCCTCACCCATGTCTTTCATGTCGAACGATTTTGCCATCTTTGACTTCAAAGCTGAAATTTCTTCCAAGTGCTTGCCAACAATCAACATGTCATCCACACACAAAATAAGGATCAACCAACTACCATCCTTAGCCTTCTTTGTATATAGACAGTGATCGAACTCACTACGTTTGTAGCCTTGAGAAAGCATAAACTTGTGGAATTTATGGTACCATGCCCTCGGTGATTGTTTTAAGCCATAGAGACTCTTTAACAACTGGCATACCCAATCTTCCTTGCCTTTCTCAACAAACCCTTCTGGCTGCTGCATGTAAATTTCCACATCTAAATCACCATGCAAGAACGCTTTCTTGACATCCATTTGGTGCAACACCAAATCTAATATGGCAACCAATGCAAGAAAGCATCTCAATGTAGTCATCTTGACCACCGGAGAGAAGACTTCCTCAAAGTCAATGCCTTGTTCTTGCTTAAAGCCCTTGGCAACAAGCCTTGCTTTGTACTTTGGCTGACTATCACAAGCGGTGATCTTATACCTGTAAACCCATTTACAGGGTAGAGCCTTTTTGCCCCGTGGTAATTTAACTAGCTTCCATGTCTGGTTTTTATGCAGAGCTGTCATCTCTGACTGCATGGCCAATTGCCAATTCCCGGTGTCCTTCATTTGCACTGCTTCCTTGTAACATGAAGGCTCATTGCAATCAGTCAACATGACATAGTTCATAGATGGAACAAACCTATTTGGAGGTCGCGTGACACGTCCTGATCTACGCACAATAGGTGGCTCAGGCTCAGCCACAACCTGTGGTTCCACTCTATCCTGTCCTTGCTCCTCTTGAGCCCTGACATTTTGTCTTGCACGTGCAGGTCCATCTTCTTGGAAGACAACTCTTCTAATCTCCTCAACCCTCTCTGGTTTAGAATGATATTTGGATTCATTAAAGTGAACATCATTGCTGCGGACAACCTTTCTGGATTCGGGATCCCAAAGTCTGTACCCCATCTCACCAGAATTACCATAGCCTAGAAAGATGCACTTTCTACTCTTTGGCTCAAGTTTGTTCCTAAATTCCTTTGGAACGTGAGTGTATGCCTCACAGCCAAAGACTCTGAGATGCTTGTATGAGGGCATTTTGCCTGACCATACCATCTCTGGCACTGAATCCTTCTGCAAAACCTTGCTAGGAGATCTATTTACAAGATGAACAGCTGTTGATGCAGCTTCAGCCCAAAACCCATTTGGCAGCTGTGCATTAGACAACATACTTCTGACCTTCTCTTGTATGGTCCTATTCATCCTCTCAGCAACACCATTTTGAGGAGGATTGTAAGGAGCAGTAAGTTCACGTTTTATACCTTTTGACTCACAAAAGTCCTTAAAGGCCTTTGAAACATACTCTCCACCATTGTCAGTGCGTAAGCATTTAAGCTTCTTGCCACTCTGATTCTCCACAAGTGTCACAAACGTTTTGAAAACACTAAACGCTTCATCCTTGTGCTTGAGAAAGTAAACCCATACTTTCCTCGAGTAATCATCTATAAATGTCATAAAGTAAGAAGCTCCCCCTAGAGATAGGTTAGGCATAGGTCCACACAAATCACTATGAACAAGTGCCAACTGTGTATCTCTTCTACTGCTTCTATGCTTATGTGGCTGCTGTGTTTGCTTACCATATAGACAATGTTCACAGAATTCAAAATCATTAAATGAAAAGCCAGGAAAATAACCAGAACGAGACAAGATTTCCATTCCCTTCTTGGACATATGTCCTAACCGGCTATGCCACAAAGAAACGTTCGGCTGCTCGGTTAAATTGATTACATTTTTAGAGACATTTGATACATAAATCATGTAAAGTCCTCCAGACTTTACTCCATGTGCTACTGTCATAGAACCCTTGGATATCTTCCACATGTTCTGTCCAAAAATGGTGACGTAGCCAGCATCATCAAGTAAACCTGTGCTGATCAAGCTCTTTGTAATTGCGGGAACATGTCTCACATTCTTCAACGTGAAAGAAGAGCCATTCTGAAACTTCAATTGAACATCTCCAACACCTAAGATCTCACATGTCTACCCATTGCCTAGCCGAACATGATCTTTAGTGGTCACATAAGAGGTAAACCACTCTTTGTTTGGAGACACATGAAGTGATTCCCCTGAGTCTATAATCCAGTCACTCAGTGCATTTCCATCAGATGCTGTAAGAAGAGCTGAGTCCATTGTATTCTTCAAGAAGTAGATGTCTCCTGATACTAGACTGTCATCCTCTGCAACAGTGTTTGCCACATTTATTTCTTGAATCTTCACTGAGGACTTGTTCTTCTCACCATGGTCTTCAGCTTTCTCTTTGCCTTTTTCTGCTTTCCATTCTCTGCAGTCTCTTTTCATGTGACCCTTCTTGCCACAATGGTAGCATTCTATGTCACTCTTGCCTTTAGCACTGCGGGACTTGCTACGAGATTGATTCCTCTTTCCACCTTTGTACTTTTCTTTGGTCCTTCCCCTGACAACTAAGGCTGTTCCTTTGCCTTTGTCCATTGTCTTTCTATTGGTTTCTTCAGTAAGCAGACTTCCTTCTACACCTGCTATGTTCAAACCATCGGAGGTGCAAAATTACTCAAAGCTGTGCGAAAAGTGTCCCAACTTTCCGGCAATGTGATCAACAGGAACATAGCTCTAACAGGTTCATCAAACTTGACACCTTGAGCTGACAACTGACTATAGATTGTGTTGAATTCATTCAGATGATTGGACATAGGTGTCCCTTCTTTCATCTTCAAGTCAACAAGCTTCTTAAGCCAGTATTCCTGTGAAGCTGCACTTTGCTTCTCATAAAGATCACTCAGCTTTAACCATGCTTGATAAGCCGACATCTCGTCTGCTACATTGAAGTAAACGCTTTCTGCCAAAGTCAGCATAATGGTAGAAAGTGCCAATTCATCCATTTCGTTCCATTCATCTTCGTCCATATCTTCTGGTTTTATCCCCTTGAGCTTTATAGGTTTTATCTGCTTCTTTTGTACCAACACGTGCCAAATCTGCTTCTTCCACAATGGGAAATTGGTTCCATCCAGCTTCTTGATATTGTAAAGAGCAGTGTCCCGTGATCCAGCCATAGCTACGCTTCACAGTAGTTTACTTTTCTGGGAAAAATTCGGCAGAGTTTCCCCTGTAAACTGACCTCTGAACCAATATCAACCTGTCAAATGAACCACGAAAGCTTCAGATTCTGCAGAAATTTCGGCAGAGTCTCCTTTGTAAAATGGCTCTGGTGTACTAAAAACAGACCAAAAAACAGCTCAAAAAACACTGTCTCTCTGACACTGTAAGCTGCAGGTAAACCTGTCCTGCACCTGTACTGTCTCTCACTGTCCTGTCACTGTCCTGTAAGCATAGACTGTGACAATGCCTCAACGGCAGTAAAGCAAAGATGCAATCCCAACTGTCTAACTCACAGTCAATACATCCTAGCTGCCTATCTAAGGGTGCTCGAGGGATCGCTCCAAGACCTGTATCACCGAAAGGATCTCAACATTCGAGAATCCCCCAGCTCAATAAAACCTCACTCGACCCTCAACAAAGGCTGCAGTAAATCTGACAGTACATAGACTTCCCACAAAGTGATACATCCACAAATTTCCCACTGTATGCTGTAACCGCTGCGGCGGTTGTTTGCTGGCGTGACTCACAGCCAGCAAACCCTCAACAGGCATACATCATCTCTGACAATACATCCCATGTGGAAGTACCTGCAATGTCAGGATGAAATCTGGAATATCAAGCAGCAAACACAAGCTACCTGATGAACTAGTGGATGTCGCCTACAGACTGTGTGTAGATGCGCCCATGTCGTATGTGACACGCCTCCAAGAACTGTGAGCCGTCCTTCGATGTGTAGACAGCCACAAATCAACACTCTGGGAGTGTCGATATCCTCAGCATCTGCAGTCATAGGCCGAAAACCCCAAATTTGCAGAGTCGGATCTGCACCCGTTGAGACCACGTAGTCGAAAATGGCCTGCGCAGACCTTTGTCGAAGCCGAACGGTGGCCGAGATGACCTCAAAATGAAATTCTGACGACACCAAGGCCTTCAGTTTCTCCCACGAGATTTGGGGCCGTGTCTTCGCCTGTCGAATTTCACTCCAATCTGAGTTGGTGACTCTAGCCTCCTGCAGTGCTGCCCCGAGCCTCGATCTGAGCTCTAATACCAGTTGAAGGAGTACGAGCGGAAGTGTGACGCGAGAGAGAGTGCGAGAAGAAGAGCACGACGATATGGTGAACTCGCGCTACTGTAATGTGTAGAGCATAGTGAGTTCTTAATAGGTTTTTACAAAAGAATATGTGTACATACCAGGCGGCCCGCCCACTTACCTGGGCGACCACATTGGGCTTTATACCCCAACAACAAAGAAGCATGGATAGAGAGTTGCGGTAGGGATTGATATGCTCTCTCTCTCTCTCTCTCTCTCTCTCTCTCTATGTGTGTGCGAGAGCCTCGTGCGGCTAGTAGCCAATGTAGCAAGGAAAGGGTGCCCATGAGGCGCCGGGGCCGGGGGGGAAACGCAAGGCTGCCCATCGAGGCAAGGACAAGGGAGGGAAGGAGCATGGACTGTCAACGATGGTGATGGCAATGGCGATGCGCTGTGTAGAGGGACAAAGCAACAGGACAAGCCTAAAATTCTCAGATTCTCTCAGAGTATCAAGGGAAATTAATTGAGCATTAGTAACCATCATGCTTTGTGTGATAAAGTTACAACTTAGCCAGTCTTCAATCCTTGCAAGGAGTGTTTTCTAAGCTCTATCTTTGTAATGAGTGTCTTCTCTTTCAACCAACCACCTATTGGCAACTCCATTATTTTATTCCGCTCGATTTCTTTTGGTGCAACAAATCACCTTTGTCGATGCCATTCAAAAATTCCAAGGCATCAAGGCGCAAATTGAACTCAGAAAGCCAAGAGTTTAACTCTAATTGTGTTCAGTTAACCAACTTACCTAGTCTGTTCAAATGGCTGTCGTATACCGTTTTTTTTAATAAATGACTCCTCTTTTGCAGCCACGCAGGCGCATGTACTACGCGTCACATTCCCCTACACTCCCTACTGGGTCGTTTGTTATTACATTCAATAGCACACCAGATTCCTTCGAATCTCACCCCTTCCTCCACCATTCGCTTACACTTTAAGATAAAAGTTATGGAACTAGATTTCGAACTCAAACCATGGGCAACTCCAGCCGTGAGTCTTACCTCGTAACCACATGAGCCAACACGTTTAGCTGCGCAATTCACGTCTCCCAAAATTCTAGAAAAAATTGTTCTCAGCGCGTACCAGCGCCGAAGCAGCACCCCCGCCTATTGCTCCCTCGTGTGACCTGAACTGGACTACTGCTGCCTCGTGCGACCCCTGTTGCCCTTCCCTCCCTCCTAGTGCGACATCTCAGATTCTGCTTACTCCCCTCCCCGAATCTCACTTGATTTGCCTTGTTTTTTGATTTAACTCTAGCAGGTACTCCCTACTACTGGCTCGTCTACTGGTTTATTCATTTGTGGTAAGATTCTTTTGAATATAAGATTCTTCCAAATCTTAGGTGTTCGGAACGCATCCTCCTCAACACGCACCCTGTAAACAGGGATGGAGGAATCGAACACATACGTGCATAAAAGTCTACTTTATTAAATCTATTGTAGATCACAAGCCCTTCTTCTCTCGTGTATTGAGGAGACTCCTCGTTACATTTACCAAAAAAAAAAAATTCCCCCCCCCCCCCCCCCCCCCCCCCCCCCCCCCCAAATCCTTGCCATGCCTTTGGCCCCCCTGTTCCGCCTCCTGTTTGCGAGAGCGCGTCCCCCCCAACCCGCTTTCTGCTTGCGCGAGCTCCCCTCACCTGCTTGCACAATCGAATTCCGGTTTGCCAAGAGTGTATCATGTCAGATTCGATTTCTTTTTTTATTTTTTTCCAGCTGGACCCTACTCAACCAATCAAAAAATTGTAGAAAGCCTTTTGGGGCAGGTTGAGCCACGCGCGAGACGGCACCTACCCTAATACCACGTGTGAAACCGACTTCGACCACAAGAAGATATCGTAAAGAGAAGCCCTTCTCATTTCTTGTGTCATTGTCCTCATCTCCTTCTTCTGCCAGCGTTTTGCCCTCCTGAGTCCTCCATCGCCAACATGCAGATCTTCGTCAAGACCCTAACCGGCAAGACCATCACCCTTGAGGTCGAAAGCTCTGACACCATCGACAATGTCAAGACCAAGATCCAAGACAAGGAAGGCATCCCCCCCGATCAGCAGCGTCTTATCTTTGCCGGCAAGCAGCTTGAAGATGGCCGCACCCTCGCCGACTACAACATCCAGAAGGAGTCCACCCTCCATCTTGTCCTCCGTCTGCGTGGTGGGATGCAAATCTTCGTCAAAACCCTCACTGGAAAGACCATCACCCTCGAAGTTGAGAGCTCCGACACCATTGACAACGTGAAGACCAAGATCCAGGATAAGGAGGGCATCCCCCCCGACCAGCAGCGCCTGATCTTTGCCGGGAAGCAGCTGGAGGATGGCCGCACCCTTGCAGACTACAACATCCAGAAGGAGTCTACCCTCCACCTTGTGCTTCGTCTGCGTGGAGGGATGCAGATCTTTGTGAAAACACTGACCGGTAAGACCATAACCCTGGAAGTTGAGAGTTCTGACACCATTGACAATGTGAAGACCAAGATCCAGGACAAGGAGGGGATTCCTCCAGACCAGCAGCGACTGATCTTTGCTGGAAAGCAGCTTGAGGATGGCCGCACCTTGGCGGACTATAACATCCAGAAGGAGTCCACTCTTCACCTTGTGCTTCGCCTCCGTGGTGGGCAGTAAAAGCTTTTGCTGCGCTAGAGGGGGTTGAACTATGGTATTTTGGTTGGAAAGGCTTTGTTTGTCCGGGCGCCTATGGGTCCTGTGCTTTCTGCTTTTCGAGTACTTGATTAGACTGTTGTTTTTCCTTCAATAAAAGCTCTCTTTGCTGATGAATCTTTTGTTTGATTGTATGGAGTATCTTACTTTATCCTTGACATTTTCAATTGTAATACTGTAGTGGTTTGCTGTTGTCGGTCTTTTTTCATGATTGTGAGTGTATTGTTACTATATCTACATTTATTTGAGTCTGAAGATGGTATTTTGGTCGCTAGCATTTAGGGGAGTGAACTAGTATCAAATACTGGTATAGTCTTTTCTTTTGCAGCAAGATATAGCAAAAAGTTCAGAGAGTTCTCCATTTAGTCTGTCGTGCTCTTCTGCTGATTATCTGTGGTGCTCATACGTAATGGCTGTGGTATTTGTGGATGACTATATGAATGAATTTATTCTTTAAGCTGTGGCAAATGTTTCATTTTGGTGCTATTTAAAATTTAATTTGCTCCTAACAAGAATTCATTTGGATGCGTGCAATCTTTCTGTTGTTTAGGGTTCTGATTTGTGTTATGCACTTGTAGTTTGCAATTGTTTGTGTACGTGACTTGGTTATGACTGGTCTACGTGGGGGAGAACGTGAGAGCCCTTGAATGGATGGCAGCGCAAATGCTTCCTTTCTACCCCTTGGTTGTCTCAACCTGGCCTATGTGGTGGGGTTTGCATGTATGTTGCATGTCAAAACTGTGATGGGTGTGACTTGACTAATTCTGTGAATGAATTGATGAAACTGGAGTGTGTGCTTGTGGGAACTAAGATGGTCTAAAATGCATTAGATCTCCAGAAGATATTGTTTTGACTCTGTTTTCATTCTGTTGTAAATTGTGATGTGTGGTCTTGACTGTAAGAAAAAAAAGGAAGATGCTGCAAAATTGGCCAGGCAGAAAGCATGTAGTACATATGACGATGCCTAACAATATATGGTTAAGAAAAGTGGCTTCGCATGTACATGCGGTTGTGAATATGCTATGTAGGTATAGTTCGCAACATAAGATTTGACAAAATGGTGCACGTTGATTCGAAGTTTTCTTCTTTGAGTGATTTCTGTGATATGTCGCATCAATGCTTCTTAGGTGACTTGTTCTGTTCTACTTGTACATATCCTATGTGGAGATGGGAGAAGCAAAACCGTATTAGTCAACAATGTTTCACCAATTTCATAAACAGAGCGTGCAAGTTTCTAGACAAAAGAAGCAATGTCCATTAATAGATGACATTTTGTTGTCCGTCGAATAAAACCACTTGCTTTTTTTATGGACTTCTTGCAAGAAGTTGCAATGCTTACAGAAGACGTGCATGCTGTGAACAATGTGAGTCTTGGTTTAGAAGAAAATGAAATTAATTATGATGGAAGATTTTACTGAAAATTGAGCTTTCAGCTTGCTTGGAAGTAAAGTACTCAGCGATTTTGAAATAAATTGACAAGAATTTGGATGCAAGTAGAAAGTGTCATTTTCATGAAAGATTTTGGTGTGAAGTGAGGCTTAGAACTTGCTTGAAATTAAAGTTCTTTGTGATCGTGAATTCAATAATTTGGATGATAATAGCCTCAACTAGCTTGTACCAAACTAGTCACAGAGTTCCATCGTTTAGTGTTCAAATACATGTAAAATGACTAATCTTCATAATATTTAACTATAAAGTTCTTGTAAAACTCATCTATAGTTCAAAATAATTATGTTAAAACATATAAAAGATGGTTTCAAACCTCATTTCCCAATAAAAAACTTATGCCTTGTATAATCTTTCCAACAATCAAACAATCACAAAGTGAATTATAAAACTAGTATTTGCCTTTATAGTCTTGATATGTTTGAGAGAGAGAGAGAGAGAGAGAGAGAGAGAGAGAGAGAGCGCCAAATGCATAGTCCGTATGAAATAAATCAAGTGGTAATAATTGTTGAGTAGTTATAAGGTGTCATGGATACATCATTCAATCTGGGAGTATGGGTAGGTAGGATGCGAGCAAAATATTAGTGGAACTTTGGTAATTGGTGGATGTGCTTTTTCTCCGTAGTAGTGAAGTACAAAGTGGATCACATAAATAGGTGGTGGTTGTCGTTGTGTGTTTTAGTAAGTGGAGGTTGTCTATTACTTGGATGAACGTAAATGGTTCTTTTTTCGTATCCCATAATGCAAAATCTAGGAACCAGATAAGAGGCATTGTTGGCCATCAAGACTGATTCGTTGACATCCTACTATCACACAATCTTCTAGTTGATTCATTGACATCCTACTATCACACAATCTTCTAGTCAATGGAGCCACGCTTGTTGATGCATGTTATGTACCAAGGATAAAAAAGAAACCTTTTTTTTTTTTTGGGTATTCGCACTTGCAAGACTTGGTCTTGTTGTCAAATTTGTGGATGACATGTACAATTTATAATCTCAATTTTAATGATGAAATTGTTGCATATGACATTTTTTGCCATGGGCTATATAAGCTCATTTTTTGCCATGGGCTATATAAGCTCATTTTGTAAAACAAGAGTGGGTAGAATTTTGCAAATGCAATTGCGTGATCGATAATGGAAAGTAGGTCAAGGTGGAGGTTTGGAATCAATGAGTAGATGGATATGTACCACGTATGGTAATGGCAAAGGTCATGTGAGCTACCACAAGTAGCATGCAGTTATCACGTGTGTAGCATGTGCAAATGGAATGAGTAGCATGTGTGAGGCTATAGGGTTTCATGGGGAAAGTGTGACTATGCACATAATGGTGCATGCTTGGCTTAAGGGATTTTTTTCACTGTGAGTGTAAGTTGAAGGCTTACACCAACAAAGACACTAATGTGAATCTTTACCTTGCTTCATGTGCTTTATGTAATCTTTCCATTGCTTGGATTCACACACATAGGTTGTCCATGAATGGCTCCAAGAATCCTTGTAATTGTTGTTGAAATGTATGGCATATTAAGCAATGGAATGTGGTTGGAGCATCTATCAAACCAAAAGGCATGATTTGTAAGAGACAATATCACATTTGGTTACAAATGTTGTCTTGTGTAAATCACTCAACGCTATCAACACCTGATGGTAGCTAAAGAAGCCATCTAGAAAGATGCAGGCTTCTTTACCTACTACTCTCTCCACAACACGGTCCATTATTGAAATTCAATAATTATCTTGGATTGTGGTGGCATTGACCTCTTTAAGGTTGAAAAAAACCATGTAGATTTTTCTTATTTGTTGAGACCATCATGATCAAAGATCCCCACTTGATATATTCAATCTTATAGAGAAGCTTTGCATTGGGAGCTCTCCTTCCTTGATATTTGGAGAAAATTTATTCTTCTATGTGTCGAGCCTATGTTTTCTAGACTTAACATCCTCCTCGAGAGGATGGTGTGTTGGCACATCTTAGGTCAACTCCCTTCAAGCCCTTGTCAATCTAGCCAAAAACATCTCAATATTCTTTAAAGGCCTTGGTGAGTATTGAATCTTCTTCTTTCATCACATTTTTATATACCCACACCTTTTTGGGCTCGTTTCCATGTGTGAAGAAATCCATTTTCTAGGAATTTGTGACCCATCATAAGCCTTACCTTTTTTTTTAAATGTTGACTAATGAGATATAATTGAATATCTAATCTAGTATCGAATACATAAATAAGGCATCCAAAACAATTCTAATAAAAAGTGACATCTATAAGATCTCCAGCATCATGAAGACTCAATTTCAAACCTGTTTGCATTGGAGTAACAGTTGGTTTGCCGTTCTCAAGTCCAAACTTACATAGTAATGTCTTTATATATTTTGCTCGACACAAAGCAATACCTCCATCACACTGCTTAAACTGTATGCCCAAGTAATGATGCAAAAAGATCCAAGTCTTTTATCTTGAAAGTAGCATTTAATTCAGTCTGAAATACAACAATGTGTGTCCTCATTCAGAACAATAATCAACAATCATCTGCATATGAAACGACAATGAGATATTTAATTATCACCCTCATGTTTTGACATACAAACTACATTCTATTGGACTATTATGAAAACCTTGTTTAACCAAATGAATGTCAGATTTCTCATGCCAACAAGCATGAGGAGGCTGCTTCAACCCACATAAGGATATCTTGCATTTGGACACTTACTTTTCTTTTCCTTTCTTGACAAAACCATGAGACTGCATTACATATTATTCCTCAAGTATATCACCATTCAAGAAAGAAGTAACAATGTTTGGTTGATAGACATTTCATCAAAATACGCTTCCAATGCACCTCATAAAGTAGTCGTATAACAAGTGGAGCAAAAATCACTTCATATTCAATGGCTTTCTATTGTCCATAACCTTTTGCAACAAGTCTCGCCTTGTAAAGATCAATCTCACCATTCAACATATGTTTTAACTTGTAAAATCCACTTCATAATAATTGGCTTTTTGCTAGGAGAAAAATCACATAAATTCTACGTTTGATTTTCTATAAGTACGTCATATTTTGTTTTGCATTGTAGCCATCTAGTTTTTGAATTATGCATTTCATTAAAAAAAAGAGGTTTCTCTTCATTACATAAACTAGAAACAACCAAAGCATAAAAATTTCATGCATGGAATAAACCAGAACGAGTATGACTAGATATAGGTGCATCCAATTTATTGTCACATTGTTTCATATAATATTCATTTTCAAATTTTTACAAATCTTGCCTTCATCCTATAGATACAAGATTTTTAGTCTTTGTTTCAAGCACAATTTGCTCTCTCTCTCTCTCTCTCTCTCTCTCTCTCTCTCTCTCTCTCTCTCTCTCTCTCTCTCCCCTCCCCACCTATTTATCACAATGGCCTCATCATCAAATGACCACATCATGCTCATAGAAAACGCATTAAAGTCGGAAAATTCCATGCTAGAAAGCAAAGAGACCATGCTCATTGCTAATTCACCACAAAAGACAAGAGGAAAAATTGCTTGTCTCCTCAACTATGTAGATAATGATGTTGTTCACTTGATGATGAGCATTGTCATCATGTGAGGAATTTTTGTTTGCACTGAATGCGATCTAGTATGTGGGTGGCAAGCTTCTTGAAGGTGGCTACATCACAGATTCGACAAGGAGAAAAATAATAGATGTAGTGATGTCAATATACCATTTCATTTTCCTGGCCAAAATTTGTGGTCTTGAGCATCATGGACAAAATATTTGTAAATTTCTAGGATGCATCACAAACAACTAGTGAGCTAAAGACACAAGGAATAGTGAACACTTATAATTATGTTTGTAATACTCTCTTTGGGGAGTTTTGTTTGTGATGCTTAGAAAGCTATGTTTGTGATATTTCCTTTTTGGTTTGTAATGCCAACAAATTTTTTTGGTAATGGTCTCCTTGAGACACACACACACACACACACACACACACACACACACACACAGAGAGAGAGAGAGAGAGAGAGAGAGAGAGAGAGTTGCAGTATATTTGTTGATTAGTTCTAATCAATACATACACATAATTGCAAAAGTATAAAGGAAAAACTACATGAATGCATAGCATCATTGTTAAACCAAGCAAACTTCTTAGTTCTCAAAGATCCAAATTATCTATTTGAAATGTTTTCTAAAGCCTACTCCCTAGTTAGAGCCATACCATATTGCCAATATTGTTGGTAGTTTGTACTACCAACTATTGCCTACATCCACCATTTTGTAAACATTATTTTGATAATAAAAATTACTTGTTAGATGTAAATGGCTCATCTCGTTGGTTTCAATTTGTAAGGCTTTTGTGTAGCTGGATGTGAAACAACTTCTACCATGGTTGGTAGAGTATTTAGGCTCTCATATATAGGGATTGAAGATGGCATGGATTATGATTTGGGGCTTGACATGCTAGTTCCAACATAACTAGATTGGATTGAGCATGTAGAGATAGACCCAAGGGCTGCCACAATTGAAGGTGAAATTGAAAGACTATATTGGGAGTTACATGATAATTGGAATCAATGAAATTATAGTAATGGTGAATTAATAACACATGGTTTAGTGATCAATTATAACTATGTTTGTACTACTCTTTTTGGAGATTTATGCTTGTAATATTCCCTTTTTGGTTTGTAATGCCAACATTTTTTTTGTAATGTGCTCCTTGATACACAATTTGAGAGAGAGAGAGAGAGAGAGAGAGAGAGAGAGAGAGAGAGAGAGAGAGAGAGAGAGAGAGAGAGAGAGAGAGAAATTTGCAATATATAAGTTGATCAACTCCTTAAGTTTTTAATGACCTAAAGTCTCGTGCTATCAAAACATTGGTTCAATTGATCTGAACATTGAAGGGAGGGAGAGAGGAAATAATTTTTAAAAAATATTTCATATTAGAAACATACTTTATGGCTAGTTAATTAAAAATTTGGTATATCAACCTCATTATTGTATGTTTTAGAGCGTTATCATCTTGTTTGCTCCATAAGCAAAGTCTCTCATTGTTACTATAGTAATAATCTCAAGCTTTTTACATCTCTATTATTCATTGCCTGCATTTTTATTTTCCTTGCTTTGAGGAAGATCTTTCCTTTCTGTAATGGAAAGATTTTAATTTCACCAAGATATATGATAGAACAAATACCCCCATGCAATTCATCTTTGTAGGTGCCTTGATAAACATCGGATCTTTAGCGACAAGTGTGCCATTACAAAGAACAATCAACCATTTAGATGAAGATGCCTACTTGTTACAGGAGTGCTTATTGCAAAAATACAAGGTAAGTGCAGAATTCACATCTAATCATGAAGCGTTCATGATGCCACACCTATAAGTGTATTGAATAGTCCAGTTATGACACGACCAAGACCATCAAGAATCATTGATTTAAGTAGTCGATGTGGAATTGGTTTGGCTGAGGAGACACATCCAATTGCTTCACCACGTGTCACAAACCATAGAAGCCATTAGTGTTTTAAAATCTTCATTCAAGTAAAACCCACTCACAAAGATCATGTCAATTATTGATCAGGTTGTGTAGGTGATTGAGATTTCCATCATGACCTACAATGGTGATGTCATTTTTTAGGTTCCAACAACTATGGGAAAAGTCCATTCAATGGACTCCATGCATCATTGGTATGAACCTCATCTCTGGACAAAGCCTCAAACATCAAACATATCCTGTTTTAAAGTTGTATGTTGAATTCAATGTTCTTTAAAGTGCATCCATGAAAATTATCCCAAGCTTGTAGATTTTGGAGTTTCAAATACTTTGCTCTTTCACGGTATTGTTAAGGGCACCTTCAATCAAGGAAGTGTGCAACAATGTATCAAGCACAAGATTTATGTTATTACCGTTTCAATGCTACATTATGCATTGGAACGCAAGTGCTATGTGTACTATGTGATGAGTCCTTCAAAAAAATTGATTATAGGGTTATTTATTCATCATGGCACACAATCCCATAATGTCTAGGATTGCATATCCAAGTCATTCACATATAAGACTGTGGGGCTCTTTGAATGCCAAGCCCCACTATCTTATTGTAGTGACTATGAAAACAATGAACATAAATGTCATAGCATGGGATGGAGTTGATTGAACTAGTGCATAGAGGCTACAAGAGCTTTTCGATCTCTCAAAAAACACTCGATCCTTAACTCACTCAAATCTACACTCTACTGCATGTCAAAGAGCAGAAGCTAACTACGACACTGTAGACAAATCTCATCGGTTCACCAAGCAAACGAAGTCTAAACAAGACAAAACTTATAGGACAGGTAGAGAACATGTAAATACACATGATTGAACCCTCAAATCCCTTTTTGACCACTTGAAAAATATCGCTTATTATCTATAGGGCAGATTTGACCTAATTGTTTTCAACCCCGAATACACCTTAGAGCTTAGCAATGATGTCCCAACACCTCTCCAGTGCATAAAATGCAATTTTGTCAGATTAGGTGAGTAGCAACGAAAACATAGTTTTATCACAAGAAAAGTGCAATGTCGTGAAGAGCTTTCACCTGTGAATGCAATGAAGTGGACGTCACTCCAAACATACACTTCACGAGGGAGTGATGAGCTTGAGAAAAAAGCAAGAGAGTACACAGTGCTTTGTAGATTATTCCTAATGCTTACTATCCAAAAAGTTTCCCTCCCCTAGGTTTGACAAAAAATGACTTTTATACCTTAGCCAAAGGTTCAAGCTTCAATAAACAAAAAAATATTCGAACTCTCAGCAGCCTAGGATTTCATTGATACAATTTGGAATCATTTAGCCCCACTTTGTCTAGCTCATAATCACATAGTGGCTACAAAATAATCTTGGAAATTAAAAGAATTACAACGGCTTAGGGCTATGGATGTCCAGTATGATAAAAAAAGTGAAAAATTACATCATAGGCTGAGTATGTAGGCTCCTGATGTTAGCTATGTGCTAAGATTTCTCCCCCTCTTAGACTGGGTCATCCACGACACAGCTTCAAGGGATTGGGTAGTGTTCCGACTTGCTGGCATTTCTTTGCTTCTTGAGGGCTTTAAGAGCATCATTATATTTGATCTCGAGTTTCTTGTCCACTTTGGCCAAGAACTGCAAGTCAATAGGAGTGTTGAGCTCCATTGTCGTGTAGCCCACAAATTTGGCTCAAAGGTTCTCCACCATAGGATCAAAGATCTTTTATCTAAAAGTGAAGAATCCTATGTAGAAAACTTCCTCAAATGCTTGCATATAGTATAAGGGTAAGAACATGACTTGGGCGTAGAAGCCATAAAGTACTTCATCGGGCGGTTGATCTAATAAATTGTAGCATAGCCCCTGGTTGCCCTCAAGGAATGCCATCCATGGTGTGTCAATCTACTCTGCTTGATGTAAAGTTTGGATGCAAGTCATTGAAAGCATCTTGGCAATTTTGATGAACATAATGCATGCCAGATCTAGAATCATCTTGAAGATTTCCACTGCTTCTGAGAGATTCTGGATCATATAATCTTCCTGTAGCTCTACCTTTTGGGGGACTTAGCCTTGGGTAGTTGAGCCATGTAGGACGTTTCTTTAAGATCAATTGATGCTGCCCCAACTCTGCACTCTTGACACTGGGCAAAATGTGGGCTACTTTCTGATATCAGGTGGAGCTTGGGTGTAGAGGATGAGATACTTAGAATGCCACTTTAGCCAATACATCCTCCAAACTGGGTGTTGATTGGCATTATCCATAGCTTGATCCTTGATCAGTCTCTCCTTGACTTTGAGGAATTTATACTTGATGATTGGGTACAAGAGAGATTGATGTGGTATAATTTGCTTGGATGTGAGTTAGGAAACATTTGCTGAGTGGAGAATCTGCTGCTCCCACACCATAGCTTCTTTCAAAATGTCTTCGATTTTTGACTCTATGTTGACCTAGGGATTTCTCGGCCTCAGTGGGGTGAAGTTATCTATTGGCCCTGGTTCTGCTTCCAACTCCATTATAGAGGATTCTGGGGGGCCACTATAGTTGGATCTACATCTTCTTCTACCTATAAGAATTGTAGTGTCCCAGTCTCCTTTGGAAATGTATTGAGCACCTCTTCTTCAAAGACTTTCTACTTTCCTTTCAGTTTCTCTTGGGCTGGTGCCAAGAGATTAGCTATATGCTTCTGATAATTTTCTTCCTTGGTCATAGATGAGAGCAAGAGCTCTCTTCGTTGCATTTATTCTAACTTTAGCTTTGTCTTGAAGTCTTTAGTCTGCTTGTCTAGTGCTTGGTAGGCTAGGTTGGAGCCTTGCAGTGTAAGAACTTATAGATGAGCTTTTAGCTTATCTAGGAGCTTGTTTTGATCTTTTAATTTGGCATCGCCTTCGGTGGCTTGAAGATTTTCTACTTCCAATTGGCTTTGTAGCCACTGGAATGTGAATTTGTGTCCAATATATTAGCTTGTGCTTCTTGCAATTTCTTCTCTTGGGCTTCACTAGCTGTCGACAGTTGTTCCACGAGCTCTATCATAGTCGTTAATTCCTCTAATTGTTGATGGTTGGCCTCCTTCAAGCTAGCCATATTTGCTTTGAACTGCTTATGTAGAGTGCTATATTCTTCTACAAATGCATCGACAACTTCAATTCTTGCCATGAGGGGTGTGTTAGCAGC
Organism: Adiantum capillus-veneris; assembly: GCF_014529385.1. NCBI lineage: Eukaryota > Viridiplantae > Streptophyta > Polypodiopsida > Polypodiales > Pteridaceae > Adiantum > Adiantum capillus-veneris. The sequence continues at coordinate 77,766,493 of NC_140936.1, forward strand.
CTCAACTTGCTTTACTATGAGTGTCAATTTTTTGAAGCTTTTCATTTCGAGTTTTCTCACATAGTTTAGGTCTTCCTAAGTTGCATGCTCAAACTAGAGTTTTCACTTAGATGTTTCTAAGTTTTATCTATCTTTGCAAGTTTGATACATGTACAATCCCTTCATAAAAACAACAGTAGTGTTTGAAAAAAAAATTACAACCCAACCGGAAGGCTTCAACCAAAAAAGTACTATTTTTGCACATGTCAAAGTTAAATACTCAAAACAATTTTGCACATGCCACAAGCACTACCATCATTTCAAATAAAGATCCACCAAAATAATTAATCTTTAGGGTCCCAAATAGAACAAGGCAAAAAGCATGCCATTAAGGAGATTGTTTTATTGGGAAATACCAAAATGAAGCCTCACAAAGTGTACAGATCACCCACCAAAATGTCAAAACAAATTGTGCAAACTATCGGGCATTTCTTTTTTCTCTACTTCTTTGAAGGCGTAAACCATTGGGGTTGATTCAAGATGAAAGTGAGATCTCTTTCACGTAGTGTTCGTTGATGTATAATCATATGTTCTTTACCATCCAACGAAGTAAGATTTTGTTGCTTTCTCTCATCCTTGAAAATCAGGGTATGTACAATAGGGCTCCATAGCCACATTCACATGATATACATCTTGTGTTAATATCTTGAACTCGGCATGACGATCATGTACCAAATTTATCTCTTGCACAAAACAAGCTTCCATACGTGCTCCTATTTCCATGCATTTACTTGCCTCCTTAAAGACACCACACCTCCATTTTTTATTGTGCTTGCTAGAGGTTCCCACTGTCTCTCCTTTCTTGACAACCTTTGGAGAAGGAGCTCTAATCACAAAACCTACCCATAGCAAACCAACATACTCCTCCTTTGATACACTTGTTCCACTCTCTACTAACCAAGTTTTTGGCCTTTCCGGTGGTGGCAATACTTGTTTGGCCACAACTTCAGTGTGCTGCACATCATGGCCACATCCATTGGTGTTGCCTCTGGTCTTTGTGAGTTCTCTCTCCCCAAAAGCATGGGGCCACAAGTCCTGGAGAGCTACTTTGCATGAAATTCTCACATCTTCTCCCTTCAAGCACACCAAAGCACTTATGAGAGACATTTTGAGGCATTTGTCTTATTGCCCAATGAACCCTTGGCACATCAATCTCAAAATCACATTCATTGGTGTTGCCTCTGGTCTTTGTAAGTTCTCTCTCCCCAAAAGCATGGGGCCACAAGTCCTGGAGAGCTACTTTGCATGAAATTCTCACATCTTCTCCCTTCAAGCACACCAAAGCACTTACGAGAGACATTTTGAGGCATTTGTCTTATTGCCCAATGAACCCTTGGCTCTTATGTCATTATTTGCATGAATCTCCTCATCTGTGGAATCTGCATTCACATCAAATTTTTGTCCCTCTTGCTTCATGTCCATATCAAACAAAATCTTCCATGGTCGTTTGTGCACTTTTTTTTGTCTAGACTCCATCACATAACCAAGCTTATGAGAAGCTATTTTTGCAAACCCTCTAGCCTTCTTTCTTTGCACAATTTCCCTATCTCCATGCAACACAGGTTGCCCATAAAATGGTGTGCTTGAGATTGCCCCTTGGAGAGCACATGCCAACACAAGTGGGCAAAACTCTTTATTTCTTGATCTCTCTAGATATGTTTGCATATTTGGACCAAGCCCTATGTATCTAACAATCAGATAGCCATGTTGCTTTGTGCATTGAATGTAAGCATTGATGACATTAGTGACACATGCATCATACAAGGAATTTTTTTTGTTACCTCCTTCGCTAGCAAGCAAAGATGCATGAATGGTCTCTGACAAATTGGTACTAGGAATTTGAGCTTTTTCCCAAGGACTCATAGATATCTGCATTCCACCAACAGAAAAAGTTGAAGCAGTGAAACAAAAAATAGAGAAGGTTAAAGTGAGGCTCATGACTGTATCATACTTCATTGTTTAGCTACCCCAGTGAGATATCTGTGTCTCCCACCACTTGAACCATTTCTCCAGTGACTTGATATTCTCACTTGCAACATTATCTGACCACCATCTTCTAATTGCTTCTGCTTGCTTCATTGCCAAACCCATTGTCCTTGATTTATGCCAAGTCTCACACATGTCTTTGTGAGACTTGGCATATATATATTTTTAGTATGTTTCTATAGGCTTTGCTCCCAATGGAAGAGACATGACCTTTCCCTTCCAATCATGATTTTATTTGGCCCTCCATTGAAAACTGTACGCACCGCAACCCAATTTGCTCCAGCCACATCAACCATAAAGCTTGCAAAGTCTGCCGATGATGGATAACCTTCTTGAGCCAACACATCATTAAGAGATCTCCAAAACAAGACTTGTGTGTATGTATCCTCTTCTTTGGTGTCACAAACCGCTATAACCATCAATCCCTTCAAACTAAAAAAAATGATAGATCTTAGCCACAAAAAGTCTGCAAATGATGCAATAACAAAATGCTACAACACATTAAAAAACTACCTTGCATCATAGACAGAGCATGACATAGTTGCCCATCCATCTATTCTGTGTGTGATCAAAATGTACCCAAGTAGCACTCAAATATCTATTGCCTCCTCGACGCCTGTGATTGACAAGGTCTATACCAGACCTTGGACCTTTTGATGACATTTTAAAGATGTAGAACTTATCATTTGGCCCACCTTGCCCAGGGAAGCGACTTCCATGAAAGTAAGGAAAGTGATATTTTTTCTTCAAAAGCATAATGTGGTCAAACCCATCCCCAACAATCGGGTCTTGTTGTCTTTTCTCAGTGGCTACCATTATCTTAAATCTATAAAAACTAGTCAAAAATTGAAATAACCTTATTGCACTAAAAAATTTAAATGTTAAATGCTTTACCTTTTAATTTTGAACTAGTGGAATCATTTCTTCCAATATATTTGAGAGCTCTGACTCCCCCATTTTTAGTTCATCTGAACCAACAATAGCGTCAGCCAATAATTGTTTGGCAAAAATCATATGAACTCTTCTTGGTCCACTGCTTCTATCCACCTTCAAGACACTTGCAACCATCTTTTATATTCTCTCTATTGTGGCTCTTGACGTACGTGCTTGTACTTCATGCAAGTGATGACCTATGTGAATCATCATTCTTGTAAGCTTTGGATATGAGGGCAAAATGTAGTACAGTCTGTAAGAATAAGGACTCTCATAGAAAACAACTTTTTTGCAATAATGACAAGTGATACGTAGGTTTTTGTCTTCACATAGAAGCCCTTTGCTTACTTGCTTATCTAGGTAACCATGAAAGAAGGATACATTGAACTTGGTGTTGTTCAAATAATACGGGCAAAGAACTCTGTGACAAACTAATGAGCCCAAGCAATAACTAAGCCTAACAACAGTACAATTTATGAACATTTTAGTTTTATGTGGCCTAGTCCAAAGATGACCATCAAATTTTTGCTCCATCCCTTCCATCCTTTTACAACCTTCTTCAATCGGGGGTAGCTCAAAGGCCTGTGGAAGCTTGGTCACTTGTTTGATTTTCTTGCTATTGTTTATCAGGTGTTGTAGTCTGAAACATGTTTTGCTACCTAAAATCCAAGGGATGATGGAGTTTTTTGTCAAATCATGCACGTCATCATCAATGGATTCCAATCTTTGTTTTTTGTCAACAGGCTTTGTTTCCTCTTGCATTGATGGGTTGTTTATCTCAAAACAATCTTCTTTTGCACATGGTTTGTTGGTGATGCTTGTTATGCCTGGCTTAACACCAAAATCACTCTCGCCACTATCTGTAATAGAGCATATCACTAGAATGTTCAATGAAATACTCAGAAGAGAGAGTACAGTCCAATAAAAAGTGCTCATTTCCGTCAATATCCCACTCTAAAGGGGTTTCAATATACATTTTTTCCAACCTAATGTGAACTATTGCTTTCAAATAGGTAAATTTGTAGGTTGGAGGAAGAAGACACTGAAGATAATATCTACTGAGCAAGAGTTTGTTGTGTCGAAGCTCTATTTCCCTAGAGTGAGTCTCTTTTCCAAGTGTCCAAGAGATAGTTACTCTGTCCATCTCCATAGCAAGACAAAGGAAGCAGCCACTTGTCTAGACCTGATGAAAATTTCTTACAAAAATATAAAACATAATGTTAAAAGGGAATGCATATATTTTTACTAATGTAAGCAGTTCCGCACTAAGAGAGCACAAATCTTCTTCATAGAATCAGTGACTGCCACATCATAAATGGCGATGGCTACACTCATAATTTAAAATCCTCTCGTATTCGTTTTATAAATAATACCGATGGCTAAAATCATAATTTAATATGCTCTCTCCAATCATAACGTTAGGTAAAAATGATATTTTTACGATGATATTTTTACGAGGTAAAAGAGACTCACAATCATTACACATGCATAACAATGCATGAAATACACCTATTTTCAAGAATATAAATGCAAAACTAAGAGGTTTTTTTGCTTAAGTTTGTAGGTATTACGAAAAAATCCACTAAATTTGAAGGTGGATTACACAAAACTTAGGTTTTTTGACCACTTAAAGTTTGATAATAAAATTAATAAGATCTTCAAGTTTTAAAACCCTAAAGTTTGCTAATAAACCTTGCTCAACGAGTGGGGTGGAGGCGTGGAGGGAGAGATGGAGGAGGAGAGGTCTTTTAGCTTAACATATACTGAAGGCGTCCTTACCGGCATGGGGAGCGTCCCGCAAGGCACCTACAACTTGTTCCTTGCCCATGACTATAGAATCCTGTGAATACGCATGCTAGAGACCTATTGGCATAGCAATGAGGCAGCGATAGCCTCACATAGAAAATTCCTGCTCACTTGTCCGAGGGTGGCATGATGGGCATCGTCGGCTGTGGACTCCTTCATGTGAGACATGTCTTCTACCTCTCTCGTACAAGCACGCTGTCCGTCTGTGTGCGCTCAGATGGATAGTGTGCTCCTACTTGGGATTGACTTAGAGAGGTGAAGATGGAGGATGAGTCCAAGAGTGATGACCTGTTGCATGGTACCTACGTAGCTCAATGTTATAGAGTTGTCAATTTACTACAGAGTCGGCGATCATGGTTGAGTGATTTGGTATAGAGGTGTCAATCTTCTGCTATACCTCAAGCCCACTTCGAAGTGTTAATGGAGAATTGTTCCAGTGAGAAAATCTTGCTGCTAGTATATTAGTGTGTGTGTGTGTGTGTGTGTGTGTGTGTGTGTGTGTGTGTGTGTGTGTGTGTGTGAGAGAGAGAGAGAGAGAGAGAGAGAGAGAGAGAGAGAGAGAGAGAGAGAGAGAGAGAGAACCCAAGCACATAATGTGTGTGCGTGTGTGCATGCACGTGAAGGTGGTGAGTCGATGATGCTATTCATGCTATTGCGGTGATGGAGAGATGCAGTACTTTGATACTAAGATCATTTATTTCATCTCTCTTCTTGATCTGAATGATTATTGGTAATTTGGGTTGCCATGTTGCAGGTACTCTGTTGGAAAAGCCAGGAAAGAGTGCAAGTTAGAGCTATGTTTTTTTATTACAATGATCTCAAAAAACTCCTCCTCACCAGTCCAACGATTTCAAATGAACGGACTATTGCCCAAGGGTTTTAAGGTGCTTCTTACCTTTTGATCTCTGCTCTATTTTTCTGGGGTGCATGCATTGATATTGTGCCTGCACTTTAAGACGTTACTTGTTTGTTTATTGTTTGCGGTGTTGCAGCATCCGTTCCCACTTATGCTGGTTTGGTGGATGTCGTTTTCTTGCTTTCATTATCCTTAGGGACTCTTCATTGAAAATATCATATACAGCTTGTGCGCCACAAAGATCACAATAGAGAGGTATGTTTTATTTCATCTTAAACTTTGATTTGTCATTTTCATGTGCATTTAATTGGTACATTAATTCTTGGATCGATGATTGTAATTCAATAGACGCAAAGAACTTCTTCACATGATGATTTTGACCAAAGTTAAGGACTCCAAGGGAGGTCATTTTGCAGACTATAAGAAACTTAGAGCCTACATGAGGCAAGAGACCTATTAGCAGGGAATGTTTGGTGAAGCAACAATTATTATTGCTAAGTTTGAGGTGGAGGGGCCTTTGTTGCCAAAAACACATGAGGTATTTTTCAAGGCATCTAAGAAAACACATGTTTCATTGGCTTATACTCATGTTTTGGCAAACATGAAGAGCGCTACCGATTATGCCTCTTTACCTGAAGTGATGCATGCAAGCAAACATCTTGTGTACAAGTATTGGATTTCTTGAATACTAATTTTACTTCATGATTTATTTTATTATCTCTTTTTAATATTCATTTTTTATTTAGATGGCTATTGAATTGTATGCGGTTGAGGATGATAGAGTCTATGCCGGAGGATGTACAAGAATGGTTAGATAAAGAGGATGAGAATACAATGTTCTCGTCAACGCTCTTGGAAAAGGGTATTACACCTTGGGAGTGCTCTCACTGTTCGTGGTGGTTGGACTATCCTCTAGGTGTTATCCCAAAAAGTGAGTAAGAGATTCATGCTCGTAAGTGAACTACCATATCTTGTATGAAATACTATATTTTGGTTAAAATAGAATTTTGTTGATCTTTTTTATTGAACTTTTGTATGGAAAGGTTTTTTGAAAGAAAGTCCCATCTCTAATGATGGTGTAATCTCACCCCAAGCTACACACATTGAGCCATCCACCAAACCACCCTCACGTGCAAGGAAAGGTAAAAAAAAGTATAGAAAAACCCTCCCAATGTGTGCGTGTAGATGCTAATGGTGAGGAGGAGAGCTTTCCAATTTCTCTTCCACCAAAAAGATCCACCTTAGCATCAAAGTCTTGCTTCTCTGAGACTATTATGAGTCATTCTCTATATGAGAGGATGCCAACAAAATGTACCACAGGTAGATGTTCTTTGCTTGTTTATTTGCTTTTTATTACTCTAATTATTGCTTGCATTCACCGTTAACATGTCCTATGGTTTTCTAAGAATTCTTTGAGATTCTAAGCAATTGAAAATTTTATTTTCATAATTAGGAGAGGAGTTTATTACATGTGTGGATGCTTTGTTATTGGATGTGGAAGCAATTGATGACCTAGCATGGCATAGGTAAGACTTTCATATTTCTCTAAAAATTATATTATCGTAATTTACTCTTACCATAATCATTTGGTTTGTGTTAGTATTGAAATGTGGTTTAAGAAAACACCAATCTATGATGGGTGTGAGTATGCATTGAAGGGGGAAATCTCCCAATATGTTGCAAGGTTGATCTTTGCAGACTTTCCTACGTCCATGTTAGTTGATGGTATTCACAATCACACTACAGGTGAACTTTTTTTATGTCATTTGGGAGGCTTCGTGTTCGCTATAAAATGCATATATGTTATGATGTAGTTTTTCATTTTAACTTGAGTGTGTAGGTAATGTAAAAGTTGTTCCTAAGTGGGACCACTTTTCCACTACCTTGGCGAGTGGTGTCATGGAAATTGCCGATGTTCACTTGGCAAACGAGGGTTTCTTGGTGACTTTGCCTCTTGCGCAACATTTGGGGGATCTTGTCATGCAAGCTAATAGAATTAGTTTGTAGCTTCATCGCTCGTGGACTTTGATGTGTGATGGGGGATACTTGCACCCAGAGACTGGTGAGCAAGTGAGGTTGCCTTCTCTATGTGAAGCTTGCATATGAAATTTAGAATTCTTCTCTTTAAGTGATATGTTCTCTCCTTTCATAGGTGATGGAATCGTAAGAATGCTCAAAGCATTACACCTCATTATGATAGAAAGGTTGGGGATGATGTTTGAGTCCTGAGTTCTTTTTGGCCTCAAGAAGCTACCTCACAGAGTCTCCACCTCGTTCATCTAACAATTACACAAGGTTAGCTGGAGATTTGATTCGAAGGGAAACAGAGCGTACTAAGACTTTTTAGAGGTAACTTTCTAGCCATGAACCTTTGTGAATCAGCACACACATCTTGATAGTTCTATGCAAGCTCTTGTCTTAAACTTTGATTATTATGTTCGACACAGTTGGTTTCTAGAAACATTCACATATGAGGACAACCATGTTATGGACATCTTTGCTGGGTGTGGTGGCTTGGGGCTTTCTTGCACAAAGGAGATCCGTCACTGTCTAATGTTAGAGGGTGATTTATTTGTCTTCTTTGAGTGTTTAGAGAAGAAAGTTTGTGGTCGTCCTCCTGAGGAGAAAAACTAGTAGATAGTTACTTCCATTGGTGGACAATTATTTTTGTGACTTGACTCTATGTATTGTTTGAGATGGTATTTTTTTAATCCAACAACGAGCAACATATGGAGATTGTGGGTTTTTCCCTTGTAAAGACTCATTACTAGAGTAGACTTCAATTTGCCTCATATCAAAAATTTAAATATTTCACTTTGTACTCTCTCTCTCTCTCTCTCTCTCTCTCTCTCTCTTTCTCTCTCTCTCTCTCATATTCTCTCTAATTGCTTGTAGAGCAAACAAGATAAAGACTTGTTGCCAGGGTAGACTTCAACTTATCCCATGCAAAAATTTAAATATTTCACTTTGCACTCTCTCTCTCTCTCTCTCTCTCTCTCTCTCTCTCTCTCTCTCACACACACACACACACACACACACACACACACACACACACACACACACACACACACACACACACACACACACACACACACACACACACACACATTCTATATAATTGGCTTATAATGTGAACAAGATAAAGACTCGTTGCTAGAGTAGACTTCAACTTACCTCATACCAAAAATTCACTTTGTACTAAAATTCTTGTGGATCATAAACATAGACTTTGTGATGATCTTTCTTATATAAATACTACGTATATGACATTGCAGTATCAATATATTGATATTGATATGGTTAGTTTTTTTAATATCAAATCCATGTTGTATTACTATGGCCCTTAATTGTGTTACAAACATATAGAGCACAATTTTTTTACTATGCACTTTATCTTAGTTCAAAAGCTATATACCTTAGTATGTGCAAAAGGTTACATCTAATTTTGTTACCCACAAAAAGCTCTAAATTTGAAAAGAAAGCTCTAAATGAAAAGCTCCTATATTTAATATCCCCCTTTACTCTCTCTTCTTTGGCATATACTGCTGCTTTCATCTTTTCTACTATGTGGTGTGCAAATGGAGCATAGTCTTCAATATCTTGTAGACTGCACGACTGAGATGTTGTCGATTGAGAAGTGCCTGCCAGCTCTTGTTGCTCTTGCTCTTTTGTGTCCTACCCCACCTTGTCTTCTTCAGCAAATGTCTGTTCTTTGGTATAGTCCACTTTGATTTGTTTTGGAGTATCCTCTTGTGATGAAGGATTTGGTGTAGCCACATCTAACTTTGTGTCTTCTAGAATCTCCTTCTGTGTGTCCTCTTCTTGAGCATCAACGGTGCCTACGGTTGTTGGAACTAGATCTTCCTTAATCTCTTCTTTTGTTTCCTTTGGTGCTATTTCTTTAGGCTTGTTGGCTTCAATGGGAAGTGGAGAAGATTCTTATATGGTAGTTCGAGAGGGTAGGGGTTGTGTAAGGGGAAAGTTGGAGATTCCAACTTCTTCCTTGGCTTGTGCCATCTCCTCTTCATGATAAATTTTGATAAATTTTTTCTAATGTGAGCGAGAGAATACTTACAATATAATGGATTCTTTGTTTTGACCTTTGTTTGAGGGTTCAATTGCAATAACTCTTTGAAGTCCCCTTGTAGACTTCTTTCCATTTCAAAATCTTCTTTTTCTCTCTCAAACATGGTAGCTCTCTATGATGGGTCTTTTATAATCAATGGTGTGGGCCTGCGAGCTCCCTTTGGTGGTCTTTCTTCAACCTTCTCTTTGCGCTTTGCTCTCTTTTTGTTTTCTTCTTCCAGCTCCAAATTTGCTTCACTTTCTTCAGATTCCTTATCTTTTGGGTCCTCCACTAGCCCTTCATCACTTTCCTCTTCACCTTCCACTAGAGCACATTGGGGTTGCTTTCTCTTTGATCTTTTGAGTAGTTGTGGTGGCTCATCTTCCTATTCTTCTTTAGCTTCCCGTTCCTCTTTCTTCAATGCTGCCTCTATCCATAGATTTTGCTCTAGAGCTAGTGGCAAGTTTTTGACTCTACACTACACTAGGGGGAAAATATTGAAATGGGGGAGCCTCATTTTATTAAGAGCTAAAAACACTTCTAAACTCAAATTAGTATCCAAGACTAGTACATCTGACAATTGTGGCAAGTCAAGAACAACATTAACATGTGGAGACTCAACGACACTGAGCTCCTCTATCTTCACACTAGTCTTAGGGGGTGCATAACTTGGCACAATGGATTTATCCTTCTCTCTTTGCAACAAATGGAAATCCTTTTTCATGTGTCCTTTCTTGTGAAAATGGTATCATTTAATGTCTCTTCTGTCGCATCCATGGCTCTTGCTACGTGCATTCTTGCGATCATAAGAACGAATGCAAATGTGACTATGACCTCTCTACCTTTGATTGTTCCTCTAGCTACTCCCACTTGCCATGTAACATTAAATGGCCTAAATGCTTGTGTGTAGAGGAAATTAGCATGAACATAGTGGACATTTCATTAGAATAGATTTCTAATGAGAATTACAAGAGTGCTTGGGTGGAGAGAGCAACAAAAAGCATAACACCTAGTTAGATAGCATGAACAATACTTTCAAAAGAGAGAGAAATTAAGCTATTGACAACAGTTGAGGACCGGATTTACATGGATCCGGTCCCCCCTCCAAAAGGCTTTGTATAATGGTTTCTCCCATCAAGAGAGACATTGTATAATACAATTCTTTGTGTTCCTTCAAGACTAGCTAGTGCAATGAAGATGAAAGTTTCATGCACCAAGCAAAAAACTTGTCAAACACAACATCAATTATCTACGGTCTCAAACCCAAGACCTCACACACATTCGAAGATGGTGAGAGCTAGCGGGATATGAGAGTAGATTGAGAGGAAGAAGGAGTAGTCTTACGAGAAAGATGTACATCTCCTCACATAATCACTCATTTTAGCATAGATTAGCTTAGTAATTAGCATGGTAGAAAAGATGAGCATGCATTGAAGCTTGGCTCTTGGTTGGATTTGCATCACAAAGCCAAGAGTTGTTGGTGTAGGCCTCCCTTCTCACAAGCTTGGAGTAGGTGATAAGCTTTCCATTCAAGCTTGAGAAGGAGAGAGAGTCTTCTTTGCTTCACACATGAGATTGTGTGAGTGTGTGTGTGATAATGCCTTGCAAAAATCAGCCCCCCTCTCTCTCTCTTGGTCGACCCCTCTTGCTATTTGCTCATGCTCCACTCTCATTGGACCTCCCTAGGGCTAGCCAATGACAATTAAGCAGTATAAGTGATAGCCTTCTGACATGTGTCCCCCTTTCCCCTTTTGTGAGAGGTTTATGCAATTAATAAATGCAACTAAACTCTCATTGGACCCCTTTGCCTCCTGGCCAATAGGAATCATGCAAGCCATTGGGCTGCTGAATGCTCATTGGACCCCTTGGGAGACTGTCCAATAGTCTTCTAGAGAGCTTAATTCTCATTGGTTCTTTTATTAAGTGTTTTTAAATTAATTAAACTATATTTACTCTAGCTTAATTCTCATTGGTCCACCTCCAAGGCCATCCAATAGGAATCGGGTACACCTTGTGGGCATCTGGGCTAGAGAGCTGACATATGTCCCTCATTCCCTTTGTGTAAAGGGAGCTTGTGTGTGTGTGTGTGTGTGTGTGTGAATTTCTCTCTCATCCCCTATAAGAAAGGCTCGCCCCCTCCTATGTAGGGATTTGTAAAGACTTTTGGGACACACACAAAGCATCCAATTCCCCCCATGGTTGACCTTTGGACACAACCTTTGAATTTTGGAACCTTAGCATTTTGGAAGTCTTAATGGGCTGAACCTTAGGGTATTTTAAGCCCATTGTTGCACATGGATCTTTTGAAGATGGCCCCCCTTTTGGATCCCTATTTTCCCTCCTTTGGATCCCTACTATGGCCGGTCTGCTAGCTTAACCAATATTCTAGCTTTTTCTCCCCTGGCACTTCCCCATATTAAATGATCAGTTTAACACGAGAAAATCATTTAGGAGAATTAGATATTGATTATTATGACATTACCTCTCTCTCATCACCATGATTACTAGTGTCAAGAGACTAATGTCGAATCTCTTTAGTGAGAAAAGTGCTAGTAACATCACTAAAAACAAGCTTGCCCTTAGGGACTGAGTTACTAGTGGTAGGGTCAAATGTGTCTCATGATCTAGGTAAAAGAGCATAGCAAGAAAATGGCTTTCATTTCATCATCAAAATTAAGCCCCTTTGATATCAACTAAGTAAACACACTATTAAGCTCGTTCAAGTGTGAACTAACATTGCTACCTCCTTTCATGTTATGACACATAAGCTTATTTATCAAAAATACTTTGTTTGATGCACTCTTACCATCCCATGTTGAGCATAGAGACTCCCACAATTCTTTAGCATTGGTCCTATCCATAATCGTGAAGAATATAGACTCACCAAGATGCAACCTAATAGTCGCCATGGCACGAGTATCAAGCTCCTCCCATTGATCATCAATGTACAAACCCTCTCTATGCTCTTTCAATGGTGTTGCAAGTTCTTTGTTGATTAGCACATCAAGCATTCTTTGCTTCCATATAGTGAAATTTGTGCCATCAAATTTTCAATTTAGTAATCTTCTTTATTAGAAGATCTAGCCATATTGATCAAAGCTAATTGCAGAGAGTAACACTAAGAACTTATGGCATATTGTTTGATTGAGTAATCTTCTTTCTCAAAAGATCCAGTCATACTGACAAGAGCTAGCTGCAAAAAGTAACGATAATAACTTATGGTAACTTTTTATTAAAAGACATCAGCAGTCTACTCTATTTAGAGATGGAAATTTCAACTAGAAACTAAGCAAAATTACTACAATCTCAATGCAAAGGAGTGCTATAAGCAAACTAGAGGACTCATAGGAAAATTTTGGCAGAGTCTTCTCTATACATAGATCAAAATCTCAAGTGAAACTTATCAAATCAATGCGTAAACTATAAACAGAGTGCTGACACGGCATAAATTGGCATCCTCAAAAAACTGTCGAGAATGAGTGCCAACTTGGTGCTAAAACACCTATATCCATATTTGTTGGGTTTCCAAGCCCTAAACTTGTTGAAACCTGTGGAAAAACATACACTTATAGCATGCAGATATAGCTCTAGTGTAGGTGGAGTATGCATGGCAAGTTTTTCACTTTATATATATTGTAAGGTTTTAATCAATCAAAAGAGAGCATTCAATTTTTATTTGGTGTCATTTTGCTCTCTTTCTTTCTTCTCTCTTGTTGCTTTTTTCTTTGCATGCCATTTTCCACCATGGTGCTCCTACGTTGCCATCCTCCATAGACGAGGCCCAATAAGTGGTATCAGAGCCCAAGAGGATGCATATTGAATTGCTACCTCAGAGCGTGCTTGGGGAATAGATCTGCAAGGAGAATAGGTGTTACTCTCTGCATAGCATTTTCAAAATGCTGATGTAGCCTTGGCGAGGTAGTGGTGAAGAAGCCAGTTGTTGTGGCATCTAAGAACACAAGCATTTTGGAAGGCGGCAATTGCAGCAGAGCCAAGACCAGGCATTGTTGTTGTCATCTTTCTGGATGGCATAACAAAATGCATACAATAACGGTGCACGCGGTGACAAAAACAGTGTGGCAAGGAGCTACCTTTACACACAGCATCTCAAAACACCAATGTTTTCTGCACTAGAACATGCCAATGTCTCCTCTAGCATCTTGAGATGCTTCTATGTAACTGGTGCCAATTACCTACGGCATCTCATAATGCTGCATAAAATGGCTTGTCTATTGCCCTTGCATCTGCTTGGAGCCTATAGCTCAACCCAAAAAGCCTACGCCTTTCAAAACGCTATTGATTTCTTGGTGGTGTTGAGTGCCCAACAAGCCTATCTCATCAGCAAAATCTCAACATGCTACCACAATGGTGAGATGTTGATTGGATGCCACAACACATTGAATCTTGTTTAATTTGGGGGAAACTTTTTCTTTTCTTGTTCTATTCCAAATTAGATTATGAACCCCCAATCTCTTAAATTTTGTTTTTTGAATTACGTTTGCAACTCAAGAAGGTGAAATTAACCACTCTTTTAACCCTCGATCCAAGTTGTAAATGGGTTATAGACACTAGCACATATAAATGGTAAGACCTCCCAAAAACATATGTTCTCAGCCTATTGTCCCACTTCTCATGAGGTTACTGGGTAAACCTAAACCCAAGTTTCCAAACATTCCATATGTTGGTAGCTATTTTTGACCTACACCCTAAGGGGGGGTTCATTGTCATTACACCGGGTTATGGGTATACCAAAACCCTTGGTTGTGAGAGAACCTAAAACTCACGGTTGACGAGTACACCAAAAACTTGAAGTTTCATGCGAGGTGGTGAGTCTAGTTTAGGCTTGAGGGGGGGATTGTTGGGTTTCCAAGCCCTAAACTTGTTGGTACCCGTTGGAAAACATACCTTTATAGCATGTAGACATAGCTCCATTGTAGGTGGAGTATGCATGGCAAGTTTTTCACTTTATTTATAATGTAAAGGAGTAATTTGACACCTACCAAGTGTAAAAACAACAGATCCATATTGGGAAGCCTGCCAAGAAAACCTATACCTATGCACCATAGTTTTTGTGACCTTTTCCATACATGGGCATTCATCTTTTGGGATGAATTTTAGATAGACTTTGGCCAAAACCCCACAAGGGATGATTTCTCACAACCAAACACTTCGGAGCATCCATACATTCAAGAATTTTGCAAGATTTTTCATGTTTGATACACCCACTGAGCGTAATATTATATAAAATTTTGGTACAAAATAAGAATTCCTTTGGAGCTAGGAGCTCCCATCGGTTGTAGCTTGAGGAATCACCATATGAGCTCTCAAGGGTTGAAGAAGCCACCTCAAAAGCTTTGAAAAGTTCTTTGAACTTCAAACAAGAGAAGCATCAAAATTTTATGTACAACAAGGCTTAGATGTCATCGGATTATTTGGGGCCTACAAGTTTATAGCCACAAATTTAGTAAGCTAGTTCAAATTACATTGTGATATTGATGGCCTATCAAGGTGTTTGTTGAGTTTGAATGCAAGCCACTCAGAATGACAAGGTTTGATGTTATTTTTTAGAGCTGGCAAAATGATTGAGCAAGTGTTGGGTTCTTTTACCAATCTCAAATCTTTTTGCAATGATTCTTGATCATAGTCTACAAGGCGATATCCACAAAATGGCACAAACATGGCATGTATAATTTTTGCAATTTGATCATTGATTTTTTCAAATTATGCCTTTTTCCATTGTCATGGTGGAGCAAGGCTCAACAATGGAATATAACCAAGAAACAAGTTTTCTTTCAATATAGATCTCAGGGCTTGACCCTTCACAATTTTATTATGCATGGCATGTGAATTTGTGAAGAAGGATTGAAAGGATTCCAATGCAAAAGCTCCTATGACATGCTAGCTTCCAATGTTTGAGGTGTGATTTTAATATACAAATTTGGAAGGCTTTGTCAATGTATATGCATGGTTATCCAAGGGGTGCCATCATGAACCAAGCCAATGGGCTGATATGGTACATAGTAAAGAGTTCAAGGTATCTTAGAATCCACAACTATGATCTGAGGCTATGAGTTGGCCTCCATATAAGATTGTCAAACACCATGGCAATGATCCATATCCAGAGCTTAGAATCTCAAGCTCGAAGGGAATTTAAGCCTCAATAACATTAGACATCACGGATTTGTAGTTGGCCTATCCAATTGGACTCAATACTTACTCCTACATTGTGAGTACCTATGAAAAAGCAACAAGGATTGGGAAATTGGCATTCTTGAGATACAAGCTTGCAGTTTATGTATGACAAGGTCAAAGCGTACTTGAAGGTATCAAAGCTAGTTCTAGATCATGCAAGGCACGTACGAATATTAGCTAAAAGTGTAGAGATAGATACTTCATTGTGGCCAAGGACTTATCAATCTATTTTTATAAGTTTCATGCAAGGCATGCCTATACAGGGGACTTAATTCCACACACACAATTTTTACGCTTCCATTACAATGCAAGATACTCTATCAAGAACACTACGCATTGGGTAAGGACATTGTTTCCACCTAAGTGTTGGTTATTGCTTTATACTCACCAATACGGAGGAATCAAAGTAAGGGTCTCTCCACGCAATGCAATCACATGGTTACAAAGAATAGGTTTGTTTCCAATAATTCTTATTGATAATTCTCATGTTCAAGATGTTTCAGGATATACCTTTAACCTTCTACTTAATCACAATTGTGAATAGTCTATTTGCTTGTCCTTGTTGCATAGGATTGCATTGACATGCACGAAGTATATGTCTTTGGTTCTATGCACAAGGTGCATGCACTAAGTAGTATCATTTGGTATATGGGCGACCTTCTAATTTTCCACAACCGAGGCAAAGCCACTCAAGGGTTTTGGGTTGTCAATCCAGGACCAAGGATTCTTGAATAAGATAAAACCAAGGGTTTTTTTAAGGTTACGCAATAGTATTGCACAACTTTTCTTACTATAAGCGACAAAGTCATGTAGGGCTACAAGGTAGCAGTACAAGAAGGAGAAGCGGTTAATGTACCAGGTAGCTTTGCTAATTTTTCTTTATCTGTGTTTAATTTTTCAATGATAAAATTGAGGATTCACCTTTTAATGGTCACCTATGTTAAGATGGTTATAGGCCTACAAGGTAGGGATTGGTTTAGCATGTCTTGTTAGTCACAAGGTGTACAACATGGTCCAAGAACTCATGGATTTTGGTTTATTTAGTGTGGAGCAAGGTTTATGAGGGTCCCTCTCACTCTTGTTGACTGAGTGTTTTCAATGACCTCTACACACAAGTACTTCTCATACTTGATGGATGTCATATTTTCTGACATCACTATGTGAGACACATTCCACATGTGGATAATATGAGTCTCTGGGACTGACACTAGCATCCTTTTATTAATTATGTGTTTCACAAAAGTCCCTCTTTGCTAGTCAAGTCCGTTTAATAGCCCGATTATCTGAAACAATTTCAGTGGCAAAAAATTATCGAATACTTAGCAAGACTTTTGACTATAACAAGTAATGTTAAACAACATTAATAGATGGTTGGTTTGACTTTTTAAATTACAAATTTTCATCCTTATTATATCTATAGCAAGGCTATTTCATGTTAATGAAAATGTTTCATTATTTGTACCTAAATGTGGTTTATGATTACACTTTATTGTGGTCCAAATGGTTTATCCTAGGAATTGTGGTGGGAATCGATATGGAGCACGATCTGTTCCATTGCATTTGCAGGTAAAAGCTCTATGCAACATTGTAAGTTTGTTGCAATAAATCTATGATTTTGTTATAGCTAATCCTCTTCTAAATCTGCTCATAACTCAAATTTTGCACATCTTGATCGCATTTTATGCATAGGACTCATATTAGAACAACATTGTTAAGCTATAGAGTGCATTCAGAACCAAAAATAGTTAGTTCAAATCTGCCCTATAGATGATAAGTGCAATTAATATTTGAGGCCATAGGCATGTGTCTATGGTTGTTTCCTTTTGTCCTACAAGTTTGGTTATGTTTACTTTGTTTGCTTAGAGAATCGATGAGATTTGATTGTAGATATTTTTATTAGTTTTTGTTGCCAGACATGCAATTGACTGCACCATTTGTGTAGCACCACTTGCGTATGTTGGTGTAGCTAAAGTGTGTCGACCCTAGAAAAGGGTACAAGCAGTGGTGTGTATGCTTACACATGCATGGCAGAGGGCTAGAGCAGGTATGGAAGGCCTCATCAGGCAGGTGGCAAGGAATGTGTATGTTTTATGTGGTTCTTTAGACCAGAAGGGCTCTAGAGTGATTCAGATGGGATGGCAAGTGATACCATGTGTTCAGAGCTAGTTTCAGCATATGGATGTGTAGAGCTTATGATATGGAGCATGTCGATATTTTTAGATCGTCAATCAGAGCCAGAATGAGAGAGTTATTGCCAGTTGAAGTTTCACTGGGGGCCAAATTTGAGCCGGTTTGGTCGCCTCTATAGGTGTGCCATCTGAGGTTTTTGCAGCTTGCCAAGGTTTATAGGTGTTCTATGCAGTATGGGAAGACCAATAGAAGTGACAGCACGTCAAACGAAGTCTAGATCAGAGAGATACTGCAGGATGAAGTTGGCAGGTGGTGACAACCGTGAGAAATTTGACAATTTTTGTGCAAATTGGGGCGCGGGCGCATCATTTGAGGTCATCGGATAGTCGAAGTGCAGAGAGCATAGGGGAAATTGAATCTGACAAGGTGAGCTTTTAGTGGGGTCTGTCAGTTTGACAAATAGATTTATAAGCAAGAAATGCCAAGGTATTGAAGGGTGGACAAAAAAACAAAGGAATTTTTGGAATTTGTTGAAGTTTACAGTGAAGCCTTGGGAGGCTTTTGAGGCTCAATCAAAGAGGGGTTGCCACGTGGTGCTGGTATCAAACCCACATATGGGTGCGTAGGCAGAATCATAGGCCATATAAGCTATAGAGAGAGGACTCATGGTCATCACACAAGGGAGTGTGGGCTCTTGGAGCTCACGAGCCATGGCGGAATGCCTCGCGGCACTATTGAGGGCTCATGGTCATCACACAAGGGAGTGTGGGCTCTTGGAGCTCACGAGCCATGGTGGAATGCCTCACGGCACTGTTGAGGGCTCTTTGCAGCTGTGTCGTGGCGAACGCTAGCGCATTTTTGGGGAGATTGCGGCGATGGTGGCCGTTGCCATTGACGTTGGCGAGTTGGGCGAACACATGTTGATGTGGTAGGCCCTGTAGGTAGCGGGTTCACACACCCAAAACCACTTTTGAAGGTATGAGTGGGGAGCTAACGGCGCCATCGGTGCCCCTCTTAAGGGAGAGCTCATGTGAATGCTTGGGGCCCAAGGAAATGCCAAGAATAGAGGGTTGCCTCACATACAGACAGGAGTCCAAAAATAGCATAGCTTGACCAAAACAGAAGGGGCCTTGCCCATGCCTAGGGAAGGCAAAAAAAAATTACTTTGGAGGAGGGCGGTTTTTCCCCAGGCGGGGGGGGGGGGGGGGGGGGAGGGGGGCTTCTCTTGGAGAGGACGAAGAATCCCTTGGGAGTAATCTTTCTAGATGTTTTGGGAGGCCTTACCACTTATGTGTGGTACTGTCTATACCCATACAAATTTTGACATGGCAATTACTGACAATTGATAAACTAAAACAAGGCTTTGACCAAAAAAGAGAATTGTGTTGACAACAAACAAACCATAAGTTTGAACAAGGGAAAATAGCTTTTTAAACTCTGTGGTGATGTATCGAATGCTTGAAAGAAACCATTGGAAGTCACCACCACTAGCTTTCTTTCCAAATGAGCTTTGGTTTTGGATTCGCCTTTTTGCTCTTCTTCAGCATCACTATCCAAAGCCAAGTTGTTGACCGGGTGATTGAATTCAATATCAATATTTTTATCATCATCATTAGACCGTTTCATTTCAGATGTATCGATCACTACGTGATGCTCATTACTCAATAAATCCTTCATGCTATATAAGTAGGTGTTTTGATTTGCACTAAAGGACCGCCTCTTTTCCAAGTACAAGTTCGTTGATGAGGACGTTTTGAAAAAGTTACAAAATCTCACCAACCGTTAGCTTTGATGTTTGATTCAAAAATGCCACCGTCGTTGATAAGGGCGTTGCAAGATGCTGTGCAAAATTTCACCTTCTTTTCACCTTGGCAAACCTTCTTAATGATCAGCTTTTCAAGATGCTACAAAAATTGTGGACAATTTCTCCCACCGTTGGAAAGGGGGAAAGGGGAACACACTTGAAACACAAACAAGCGCCTCTCTATAGCCCAAGATATACGTAGGACCCCAATCCACTAGAATTAACCTTCACAATCAACACAAAATCACCTGCACACACCCGTTTTGGTACACAAACACACGCGTATGATTCTCAGAAGACTCCATCACATACCACACGCACATAACCCTTGTTACACACCGCAAGCACACACAATTCTCTCTATCACACACATTTTTCACACCAAGACCTCGGTTCGGGGTTCCACCCAACCACATCGACACCAACAACACCACAAAAAGAACAAAAGAAAAAAGAAAAGGGAGCGGGGAACCACACACAAAAGGGGGGCAATGGCAATCTTCTCATTCAAAAACCATTACAAGAGCACCACCGTGCTATGTAGGGCACACTCCTCCTTCCTCTTCTTCTTCACCATGTTCACCAACTCCAAAAGAAAGGTCCCCAAGGCCTTAGATTCCACAAACCCCTTACAATTCACCAAAAATCTATTTTATAGGGAGTGTCCACTTCAAAAAGAAAAAAATGGGATCTATCATTGCTTGTGCAGCCCTCAAGGAGCTTATTTTAGCATTTTACACACATTACATACACATGGCCTCTCATTTTAGCATATTTGATAGGGTGCCAACACCTTGGCACCATTTCCATTCTATCTTTCAACTCTCTGCATGTCACTTAGGGCCTGTGGTTGTCACGCTACCATGACAACCCATGAGAGCAACCCCTCAATTAGAAAGAATGGCCCTTGGAGGCGTCGTGGGACCAAGCCCATAACAACACACCATGTCAGCAATGCTCTCCATGAACGGCCATCAACACACCCCCTCTACCTACAACATCAACACAAAACGCTGCTAGGCCGCTGCCCTTACGGAGGACAATAGTGCCCACATGCTCCATGCCATCGTTAGAGCTCAAGAGAGCTCTCACTTCCTACCTTGATACCCACATGGCCGCCATTCCTTGGCCTAAATACCCCTCCATTTTTCCCGTTGTCTTTGCCTATGGGATCTTTGAGGCGCCATGTGGCAGCCCGAGATGAACCCAGGCTCACAAGGCTCCAAACTCCATAAGAAAACTCCCATAAAGCATCAAAAAAATGATTTTTTCTCCCCCACCTTCCAACTGCTCCCAGTTCTAGCTCAGTTATTGGATGGTCAAGCTGTAATTTTCCTTCAAAACCTGCCACTTTGGACTTCAAACTTGCCTAGTGCTTTGCACTTCCACTATCCAATGACCTCAAACAACGCACATAAAAAAAAAAACAGGTTCCCTGTGATTGTCATGGACACCAAACTTCAACTGACTCTAGCTTTGCATTCGTAGCTTAGATTGACAAGTCGTTGCTTCTTGCTAGCTCCATATAGTGTCCACTACCTCTGTAAATCCCGTCAAGCTCCAAAATACTTCAGATGGCACATTTTCCAAAGCGGTCAAAACGGCTCATTTTCCTCACCATGAAAAAACCTGCACTTTGAACATCCTTCCCATTTGGCTCTTTTTGGAGCCCATCTCGCCT
Source organism: Adiantum capillus-veneris (assembly GCF_014529385.1). Lineage (NCBI taxonomy): Eukaryota > Viridiplantae > Streptophyta > Polypodiopsida > Polypodiales > Pteridaceae > Adiantum > Adiantum capillus-veneris. The sequence continues at coordinate 77,787,986 of NC_140936.1, forward strand.
AAACAACACATTGGACATACACAATTGATGCCACTTGCCTATCTAGGATCTTTGTACCTAATTCAACCCTCTTGTCTGCACCTGCTAGCCCCTCCATACATGATTGTGCCTTCTTCTATGGTCAAAACATTCTGGCTGCACCATCATTGCCCAACCCCCTTGTTGAGCAAATTTTATGTTCAACTACAACACTGCTCTTTTCTTCTACCGAGTGCAAACACCTGGCAAACACTATAAAAAACCATATATACAATTTTATTCCTTCCTACTACCAAACCTCAAGTGGGTTGGTCCACCCCTTGCATCACATCATAGCATCCGCTTAGATCAAACACCTAGAACTAGTTCCTTCCACCCACCTGTAACACCTTTCTGTAGTGCTTCACCCCAGCATATATCCCAACACAGTTATAGGCCACCCATGGTATATCTTCATCACTCCAAGAATCTACCTGCATCCAAGCACGTTCAAATACACTACCACATGAAAAAACCGTACTTGACCCTCCCTCCCATCCATATGAAGTGAGGCTCTCCTCAAAGAGATCTTGTAGCTTACGAATTGTCCAATGCATAGCAACATCCACAAGCATACCCATAAACAGTGTAGCATATACCTGCCTTGACAACTTTTCCGCATTCATAGCCTGCTCCTCTTTCATTTGCACCCTCAAAAGCTCATGTTCTTCAACCAAACGCTCTTTTCCTTGCATCAACTCCTCACTCTACTCTAAATTGGTAGCAGCCTTAGGACCATCCAAACAAATAGAGCCGCATGGCTCCACCAGCTCCTCTAGCAAGACTTCTTCTTCCACCTATGATTCTTCCATAACTGTATTAGCTCTCTCTTTCTTGGCCCAGCTTCGTACTTGTTACACTACCACCGCATAGTCCATGGACACCTTCATAAGTAAGCTCAACAACATAGTACCGCACAGCACCATTATTTGCCCATCTTCCTTCACGGCTTGAACACTTTGACCTACTCTTCGGCTAAGTTGGACGCGCCATCACACTGTACCTCTTCATTCAATAAGGCCTCACCATCATAAGGCATAAAAGAGGGTTGCCCAACCCCTTGGTTCACACAAGGTATCTCAGCATCTCCATCGTGCTCCTATTTACCTTCGTCCCACTTGTATGCACTTGGCAGTTATCTACTACCACCTCATCCACATGAAAAACATCATAAACCTCACACCTTGACAATATAGTCTTTGTCACCCATGTGATGTCTGTGTCCAAAGAACTGCTAGAACTCGATCAAACCTTGGCTTCTTCTCTGGAACTCGTCACTTTTGGTACTTCAATCACCTTGTTCACTACCTGCTCTAGAATCGGCATCTTCTCTCTAAACTCCTGCACCACCTCCCTGCTTGAACCTCTTCATCAAGCACATTAGGCAATACTTTAAACATGCCTCTTTGAAAATTTTGAGGCCTTATAGGCACACACGGTATCTCCCCCAATCTGCTGCACTCCTACTAGCTTCCACCAAATGCATATCAACACAAGGAAAAACCCTTACCTCTTGGGACCAATTTATCCGCTTCGATTGAGGTTCACCAAGTGCAATTGCGAATTGTAGAAATCTTTGCTCGTGCAACTCTGGCAGCTTCGTCATAGCTGTTGGGTTCTTCATCACCCACCTTCTCTCAAACACGAAGATGCAGGCAAGCTAGGAACTTTTCGAGCTTGAAGCAATCTGCATTGACCACTTGGGTGACAGCAACCAAATCCCTCTAGAAGCCTTCAAACTCATCAATAAAAATATCAAAATAATCACTTACTTCTTGATGCAGCTCTTTGATCTTCACATCGGCTTCACCAACCGACACCACTTTGCAAAACTTCCATAGAAACTGCTCCCTAAAACCAATTCAACTCTGCATGTTAGAATCTTCTTGACCACCAAACCAAACCTCTTTACCTTGCAGCACAACAACACCTTTTGCACGTTCTCTTCATCACTTTGCATCTGCAACAAGAACATAAACAGATATACATCTACCAACCGTTCGTCTGCATCTGAATCACCATTGAAAATCGGACCCGAACTCTACCACATCTTGAATCATGAACATATCACCATGGAGCAATCAGTGTGCTCCTTAGTGGGGGCACTAGAATATGGAAAGGGGGAAAGGGAAAAACACCCAAAACACAAACCAACGCCTCTCTATAGACCATGATATACACATCACCCCAATCCACTAGAATTCACCTTCATAATCAACACAAAGTCACATTCATACACCCGTTTTGATACACCAACACACGCGTACACTTCTCAGAAGATTCCAACACATAGTAGACACACAACCCTTGTTCCACACCGCAAGCATAGACAATCCTCTCTCTCACACACACTGTGCACACCAAGGCCTCAGTTTGTGGTTGCACCCAACCACATCGACACCCGCAACACCAAGCAAACCACAAAAGAAAAAATAAAGGGGAGCGGGGAACCACACACAAAAGGGGTGAAATGGCAAGGCGGCCACTGGCACACCCCGGCTACCTCCAACATCAACACACAATGCCGCCAAGACACCTCCCTTGCAGGGACGACATCGCCCACAGGCTCCATGACATTGCCAAAGCTCAAGAGAGCTCTCTCTTCCCACCTTGATGCCCATATGGACTCCATGCCTTGGCCTAAATACCCCTCCATTCTACCCGTTGGCTTTGCCTATGGGATCTTTGAGGTGCCACATGGCAGCCCGAGATGAACCCAACCTCATAAGGCTCCAAACTCCATATGAAAACTCCCATAAAGCATTAGAAAAATGAGTTTTTCTCCTCTACATTCCAACTTCTCCCAGTTCTTGCTCAATTATCAAATGGTGAGCCATAAGTTTCCATCAAAAGCTGCCATTTTGGATTTCAAAGTCACCTACATGCTCTGCACTTCTATTGTCCGATGACCTCAAACAACGCACACCAAAATGACAAAAAAACACCCGATTTCTTGTGGTCGTCATGCACACCAAACTTCAATTGACTCTAACTTTGCATCCGTAGCTCAGATTGACGGGTCGTCGCTTCCTGCTAGCTCTAAATATCCCGTCGCGGTCCAAAAAACTTCAGATGTCACATTTTTCAAAGTGGTCAAACCGGCTTTGACAAAACTTCAACTAGTCATATCTCTCTCATTCTAGCTTTGATTGATGATCCAAAAGGACAAACATGTTCCATAATGCAAGCTCTACACATCCATCACTTCAGACCAATTTTGACCACCTGTCGTCACCTGCCCTATGCGTCTTGGATCTGTAATGCACTCTAGATTCAAACTTCCAAATCTCGCCATCGTAGCTCTGTTTGATGATCCGTCTAGACCTAATCGCTCAAAACTTCAAGCTCTTCATCATCAAGAAAAAAACATTACACTTTGAACATCCTTCAAATTGCCATCCCATCTGGCCCTTTTTGGAGCCCATCTGGCCTAAACAATCACATTGGACATACAAAATTGTTGCCAACTGCCTGTCGAGAGTCTTTGTACTTGCTTCAACCCTCTTTTCTACACCTGCTAGTCTGTACATACTTGCTTGTGCCTTCTTTTATGGTCGACACATTTTGGCTCCACCACCGTTGCCAAGTACCACCTTGCAACCACTGTCGTTGATGGCTAGAACTGCACAAAAATGTTTTGATATGATTTGAGGGATGATAACCAACCTTGTAGTGCATTTCGATATGCGCTATTGCCAACCAACCTTGTATGCGCTTGTGGAGCGTTTTAAAACGTTGGCCTACAGCCACCTGGGCTTGTCTAGCCATGCTATCCTAGATCTATTGCAATGAGCCCCAATCAAAATGCCATTTACCAACCCGCCTTCTACTATGCCTATCAATGCCCTAGTCAAATGTGTTTTAGAACACTCACTTGCTTCCTTGACCCACATGGGCTGTGATACCATGTGAAAGGTGCGAGCTATGGTGGGTGCCAATGGAGTTTCACCACAACAGCTTGAGTGTGCATAGTAGAGAGAGAGAGAGAGAGAGAGAGAGAGAGAGAGAGAGAGCTTCGACACAAAAACAAAACACATGTAATGTTCATTAAAAAGCCTTACATATATCTAAGTGAAGATTTACCATGCAAACTCCACATATGAAGTGGCTCATAGCTGAGTGTATATATGCATGCCATAAGACATGTTCCCATAGGTAATGGGCTTGAAACCCAGCATTGTATACTTTTGATTGTATAGGAGTGATTGAGATCAAGCTTGAGATGATTGCCAGTTTGGAATTACAACAGCTAAAACGGGTTGTTCTTGGTTTTAAAGACCAGATATTTTTCATTGAGAATTTTGGGTCTTGCTGTATCTTAGATCGTGTCATAGCAAATCAGGGATATAATTGGGATATCAAGAGTAGAGTATCTATTGAGGAGAGTGTTAACCTAGGGGGGCCATTAGAGAACCGTAGATCCCCTCTATAATTGAGGTGTCAATTAGTGATGAGGCCCAAGGGCCACATTGTGGGAGCAACCTTCCACTTGATATACACACAACACCTGTGGTGCACCTTTTAGAGCACAACAAGTATAATTTTTACTAGTGGGCTACTTGAGTACATTTTGTAAACACATAAAACACACTCCTTATAGTTCAACTAGTTGTTTCTAAGCTTCTTGACAAGATGAGGTCTCTTTGAACCATTGATTACAGGAATGCTCACCATGGGCTAGGCTAGGCTGATTTGGGTTGGTCTTGACTTATCCAAATAGATTCATGATTTCGGTTGGGTTTAACTTATCAAAAGAGATGATTAGATTGTTATTGAAGGAGATGCCCAAGGCCAGGAAGCTTTGAACTAGGGTTGACTTACACAGATAGATTTATGATTTTGTTAGCCAAGGACCATTAAGAAATCCATGTCATCTGTTGGTATGTAGCCAAATAATGTTTCTTGAACTGAAATCTACTTACTAAAAGGTTTGCTCAACACGTTTCTATTTTTAGCATGTCACTCAAGATGTATGCCAAGTGTGATGCATTTATCAAGTCACAAAAAGTCATTTCTAGCTTCTCATCTTGGATATCTTCTTTAAATCTCTTGAAATTCATTCCTGGCAAGTTCTACCCAATAGGGTTCTTGTCGGTGATGCACTTCCTTGAAATGCATTGGTTGTTGGATATGTCCCACAAGGGAAAGCCAAAAATCTCTATCCTATTTTCAATGGATGCAAAGCCCTCTCTTTAGGTGTAATCACCTATAGTTGCATTTTGAACGCATTTGGGATAAGCCCAGATGTGGACATGGTCAAACAAATCACGATAAGAATGTTAGCCAAGAATTATAAAGAGAAGATGTTGTTTCTACAAAAATTTTGTCGACAGTGACGCACATTCAAAAACCATCATGTGCTACTAAAAAGAAAACTTTTGTGCTTGCTTCCACTTTGGTTGATAGGTATGGCTGCAGAGAGTCCCTTGGAGTTCACAATTGCAAGATAGGGCTAGTAAGCTCTAGCCTATTTATAACAAATTCAATTTCATTTCTCTTGAACTAGAAGAAATGCCCTTGCGAGCCAAGGATGCTCTTGATTGGTTTCAATGGATGATGTTTATACCGTTGATGCTTTTCTACATGGCATGCTTGGGTGCATGTATGATATCAATAGAGTTTGTATGCCAAATGCTTATCTTGACTAAGTGTGTGAAATGGGGCTTTGCCTAAGTGCTGGTAAAATTTTTCTACATTGTAAGATCTATTTGAATTAGAATAGCCTTGTAATAATTTCATAATATACTAACTCAGGTGGAGATGGGCCAATGCACCCCAAATATGGTAATCTATGCAAGCATGACTAATAGCTTGTTAGTCCAAAGAAGATCACAAGCTACTGACAAACATTAAGAAGTGGGCCCCAATATGTGGACCCTATCACCTACACCAACTTGATAGCTGTCATGTTAAAGGCGAATGATGTCGACAAGGCCCTTTCCATAATCCTTCAGAGGGAGGAAGAGGGATTTGTCATGTACGTGATTTCCTACACTATTTGGATGGGTCGCCTCTTTAAGACCAAGAAAGGCAGTTTCCACCCAGACTCAATTAGGAAAGAGGAAATTGATGCCACATGTGGTCAGAAATGGGTGGCTTGTTTAAGGCCAAGCCAATTAATGAGGATCTTTCCATATGATGTAGTTGGGAAAGAGGAGATGCATCCCATATAGGGTCACCTACATTGGCCCACCAATGGATGGTCTCCTTAAGGCCAAGGACGTTCACAAGGCACTCACCATATTTACTAAGGTGGAAGAGAGGGTACTCACACCTTAGACACAGTCACCTAAAATAGGCTTATGGGTGGATTTTTGACTCCTTGTTGAAGGCCAAGGAAGTCAACAAGGTTCCGCCATAGTGTCATCTAAATCAAGCCTGATAGATGGCTTGTTGAAAGCCAAGGAGGTTGAACAAGTTCTTGCCATACTAACTTAGATGGAGGAGAGGGGACTCATCCCGAACATAATTTCCAATGACATCCTCATAGAGGCTTGTTGAAGGCCAATGATATTGTCAAGGTGTTGGCCATACTAGTTCTATGGAGATGAGTGGATGTACTTTGCAAAGACCCCACACAAAATGATGCATAATGACCTTGTAATTGGTGTCTTGAAGTTTGTATTTGACAAGCAAAGGCCCTTTTAGTAGTTTAACAAGTTGCAACCCTTTTGTCCTAGTGTTATCAATCACTCTCTAAGATGAATCTAGTCACGAGGAGATTTGGAAATGAATACTCATTGTAGTGGAGAAATTCCCTAGATCCCTGAGTTAAGCTTATGTCTTTGTAATTGAGTCATCCACTCACATTTTGACATAGAGCTTATGTTTGTATATTTTGCTTTTTGGTTAATGCCATTGGCCTTAATGCTATAGATGGATGGATGATCTTTACCACTTTTGCAAATTTGTTTTTGTAAGGGACTCACTTTGGTTAATTTTCTCGCCATGAATTGTGTGTAGCTCATATTAGTTACTTTTTTTTCTTTCTTTAAATCATAAGGATATGTTTTTCTTTGCAGTATTGGATTATATTTTTGTGCTTCGATTAGAAGGTTGTGGGTTTCTTAGGATGTATATTAATAATATGGTTCGTGGCAATGAGTGGTCTTACGTGGAGAAACTCTAAGCAGGAAACACAACTTCACATATAAGATGCAAAACTTGTGGGCTCAAATTCATGCCAATGTGCAAGCAAGATCAAGGAGCATTTGTTCAAGATCAATCAAGGGCAATATCAACTCAAACACCACAATAAGGGGATTGCTTTACAACATGGAAGGTGTTTGGGAAACATGCCTCCACCTTCTCCATTGGAGCTACCTTATCTGTTGAGCATAAGATGCTAAGGAGGATGAGGATGCTAGGAAATGTGATGATCTTGCTCAAGAGTCTCCAAATCATCTAATCAAAAGTGCTTTCAAAGTTATATAGGCAACACCTTTCAACCAAAAAAATAATAATTAAAAAGGACATAGATCAAAGTCTGTTTTGTAATAACATACATGTTTTATTAAAAATATGTGTAATTTGATGCCTTATATGTCTATTTGACCCGTATAATGCACCTCAAACCAACAAGAGGGGAAGGTAGTACTCCTAGACAAAGCTAGAAAGGATTGGTAATAGGTAGGTAGCTTGATTGATTTGAGTTGAACTTGAAAATTTGATGCATTGGATACATTATCATTTAGGCATAGGACATGTAGGCCACCATCCTCACATATCATGCAGAGTGCATGGGCACTCTCTATCTCTCTATGGTTGTGTAGAAAATATTATGAGTATGCAACAAAATATACATATTATACATAGGGGTTTCATGTGTTACATCATCTTTAGGACTTATGACTCCTTACTCAAAGGGGGTTTATCCCTATTGATTGTTGTATATTTTGTACTATCAGATGCTTACAATAGTAGGGATTGGCCCTTTGATGAAATTCCTATAGTGTATAGTAGATTAATTGATTGAGGCATCTAAGAATTACCATTTGTATATTTGGGTAGAAGATCTCTTCCAAAGAATATCATCTTTTTGAAACACTCTTCTCAAGACGTAATCCTACAAGACTATACCTTTCAAAACTTGATGACTCTTATAGTTTTAGACAAGTACACACCCCAAAGATGATAAAGATGAAGTAAAATCTAAAGTAGGGATATCTAAATGAAGGAGTGCCAGGTGACGTACTTGTATATCTTGGGAACCTTACTTAGCAGAACCAAGAATTCCTGGATGATGTTATATACCCCTAGTGATTTGAAAGTGTGTTTTCACAAGTGGTTGAACCATAAGTGACATTTTCACTTTGTTTCATCAAAGCCAATGTGAAGGCCACAAAGATAGTGGCTATCTAAGGGATAGCGGCGAACTAATAGACAATCCACAATGCCTACATATATCATATTTTTGTACAATAAAAATAAGTTCTATGTTGCTATGCATGCTTTTATTGGCACAAACCAACCCATTGATAACATAACATAGTTGTGCTTGCCTCTAAAGTTACTTGAGGGGGGTTCCATGGTAGTTTGTTGTAAGTGCCTCTAGGTACTTCTCAAGATTCTTCCTGCGCCAAGATCAATCAAGAATCATTTAACAAGTTTGGTTTGCAAAATTTTATTGGGAAAATTCTAGGTGGATTCTAGGTGCAAAGATTGTTGTGTCGTAAGTCACTCGCTACCTTTTACCATTTGACAACATATACGTTGGGTCAACAAAACGAGTTCACAAGACATGACAAGCTACATCTTATGCATAATGTTTTCAAGCTAAAATGGAAGGCTAAGGATGTGGGTACACTTGGCATACTCAAGGGTGAATTGGCCAATGACTTCAAGATAATCTTCTCGGATATTTTTAAGAGGTCAAAAGGGATAGACCTAGCCCCAAATCTCAAAATTTAGACTTCTAAACCTCTCAATACCACTTTGCAATTTTGACTTGGTGTTATACTTACACCATTAGCAAAAGGTGCCTCAAAGTTTCTCACTCAATTTGTGATAGAGTTTCAAAGAGGTACTTCGTTAATTCTTTAAGATTCAAAGTAAGGTACGCCAAAAACATGTAGTAGTGTCACTATCTCAATGTGGCAACAATGTTTTGACCTTATGATGCACAAAGGATGGGATGAGAAGGTCGTCTAAGACTTTAAACACAATTGTCAAAATTTTGTAGATTTACTATGTACCATGTATTTCATGTCATTAATATGACGTAGGGAGTGATTGGACATCTTAGGATATAGTCTATGTGAAGTATTATGTTAATTCCAATGCACACCATAAATGGGAAGATGTCCTAGTGTGTGAATGCTTTTCTATCTTCCTTTATATTTTCCTTTAACAATACCATGTGCTATCGATATTGATAATCTCTCTTAAACTTCCCTTTCTTTCGACAAGCCAGTGAAGCTTTCCAATAATTATCAAGGAATAGCAAGATCATCTTTCTATAAATATTGTCCAAGTTGTCCTTCAAGTATGATATGTAGTACAAGATTGACAAAATACATGCAAACAAGGTGAAAAAGCCACAATGACCTACATAGAGGAGAAAGAATGTTTATGACCCACTACTCAATGTCCCTCTTAATGAAAATACAAAAACACTTGTAATCTATCACGGAAGAGTGGCTTACATATACATAAGACAATGCTAGTCCATGCCCCTCTTAGAAGGAAAATTAAGAAAAAAGGTGTGCCAATATTTGCTTGCCATGTGGCACTAATTGACAAGCTTTATCCAATGGTATACAATTGTTCCCAAGAGTTACATGCTTTACCGTAATAGGCCAAAATGTGTGTTGAGCCCCTATGCACTTAGTGCTAGTGAGAACTTGGAGAGAGACGACAACAATTATTCTACAACCTCACATGTGGTTTCATTAGACTAAACTCTTCGTGAATCAGTGCTGACGATCGTGTTAACGTGCTTTGTTACCCAGGTCAATTTGTATATTGAATGCCTAGATGGGAGAAGATACTCAAAATTTTGGCTTTGAGTAGGTTTGGGTTTCCACAATTGATTCCCGTAGGCTGACAGACACATGATAACACCGTTATTATGTATGAAGGTTATATTACAGAGACATGATTTGATACAAATCCATAAATACAGCAGCATACCAGCTTGCTTGAAAGGAAAGGTGCTGTGAACAAAATCCAACAATGTGTGTGAGGGAGGGGTGTGTGGGCCGGAGGGGGGGGGGGGGGGGGGGGGCAATCTACTAACAAATCTAATGAAGCCTGGGATGATGCTAGCACCGTATAATCGGTTGGCAATATTGACACAGCCGTCGCAAAAGCCGCGGCTTTGCAAACGGAGGGTCAGTAAGAGGTATGGACACAAATGTCAAGTAGACAACCCCCATTTCTTGATGAAGACAAGCTTGTCGTAGACAACCCAAGGAAAGCTGAGAAGGTGCCCATATTTTCTATCTACATCATCTGTTATGTAGTCTGGGTGGTAAGTCACATGATACCATGCTGAGGCCCTTTTCAGCTGCTCATAAGAAACCTCATCATCGTCATCATTGTCATCATCATATTCATTTCTCAGCCAGCTTCTAGCTTCCTTTCTGAGGGAGCTCATTGCTCTCATAATTCTCTCCTTGACCTCTCCGGGCCTTTTGCGGAACCATTTGGATATTCTCAGAATGTGCCCAGTGAACATTTCTGCCTCAGACTTGACATCATATTGATACATCAAGTCCAAAAGCTTCTCATCATAGCAGTTTTTTAGAGCTTTGGCCTCTTCCAAGTAAACTCCAAACCCTGCAAACTCCAGCTCTTCATCATAGCTTCTCACAGCCTCTTCCCTTGTGAAATAGGATATCTGCTCGTCTTTGTCTGCTTCGACAACTGCTCGAAACAGTTTCCCAAGAACTTTTTCTGATTTATAGCTGGGCTTATCGCTTTTTTCCATGAAATCAGGGTACTTCTGTGGTCTGAGGTCTGTTGGCAAAACAGCAGCCACACCCGTCTTGGGAAAATCGACAGCGATGGAGCAGAGCTTTGCAAGCTCTAGACACTTTGGATCACGAGCCTTTTCAGGTGACATATCAGCAAACACTACATGTGCATTAGATATAAGACCTAAGCTGTTGTTCACCATGAAATCTGCAAAGTATTGTATAATATCCTGAAAAAACAAAACCAACACAAAAAAAAATCCTGTAATGTGTGATCGTATTGTTACGAAAAAAAGTGTACATGGTCAAACAAACAACCAAACAGCTATGTTCAAGAGGCTAGAAGACTAATTCTGGACATGAACATGGAAAGCCCTTAGCGAAGATGCCAAAGCAGTCATCTAGAAAATCAGGCAATGAATGTCGCTGCCAAGATGCCATCCTTCCAAACTTTGAGGTGGACATGATCAGCTCTGATGGGCCTCGGGGAACTGGTAAAAGAGTTGAGTAGGTGTGCTGCTCTCTGGGTCCCATGATGTAGTCCACTGTGCTACTTCTTCCCTTGCCATGTGGCATGCATGTCAAACCTCCTAAAGTGGGGCATTGTGCCATCCCATTATAGATAACGAGACAGTGCTGAGATCCCAGTCTGAGTAGGTGGTGCCAGCATTCTGTGGGGTGGGGTTTTTCGTTAAATATCGGCCTGCTTGCCCTCGTGGCAAAGCAGCCCTACCCGCTTGCGACAACAACCGGCTGGAAGCTTTTGAGCAAAAGGTCTACACAGTGCTCACGCGCTCAGCTCGAACTCATGACATTTTTGGGCTGGAGCCTCTATGCTTACCACTACGCTACCTACATGCGTCTGCAAGGAACCGCAGGCCTGCTCACTTTATTTTAACAAACCATAGCCGTGGGGTGGGCCATGTCGGGTGAGGTCCATACGTGTTTGTGTGCTCTATGGTTTGCAAGATCTCAAGATCCTCAGAGTCATAGATCTCACACTGTCGGCTACAGGTCCTAGCATTGAAGTCTTCCATAAGGAAGAATTCCCCATGAGCTGAGTGTAACAGAAGGGGCACCACGTGCCAGCAGAAAAGAACAGACTGAGCAACTTTAAGCACTTCAAATAACAACTGAACGGAAAAAGATGCATGACACACAAGACGCGGAGTGGCGAAGTTCCACTCCAAGAGAGCATTGGCCCCAAACCCTAGCGTCCCTTTCGGCATTTCTTTATATTGCTTCAACTCAGTACAACGCCACTACTCCCTTCTTTGCACTTCCTCACAGGGAAATGTGCTAGAGAGTGAGCCTGCAAAGCAGTCATCTACAAAATAAGGCAATGAATGTCTCCGCCAAGATGCCATCCTTCCAAACTTGTGCATTTGATATAGAGATGACCCAGCAGTGGTGAGTGAAGATACATTCGGCAGTCAAATGAGCAAGCTTCAGAGCAGACTTCAGAGCCCACATATACGGGAGGTATATTAGTTGACAGAGCCATTAAGCTCGGAAGAGCTAGACGCCCACGTCTACAAGGCGACCACGACATTGACGTAGGCTCCATCAGAGGATCAGGGCTATCCTAGCACGACATGGAAGGCATCCAATATGACTATTTACAGAGGCGGACATTGATGATGCTCTTTGGTGACTACTGTTATACATTCTCGGACAGCCCCCAATGCCGGGCATCATCGGGCATTGATGATGATGATGATGATGGTGAGTTTTTTCACTATATTTTGTACTTAGACACTGTATTAGATCCACCGAGATTGTATCAGTTTGGTCTCATAAGTCATCTTGGCCTTTTGAAGACGTTTAATATAACATTTCATTCATTTCACTCTCTCTCTCTCTCTCTCTCTCTCTCTCTCTCTCTCTCTCTCTCTCCTCCCCCCCCCCCCCCAAACAGCAATTTCCTGCATCCTGGTTTTACTTGCTTCCCACATAGGCATCAGGCCAGGACAATGGACTACGTCATGGAACAGCCAAGCTTCATCCCCTGCATTCAATATTTCACAGTAGGACCCAGACCAATGGGTGTAGCAGTGGATCATGCTCTTTTGACACTTTCAGTCTCCTTTCAGTACAGTAAATCCCAGGTGTTAGGAAGGAGGACACATACCCGCTATATATTTAAACGAGACTGACCCTGTCTAGATAGAGGAGATCTATGGTCGTCTATATACAGCAGCCACACCATGACTTTCAGTGGAGGAGCTTACCACTTTGCTAACTGAGACATTGCATGATGCACAAGTAGAGGCATACCCACATACTCAGCCTGATCAGAGACGTCGGCCTGGGAGCATGCCTTAGAACAGTTGGTATGACGAGGAATGTAGAGAGACAAGAGTACAGCTTCAGACGGATCTTCTCCTAGGGGTCATTGATCACAGAGTCACAGACACTCTCGGATAGCCTTCCGACATCTTGTGCAATGGAAGAAGCGAGCGTTCCTAGCTCAGATGGAGTTGTTCTTGAGCAAAGACTCAGAAGAGGCATGGCGTCTCTTTCATGAGCACTCCCCCTCCCCCAATGATCACTTCCCCCGATGTATGGGGCCAATATGCCTTATATACCGTCCCTGGACAGACACCCCTTCAAGACCCTCCTGAGCTATGCCCATCTACAAGTACCTTCCTTACCACTGAGATGGTAAAGATGGCCATTGATAGGATGAAGACCAGGAGGGCATATGATCATGTCACAAACTGCTGACGTGTCAAGCCACTGAAGAACGGAGCCAGCCTGCAGATCCCGGCCGAGGGGCCTAAATCCTAAGAAGATGCAGTAGCAGCAGAAGAAGTCCTATCAATTAATGGGACCCCGTTCAATGGGGCCCAGGGGACCTAAAGACATTAAAACTGAAGCAGGACACACACACACACACACACACACACACACACAAAGTGTAGAAGTTGATGACGTGGCAACTTGTACAAAATTTTTAAATTTTGTGCTAACATGCTAATGTGGCAACAGTATGGATTTCCGTGTTTTACACTGACAAGTGCTGACGTGGCAGTGTACGGAATTCCCTATTTGGCCCTCGTAGCTTTTGGATCAGATGCTTTTGAGTTTGAAGCTTTGCATGTAGCAGCTAGCTGCTTGTCATAGGCCAAGGGCCTTTAAATATGTGTAGAGGGCTCAGTCTTTGGCACTCTTCCGGGTGAAGGTGCAAAGCACGAGTATTGGCATTGTACTGAGTTCAAGCAATATAAAGAAATACCGAAAGGGGCACCAAGGTTTGGGCCAATGTTCTCTTGGGTGGAACTCCACAACTCCCCGTGCCGCGCACTCTCTCTCTCTCTTTTAGTTCAATTGTCATTTGAAGTAGCTGTTCTGAAAGCCTACCGGTCCTATCAAAGAGGAGACAAAGCAAGATGGCGCTTCCAAGCTTTAAATGAAATTTTAGTAAAGAATCTTTGTGGCCCGACCCCGGACTTACCCCGGACTTATTAGCCACTCCCACCCTTTACTTCATCACGCATCGGGCGCGCTCCCGTCTTCATCACTCTGTCTTACAAGGCATAAGCCATAAAGATTACTTGCAAGAGAAGGATCAAAGATTTTTTGAGCCGTTGTTTTTTTCAGAGGCAGTGCCATGCAGTGGTGGATGTCTATAGCTACCAGGCCGTACACTCCAAGGACTTGGCAAGCTTTCAAGCTTTCACACATCTTCCTTCGAAGTGTAGCTTCTAGAAGAGTGGGGTATCTTGAAATGCTTGCCATGGAAACCCTAGCAGATTACAACTTGAAATTCTCGACATCTCTCAGTAGGTGTCTCTTCTCGAGCTGATAACCTTGGAGGTCCAGTGTGATTGCTATGTCTTGGGACTACCATTGCCGCTAGAGGAACACTATTTGTCCAAAAGTTTATGGACCATGCTCTGGTCGGCTACACCCTTATGAAAGAAATCTAACCCTAATTTTGGTGCATGTTTCAGGATGGAAAGCCGAGTCGACTTTCGAGCGCGACTGACGTGGATAATGCTTGTTTAGTTTGATTAAGCATTTTTTTGAATTTTGTTTGGTGATCCTGTTTGAAAATTGTTTGAAATAGATGGTATCTGTTTTGAACCTATATTGGTGTCGATTTGAATTGTTTGACTCTGATTTTAATACTGGTTTCAATTATTGGTGATTTACTCCCGAGTAAAGGAGTGAGAAATATTGTTTTGGTATTGTCTGAACCTCGGAACGATGCAGATGGGATGTCTGGGGAGCGTTTTGTTGTGTGTTCCCCAAACCTCCAAACAACGCAGACAGGATGTTTGAGGAGCGTTTGGTTGTATGCTTGAACCTCCAAATGACACAAGCTGTGATTTGGGGGGACATTTGGTTGTAAAAGACCTCGATATCTCCCGGCCCAGACATTGTTAGGTTATGTGGGAGGAGTGATGAGGGAGTCGTTGAACAGCTTATGGCCCAGGCCTGGATAGTTATTTACAGGGGGAGTGTTCATTGGCGGCCTTATGTTTCTATGTCTTGTAACATGCATATGTGAGCATTTGTGTTGCATTGTGATGTGCCAACCATTAAATATTCCTTATTGGATGAAATTCTTCTGGAAAGTCAACGACCAAGAAATCAAGAGCTCTGATTTGGAACGAGACTCCTTATTGAATGAGATTCTTCGGGGAAGCCAACGACCCAGGAAATCAAGAGATCCGATTTGGAATGAGAAAAGTGATCGTCCCTCGAAATGACCCTTCGGAATTTTTGAGCTAACTTGAGTTGTTTTGCACATATGCTGTCATCGCAGACGATTACTTTCTTTCAAGAAGTGGGGATCTCACAAACTGTTGACGTGTCGAGCCACTGAAGAACGGAGCCCCTGCAGGTCCCGGCCAAGGGGCCTAAACCCTAACAAGAAGTAGCAGCAGCAGAAGAAGAAGAAGTCCTACCAACTTATGGAACATCCTCCGATGGGCCCAGGGAACCTAAAGACATTAAAACTAAAGCAAGACCAACACACACACACACACACACAAAGCGTAGAAGCTAATGATGTGGCAACTTGTACGGAATTTCCAAATTTTGCGCTAATATGCTAACGTGACAGCAGTACGGATTTCCGCGTTTTACGCTAACAAGTGCTGACGTGGCAATGTACGGAATTCCTTGTTTTGCGCTGTCAGCTTTTGGATCAGATGCTTTTGAGTTTGAAGCTTTTCATGTAAATGCTTTTCATAGGCCAAGGGCCTTTAAATATGTACAGAGGGCTCGGTTTCTAGCACTCTTCCAGGTCGAGTACCGGCATTATACTGAGTTCAAGCAATATAAAGAAATACCAAGAGGGGCGCCAAGGTTTGGGGCTAGTGTTCTCTTGGGGTGGAACTCCGCCACTCCCCGTGTCGCGCACTCTCTTTCTCTTTCAATTCAGTTGTCGTTTGAAGTGCTTAAAGTTGTTCACTCTGTTCTTTTCCGTTGGCACGTGATGCCTACCCCGTGACAGATCATGATGGCCTAGTAGTAGAGCACTTTATACTTGCTAGAGATATGTTGGCAGAGGTTCTTGCAATCTTGTTCAATCGCGTCATGTGTGAGGGTCTACCTGAGACTTGGAGACTGACTATTATTGTGCCTATCTTCAAGGCACATGATCCTATGAGGCCTAAAAACCACCGTACTATTATGATTGGAGTCTGGACACACATTGGCACGATTGTATGCATCTATCCTTGAGCAGTAGTTGAGCAGATAGGCAAAGAGTGAGGTTGTACGGGCAACGGGATAGGCCAGTTTCAGGAGAGGCTTCTCCACTCTTGACCACATTCTCACACTCATAGCCACAATCGAGGAGGGGAGGGTACATGGGAGACGGATTTATTTAGCTTTGGAATTTCCAAAAAGCATTTGACATGGTGCCAGAGCCAGAATGATGCGCACACTACAGGAGATGGAAGTGCCCAATGAGTTGATTTGGGGGATTATGGCTCTATACAAATCAGTGGTGGGACATGTACACACTCAAGAGGAAATATCTGATTTATTGCACTCTACACCTCAGCTCGGACGCAATAACCCACCGCCTTAGTCACAGATCACCTAATCCCCCCTACAGACAATTTCAAGCGCCGTCTTTAGTGCGTAGCATGGGCATCTCCAGCGTAAACACGTAGGTCCGATTTAATTCAACCGGCTAAAATTGTCCAGTCCCTATTAGTTTTTGAACTTTGCCTTGAACAAAACCAAGAAATTTACACAAGTTTTAGTTTGAATATCGGCAATATCTTCACACTTTGTCCCAACAATTGAGAGCATTTTAAGTTTGCCCTTATTTTCTTCAGAATTTATTATTTTAGCCCTGGCATCTCTCTACCAACCTTAAGCAGACCCAGCGTTAGTTTCGAGTTTCGAGAAATGTTATATTAACGTCTTCAAAAGGCCAAAATGACTTATGAGACCAAAAAGTTAGATTGCGGTGATTATGATACAATGTCTGAGTACCAAAAAAAATAATAAAAAGTATTGAAAAACGGTACTATAGAATCCTAAACTGCTAAGCAGCTAGCTGGAACTGTGTAGGAAATGAGTAGGGGTTTGAAAGTAGTGAAAGAGTGCCAATACAACATAATGTGGGTGTTTGTGTGAGGAGACAATGGGTAGAGCTGATACAAAGAAGACAGAGCAATTGAGTTGAGCTATTATCATACTATCATGTTAAGTCACCCTCTAGGCCTGCCTACATCCAATTTAAGGGCCTACCTAGTAGCCAATCCCTCAGACACCCCAGCTGATATCTCACTTGCCAAAAAAACCATTTGAAAGTCCCTCATGGGCCGGCATAGTGCTTAGTGATTTGTATACATGGATGCATAGATGTATCATGAAGTCAAAATCTGACATTGTGTGTGTGCGCGCGCGTGCGCGCCATTCCCAGGCACCATACTCTAATAGGAAGTAGGGCCATAGAGTATGGGCCTACTGCCTATTAAGTGTACATAATCTAGCCGAATTAAATCTAACTCCTACCAGTTGTGAGTAATAAGGGACTTGCATATACACGAAATTAAGCCTTTTTTTGAACCCATTACCGCAAAGTTAAGTGTGCAGACCTCTTCATATGCTGTGAATACATTGGAGGAAAAGTTTTTTAAAAAAATTGCAAGAAAAAGGTCCTTCAATTGGTTAATAAAACTGCCCATAGGGCTACAAACCACCTCTACTAAAGAGGGCTACATCAAAAGCATGGAGAATCTCTCTCAATGAGTAAACAAAATATGTACAATGAGGCTAAATCACCCTGGACCATGGTGAAGAAAGGCCTTGGGTGCCACAGTCGCTGGCCTCTCTGCGCTCCCGCATGCGGTCGGAGCTGCCCTGAAGTTTCTAGAACTGACCCCTGAGAATATGAATCAGCTCCAACCAAAAGTCATGAACAGCCTTCACCGTGGGACAGGGCGAGCCTCGAAGATGCAGAAGCAACGGGCCCGCCAAATGAACCAGAGTGTCAGGCCACAAATGAGCTCCCAACACACCTCTCCCTCACTGCACAACTCCTGGGGGATAAGCTCTGTGTCAGGCTGAAGTGTAGGTCGACCCGCCTGGACACTATCATCCTGCTGGTGGAGGCTAGCTCAAAATGGAGCGCGGGGCCCATGAGAGTGGACCGGGCTGCAGCACCTCTAGTGTACTGTCACGCTCTGGAAAGAGCTGGCATTAGTCGAAGCACCCGAAGCCAAACCTGTTGTTCCAAGGTGAAGTTCCACAGACAGTGACGCTGACTCTCCAAAGGATGGTGACAAGCTGCACAGGCTGCCGACAAGCCACTATGTACTAGCCAGCTCCCCACTATTGTAGTTCTGTGTGCGACTAACGACTGGAACAAACTGACTCGCCTCGGCAGTCTGGAGTCCCACAACCGTTCCCAAAAACCTGGCAAGAACTCAGTTGTGAGACCCTCCTCCTGCCAATGAAGTGCTTCAGCAGGACAAGCCTCTCTCCGTGTTGTCATTTTGTGTCGCCCCAATCAAACAGTGTACTAAAAGAAAGAGATCCCAGGGTGACCAGCTGAAGAGAAGGGGTCTCTCCAAAACCACTCTCCAGGGTCCCACTGCACTCGTGCCAGAGGGCAGCTCTCCCAAGCCCAAAGCCGCCCGTGGCCTGTCTCAAGATGATCTGCTGGGTCAGGATCTATGACACAAGTCCTCCCACAGATATTCATTACTCGTATCCTCTGAAAACAGCACTCTGCAACTTGTGGAGCCTCTACTGAGACTTTGTGTAGGCGACCCTCTCCCTGGAACTTAAAGAACATCGGAGGTATTGACTCTGAGCAAGCACGAACTGCAATGAGGACCTCCAGTCGTGTAAAGGCCCCCATCCAGCTGGGAGCTGATGTCTCTAGAGGGGTGAGCCACTCAACTCGTACATCCTCTGTAATATCCTGGCACATGCTTTGCACCCCTCTCATGCCTCGTAGCTAGATGCTTTGTGCCTCCTCAGGCAAACCTAAAAACAGAAGCCAGTCGCCGAGAGTGCGGGCTGGCCCATCTGCCATGGGACCCCAAGAAACATGAGGCCTAGTACCAACCAGGTGGCCTCTCTGAGTGCGAACCATAGGGTTCCAAACAAGGGGCTGTCGCAAGCGCTCCTCCGTGCAAGTGGGCTGGTGTTGCTACAGGCCACCCCTCAACTGCTCCTTAGACCGAAGCAAGCTCGCAGCAAACCGATCCTCCAACCTCTTGCTCAAACCAACTTTGTACATCTCTGTGAAGATCAATCTAATGGAAGGGCTCGGTCTCTTGCATGAGGGACTCGAGCTCGAAGTCGGTGAAGCAACAACTCCTTCCAAGGCGCTCCCCCCCCGGAAGCAGTCCTCAAGGTTTTGCTCTGTTGTGCTGAGTCTATGATTCTGTCACGAGAATGTGGCAACTGCTAACCTTAGTTATTGGTTTCTTTCCGATGATTTTTATTTAATTTTTGGGACCCTCTTTTTGAAGTCACAAATGGCCGGACATTGGGTGGCCAGTGTGAAATGGCCGACGGCCGAGAGTTTCACCCACAGTTGGGAAGGGCAGGTCATCACGAGATGGTCAGGCCAGTCGGCACTGGAATCCAAGCAGTAAAAGGGTGTATAGGCTCAGTTCAAAGTCATTTATTATAAGATACTAGGCAAACCGGACACATGCAATTTGCCACTTTCGGCCAGCAAAGGGGGCACCCAAATTGAGAGAGGAGGCTGATTTGCAGCTCATTGTGCTTTACAATGTGTGGATGAGTAGTGGGTGCAGGTGATCATAGCTTTAATGGAAAGCTTGCCTTCTCCCTTGTCTCATGCAATGCGATGACTTGCTCTCGCGTATCTCTCTTTCCCATACGGCACATATGGTAATGCCCCACTAGATGGGCTACTCAGTTGACCATGTACAGTTCTGAGGGTTCATGTGCGTTTGCCAAGGCAAGAGCCTTCTGAACAAGAACCGGATTAGCTAATTGCTAGTCCCCCACAGGTACGCACAGTTCCATCGCGAAGGATTGCAAAATTGGAGGGTTTTCTCACGTGAAAACTCGTCCGATTCGATTCGAAGGGAACCTGTCCCATTGCGTGTGGAAGCATTTGAGACACGCGCAGACGTGTTCGCTCCGCTTGCAACGGTTCAAAACAGAGAATTACAACCTGCTGTGTTTTTCTGCAGGTTTAGGGTTTCGCACCTAAATTGCAGGGAATCGCCATGGGGAGCCTTGGAAAGGCCTTGGGATGCGTGTACAAGACTGTAGGCACCTAACAGTGGCAAAACAAAAAAATTACAACATGTTGAAATTGACCCGCAACTCACCGTAAAGCTTCCAGAATGCAGGGAAAAGCGTCCTAGGCGTCTACTTTTGACCTACAAGGATTTTGCGCCGTTATGCTGGCGAAATCGGGTCAAAAACCTGCGACTACAACCATGGACAGGTCCAGACAGCTTGGTGGGAGTTAGGTGAAAGTGATCGGATCGTTTCTTTGCAATAAGAATAAAGAAATACCAAAAGGGGCACCCCAGTCTTTGGGGCCAACAGGTGTCGACGTCTGCTTGGTAGCGCTCTAGCTTCCGAGCCGTGTGTGTTTGAAGTGTCAATTCCCGTTACAAGTGTTCATTTGCAAAGTTTCTCTATGTTCTAAAGTCTAGAGTAGAGTTTCGGATAAAAGCCAAAGTCTACCGCCCTACGGGCCGGTTTCATGGTTCCGTCGCCGGGACAGAATCACTTTTCCTCAAGAAGTGAGCCTCGGTTGGTTTGCGGCGAAGACACAGAGTACAGGACGCGGGATTACACTATGGCCGACAAAGGGAAAGGCATCATGGGAGAGGGTTCCTCTTCATAGGATAGGCAAGCAATTCCTACAATGTTTGAGGTTGGCGAGAGTTCACGGCCACGTCTATCTGTACCTCTTGTTGATGTGAATGCTCCACCAGTGTAGGGCTTTATGACTGGGCAACTTGAAGATGATGCGTTCAAGACTCAATTGGTTGCCGCTGTGATGTGTTTTCTCGATTGGTGCAGAACCCAAGGTTTATGGAGTTTTTGCAAGCGCCAACAGTGCCACAGCAGACAAGGCAACTCACACAGCTAGTAGATCCTGATGAGGCTCAAGCCCACGTACTTCATGCGTCCCAACAGGATAGGGAGCACTTGCACCTTGCGGAGTCAAGGACTTCAAGACAGGTTCCTTCTGTCCATGAATAGGTGGTTAGGACGCCAATTCCACAAGTTTTGCCAATTCAGCCCGCCACCTTTCAAAGTCCACATGTTGCATTAAATGAACAGGGAACCAGTTTCCAGACAATGCATCACGTTTTTCCACCACCCACGGTACATCGTAGGTATTTCGGAGGTGGATCTGTGTTCCAAAATACGGCTGGTTATGCGCCTAGAAACCAACATTATATGCCAGGACAGTGTTTGGGGGTATGCAAGGCAAGATGCCAAACCCCCTGTATGGTAATATCGGCATGAAGCAAGGCTTTCAGAGCAATCAGGGCCAATTTGGAGTGCCACAGGGCAATTTTGGCATGGCTGGTTTATCTGGACAACAGCCAAATATGGTACTTATGACGCAAAATGTCAATGGCCAAGGAATGCCGATGACCCCTACTACAGTGCCCATGTTGCAAACAATTCCCTATGACAATTTGGGGGACTGGGAAAGCCAAAAGCTTACAAAGAAGGTGGTGCAGATGTAAAGTTTAGCACTTTCAGCGGCTTTGAGGATAAGGCAAAGGCTCTTACTTTCCTCCAACAATTTGATACGGCTTATGCAGGAGGGAATTTTACAGAGGCTCTAAGGTCAGGAAACCTGCCACTTTCTTGAAAGACAATGCGCTTACATGGTGGACGACATTGTTGATGCAAGGACATGCCCGCCACATGGGTATACTGCAAGCAAATGTTTGCATCTGCATGGTTGTCAAATGAATCTGAAGCCGATGTCATGACGGATTGGCACAAACTCACTACGGCTACTTGAAAGAGCCTACAGGAGTACAATCGGAGTTTTTGCAAAGTGTTGCTCTCAGTAACCTCCTACAGGTTTGTGCCACTGACAAGGTAGATTGAGAAGTATTGTTGTGGGCTACCTAAAGGGCTTCAAGATTAATATACAAAGAACAGAGTGGCTACCCTCACTCAGCTATGGAAGTTGCCAACACTGGTCTTAACTTGTTGAAGGGAGAGGACAGTGGGTTTTCAGACAACGTGAAAGGGGAGTAGCAAAAGAAAAATTCAACAAAGAAGCCCTTTGTGAAAACGGCTCCTGAAGCATCACAGGGCTCAGAAAAGGTCAACAAGGACAAGGACTCAGCCGAGACGTCTGGAGTGCAGGCGAAGTGTTGCGAAATTGGCTTTATCTGACAGAAAAATAATTCTAAATGAATTATTGGATTTATAAGTGAGGGTTTTCTCGCTTGGAATACCAAGGAAACATAATTCTAAATGAATTACTGGAATTTTAAGTGAGAGGGTTTTTCTCACTGGAGACATCCGAGTACAGAATATTCCTAGTGCGTCATTCAGAGTAATGACGGGAGCACTGTGAAAGGGAATATCTGTAAGGCCACCAGGACCGGGTACTTCTGATGCGTCACATCGGATGGGTGACAGGGAGCATCGGGAAGAAGTATCCGACCATCCGGGAACGGACATCTCTGATGCGTCATAGGATGGGTGACATAGAGCATCGTGAAGGAGATTGTACCGTAAGTTCGGTGGGAAAGGACTAGGTGATGGGTATTCCTGATGCGTCACAAGGTGAGTGACGGGTGCATCGGAAAGGGAATATCCATAGTCGGAAGGAAATTCCGAACTATGTTAGAATTGTGCACAAGGAAAAAGCAAGCACTTGAATGATGATGGGTTCAGAGGAAACTTTGAGGAAAAACAGATGCTTTCTGAGAAAGCGGGATTGCTTTTCGGGAAAGTAGATGCTTTCCTGCGAGGAAGTCTATGTCTGCATTGCAACTGTGCATGTGATTGTATCCAGGGACGCCTGGGAAGTGTTGTGAAAGCATTGTTTTTAACTTATAAGGTTTTATTGAGTTTTTGGGCAGGTTCAGACTATTTTTAAAATACGTTGGCCGCCCACTTAATAAGTGGGCAGCCATCTCATAAATAAGGCAACAGATCAGCCAGCGTTTTCTCTCTCTCTTTTTCTGGTAGAACAGCGGAAAAAAAAAAGAGAAAAAAAAAACAGCCGCGATCTCTACGCGAGCAGCTATTCGTGCCCGTGGCTAGGAGCTATAAAAGCATCACATGCCCTCACTCAGAGGGGAAGACCAGTCTTTGCAAGGAGGAGATGCTGCTGCAGATTTCAACCATAAAGAAGACGTTGCCGGTGATGCCCATGGCTGCCCCAAGTGTACCATATGTCGCCAAGACCCAGTGCACGAGTTCCCTCGCAAAGAAGTGCCTACGGAGCGTGTTTCCATCGCGAGAAGTTGCTGTTTTTCTCTGTTTTCAGCCCATAAATGTCGTAGACGGGGCTAATTTACGAGAAGCAACCCGAGAACACACCTCTTCTGTGTGTAAGATTGAAAGAGAGGATTTTCTATGTAGAGATCTCTTCCGGAGAATTGCTTTTCGAGAACCGAGTTGCGTTTCGAGCGTCGAGATTTTGAAAGTAACGATTTTCATGTTATGATCTCTGAGTATTTGATTGCAGGTGTACTTCCTCTTCGTGAGGGAGTAGGAGCAAAGGAAGGCATGAGCCTCTGCACGAGAAAAGCGCTCTAAGGAACTAGAGCCAGATCGGCCCAAGGGTTTCGTACCCAAGTTTGGGAAGCAGATCCACGGATCGAAGTGAGGTAGACTCTCTAGATGTGATCCGGAAGTTGAAATTCCCGAGGGAAGGACTTCGTGTCTAGGAAAGCGGAGTTAATCTGCAGGAAGAGGACTCTGGAAACAGAGTTAGAAAAGAGTTGCAGGGATGTCATGCCCTGAGTCTGGAAGGTGAGATCCAGAGGCGAGAACCTTGGTTCTCAAGGATTTGGAATAAGGAACGGAAGTTCCTTGGAATAGGGTTTTGCCCTAGGAATCGGAAGCTAAGGCTTCCAGGAACCATCAAGTCTTATTCTAGAACGAACGTGGTAATACGTTCGGTTCAAGTGCTTGTATAGACTTCTCCTCAATAATAAAGATACTATTACGGGGGAGACCAGCCCATCTTCTAGTCCCCAGTACTGTGTCGATCTTCTCGTTCTCTCTCTCTCTCTCTCTCTCTCTCTCTCTCTCTCTCTCTCTCTATCTATTTCTCTCTATATCCTCTGGCTTCAATATTAAGTGATAAATTTTATTTATCCAAGTATATTTTATATTGCTATGCGCTCCCGTTTGTGACAGTGGTATCAGAGCATGGTCTCCTCTCTTTCTCTGTAAAGGAGGACGACTCTGGGAAGATACGGGAAGAAGCCATGACAAGCCAAGAGAGAAGTAAGCAGGCGGAAACCTAAGTCCTGCAGGAAAAGCTCGCAGAGTTGGGAATTTTTTTTTCTCTTTGCAAGAAGTCGACACAAGACTTGGGATTCTCTGAGAAGGCGACAAGGGCATGATGCTCAAGAACGTAGAGAATCCAAGGAGCGGAATTCTCAAGATCCTTAAGAATCCTCAAAATATCCATGAACATCAAACCATAACCATAGCCAAGAAATCCCGTCATTTCGGGAAGGATATGAAGAAGGTCTCTTGACCTAAGAACACTCCGGTCAAGTTTCATACTTTTGACAGAAGGGAAGATGTTCCGAAAGCTACCGCATTCATTTGACAGTTTGAAGTTGCCTTTGCAAATGGCAATTTCTGAAAAGCGTCGAAGGTGAGGCATGTGACCAAACACCTCAAGGGGAATTGCAAGTACTTGGTGGTATACCAAAGTTCTGCAAGGAACTTACAATAACAATTCAAGGCTGAATTTTCCGACAAATTTTTTTCCTCTACGCTTTGAGGAAGGCATCCAAGAAGATTGGGATCGGTTTGCCCAAGAGAAATACGAGTGAGTCCAAGCAAGTAGTGGTTCACTCTTGCCAAGGTAGCTCCACTCTTGACCCTCTTTGAGGAAGGAAAGATGAAGAAATTCAACAAAGGATTTTTGCCCGAATTTTGTAGACGCATCTGCAAGATGCTTTGCAGCAGATGGTGGAGTCAGCAATAAAAGCTGAAAGTGTACACCTTGATGTACATAGAATACAATCCCCGCAGTGGGACGAGAACCATTGAACACAAAAACAACGAATTTTTGTTACCTCTCCTCAAAGGATACATTGCTATCCGGAGAAAGTTTGGAGTAAGGGAATTCAATCTAACTCCTGAGTTTTTGACCCACAAACTTTAAGTGAGAGGGCAGGTCTTTGATCAAAGTTAAATCTTTGAGGAACTCATAAAATGCGTATTGCTTTTATGCACGAGATATGCATGTGTCTAACGAGGACAATCACTCTCGAGTATTTATGAGAGTAGGATCTATTTGAAACATTGTTTTTTGAGATGAATTGGTTTGCTCAACCATCCGGAAGGTCAACTATTGATCTCGTATCCGGTAGTTCACCAACAAATTACTTGCTATTGCGGATAGGACGGCAGAAAGGAAGGAACCATTCCGAGCTTTCAACCAAGAAAAGCTTTCACTAAGCTTATGAACCAACACCCCCTACCCGGTCACGGAAGACATGGTAGTGCTTTTCACGCAAGTGAACGAACACTCTCTTTACAAGGGAAGGAACAAGTGATGAACACAGCCTGTGCTCGAGGAATTCAAGAATTGAAATCCTAGTTTATTTGATGAGCGGGTTTTGCTCTAAGATTGAGCTAAGGGATCGTCAGGTTGAGCGTCTTCGCTCTAAGGATCTTACGAAGGGACGGAAATTTCCCACGCTCACTGAAACTCATGTACACCTTTGGGTACATGGATCACACAAGAAGATCAGACCTATGCTAAGGTGGGTCATCTACCAATCGAATTTTTTTCTGCTGAACGGAATGAGATGAACCAACTTCCTTTTTAGGATCTCGACGGGAGTTTGTTATACTCTCTTGAGCGCCTTTTTGCGCGCAAGGATATTCCGACACAAGAATCTCTATATGAGATGTGTTCGGTACAAGAAATTTGAATTTCTCTACGGAGAGGAGGTTTTCTGATGGTCGTTGATCATTGAGTACGCTATGTGCCTTTACCATTACAGTAGCAACTTTTGGTTGCGGTATATGTTTCTCCATGAGCAGGTCAAGTACCATTTACACGCTGTTGGAATAAATTCGAACTATTATGTTCGTAAGAATATAGTTCGCCAACCGTTTCAAAATGGTGAGAATTACATATGGGAGAACATCCCTGAGAATCAAAGAGGGTTCGCTTTATTGTGGACCGGGTTTGAACGTACGTTCAGAAAATGCTATGGCTAGAATCCTATCTGCCTGAGATTTTGCAAGGCGTCATTAATGCTCGCAAGGTGAATCATTTTTTATGATTCTGTAAGGAAGAGACTCTAATGGGCGTCCGGAAAACACTGCTGGTGGTAATAACTCGCAGGAGGAAAAGATTGGAAGGAAGTGCCGTCGTGCACAAGGAATCTTTGGATTGGAACCGTCCGCCTACGTTGAGCGACGGCCCGGAACAAGAACCTTCTTTAAGGTGATCGCAAATTGTGAAAAAAAGACATCGAGCTTAATGCTCTATGACTTGGGCATTCACTATGTGGGAGGACACAAGAGGTTTAACCCTCTGGACTAACAGCGCAGGATTATGCGCAAGGATAGATACCTAGATTGATTTCTAGGAAGATTATTCTTCTCGAATTTGAGAAGACGGAATCAAGTTAACAGAGTCTTGGATAAGGAAACTTTGAATCAAAACAATTGGCCTACCAAAGCAAAGGCCCGGAATAAGAACTTACTTTGGTAAGATGACACACTTTGTCTGCCACAGGAAGATTTAGAGGAGCTTAATGCTCTCGACATACCCTATGCGGGAGGACAGAAGAGGTTTACTATCCTCAGGACTAATAGCGCAAGGTTATGTGCAAGGACATAGACCTAGATTGAATTCTAGGAGGATTATTCTTCTCGGAATTGAGAAGGTGGAATCTAGTTAACAGATTCTCGGATGAGGAAACTTCCAATCTGTTGGAAATACGCGAATGACGAGTTCTTACATGGCTCGTAACTTTAATGAAAGGTGAAGGACATCCTCGAGGTACTAGAGGAAGCACATGAACCGGTAAGGTAAGTATTGAATTATTGAATTTTTGTTTAATTTAATTTTTAAGTTCTCTTCTGAGAAAGGACCAGCTCAACTCACCATTGAGCAAGATTTGGAATTTTACCGATTTCCCCTTGGCAGTTCAGTTGGCCTCTACAGTTCAGGACAACTATTTATAAGTGAGAGGGATGTTGCGAAATTGGCTTTATCTGACAGAAAAATAATTCTAAATGAATTAATGGATTTATAAGTGAGAGGGTTTTCTCGCTTGGAACACCAAGGAAACATAATTCTAAATGAATTATAGGAATTTTAAGTGAGAGGGTTTTTCTCAATGGAGACATTCGAGTACAGAATATTCCTAGTGCGTCATTCAGAGTAATGACGGAAGCACTGTGAAAGGGAATATCTGTAAGGCCACCAGGAACGGGTACTTCTGATGCGTCACATCGGATGGGTGACAGGGAGCATCGGGAAGAAGTATCCGACCATCCGGGAACGGACATCTCTGATGCGTCATAGGATGGGTGACATAGAGCATCGTGAAGGAGATTGTACCGTAAGTTCGGTAGGAAAGGACTAAGTGATGGGTATTCCTGATGCGTCACAAGGTGGGTGACGGGTGCATCGGAAAGGGAATATCCATAGTCGGGAGGAAATTCCGAACTGTGTTAGAATTGTGCACAAGGAAAAAGCAAGCACTTGAATGACGATGGGTTCAGAGGAAACTTTGAGGAAAAACAGATGCTTTCTGAGAAAGCGGGATTGCTTTTCGGGAAAGTAGATGCTTTCCTGCGAGGAAGTCTATGTTTGCATTGCAACTGTGCATGTGATTGCATCCAGGGACGTCTGGGAAGTGCTGTGAAAGCATTGTTTTTAACTTATAAGGTTTTATTGAGTTTTTAGGCAGGTTCAGACTATTTTTAAAATACGCCGGCCGCTTACTTAATAAGTGGGCAGCCATCTAATACATAAGGCAACAGATCAGCCAGCGTTTTCTCTCTCTCTTTTTCTGGTAGAACAGCGAAAAAAAAAAGAGAAAAAAAAAACAGCCGCGATCTCTACACGAGCAGCTATTCGTGCCCGTGGCTAGGAGCTATAAAAGCATCACATGCCCTCACTCAGAGGGGAAGACCAATCTTTGCAAGGAGGAGATGCTGCTGCAGATTTCAGCCATAAAGAAGACGTTGTCGGTGATGCCCATGGCTGCCCCAAATGTACCATATGTCGCCAAGACCCAGTGTGCGAGTTCCCTCGCGAAGAAGTGCCTACGGAGCGTGTTTCCATAGCGAGAAGTTGCTGTTTTTCTCTGTTTTCAGCCCATAAACGTCGTAGACGGGGTTGGATTACGAGAAGCAACCTGAGAACACACCTCTTCTCTGTGTAAGAATGGAAGAGAGGATTTTCTATGTAGAGATCTCTTCCGGAGAATTGCTTTTCGAGAACCAAGTTGCGTTTCGAGCGTCGAGACTTTGAAGGTAACGATTTTCATGTTATGATCTCTGAGTATTTGATTGCAAGTGTACTTCCTCTTCGTGAGGGAGTAGGAGCAAAGGAAGGCATGAGCCTCTGCACGAGAAAAGCAATCTGAGCAACTAGAGCCAGATCAGCCCAAGGGTTTCGTACCCAAGTTTGGGAAGCAGATCCACGGATCGAAGAGAGGTAGACTCTCTAGATGTGATCCGGAAGTTGAAATTCCCGAGGGAAGGACTTCGTGTCCAGGAAAGCGGAGTTAATCTGCAGGAAGAGGACTCTGGAAACAGAGTTAGAAAAGAGTTGCAGGGATGTCATGCCCTGAGTCTGGAAGGTGAGATCCAGAGGCGAGAACCTTGGTTCTCAAGGATTTGGAATAAGGAACGGAAGTTCCTTGGAATAGGGTTTTGCCCTAGGAATCGGAAGCTAAGGCTTCCAGGAACCATCAAGTCTTATTCTAGAACGAACGTGGTAATACGTTCGGTTCAAACTTCAAGTGCTTGTATAGACTTCTCCTCAATAATAAAGATACTATTACGGGGGGCGACCAGCCCATCTTCTGGTCCCCAGTACTGTGTCGATCTTCTCACTCTATCTCTCTCTCTCTCTATCTATTTCTCTCTATATCCTCTGGCTTCAATATTAAGTGATAAATTTTATTTATCCAAGTATATTTTATATTGCTATGCGCTCCCGTTTGTGACACAAAGAAACAGAAAAGGAAGCCTTTTGTGCGTAAGTGGCTCGTGTAAAAGAAGGTCTTGATGGCTGAGAATAAATGCTTTATATGCGAGCAGCCTAGTAACTGTGCTATAGATTATCAACAAAGGAAAAGACCAGCTGACTCACATGATAAAGAGGACACGAAAGGAAAGAAGCCCAAGGCCACGGCAGGTTTAGTGCCAGACATGGTGGGTGACAGGCCAAGCACGGATGCCAGGGAGTTATGTAGAGCATGGGGTAAAGTCAGAGACCAGACGACACTTATTTTCTTTGATCCAGGAGCCAAAGCGAACTTTATCTCACCAGAGTTAGCTATGAAGCTGGGCATCAGAGCTGAAGAGATGGGTCACACGGTACAGACAGGGTTGGCATGTCCTAGCCACTCAATTGTGTGTTACTCTCATCATTGGAAAGCTGTGTCTGCATATTCAGTCGTATGTGGACACATAAGAGTTCTATATCATGCCATTGGAAGGGTGCGATGCACTATTGGGAATTCCGTGGATGGACAGGATTTTCCACTCGCATCAAAAGTTAGTTGACACATTCTTTGATGACATGATAGTCTATTCGAAGAATGAAGAGGAGCATAGGCGTCACTTGACCATTGTGTTCGAAGAGTTACGCGGTCAAAGATTACTTGTCAATCCTAAGAAAAGTGAATCATTGAATTCTTCTTGGAAGAGATCCAATTTCTTGGCCACATAGTGTCAAAGGATGGTGTCTAAATGGATCCCGCAAAGGTTGAAGCTATTAAGACATGGCCAGACTTAAAGACTGTGCATGATGTTCGAAGCTTCTTGGGATTGTGCTCATACTATAGAAGGTTTATCAGGAATTTTGCAGAGATAGCTTCACCTCCTTTCAGGTAGGATGCTACCCTTCTAATCTTGGAGTGCTCTGAATAGCGCCCTCCAGAAAAAGCTATGTCAAACTGTTGAATAAAAGCAAGGGCCCTAAACCTAAAAAGGTATCAAATTTTATCGCTTGTCCGCTTTTCTTTGATCTTCTTGCTCTTAACTTCGAGGAAGTCGTATTGACTGGCTCTATAAAAGTGCTTCCTCTTAGAATACAACATCTAGTCATCACAGTCCAAACTCTCGGAAAAGGATGAATCCTCCTCAGCACTATCAAAAAAATTTCGAGATCTACAATGAGATCTTCTTTTCTTGACTGCCTTCTTGTTCTTTCCATGTTTTTGGTTCTTTTGTCGTTTCTTGCCCTTTTTGTCCTCATCACTGAAATTAGAAGAAGAGTTGTCGAAACATTCACAAGAGGATGAGGATGAACTGGACACACTGTCAAAGCGTACACGCTTCTTGGCTTTTTGTGCATTTGCAAAAGAAGACCGTCGGCCCAAATAATCAGGGTAATCTGATCTCTTGCTGTGTCTCTTTGGAGGCTTCGTGGTCTTCAATATTTGGTTGACTTGTCGTTCGATCACATCATCAAGTTCATCTTCAGTGTACACCCGCGGGACAAAAGGTTTCTTCAATACAGACTTTACTATTGAATAGATGGCCGTACGCCATCGGAAATGCATCTCATCAATCGGGTGCCGGGTTATAAATTTCGCATACTAGGGGTCCTTCGAATACGGTAGCATCTGCTTAGCACAAGCATCAACCTGCTGTTGACACTGCATCTCCATTCGTTCATACCCTGTAGGCCATGGAGACCTGTACACTTGTTCCGATTGCCCATTTGAACTTCCCGTACTTTCACCTGATCCGGAGTGGTCGGGAGGGTTCGTCTGATTCTGCAAGATTCGTCACTTGAATCCATGTGTGTCGCGGTAAAAGGATCGGATTTCCAAGTAGAAGGAAAATCGACTGAGCTCCAGACTTGGGCACTCCAAGTCGGAAATTTGGCTCGGCACACGAGATAATCAATTAAACTACTTCACAACTTTATCACACTTTAAAATTAGAGTCGACACGGCTCGACGTAGTTTTGTGCCCATAGGTATCCGCCCCAAAATTTGGCGCCCCTTTCGATACTTGTTTTTATATTAATGCTTGAGCAAAGTTACAGAGTACAAGGGTCTTCTTTGCTCAGATGCTCGTTAGCACACTGAGTTTAGAGTGGCCCTAAGTTCATATTATAGACCCTTGGCCTTCAAACTCAAAAGCACTGGACCATAAAGCAACCAACTTGGATCGCGGAAATCCGTACAGCCTGCCACGTGGCACAGTGCAAAACGTGGAAGTTCGTACCACTGACATGTCAACATGTCAACGCAATTAGCAGGATTCCGTACTGCCACGCCATCAAGTCGGAGCTACCACGTCATCAATTTGTGAAAGTGAGCCTCTTCGAGAGAACTCACCTGTTTAAATGGATTTCAGTGGCCATCTATATTCGGTATCGCAATCTGCTGCTCGTGGTCCCATCTCATAGCCAGACCCGATAACTCCCCCAATTAGTTGCGACAGAGAATAGGGAACCTCACTCCCCTTGAACTTTGTAGTATGAGAAGTCATCACACCTAAGTTGGGACGCAATAACCCACCGCCATATTCACAGATCACCTAACCCCCCTACAAATCATTTCATGCGCCGTCTTTAATGCATAGTGTAGCGCAGATAATGTGTCGTGCTCTCAACAGTGTGGGTGCCCCTCAGTGCAATGTGCGTGACAATCTCACTCAAACAAATGGAAACTCTCTCAAACAGAATGAAACACAGGAACAATGGATAACAACAGAGACACGACAGTGGACCAGAACATGTGGACTCGACTAGCTCAAAGAACCATGTACAGACTCTGGCGTGGCAGCACACTCAGCTCCAGCCCAGGACTCACAGGTACAAATGGGGTGTCGAGGCTCAGATGTGCAGGGATGGTGAAGCAGTGCTCTGTGTAAGACTCGCTACCTAGACGATGACCCGACCATCTATATAAAATAATGATAATGACCCAACGGCTACTACTCATAGATACAATCATAAAGAGCCACCAACGGCTCATCAATGTCAGCCAGCTAAGTGTGACCTGGCCACATGTCCACTAGGCCACCATCCGTATCCCTGCCACGTGTCACTCCCCAGTCCGTCCAGTGTGAACAGACCAGACCAACTGTACCAACTGTACTAACTGTAACTGTGTCCTGTGAAAGTGACACTGTAGCTTGCTACAGGTTGCTCGCCACAAGACTGGTCACCGTCTCGGTGAGCCAAAACTGAATGAAACTGCAAAAGTAACTATATGTACAATGAAAGGTGGGGCAAGAGCACAGTCTTGTCACCCAAGGGAAAGTGTCGTCGCCACTGCTGCTCCAGAAGTATCCGGATCGGGAGGAGCCATCAGATCGATTGTGTAACGATGCGGTTGCTGGACTGTGCTCTCCATAACCTAGCTTCCTGTGGTTGTAGGAGCCATCTGCTGCACAGCGGATGGAAGCACCTGTCCAAAAGTGTACTCCGGACGCCTAGTAACACAACCATGGCGGTGTGCACCAGCAACACCGTCACAACAAGGAATACTTTGGCTCTGCATGTGTGGCATCTGGACCTGTGACCCCTGCTGAGTAAAGTACTGGAACTGGTGCTGTGGGTAGTGTCCCATGAACTGCTGAGATGGCTGAGAGGGACCTGCTGGGAAGTGTCCCATGAACTGCTGAGAGGGCTGAGAGGGACCTGCAGGTGCTGCAAAGCCTGCTGGATTCTGGACCTGTATCCCTGGCCCAGTCCATCCATATCCCACAGGAGCCTGTGTAGGCCTGTTACCATACATAAGCATTTCTTGAAATCCCTGCACCTGTGCTTTTAGGTTATCAATAATCCTTGACTTTATCTTCAATGCTTGTTGTAGTGCAAAAATCGTTGCATCTCGATCTGCGATGGCACTCTCCGCAACTCGCAGAGATCCCTCCATAGCTGCGTATGTGGCGGAGTGATGCTGGTGCGTTGCAGCTAGCTGCTCTGCGCCTAGCTCGATGGTGGCAACAGCAGCTCTGGAGTCCTGAAGTAACTTCTCTGAAAGCTAAAACAAAGAAGTGGAGTCGGTCCTACCTGAAAATCCCTCAGCTGCATGTGGTGTTGGAGGGTGCACATGTGGCACAGCCAGCGAGGTAGAAGTAGGTACAGTTGGTGTAGTAGGTGCCTCGGAGATTGTTGTTGTAGGTGGAGCGAGAGATATGTTGACCAATGTATGAGTGAAGATGGGAGAAGGAAGAGGATCCTGTATGGGTGAAGTGACCATCCTGTCCTGAGGAGCGGCAGTAGACACTGGTGCCGGCACAGCAGAACCAGGGGTAGAAGTAGACGTGTGACGCTGAAGATGTACCCTAGTCTGCTGGCTCTCAGAAACTGGCAAGGAGAGTAGAGACTTCACTGTATCCTTCACCACTTTCGCCTTGATCTTCTTTTTCTTGGTGACTGTGGGGTCAATGTGTATGCTCACGGTTTTCCTTTTCCCTTTCGAGGTTCCCTGCTCCTCATCCACTTCATTTGGGTTAAAGGTATGTTTATGACTCATGCCAAGAGAGGTGCTGCAAAACATTTAAAACTTAACTGCACAGACTGCACTTGGGCCCGAAATCTTTTAGCCCTAGTCTGCAAAGAGCTGAAGAGAATCTGGTGGAATCCACACGGGATAGTGTGGATTAAACAGTACAGCCCGTCCCAATGGGAGAAGGTAGTGAGAAGATCAGTTTTTTCCTTGTCTTCTTTGGTATCTCGAGCCAGAAAGTAATACCAGAAGATTGCGAGAAGCCGTCTGTTTCGCTCATAATCCGGGTGATCCGAACTCAATAGCTCTTGACATGCTTGAATTGTCGCATCCTTGGACAGCAAAGAGAAAGTGCGAGTAGTAGGCTTCACAGCTGGAAAGTTGGTCATACCCATGGCATGGCCAAGCCTTGTAGCTGTTAGCTTGTGGCCTGGACCTTTGGAAAGTCTTTCAACAGTTGATGTATCATCTCTGTTGGAACCGTATCAGGTAAATTTGCATCAGCCAATGCTGTGAGGCCCAGAGTCCGAAGCTGGGCAGTCGAAAGCACCTCACTGAGAGATGGTCGAGGTTGCTGCATATCAAAATTTAATGAGAATACTGTGCGATTTTTCGAAGAAGCAGGCCTCTTGATTTCATGAGTGATGATTGGCTGCTTTCCTTTCTTCTGAGCCACTTTTGAATGTTCCTCCTGATCACTGGAAGCACCTGACTCGGAATTTACATCTGAATCATCAGATGCTGCTGAGTCTGCTTTGTAGCTCTCATCACTTGCGTCACTGGAGATAAAGTCATCTATGCCATGGCTGCTGCTTGCAGATACTTCCTCTGCTTCGCTCTCTGATTCTGCAACCAGAGCTTTCCTCTTCTTCAATTCTTCCTTTCTCTTGCTACTTCCTTCTGGCTGTTTCTCCTGTTGCTTGCTACCTCCTGCCATGGTGATGTGGGTGGATGACAAAACAGTAGCAGTTGAGTAGAACAAGTGATGGAAAAGCAGTCAGTCAGATGTAGACCAAGGTGGAGTTTCTGCAAAACGATTTAGGATTGGGCTAGGCAGAGGCTGACAAAAGGGGAGAAGGGGAGCTGGCCGATTTTGTTGGGCTGGGCGAGAGGATTCGATTGAGGATTGGGTATAGGGGCGAATCAAGAGCGAATAGGCGAAGGGAGTTAGGGCTGGTGAATCTAATGGTGATGAGGGGATATGGGCGAATTTTGAGGGGGCGATTTGAAAATAGGCAGGGGCGAATCCAATTGTGCTGTGCTAAGAGGGTAGGGGCGAATTGCTGAGAGAAAATGGGTAGGGGCGAATCCAAACAAAAATAGGGTAGGGGCAAGTCCAAAAAAATAGGGTAGGGGCGAATTTTACCAGCTGGGGCGAATTTTTTGTGTTGGGGCGAGTCCAAAAAAAAAAGGGTAGGGGCGAATTTTACAGGGTAGGCTGGGGCGAATTTTTTGTGCTGGGTAGGCTGGGGCGAATATTGAAGGATGGGGCGAATTTTGCAGGGCTGAGGCGAGGGGTCGATAGGGAGGGGACGAGGGTGAAGGCTGGATAGGTAAGGGCGAGGGCGAGGCTGGAGAGGGGAGGGCGAGAGCTCAATAAGGGGGGCGAGGGCTGAAAAGGTAAGGGCGAGGGCGAGGGCTCAATAGGGGGGCGAGGGCTCGATATGGGGGGCAAGGGCGAGGCTGGAGAGGGGACGAGGGCGAAGGCTGAAGAGGGGTGGTCTAGGGGTTCAATAGGTGGAAAAAGGGTATAGATAAGGGAAAAAGTGAGGGGAATTAAGAATCTGGGCCGATTCTTACCGCAGGGGTTTATGTGGTACTCATTTAAGCCAAGGAACACAGCTGAGGAGAGAACATGGGGAAGGTTAAGAGATGCTAAGATACTTATTGAGCAAGGGAACAATGCGGTAGAAAAGGAAGGAACAAGGAGGAGAGAAAGAGCTAGATATAAATGTTTTGAGAGATAGGGAATAAAATTAAGTTAGAGACGAAAAAGGGAGATGCAGTTGAGTTGCTTTAATCTTCGAACACTATCCCATAATCAAAATGGCTATTAAATGAGACTTGAATTCGAAAATTACAAGAACAGAATGTAGCAGAGACAGAGTCAGAACAATAAATGATGCATCAGTGAAACAAGGGGAGTTTTCCACGATAAGAACTGCCATGATGAAGTTTGGAGAAGACATGAAGATGGTAAGCCCTAGAGAAATACCGAGCTGGGGAGTTGATAATCATATGGTGGTGAGATGGCTATCATCATTAGCTTTGTACATGATTAGGGCTAGTGATAGCACTTAATCCTGGATCCGTTGACCAGTGGCAAAAGAACTCCTGTCAGGGTGACTAACTTGACAGCCCCCTGTGGCAGAATCTCTTCCACCACGAAGGGCCCTTGCCAAGCTGGAACCAGCTTCTTTGCTTTTTTCAAATATTTTGCCTGATAGAGTAGCACCAATGTGCCTTGCGTTATTTTTGGCTTTCTGAGGTGGCGATCATGCCACGCTTTGCGACGAAGTTGCTCCGCTTGCAGAGCATGAGAAGCTAAAAGGCGGCTTTCATCCAATAAGGTAAGACGGGATATAGAAGCAACTTCCATGCCCCAACTTGCACGCAGACTCCCCACCCTAGGGGATCCGGAGTTGAACTCAAATGGAGCTATGGCTTCCAAACCGAAAGTGAGTTGAAAAGGCGTGTGATTCGTTGTTGCTTTGAAAGATGTGCGGTATGCCCAAAGAGTGCCGTGCACAGCCTGAGCCCACGATGCTGGATGGAGATGACATGCTTTCCTCAGGAGTGCGATCAGAACCTTGTTGGTGCTCTCGGCCTGCCCATTGGCTCTAGGGTAATAAGAGCACGACTTGCGATGAAAAATCTTGTAATTGGCCAGCAAAGTTGAGATCAAGTCATTGACAAAATGACTGCCCCTATCACTGGTGATCTCTAAGGGATATCCAAATCTGCATAAAATATTTTCATATAAAAATTTGGCTACTGTATTGCCAGTGCAATCTACTGCCGCCACTACCTCTGCCCACTTTGTTGCATAGTCTGTAGCCACTAGCAGATATTTGCGACTACCTGGTTGAGCCGGGGGATATATTGGACCCACAAAGTCCAAGCCCCATCTCTCAAAAGGTAGCCACGCCATCGAGACCTGCAGAGGACGGTTGGATTGCTTACTTGGCTTCGGCCCACAGCGCTGGCACACATCACAAACCTTAGAATATGCTATTGCATCCTTAAAAACGTAGGGCCACCATAGACCACTCTGTAGAATCTTCTGGGCGGTGATGTGACCAGGGTAATGGCCACCAGTGGGACCATTGTGGGCATCCTCCAGAATATGCTCCGCCTCATGAGGCGAGACACAACGCTTCAGAACACCATCTGGTCCCGATTTGTAGAGCTGGCCCCCAATCAGAGTGAAAGGCCTGGACTTCAACAGCAATCTCCTCTTCTGCAGTGGAGATGCCTTCTCTGGGTACAGCCCAGTAGAGAGAAAATGTAGGACCTCGCCGTACCATTCCGGTGTTGTATCGATTTTAAAAAGACTGCTATCTGGAAAGTCGTCCGCAATCCCGGTAGCTTCTTCACCTGTGTGAATGCGAGAGAGGTGGTCAGCCATTACATGATGCTTACCAGGACGGAGTACCACTTCAAAATCAAACTCTTGGAATAGGAGGAGCCATCACCATACTCGACCTGCGACCTGTGGCTTATTAGGCAGATAGCGTAAGGCATGGTGATCAGTATTAATTGTGAAGTGGACCCCAAGCAAATAGTGACGAAATTTTTGTAGAGCATACACTATAGCCAAACCTTCCCTCTCTGTGGTGCTATAGTTGCGCTCTGCTTTGGTGAGCAGGCGACTTGCATAATGTACAGGGCGATCCAAGTTGAACTCTTTGCTAGGCTGAGTCAGCACAGCACCCACAGCCAGCAGACTGGCATCTGTATGCACATGAAAAGATAGGGCCCAATCCGGGGCAACTAGAATAGGCGCTTCAGTGAGGCGTTTTTTGAGGTATGCAAATGCTTCGGCCTCAGGTGTTGACCACTGGAAGGGAACAGCAGCACTAGTGAGCCGGGTCAATGGTTGAGCCACCTGTGCATACATACGTATAAACCTGCGATGATAGCCGGTGTGGCCCACAAAGCTCGGAACACCTTTGGGATTTATGGGAGGAGGTAACTTCAAGATGGCCACTATCTTCTCTAGGTCAGGTGCTAAACCTTGAGCAGACACCACATGGCCCAACAGTGTGCCCTCTGTGACCAAAAAATGACACTTGTTCGGATTGAGCTTCAAACGTGTCTCTCTGCACCTGAGGAAGACTGCAGAGAGCTGAGCAAGATGCTCCTTTAGATTTTCTACTGGGGTCGAACATT
The DNA here is from genome assembly GCF_014529385.1 of Adiantum capillus-veneris. Classification (NCBI taxonomy): domain Eukaryota; kingdom Viridiplantae; phylum Streptophyta; class Polypodiopsida; order Polypodiales; family Pteridaceae; genus Adiantum; species Adiantum capillus-veneris. The sequence continues at coordinate 77,826,639 of NC_140936.1, forward strand.
GAGCACCCGAGAAGGTGGAAAAGTCGTCCATGAATATATGCGAAGGTGATCAATAAGCAGAGGACAAAAGATGAGATATACTATGCAATTGAAAGAAGGCGGTGCATTTTTAAGCCCAAAAGACATTCTAGTGTAGATGAAAATACCCCAGGGAGTCACAAAAGCTGTTTTGATTTGGTCGTCAGGATGTATTCCTAACTGATTGTAGCCGCTGAACCCGTCCATAAAACTATACAGTACATGGCCAGCGACATCTTCGAGGACTCTCTCAGTGAAAGGTGTCAGAAATCCATCCGGGATTGTGACCTTATTCAGAGCCCGGTAGTCCACGCAAACTCGAATTTTGTTGGACTGCTTCTTTGGGGCAATAACCATAGGGGACAACCATTCTGAGTGCTCTACTGGTACAATAATACCTGCTTCTTGCATTTTTTCCAACTCGATTTTGACTCCTTCTGCATACTTGGGATTCAGTTTGTAAGCCCGTCCTCTGACCGGCTTAGCCCCCTCAACTAGAGGAATTGTGTAGACTCCTAGCTCTGCTGGGATTCCTTCCAAATCGTGGTAAGACCAGGCAAACACATCCTTGAAAGAGCGCACGAAAGAGATTACCAGGTCGAGTAGAGCGAGGTGATCCCATAACCAAGTGGCTAACAAGATGGGCTGATGGTTGTCAGGGCCGCCTAGGTTGACCTCTCTGACTGGGTCAAGCGGTGCAGTGGGCGAGGCTGCGTCAGGGAGAGAAGACCGTGCCGCCTCTGTTAGCTTCTGGACATTATGAGCTGGCATCTGATCAATGTTGAAATCAGCATACTCTTCCTGCAACCATCCTGATGGAAGCTCTGCAAATGGTAAATCCTCAGATACCTCAAAGTGCTCCGGCATGGGTGGAGAGTCAGATGGAGTAGAGGCTAAGGAAGGAGTTGGGGTGTTGGCCAACTCTTGCAAGGGAGACTTTTTCCCCCTTCTATGGTGGGTTATAGGCTCACCCAGGCCGACGGTTTCCATCAAGGGACCCTCTGAAGGATGGGCACCAGAGACCGGTCCACTTGGTTCTGGCTCACTTGGCTGACTGGGATTACTGGCTTCAGGTGTAGGATCAGGGGGAGAGGGTGAATCTGTTGGCAAAGGTTGAAGAGAGACTACATAGCATGGCATCGAAGAGGTAGCTTCTAACCACTGCAGTAAGTCTTCATCGGACCCATCAGGAGGGACCGGCTACTCCAAGTCATGTTGGACTCTACTGATAAAGAGCTATGTTGAACGACCGGATCCATACCTCCTTCGAGACGAATTTGTTGCATTGGAGAGCCAGGAGTATGTATCCACATGGCGTCGGTTCCCCAGTCGTAAAGTGATTTCGTATGTCGCAACCATGGCCTACCAATCAACAAGGGATAACCTCCCTCTACCTGGGGAAGATTAACTACCACAAAATCCAAGTTAAAAGTGAAATCTTGTACCTTTAGAGGCACCTTTCGACTATGCCCACTGGGTAGACTGTTCTCTGATCGGCCAATGTAACAGTGAAAGGAGCAGGTCGGGTAGGCTTTAGACCTAAGGCCATCATAGTGAATTCGGGCATCAAATTGATTCCAGATCCTCCATCAACGATGACGCCGGATAGCTGGTGCCCAAGAATAGATACAGTGAGGCGAGGACTTTTATAATCGGTGAGGGGAGCAGATGGATAGGAAATCAAATAAGACTCTGAGGGCTGTACAGGGAGGTGCCCGCCACTAGGCCCAACCCCCGGGTACAGAGACTGAATGACTGACAGGGTGTCACTTCTAAGTGTTGCATCGAGCCTTAGCATGTCGTATAGTGACACCTGCTGAAAAGTATTTTTCAAGATGGCTTCTGCTGTGGGCTTGGCGCCTTCGAACTGGGCTCCCTTTGGGACCTTAATCTGTTCCAAGTCAGCCACTGCTTCCAAGAAGGGTCCATCAATGTCAGATAACAGGGAAGTTGGTTTGCTCTGAGCAATTTTCCTTTGGGTCAAATAGACCAGCTTGAGAAAGTGGGGACTGGCGAGGTGGACCTGTGGACAGACTGAGACCAAGAGCTTCTCTTTGTGCCCGAGTAAGGACACCAGCAGGCTCCTCCACTTGCAGTGGCTTAACCACATGAGTAGCATGTGATGGTTGAGGCACGGTGTTCACAGTAATCAAGTTTATCTTCGGGAAGGTGAATTCTTGCTGGTTCTGAGTCGAGCTTGATGACGTGGATGCCCTTTGCGTGGGACAATCCTTACTGTAGTGATCCTTCGAATCAGGGCAATGACGACAAGGAGGGGACCCCTCAGGTAAAGGACACTTACTTTGATAATGCCGATATTCTCCGCATCTGTAGCAGAGTATGGGCCGATTTGAAGGACGAAACTGGGGACGAGATGGTTGCTGCATGGAGTTGGAGGCTGAAGTGTAGAAGCTCTGAGGGGTTGAGGTGGCATTAGCATTATAAAAATTGAGTCGGGAAAGTACTTGACATACCTTGGACAGCAGGGGTATTGAGCAAAGGTGGCATGTAGTTGGGATGGCCATAGTGGGAAACCATGTTGGATGCTGGTGCTAACCCCTGTTGGAGAGTAGGACCAAGACTTTGCTGTATTTTGTGCAATCCCTTTATATAGTAGCAATCCTTATCTTCATGACCCGATTTTTCGCAGAAGTGACGATAAGAGCGAAGGGGACAGTCCTGTGGAGGGTGTCCTGGAGAGCGGCATGAACTACACCATACCATAGCCTTAGTCTCCTGCTGAGACCTGAGCTCTTCTAACTTTCTTTTAAGTTGATCATAAGCCTCTTGATGTGGAGGCTTCTCCTATCTGAGAGAGAAGGATCTCTCTTCGTGAAGGGCCCGCTGTAACTTTAGGGCTTCCAGTTCCCTTCTTAAAGAAGTCAAGGGGTCTGATGGACTGTCCACGAGTACAGGGGCAGTATCTAACTGAGGAGAGTCAGTGAACTGTCTTCTTGCTCCCTCTATTCTAGTAGCAGTAGCAACAAAGTCCTCCAGATTGGCTTCAGGACGGAGACTTTCTCTGAGATTTTGTTGAGAAGTCTCAGGCAGAGCCTTCTCTACCCACTTCTTCACCATGAATTCCCCTGGTTGCTGAGGCAACTTGGCGACCAGGGACTTTGTTCTGGTCATGAGCTCTGCAAATGTCTCCTTGGGCTGGAGCAACAAGTTGGCCAACTCATCTAGAATCTTCTCTTGATAATCCCCTGGTCGGAAAGCTTCACAGAACTGCTGTCTTAACATGGTCCACGTAGTAAAGTGGTTTTCAGCAAACTGACTGTACCATTTATCTGCAAGACCATCCAAGGTGGATGGGAAGAGCACCGGGTATGCGTCTTCTCTGTTGAGGCCACGACCCCTGCAAAGAGAGACAAACCTCCGAGCATGGTCGTCTGCATCTTCTGCGGAGAGACCTTTAAAGGTAGGGAACTTGATGTTCACCTTTGCCAGAACACTTGTGAGCTCCTCCATGGCCTCTTGCACCTGAGTCTGTTGCTCCCTAGCTTGCTGTAACAAAATGGGGGAGAGCCTTACCGGAGAAGGTGACCTGGAGGATGTAGAACCGGTCAAAGGAATGGAGGTAGCCGTATGAGTAGGTATGGGTGATGGGGTTAATATGCTTCTACTAGGCACCAAGGGTTGAACGCCTTCTGTGGTAGTACTTCAGAGGACTCAGTAGTGCACTTTGACGCTCCAATGACCTCCTTGTATGTGTCATGCAACAACCGCCAACCCCACCGAGCTTTGGGCAAGAACACCTTCACTTGGGTAAGACAACCTTCACTTGGCTGAACATTGGGCTAGACTCTACTAGACCAGGGCGAGTGACTAGACCACCTGGCTGGACCAGGACGAGGAAGGACTAGACCAAGGACGAGAAGGACTAGACCAGGACGAGTACTGGGTGGACCAGGGCGAGAGAGGACCAAACCAACAAGGCGAGAGACTAGACCAGCTAGATTAAGCTGTCAAGGGTGAAACTGGACCAGACCAACAGGCTGCACAGGCGAAGCGAAGAAACCAGATACTCAACAGAGTGAGACTTCAGTTGAGGTCCCACCGTGATCGCCAAAATGGGAGCACCTGTAGCGCGGATAATGTGTCGTGCTCTCAACAGTGTGGGTGCCCCTCAGTGCAATGTGCGTGACAATCTCACTCAAACAAATGGAAACTCTCTCAAACAGAATGAAACACAGGAACAATGGATAACAACAGAGACACAACAGTGGACCAGAACATGTGGACTCGACTAGCTCAAAGAACCATGTACAGACTCTCGCGTGGCAGCACACTCAGCTCCAGCCCAGGACTCACAGGTACAAATGGGGTGTCGAGGCTCAGATGTGCAGGGATGGTGAAGCAGTGCTCTGTGTAAGACTCGCTACCTAGACGATGACCCGACCATCTATATAAAATAATGATAATGACCCATCGGGTACTACTCATAGATACAATCATAAAGAGCCACCAACGGCTCATAAATGTCAGCCAGCTAAGTGTGACCTGGCCACATGTCCACTAGGCCACCATCCATATCCCTGCCACGTGTCACTCCCCAGTCCGTCCAGTGTGAACAGACCAGACCAACTGTACCAACTGTACTAACTGTAACTATGTCCTGTGAAAGTGACGTTGTAGCCTGCTACACATAGCGTGGGCATCTCCAGCGTAAACACCCAGGTCCGATTTAATTCAACCGGCTAAAATTGTCCAATCCCTATTAGTTTTTGAACTTGCCTTGAACAAAACCAAGAAATTTACACAAGTTTTAGTTTGAATGTCGGTAATATCTTCACATTTTGTCACAACAATCGAGAGCATTTTCAGTTTGCCCTTATTTCCTTTAGAATTTATTTTTTTAGCCCTGGCATCTCTCTACCAGCCTTAAGCAGACCCAGTGTTAGTTTCGAGTTTAGAGAAATGTTTATATTAACGTCTTCAAAAGGCCAAAATGACCTATAAGACCAACAAGTCAGACTGCGATGAATCTGATACAATGTCTGAGTACCAAAAAAAAAAAAAAAGTATTGAAAAAAGGTACTATAGAATCCTAAACTGCTAAGCAGCTAGCTGGAACTGTGTAGGAAATGAGTAGGGGTTTGAAAGTAGTGAAAGAGTGCCAATACAGCACAATGTGGGTGTTTGTGTGGGGAGACAATGGGTAAGAGCTGATACAAGAGAGAGAGACCGAGTTGAGCTACTATCATGTTAAGTCACCCTCTAGGCCTTCCTACCTCCAATTTAAGGGCCTACCTAGTAGCCAATCCCTCACACCCCAGCTGGTATCTCACTTGCCAAAGGAACCATTTGAAAGTCCCTCATGGGCCGGCATAGTTCTCAGTATCATGAGGTCAGAATCTGACATCGTGTGGGTGTGTGTGTGTGTGTGTGTGTGTGTGTGTATTGTTGGATGAGAGAGAGAAATGAAATGTAAATAAATGAAATGAGAGAGAGAATGTAGTGGCGTGTGCCCACTGTCCCAAGAAATGGTGTAGGTGCTTCGCTGCCCCGAGGAATTAGCTCTCCAAATACCATTGAGTGCGAATACCATGCAAGCAACTAGCCTTCCAAATCATCCACAAGGTGACTGCAACCATAGTGGAGAAAATGATCTGACAGGGGTGTGGTGGACAGGCATGAATAGTAAGTGCCAACATATCCAATGTGCTCATGCCCTGTGGGTATCCAAAACCTGTCAACAAAAAAACAGGACCCTCTTCTTTTCCCCTCAAAAGTAAAATGAGAACCCTCATAACTGTAACCACCAAAAAACTACACACTAGGAGACAGCTTGTGAGAACACCCAACTGACAAAGCAAGGCACAAAGTGCAGAACATACCATATGCAGACGAGGGAAAACACTGGCTACTAGTTTCATCTGCATATAAGGCACATCACAAACAAGTCCAATCATGGCCAAAATTGCAAGCCCAAGTTCCCAATGGCAAACCAGCTTGATCCATCAGCCACATGAAGTATAATCTGCAAATCCCAGAGGACAGACCCAAATCTGCGCATGAATGCAAGAGATAGACCAACATCCAGCCAACACCCCAATCGTGTAGATCGATAATCCAAACTGTTGCTGCAACAGACTATGCCGACAAATGCCAGCAATACAAGATTGTCTGGGGGACACTGATGTGTAGCAGCTGGGGGCATATACCACACTCTAGGGTCCCATGATAACTGTGAAAATGGTCTGCTATCACAAAGTGATGGCGTGGCATAGTCCTAACCTGGCAGTAGACACAGAGAGAGACAAGGCGAGCTACTGACATGGACAGCCAGCTGTAAAGGCACAGAATCCGACAGAAAATGAGCTGCTACCGTATGGTGCTGATGTTTCAGGCTTTCTTGCCACAGCTTCTTCTGGGCGTCAATATTAGTAGGTGCTATTTTTGGAGGACCCCCAACTTTTGGAGTGGTTGGTTTTGTATCAGTTGCTTTTGGGACTTTATTGCCTATAAATATGACCCTTATGGGGGTGAGTCTGCCAGATCAGTGCATGGTTGCACATCTGCAGAGTGACTCTTGGCAATTGTACTCTGGATAAATTATATAAAAAGGACCGAAACTTAGGGACTAATGCTTCCCGGAGTGGAATTCTGCCACTGATGTGCCAATTTTTTATGCATATCCACAATAGACTATGTACATGACAACCACCACTTTCGCATATATCACACTATGTACACTACACCTTTTTATTTGCATGCATCAAAAAGTATCAAAAGTGAGGTGGTAGGACAGGTACGCACTACTTAGGGCATGTCCCTGAATAAGACTGCCACTCCTCCTGAACCTCGTCCTCTGCGCTCCAATCGAGTCTCCTGTCTGCAAGTTGTCTCCCATCTGTATCCGCTCACATGGGGCATGGACTGCCCCGGGGCCTGATGCGTTTCAAAGTAGAAAATGATGTCTCTCCCTATGAAACTATCCTCAAAGGCCCCTACATCAAGGCGCAAAGATCCATTACAATTCCATGTAGCCACTCTGAGTGTGGTCCCACAGGTCTCGCACCGTCATGCGGAACGCTTCTCCAAAATAACCACTCATCCATCCCTGTAGAAGGCCACTTTCCCCTTCTCTCGAGTTGTCATTATCTCAGGCATAACTTCTTTCATATGAGCAAATTGTGTGAGTGTGAGGTCATCTCCAAGGAATATGCCCGTTTTCTTTAGTGTAGGACGCTTCTTCAAGAAATCCTTCTTTGCCTCCATGGATGGGAAGCGCATGATTAGAGCTCTTTCTTTTAAAGTCTCCCCATTTCCTTGTGTCTTCTTCCCTTACCTCCATGCCTTTGTATGAGTAGCCTCACTACCCATCATGCAGAGAAGTTCTTTGACTTCCCCTTCCACATCAACTCGGTCTTTTAGACCGGTTATTCGTATGTGCAAAGCTCTAGTCTTCCTTCGTTGCTCTTCTTCTAAAGTCATGTTGATGATTGTAGGAGTGGGGATAGATGTGGTTTCTTTCCCTTTCCCTTTCTTAGCGACTTCTATCCATTTCTCGGCCTCATCCGCCTTCTTCTCTGTCTTCGTGATTACATCCACCCACGAAGACGTTTTTGCCCCATTCTGTTTGTCTTCCTCTTTGATCATCCGTACCTGTTCCTTGATGACCTTGATTTCCTCTATCACCGAGGGCTGGAATTCACCTTCCTCTAGTCCATTGCTTGCTCTATCAGCAAGCTCTCGCTTGAGGGTTGAGACCTCTTCTTTGAGTGCTTGTGAATCCGCCTTGAGTGCTTGTATCTCTACGTGCAGGTCCTCTTTCTCCTTCTTCCATTGTGTGCCTTCGTTGAGGAACATTTGAAGAAGATTGGCCTTCTCCTTCCACCATCCTTCCATCTCTGCTTTCCATTCCTTCATCTCTCTTTCTACTTGTTTTATCTGCTTGTTTGTAAGCATGAAGGTCGCCTTCGTACGGGACTTTCAAACTGGTGAAGCGCTCATGACCTCCATCATAACGGCCCCTGTTGCGCACGCCCTCAGTTCTGCTTGTGCTTAGTAACACTGTTGAGTAGTGATGGGGTTTTGTTGCTCCAATCTGCACTGGCTAAAACGGGATGGCGATCTGTTGTGCGAACTGTCCCAGGTTTGCTGCAAATAGACCCACCTTTTCGCAACGGACTGCGCAAACTGTCCCAGGTCTACTGCAAAGCCCCGTACACCACTCACACTATCCGGCAAACCCCTGGCTGAAACCGCTGGCAGGTTACTGCTCTTGGACTGATCACTGGAGAGAGAGAGAGAGAGAGAGAGAGAGAGAGAGAGAGAGAGAGAGAGAGAGAGAGAGAGAGAGAGAGAGATGAAGGAATGGAAAGCAGAGATGGAAGGATGGTGGAAGGAGAGGCCAATCTTCTTCAAATGTTCCTCAACGAAGGCACACAATGGAAGAACGAGAAAGAGGACCTACACGTAGAGATACAAGCACTCAAGGCGGATTCACAAGCACTCAAAGAAGAGGTCTCAACCCTCAAGCGAGAGCTTGCTGATAGAGCAATCAATGGACTAGAGGAAGGTGAATTCCAGCCCTCGGTGATAGAGGAAATCAAGGTCATCAAGGAACAGGTACGGATGATCAAAGAGAAAGAGAAACAAAATGGGGCAAAGACGTTTTCGTGGTTGGATATAATCACGAAGACATAGAAGAAGGCGGATGAGGCCTAGAAATGGATAGAAGTCGCTAAGAAAGGGAAAGGGGAAAAAACCACATCTATCCCCACTCCTACAATCATCAACAAGACTCTAGAAGAAGAGAAGTGAAGGAAGACTAGAGCTTTGCACATACGAATAACCGGTCTAAAAGACCGAGATGATGTGGAAGGGGAAGTCAAAGAACTTCTCCGCATGATGGGTAGTGAGGCTACTCATACAAAGGCATGGAGGATAGGGAAGAAGACACAAGGAAATGGGGAGACTTCAAAAGAAAGAGCTCTAATCATGCGCTTCCCATCGATGGAGGCAAAGAAGGACTGCTTGAAGAAGCGTCCTACACTAAAGAAAACGGGCATATTCTTTGGAGACGACCTCACACTCACACAGCTTGCTCATATGAAAGAAGTTATGCCTGAAATAATGACAGCTCGAGAGAAGGGGAAAGTGGCCTTCTACAGGATGGACGAGTGGTTATTCTGGAGAAGCGCTCCGCATGACGGTGCGAGACCTGTGGGACCACACTCAGAGTGGCTACATGGAATTGTAATGGATCTTTGCGCCTTGATGTAGGGGCCTTTGAGGATAGTTTCATAGGGAGAGACATCATTTTCTACTCTTGAGACGCATCAGGCCCCAGGTCAGTCCATGCTCCATGTGAGGGATACACATGGGAGACAACTTGCAGACAGGAGACTCGATCAGAGCGCAGAGGACGAGGTTCAGGAGGAGTGGCAGACTTATTCAGGGAGGAGCTACAGTCTTTGATACATATAGCTCGGAGGGATGAGCATGCTAGGTACATGTGGGTGAGACTGAAGGCAGAGACAGGCAGATATCTCTACATCGCTATTTGCTATTTCCCTCCTAGTACGTCAGTATATGCATCACCTAGAGTATAGTCCCCCTTCTCTATCTTGGATGATGATATATGGGAGTTTTCTAGAGATGGCGACATTATTATCTTGGGGGATTTCAATGCTAGGACAGTCCATCACCAGACAATATTCTATGATACCTCCAAGGAGTTGATGCGGGAGCTTGATATTACAAAAATGGGCCTGTCTACATTATCACAGGATGAGGAGCACACTGAGTATGGCAGATACTTGATTGATATGGGGACTGCACATGGATTGTCCATTTTGAATGGCCTACAAAGATTCTGAAACCGGCCCCTAGGGCGGTAGGCGTTGGCTTTCACCCGAAATTCTTTACTTAAACACACACACAGAGCACTTTGCAAAGGAGACCTGTAACGAGAATTAACACTTCATCACACACACGGCTCGGAAGCTAGAATGCTCCGAGCAGACGCCGACAACCTGTAGGCCCCAAAATTGGCGCCCCTTTCGGTATTTCTTTATTCTTTAGGAGGGTAAATTACAAGGTAAGGTCCTGGGAATCCTTCACGTGTATCCACCTAGATACCATTTGATTTGGCCAAATTTCGGCAGCATAACAGCCCCAAAACTTGCGCGAAACCAATTCCCCTGCTAGAACTCGCTTGCACTGTCGTATACCCTCTGATTCCTGTCCAAAAACAGTAAATTCAGCATGCTGTATTTACTGGTTTTTGCCCTGTTTTCAGCCCCAAACAGTCCCCTAACTGTCCTTTGCCAGTGGGGCACGATTCCCAATGATCCTGGCGTCCGTATGGCTGAAAAACAGTCAAATTACAGCGCATACACAGCGCTGATTTTGCACCTGTACGGTGAGGTTATGACCCTCACCAGTGCCTGCTTTGGAGCAGCAGTTAGCTACCCCTGTTCCTGCTCAAGGAGGCTCTTGCCTCAGCACAAAAGCATGAACCCACACAACTGTACATCAGTCAAATGAGTAGCCCTCTTGTGGGGCATCACATAACTGCACGTAGGGGAGAAAGAGAGCAGTATGTAGCGTGCGGGGCATCACTCCCGTCACCATACTGTGCATAGAGGGCAAGGTAAGCATTCCATAGCTTCTGTACCTGTTGCAATCCGCCTGTGGCTGAAAATGGCGCCCCCTTTGTTGATATGCAGCTCGTTTTTGCCTCCCAGAGTGGCAGAATCGCTCACAAGCTGACACGTCGCCCAGTTTCCGAGTTTGGGCTTTCCCTGCTAAAAATATCTCAACTGGTGCGTCAGTTGACTTCGCAGCAGAGTTGTAAAGTGTTCCCCTAGTCATACCGAAGGTAATGACGCGAACACATTTCGTGGCCCAAAATAGCAGTTCCCTAAATTTTAGGAGATGCTTCCGTTGGGCTCCCACTGGTCTTCTGACCATCTATCCTCATTGGGACCGCATCCAAAAAATGCAATGTGGCCCAACTGTCGGATACTTTTGGTTGGTAGTCCCACCTTGACTTTACGCCTTAATTGAGTTCACTTCCTAGTATCCACCAACTTGCTAAGTGCGACGGGGGGACCTATATGATCTTGCTCTGAGCCTAGACATCCTCTTACCATACGAATTCCAGTGCCGACCCCTTCCCGTCTGTGGGTGAATCTACCGTTCACATTGGCCATACAATGTCCGACCGTTTGCTACTTCAAAAAGAGGGTCTTAAACAAATAAAATAAACCCCATTGAAAAGAAACCAACAACCAAGGTTAGCAGTTGCCACATCTCTGTGACATGGTTAATAACTGCCACGTCCTCGTGACATACCCCCCTCTTGAAATCGCAAACGTCCTCGATTGCATACCATAAATACACGCCACTCATGATCTTGTGCTATTAACACTCTTTTATCATCGCATGTATCCGCAAGAAAGGTCGTAACATACATAGATACAAATGACTTAATGAGGCCTTCATACTTTTGCCATTTCCATCTATGGCACTGAATTCATATGTACATTTGATGTACTAGCTCTATCATTACCCCTCCTTTGCACACGTTGGGTTGGGGCATAAGTAGGCTGTAACCCAAAGGCTTCAAGGTAAAGCTGCAATACATTTGGTGACTCTGACAGTTCATGCTCTTCCATCCACTTTGCATCCATAGGCGGATAGTTCTTGAACTTCACCAAATAGCGTCTTGCAACTTGTCCTTTAACTTTTCTGTCCTTATGTGCCAAAACTTGCTCAGGTACCAGGATCTCATCAAGTTCCTCAACTTCTGGCTGATCCTCAACTGGCATATCTTCTGGCACATCACCCACGAAGGGTCTTAGAAGACTCACGTGAAACGCATTATGAATCTTCCATGCATCAGGCAATTTCAGCCTGTAAGCCACATCGTTGATCTTGTCAAGCACTTGAAAAGGCCCATAGTAACGCATGCTGAGCTTAGGAAACAGCCGTTCCTTGCCCTTCATCTTCTTTAACCTTGCCTTTTCGAACTTTAAGAGAACCCAATCACCAGGTGATAGTAACAATTCACGACGGTGACGATCAGCAGCCTTTTTCTGTTTTGCCTGAGTTTTCTCCAAGGCAACTTTAATCTTCTTATACATCTCATCCATGTTCTCAACATATCGATCTGCCTCAAAGATCTTGTCCTTTGTGTGCAAAATGGGAGGAACCTTTTTGCCGCCTTCAACAATTTCAAAAGGTGCTTTGCCAGTAGACGAATGCACCGTATTATTGTACGCATACTCAAGCATAGGCAAATACTGTTCCCACTTGCCCTTATTATCTGACACATAGCATTTCAGCAGATCTAAGACAGTAGAATTGGCCTCTTCTGACTGTCCATCAGTTTGTGGATGAAACGAAGACGAGAACTTGAGCGTAGTACCCATGTTCTCAAACAATCCTCTCCAGAACAAACTAGTCATGCGAGGATCACGATCACTGATAATCGATTGTGGCATACCATGGTACTTAAACACATTGTACATGAACAAGCGTGCCATCTGATCAGATTTTATCTTCTTCCTGACAGGGATAAAATGGGCCTGCTTTGCTGAACCTACAGATAATGGTCCATATACCATCATTCCCTGTTGGCGTTCTTGGAAGATCAAAGATAAAGTCCATAGCAATGCTTTCCCATGGCTTATCTGGAATCGGCAGTGGTTGTAACAACCCTGGTGCCTTTTGCCTGTCAAACTTGACCTTTTGGCAAACTATGCATGCTCGCACAAAGGCATCCACATCTCTCCTCAAGGTAGGCCAATAGAAGAATGTCTCTACCGCTTTAACTGTTGCATCAATGCCACGATGCCCTGCATACGGTGGGACATGACTCTCTTCCATGACCTTATGTCGCAGTGGCCTAGTGACACAAAGTCTGCCATGCATCATCATAAAACCATCTCTGAGGAGGTAGTGCTCGTGATGTTGCCCCTCTTGTAACTGTTCAAAGATCCTTGCAAAATCTTCATCAGCAATATACTGTTCCTTCATGTCATCTAACTCATGATGATAAGGAATTGACACAGCTGAAATTTGTGGCTTTCTTGATAACGCATCAGCCACAACATTCTTCTTGCCTTCCACATGCATAATCTGGAAGTGGAACATGGAAAGAATGTTTGCCCATCGCATATGCTTTTCGAATAACTTTGACTGTGTCAAGAAGTATCGCAAGGTCTGATTCTGTTTGGACAACAAAATCAGCACCTAAGAGGTAGTGCTTCCAGCTAGAAAGCGCATGAATCACGGCCAAGAGCTCTTTCTCATAGACTTGCATAGTCCTCTCTGGCCCTTGTAAAATTCGGCTTTCATAGCCGTTCCTTGCCCTTCATCTTCTTTAACCTTGCCTTTTCGAACTTTAAGAGAACCCAATCACCAGGTGATAGTAACAATTCACGACGGTGACGATCAGCAGCCTTTTTCTGTTTTGCCTGAGTTTTCTCCAAGGCAACTTTAATCTTCTTATACATCTCATCCATGTTCTCAACATATCGATCTGCCTCAAAGATCTTGTCCTTTGTGTGCAAAATGGGAGGAACCTTTTTGCCGCCTTCAACAATTTCAAAAGGTGCTTTGCCAGTAGACGAATGCACCGTATTATTGTACGCATACTCAAGCATAGGCAAATACTGTTCCCACTTGCCCTTATTATCTGACACATAGCATTTCAGCAGATCTAAGACAGTAGAATTGGCCTCTTCTGACTGTCCATCAGTTTGTGGATGAAACGAAGACGAGAACTTGAGCGTAGTACCCATGTTCTCAAACAATCCTCTCCAAAACAAACTAGTCATGCGAGGATCACGATCACTGATAATCGATTGTGGCATACCATGGTACTTAAACACATTGTACATGAACAAGCGTGCCATCTGATCAGATTTTATCTTCTTCCTGACAGGGATAAAATGGGCCTGCTTTGCTGAACCTACAGATAATGGTCCATATACCATCATTCCCTGTTGGCGTTCTTGGAAGATCAAAGATAAAGTCCATAGCAATGCTTTCCCATGGCTTATCTGGAATCGGCAGTGGTTGTAACAACCCTGGTGCCTTTTGCCTGTCAAACTTGACCTTTTGGCAAACTATGCATGCTCGCACAAAGGCATCCACATCTCTCCTCAAGGTAGGCCAATAGAAGAATGTCTCTACCGCTTTAACTGTTGCATCAATGCCACGATGCCCTGCATACGGTGGGACATGACTCTCTTCCATGACCTTATGTCGCAGTGGCCTAGTGACACAAAGTCTGCCATGCATCATCATAAAACCATCTCTGAGGAGGTAGTGCTCGTGATGTTGCCCCTCTTGTAACTGTTCAAAGATCCTTGCAAAATCTTCATCAGCAATATACTGTTCCTTCATGTCATCTAACTCATGATGATAAGGAATTGACACAGCTGAAATTTGTGGCTTTCTTGATAACGCATCAGCCACAACATTCTTCTTGCCTTCCACATGCATAATCTGGAAGTGGAACATGGAAAGAATGTTTGCCCATCGCATATGCTTTTCGAATAACTTTGACTGTGTCAAGAAGTATCGCAAGGTCTGATTCTGTTTGGACAACAAAATCAGCACCTAAGAGGTAGTGCTTCCAGCTAGAAAGCGCATGAATCACGGCCAAGAGCTCTTTCTCATAGACTTGCATAGTCCTCTCTGGCCCTTGTAAAATTCGGCTTTCATAGCCGTTCCTTGCCCTTCATCTTCTTTAACCTTGCCTTTTCGAACTTTAAGAGAACCCAATCACCAGGTGATAGTAACAATTCACGACGGTGACGATCAGCAGCCTTTTTCTGTTTTGCCTGAGTTTTCTCCAAGGCAACTTTAATCTTCTTATACATCTCATCCATGTTCTCAACATATCGATCTGCCTCAAAGATCTTGTCCTTTGTGTGCAAAATGGGAGGAACCTTTTTGCCGCCTTCAACAATTTCAAAAGGTGCTTTGCCAGTAGACGAATGCACCGTATTATTGTACGCATACTCAAGCATAGGCAAATACTGTTCCCACTTGCCCTTATTATCTGACACATAGCATTTCAGCAGATCTAAGACAGTAGAATTGGCCTCTTCTGACTGTCCATCAGTTTGTGGATGAAACGAAGACGAGAACTTGAGCGTAGTACCCATGTTCTCAAACAATCCTCTCCAAAACAAACTAGTCATGCGAGGATCACGATCACTGATAATCGATTGTGGCATACCATGGTACTTAAACACATTGTACATGAACAAGCGTGCCATCTGATCAGATTTTATCTTCTTCCTGACAGGGATAAAATGGGCCTGCTTGCTGAACCTGCAGATAATGGTCCATATACCATCATTCCCTGTTGGCGTTCTTGGAAGATCAAAGATAAAGTCCATAGCAATGCTTTCCCATGGCTTATCTGGAATCGGCAGTGGTTGTAACAACCCTGGTGCCTTTTGCCTGTCAAACTTGACCTTTTGGCAAACTATGCATGCTCGCACAAAGGCATCCACATCTCTCCTCAAGGTAGGCCAATAGAAGAATGTCTCTACCGCTTTAACTGTTGCATCAATGCCACGATGCCCTGCATACGGTGGGACATGACTCTCTTCCATGACCTTATGTCGCAGTGGCCTAGTGACACAAAGTCTGCCATGCATCATCATAAAACCATCTCTGAGGAGGTAGTGCTCGTGATGTTGCCCCTCTTGTAACTGTTCAAAGATCCTTGCAAAATCTTCATCAGCAATATACTGTTCCTTCATGTCATCTAACTCATGATGATAAGGAATTGACACAGCTGAAATTTGTGGCTTTCTTGATAACGCATCAGCCACAACATTCTTCTTGCCTTCCACATGCATAATCTGGAAGTGGAACATGGAAAGAATGTTTGCCCATCGCATATGCTTTTCGGATAACTTTGACTGTGTCAAGAAGTATCGCAAGGTCTGATGATCTGTTTGGACAACAAAATCAGCACCTAAGAGGTAGTGCTTCCAGCTAGAAAGCGCATGAATCACGGCCAAGAGCTCTTTCTCATAGACTTGCATAGTCCTCTCTGGCCCTTGTAAAATTCGGCTTTCATAGGCTACTACCCGTCCATCTTGCATTAGCACTACTCCGATGCTACTGCCACACGCGTCACATTGGACCACAAATGACTTCCTGAGATCTGGCAAAACAATAACTGGATCTGAAGTCAACTTTTCCTTTAAGAGACTAAAAGCTGAAATCTCTTTTTGGGTCCATCTGAAAGTGACCTCTTTCTTTTGCAATGCGTGAAGAGGCGATGCTATCTCTGCAAAATTTCTGATAAACCTTCTATAGTAGGAACACAATCCCAAGAAGCTTCTGACATCGTGCACAGTCTTCAAGTCTGGCCATGTCTTGATAGCTTCGACCTTTGCGGGATCCATTCTTACACCATCCTTTGAGACTATGTGGCCCAGAAAGTGGATCTCTTCAAGGAAGAATTCACTTTTCTTAGGATTGACAAGCAACCTGTGACTGCGCAGCTCTTCGAACACAATGGTCAAGTGACGCCTATGCTCCTCTTCATTCTTCGAATACACAATCATGTCATCGAAGAATGTTCCAACAAACTGTTGATGCGAGCGGAAAATCCGGTCCATCATTCTGTTGAACGTGGCTGGAGCATTTGTTAGCCCAAACGGCATCACTAGAAACTCATAAAGACCAAATGTCGTTCTAAACGCAGTCTTGTGCACATCCTCTGGGCTTATACGAATCTGATGGTACCCACTCTTCAGGTCTATCCTGCTGAAAATTGCAGCACCCTCTAAACGATCGAGAATATCATCAATGCGAGGAATAGGAAACCTATTCTTGATGGTATTCTTATTCAACGCACGGTAATCAATACACATGCGCCATGAGCCATCCTTCTTCTGCACTAGGAGCACTGGGGAGCAAAAGGGTGAAGAACTAGGCTGAATCAGCCCCTTCTCTAATAACTCCTCAACCTGGCCCATAATCTCTTTCTGCTGCGCCGCACTAACCCTGTAGGGAGGTCTATTTGGTGGGCTACACCCTGGCACCAAATCTATCCGATGGTCCTCAGGTCTCTCTGGCGGTAATTGCGACGGTAATGAATCAGAAAAACAGTCACTAAACTTTTGCAAAAATGCTGACCTTTCTTTATCTAACACAGATAAATTTGACTGATCCCTATCTGAGACATCACGTGCAAAAATCAAGTACACAGAAAGATGATTCTTTATTACAGAAGTGATAGCAGAAGCAGATACAATAGGGACTGACTCTCCTTTAAGCTTTACATCCAAGATGTGAGTTTTGCCCCTATGCTGTACAGTGATCTTTTTGTTGTAGGCATCCAAGACTCCATGCACTCGGAACATCCACGGGATCCCCAACAAGGCGTCACAACCTTCCAGCGGCATGATGTAAAACTCTTCAGTGTCCACATACGACTGAATATGCAGACGCAGTTTTCCAATGATGGGAGTAACACACTCTGAGTGGCCAGGACATGCCAACCCTGCCTCTGCGGTGTACCCCATCTCTTCAGCTTTGATGCCGAGCTTCATAGCTAACTCTGGTGAGATAAAGTTGGCTTTGGCACCTGGATCAAAGAAGATGAGTGCCGTCTGATCCCTAACTTTACCCCATGCCCTGCATAACTCACTGGCATCTGTGCTGGGTCTGTCACCCACCATGTCTGGCACTAAACCTGCCGTGGGTTTAGGCTTCTTGCCTTTCTGGTCTTCTTTATCCTCTGAGTCAGCTGGCCTTTTCCTTTGTGGACAATTGATAGAAAAGTGACCAGGCTGCTCGCATATAAAGCATTTGTTCTCAGCCATTAGGACCTTCTTTTCCTCGAGCGACTTGCGCACAAAAGGCTTCCTTTTCTGTTTCTTTGCCTGCGCTCCAGAAGTCCCAGCTGAATCCTTGTCTTTGGTGGCCTGTTCTGACCCCTGTGACGCATCAGGAGCCGTTTTCACAAAGGGCTTCTTCGCTGAATTTTTCTTTTGCTGCCCTCCTTTATCATTGCTCGGAAATCCACTGTCCTCTCCTTTCAACAGGGCAAGACCAGTGTTCGCAACTTCCATAAGCTGAGTAAGGGTAGCCACTCTATTCTTTGTACAGTAATCGCGAAGCCCTTTAGGCAACCCACAACAATACTTCTCTATCTGCTCTGTCAGTGGCACAAATCTGTAGGAGGTCACTGAGAGTAATGCTTTACAAAACCTCCTATTGTACTCCAGCAAGCTCTTGCACGAAGCTGCCGTAAGCTGGTGCCAATCTGTCAAGACATCGGCTTCAAATTCATTTGATAGCCAAGCAGATGCAAACATTTGCTTGAAGTAAACCCAAGTGGCGGGTGCCTGTCCTTGCATTAACAATGTCGTCCATCAGGTAAGCGCATTGTCCTTTAAGAAAGTGGCAGCTTTCCTGACCTTCGAGGCCTCTGTAAAATTCCCTCCCGCATAAGCTGTATCAAACTGCTGGAGGAAAGTGAGTGCCTTTGTCTTGTCCTCGAAACCACTGAAGGTACTGAACTTTACTGCTGCACCACCCTCTTTGTAAGCCTTCGGCTTCTCTAGTGCCCCCAAATTGTCATACGGAATGGTCTGCAACATGGGCACTGTACTAGGCATGATCGGCACGTGTTGGCCATTCACATTTTGCGTCAGAGGTGCGATATCTGGCTGCTGTCCAGAAAAACCAGCCATGCCAAAATGACCCTGTGGCACCCCAAACTGACCCTGGTTGCCGTGGAAACCTTGCTGCATGCCGATAGTACCATACATGGGGTTTGGCATGATGCCTTGCATACCCCCAAACACTGTTCCTGGCATGTACGGCTGACTTCCAGACGCATAACCAGCCATACTTTGGAACACTGATCCACCCCCGAAATACCCAGGATGTACCGTGGGTGGTGGAAAAACTGAGTGCATAGCCTGGTATCCAGCTCCCTGTCCATTCAAGACAGCATGCTGGCTCTGAAAGGTGGCGGGCTGAACTGGCATAACCTGTGGAATAGGCGTTCTAGCCACCTGTTCAAGCACGGGAGGAATCTGCTTTGGAGCCCCCGACTCCGCAACATGCGAGTGTTCCCTTTCCTCCTACGCCTCATGAAGTACCTGGGCTTGAGCTTCAACAAGCTCCGTACGCGGCGTAGGTAGCCTATTTTGCTGTTGCACTGGTGGCGCTTGCAAGAATTCCATAAACCTCGGATTCTGCACCAGCTGCGAAAAGACATTCACCGCGGCAACTAACTGAGTCTCAAACGCATCATCCTCGAGTTGCCCTGTCATAAAGCCCTGTACTACTGGAGGGACATTCACGTTGACAGGAGGTACAGACTGACGTGGCCGTGAGCTCTCGCCAATCTCAAAAACCATAGGAATCTCCTGCCTGTCCTTTGGAGAGGAACCCTCTTCCATAATTCCCTTCCCCTTGTCGGCCATAGTGTAATCCCCGTGTTCTTGCACTGTGTGTCTTTACCCTGAACAATCCAGGCTCACTCTTTGAGGAAAAAGTGATTGATGTCTCGGCAATGGAACCATGAAACCGGCCCGTAGGGCGGTAGGCGTTGGCTTTCACCCGAAATTCTTTACTTAAACACACACACAGAGCACTTTGCAAAGGAGACCTGTAACGAGAATTAACACTTCATCACACACACGGCTCGGAAGCTAGAATGCTCCGAGCAGACGCCGACAACCTGTAGGCCCCAAAATTGGCGCCCCTTTCGGTATTTCTTTATTCTTTAGGAGGGTAAATTACAAGGTAAGGTCCTGGGAATCCTTCACGTGTATCCACCTAGATACCATTTGATTTGGCCAAATTTCGGCAGCATAACAGCCCCAAAACTTGCGCGAAACCAATTCCCCTGCTGGAACTCGCTTGCACTGTCGTATACCCTCTGATTCCTGTCCAAAAACAGTAAATTCAGCATGCTGTATTTACTGGTTTTTGCCCTGTTTTCAGCCCCAAACAGTCCCCTAACTGTCCTTTGCCAGTGGGGCACGATTCCCAATGATCCTGGCGTCCGTATGGCTGAAAAACAGTCAAATTACAGCGCATACACAGCGCTGATTTTGCACCTGTACGGTGAGGTTATGACCCTCACCAGTGCCTGCTTTGGAGCAGCAGTTAGCTATCCCTGTTCCTGCTCAAGGAGGCTCTTGCCTCAGCACAAAAGCATGAACCCACACAACTGTACATCAGTCAAATGAGTAGCCCTCTTGTGGGGCATCACATAACTGCACGTAGGGGAGAAAGAGAGCAGTATGTAGCGTGCGGGGCATCACTCCCGTCACCATACTGTGCATAGAGGGCAAGGTAAGCATTCCATAGCTTCTGTACCTGTTGCAATCCGCCTGTGGCTGAAAATGGCGCCCCCTTTGTTGATATGCAGCTCGTTTTTGCCTCCCAGAGTGGCAGAATCGCTCACAAGCTGACACGTCGCCCAGTTTCCGAGTTTGGGCTTTCCCTGCTAAAAATATCTCAACTGGTGCGTCAGTTGACTTCGCAGCAGAGTTGTAAAGTGTTCCCCTAGTCATACCGAAGGTAATGACGCGAACACATTTCGTGGCCCAAAATAGCAGTTCCCTAAATTTTAGGAGATGCTTCCGTTGGGCTCCCACTGGTCTTCTGACCATCTATCCTCATTGGGACCGCATCCAAAAAATGCAATGTGGCCCAACTGTCGGATACTTTTGGTTGGTAGTCCCACCTTGACTTTACGCCTTAATTGAGTTCACTTCCTAGTATCCACCAACTTGCTAAGTGCGACGGGGGGACCTATATGATCTTGCTCTGAGCCTAGACATCCTCTTACCATACGAATTCCAGTGCCGACCCCTTCCCGTCTGTGGGTGAATCTACCGTTCACATTGGCCATACAATGTCCGACCGTTTGCTACTTCAAAAAGAGGGTCTTAAACAAATAAAATAAACCCCATTGAAAAGAAACCAACAACCAAGGTTAGCAGTTGCCACATCTCTGTGACATGGTTAATAACTGCCACGTCCTCGTGATAGATTCCTTGCAGCTGATGGTTTTACATGCTTTCCACATTGGCATGGTGTTATGGCTCCGCTAGGACTCATACCTTCCTTTCAAGATTTCGTGGTGGGAACTAGGCCGGTTAGGGTAACAATTGATCATGCTATCTTGTCTTTCACTCTATCGTTCGAATTCAACATAGCTCCATTGGGAGAGGCCTCCACACATACTCGGTATACCTTCACAAGGGAGACGGATAACGTGTACACTGATGAGATATACAGGCAGCTATGCACTCAGGAGCGAGGACGATCACTAGATGAGCTCACCCAGATTCTAACAGAGACGCTACATGAGGCAGCAGACGCATATCCCCACAGCCAGCCTACACGCAGACGATCTAGGAGCATGCCTCAGAACAATTGGTATGATGAGGAGTGTAGAGAGACGAGGATAAGATTACTGAGAGAGATGCTCATGGGTACTACTACACATAGACAGTCACGGATTATCTTCCGCCGCCTAGTGCGACGAAAGAAGAGGGCTTACCTATCTCAATTAGAGCATGAACTGTATCAGGTGTTTATGAGTCGGGACTCTACTGAGGCATAGAGGCTTTTCAATAAGCACTCTCTACCGCCAGCGATCACTTCCAGAGAGACATGGGGGGAATAGCGATCACTTCCAGAGAGACATGGGGGGAATATGCTACATCTCTCTATACAACATCGGGGCAGCCACCTTTGCCTATCCCTCCAGAGGCATGCCCAGAAACATGTACTTTCTTTACTGCAGAGAGGGTAAGGAAAACCATTGACAAGATGAAGACACGAAGAGCACATGATCATGATGGTCTAGTAGCAGAGCACTTTATCCACGCCAAAGATATGCTTGCAGAACCTCTTGCTATGATGTTTAATAGAGCCATGTATGAGGGTTTCCCTGAGACTTGGAGTATGTCCACTATTGTGCCTATCTTCAAGTCGGGAGACCCTATGCTTCCCGAGAATTACCGAACCATCATTGTTGGTCACACTCTGGCTAGGCTATATGCATCAATTCTCGAGCATTAGTTAAGTGGATGGGCAGAGAGAGAGGGCATACGGGCAGCAGGACAGGCAAGGTTCAGGAGAGGTTTCTCCACTCTTGACCAGATTATGA
Organism: Adiantum capillus-veneris; assembly: GCF_014529385.1. NCBI lineage: Eukaryota > Viridiplantae > Streptophyta > Polypodiopsida > Polypodiales > Pteridaceae > Adiantum > Adiantum capillus-veneris. Next base: position 77,848,798 of record NC_140936.1, read on the forward strand.
CACTTAGAGCCATTATTGAGGAGGGTAGACATCATGATAGGAGGATATATTGTAGCTGTGGATTTCAGCAAAGCCTTTGATACAGTGCCATGAGCCAGACTCATACGCAGATTGCAAGACATGGGGGTGCCCACAGAGCTGATCTGGGGAATCTTAGCTTTATACAGGACAATGGTAGGACAGGTACGCACTACTCAGGGCATGTCCGACATGGTTCACTCCACCATTGGGGTGAAGCATGGTTGTCCCCTATCTCCGACTCTCTTTGGAATATATGTAGATGAGTTTTCAGATTATGTACATACAGAGGGTGATAGAGGTGCTCAACTGGCAGGGACATGGATTCCGTCGCTATTACATGCTGATGATATTGTGCTGATCTCCGATTCTCCAGAAGGGATGCAACGTCATTTGGATGCACTGCATGTATTTGCACGAGACAGTGGATTGTCTGTGAACCTTGGTAAGACCAAAGTAATGGTGTTTAACACCACGGCGCAGTGGGTAAGGAGGTCCGTCCCCACTTTTACATATGGTCGAGAGACTGTGGAGTATGCAAATACATACACTTATCTAGGGGCGGTTTTCAGTGGTCCAGTATTTTCCCTGAGGCGTGCAGCAGATACGCGAGTGACCAAAGCCTATGCAGAATTGGGGAGACTTGAGAGGATATGTTCGCAGGTTCAGTTCCAAGAACCTCGGACAAAGCTTTGGCTCTTTGACACTTTGGTCACTTTGGCCATGCTGTACGGAGTGGAGATATGGGGCCCCTCAGTTGATCATCATAGCAGAGCTGGCAATACTGATGGATGGAGATGTATAAAGAATCCCTTGGTGTCTATGATTTATCGGATGATTAGGGCCAAGGCCTCAGTACCACATGACATTGTTAGGGCGGAGCTCGCTGCTCCTCCATTGGTAGTGGAGGCACTCACTCGATCAATTTCATTAATGCATAGCATTTGGGCTCTCCCTAGAGACAGATATGCTCGATTAGCACTAGAGTCTTCGCGACAGCTAGCTGGCATTGCAAGGAGATAGATCATGTTGGTATGAAGAGATGGCATCTTGGTTTCAGTTACATGGCTTTAGTATGAACCGGCTACCCCCATTTCAGTACTCTCTGGATGCACCCTCCATCCCCCTCACTAGGGCAAAGATTACCAGGCTCATCAGATAGGACTTGATTTAGTTGAATACGAAGAGGACATGGATACAACCTACACATGAGCTAGGTACGAAGATGACTTTCTATAGAGAGCATCTTCTCCAACTCACGGAGGATGGTTTTGTGATCAGACCACGATACATGGATACTCATCTATCCCACAAGATACGATGCGCTATTGGTGAGATACGCACATCCTCAAATCAGCTAGAGATCGAGACAAGCAGATTTAGAGGAGTACCCGCTGAGTCCAGGATTTGTCAGGTGTGCCAAATAGAGCCAGAGACAAGCTACATCACATATGTCACTGCCCAGTATACTATGAGATACCAAGCCGCTTTCACTGTCTATTCAAAGAGGGTTTTGGGCCACTTTCTAGAGTCATCAGATACCAGGATCAGAGATGCCTCGGATTATACTTACTGGAGATTCGCAAACATAGAGAGGACCTCTTGAAGAGGGGCACAATGAGAGAGATCCAGCGACATCGAAAGACTACAGATTTCTTTCAGTCACGAGCAGAGGAGTTTGAGTAGCCCCCACAACATAACAACACCAGAGGCACCAGAGGCATACTGTTAGGGAATAAAGGCCTAAGTGCCTTGTACTTATAACTTATAAGTTAAAAAGACTTACAAGTGAGGGGACCCAAGTGTGAATGGCCCCCTAGTCACTTACTCATATACTCAAATATGAAGCCCAAAAGAACACCAGCGTGGCTTCTCCCAAAATTCTACGAGCCCTCTCTCTCTCTCTCACGTTCTTTCTCTGCGCAAGCTCCTTCTGCGCCAATCTCCTCTTCTCCTTCACTCTCATTGCATAGGACAGCAAGTGGGCTCTCTATCCTGCTCCCCCACACATGGTATCAGAGCTTTAGGGTTTCCAAGAGAGCCATCTTCGCAACACAGATCAGAATTCTGTTTTTGCTCGCTGCGGGAAGGATATTCAACCGTTTTCGATCAACTCTGTCGCGAAGGGATCCTCTCACCGTGTAGAATCGACCTCCGGTGACAGTTTCCCCAAAATTAGGGTTTCAAAAACTGGCGAACAGCAGCCTATTTCTGCTGAAATTGACCAATTCCGGGGTCAATTTGATGCAATTTCATTAGGGCAAGTCTCACAGGTCAATCTTACAAGTGTTTCCACCAACGAGGTTCTGAAAATTCAGCAAAACAGGTGTTTACAGGTCTGATTTTTGCCCTAAAACAGGGAATTTCAGCAAGCAAATGATGTATACACCTTGTGGAAACCTTTGGTAAGGGTTTGGCAGTGAATGTACGCTGTTTTGGGGTGATTTCGCGTGAAATTTGCTCGCTGTTTTTCTGTAACAGCAAGCTGTTTTTTGCCCGATTGCGCACATTTGGGCGTGTTTAGGTCGGCAAAACAGGGTTTCAGTGTTTGCAATCACTCAGAATGGCTTCTAGCAGTGAAAGTGGCAATTTGTTGCACATTCGCAAGCTTGAAGGTGCCCATAACTTTGCTATATGGAAGAAGCAATGTTATAATGTGATGTTGCAGAAGAAACAGGCGAAACCTATTAAGTTACAGGGTGTGAAACCGGTTGATATGGAGGTTGAAGAATGGGAAGAAGTGGACGAGTTGGCTCGCTCCACGATCATGCTTTCGGTCTCTGACAATTTACTCTTCAATGTAGAGAATGAGCAGACAGCATGGGACATGTGGAAGCGTTTAGACGAGTTGTATGCACAGCAGAGTGCTGCCAGTAAAGTGTATTGGCTCAAGAAGCTTATGGATCTCCGCATGAAGGAGGACACGCACATGTCGGTGCACCTCAATGAATTCAATTCTATTTTCAGCCAACTGACAGAGCTGAAATTCACGATTGATGTCCTAGGAGTTCAAAGCTACTTTTCTGCTATGCACATTGCCCGAGAGTTGGGATGTATTCCGGACAGCTCTTAGTAACTCAAGTGCGTCACTTAAGTATGCAGATGTAGAGAGTTCTCTCTTGATGGAAGAGATGAATAGGAAGAACACCACAGGTGGGTCTTCTAATGCATTGCACTTGAGAGGCAGGTCTCAACAGAGGGAGAAATCTGACAGTAAGGACAGGCCACGCAACAAATCTCGTAGGAAAGATGTTGTGTGTCATCATTGTGGAAAGAAAGGGCATTATAAACGGGAATGCTATGAGTGGAAGAAAGAGAAGAACAAGGGTGCTGAAACTGATGCAAAGGACAAGGGAAATGCCAAGAAGAGCACTGTGTTGATTGAGGAAATCAATGTTGCTAGTAGTTGTGACAGTGACAGCAGCACTGATGTACTCAATGCCTCTTCTGTGGATGCACATACCCTTGCTATGGGTTCTGATGTGGACATGCATACTTGGATTCTTGATTCAGGTGCCTCCTTTCATGTAACACCTCATAGGGATTGGTTTACACAGTACTCAAGTGAGGTGCAGGACACTGTTTATTTGGGAGATAACTATGCATGTGACATTGCACGTATTGGCAGTGTCCAGTTTTCCTTTGCTGATGGTATGACTTTTGTTTTGCACAAAGTGCGCCATGTGCCACAACTCAAGAAGAGTTTGATTAGTACAGGGCAGCTAGATGATGCAGGCTATCACACCACTTTTGGTGATAGCAAGTGGAAAATTTGTAAAGGGACCCGGATTGTAGCCAAGGGTTGTAAATCGGACACTTTGTATCCTTTGCATGTATCTAGTGTGCGTGACCATGTTGTCGCCGTAACCGAGCAGCCAAGTGTTTCTTTGTGGCATGGCCGGTTGGGACACATGAGTAAAAGAGGAATGGAAACTCTGTCTCGTTGTGGTTATTTGCCGTGTTTGAGGTATGCTGATTTTCCTCATTGTGAGCACTGTATTTATGGTAAGCACAGTCAAACACCGCACAAAAGGTCTATTTCTTTGAAGTCTGACAGGTTAGACTTAGTGCATTCCGATGTATGTGAAATGCCACAGTTGTCCTTAGGGGGAAAGAAATATTTTGTCTCGTTTATCGATGATGCTACACGTAAGGTGTGGGTGTATCCAATACGTGCTAAAAGCGATGTTTTGGATACTTTCAAGAAGTTTCTTGCGTTTGTTGAGAATCAAACTGACAAGAAGCTTAGGTCTTTGCGCTCAAACAATGGGGGGGAGTATGTATCAAAAGCATTTATTGACTTTTGTGCTACTAAAGGTATTAAAAGAGAGCTCACGGCTCCTTTTAATCCCTCTCAGAATGGAGTTGCAGAGAGGTTGAACCGGACTATCCAAGAGAAAGTTCGGAGTATGCTGTCACATGCTGCATTACCTCATGGTTTTTGGGCAGAAGCTGTGCAAACAGCTATTCACTTGATTAATCGCTCACCAAGCAAGGCTTTGGGTGGAAAGGTGCCTGAGGAGGTGTGGTCTGGCAAGCCACCCTCATATGCACATTTAAGAGTGTTTGGTTGTGAGGCCTATGTTCACATCCGGAGTGAACTGCGCACCAAACTAGAACCAAAGTCTCATAAATGCATTTTCCTAGGATATGGTGAGGATGGTGAAATGGGGTATAGATTATGGGATCCCGCATTACGGAAAATCATACGCAGCAATGATGTTATCTTCAATGAAAATTGCATGCACAAACAGCCCACAAAGGTCGAGAAAGTGCGCCGGGTTGTTTTTCGTGAAGATGTTACATATGGACAGCCAAGAAGGCCCAATGTTCAGCAGCCTTTACATGCTGAAAATGGTGCTGAAAATCAACCATTAGCTGCTGAAAATCAGCCCCAACAAGTTGCCATTGATGCACCACAGGTAGAGGAACAGGTTGATGCTCCTAGACCGCCCGTTGTTGCGATGCAACCGGCTGAACAGCCTGCTGTTTTTGATGGTTTACAAGCTGAAAATCCACCTATTATGGATCATTGGGTGTGTAGGTCTACTCGGGTGACAAGGCCCCCCGATAGATATGAACCGTCTTTGGACTATGTCATGCTTACTGATTGTGGTGAGCCTTCTTGCTATAAAGAGGCTATGCAACGGGAAGACAGTAAGAAATGGTTCAAAGCAATGGTTTCGGAAATGCAGTCTTTGGAGAAAAACCATACATGGGACTTGGTTGATTTGCCTAAAGGGCATAAGGCTCTGCCAAGTAAATGGGTTTACAAGACCAAGGTCACATCTGATGCTTCTTCTAAGTACAAGGCACGTTTGGTTGCTAAAGGGTACAAGCAAAAACATGGTGTGGATTTTGATGAGATTTTTTCTCTTGTTGTAAAGCTTGCCACATTACGTTTTGTTTTAGGCCTGGTTGCTTCTGAAGATATGGAGTTAAAGCAAATGGATGTCAAAACAGCGTTTTTGCATGGCGATTTGCTTGAGATGATCTATATGATGCAGCCAGAAGGTTTTGTGTCAAAGGGGCAAGAGAAGAAAGTATGTAGACTCTTGAAGAGCTTGTATGGTTTGAAACAGTCTCCCCGTGCATGGTATCACAAGTTTGATACATTCATGAGGTCTCAAGGATACAAAAGAAGTAATTCTGATCACTGTTTGTATATCAAAACGGTAAGTGATGGATCTCTTCTATTGCTGATTTTGTATGTTGATGACATGCTTATTGCGGGTAACAATGTCACGGAGTTGGATGCACTACAGCAAAGCTTAAAGAATCGCTTTGACATAAAGGATCTTGGTCATGCTAATCATATTTTGGGCATGCGTATCTCTCGAGATAGACCTAACCGACGTCTGTCTCTATCTCAACGAGATTATGTCAATAAGGTGCTACATCGTTTTCATATGGATGGGGGAAAGGCACTTGGTACTCCGCTGCCTCCATATGTAAAACTGACTGCACATGACTGCCCAAACACAGATGATATGCGGGCTGAAATGGCCAAGATTCCTTATGCATCAGCCGTTGGCAGTTTGATGTATGCTATGGTTGCTACACGCCCGGACATTGCATTTGCGGTGGGAGTGGTAAGCAGGTACATGAGCAATCCTGGCAAAAAGCATTGGGAAGCAGTGAAGTGTATCTTGAGATACTTGAAAGGCACTAAAGACTTGTGCATTTGTTTTGGGAAGAGTGAGACATCTGTGCATGGCTTTACAGATGCAGATTTTGCTGGACATCCAGATTGCAGGAAGTCTACCTCTGGATATGTATTTACATTCACAGGAGGTGCAGTTTCTTGGATTTCTAGACTGCAAAAATGTGTTGCTTTGTCTACCACTGAGGCTGAGTATGTGGCTGCCACTGAGGCATGCAAAGAAGCTTTGTGGCTCATGCGTTTGGTAGAAGAGCTTGGCATTAAGTCACCGGTTCCTGTGCTACACTGTGATAGTCAGAGTGCTATTATGCTTGCAAGGAATCCTGTTTTTCATGCCAAGACAAAGCACATAGAGGTGAAGTATCATTTTATCAGGAGTGTGCTTGATGACAAGAGCATTACACTTGTCAAGGTGCACACAGATGACAATCCTGTAGATCTTTTGACCAAGAGTCTTCCAGCAGAGCGGTTTGCATATTGCCATCAGATGATGGGTGTTGGATAAGTAAGTGCATGATCAGCTGTTGTATCATAGTTAGCTGATTCTTTGATCTCCCAAGGTACATTGCCTTTAGGTGGGAGGTTGTTAGGGAATAAAGGCCTAAGTGCCTTGTACTTATAACTTATAAGTTAAAAAGACTTATAAGTGAGGGGGCCCAAGTGTGAATGGCCCCCTAGTCACTTACTCATATACTCAAATATGAAGCCCAAAAGAACACCAGCGTGGCTTCTCCCAAAATTCTACGAGCCCTCTCTCTCTCTCTCACGTTCTTTCTCTGCGCAAGCTCCTTCTGCGCCAATCTCCTCTTCTCCTTCACTCTCATTGCATAGGACAGCAAGTGGGCTCTCTCTCCTGCTCCCCCACACATACTGCTTGATCGGGCGATAGAGTTGGGGCGGTCCCGTCGCCCATGGATGAGAGGGCGCTCTCGATATTGACGCAGATTGCGACAGAGGATCCATACCATACTAGCACAAAAAAGGAGCCATCCCGGATACTGATGTATATGTATATGATGCCTGGACTGTCAGAGAGCTCCATTATATCAGCTCACCCTTTGTATTCCCTTTGTATAAGCTTTCACCCCACCCCTACCCACTATTTTCTCTTCAATTCTTTGTACTTTTTGTACCCAGACCTGGTATTTAGATTCACCACATGTAACCTTTTGGTCTCATAGGTCATTTTGGCCTTTTGAAGACGTTAATATTACATTACATTACATTTCATTTCATTTCATCTCTCTCTCTCTCTCTCTCTCTCTCTCTCTCTCTCTCTCTCTCTCTCTCTCTCTCTCTCTCTCTCTCTCTCTCTCTCTCTCTCTCTCTCTTTTTTTGGAAAAATCAGGGCTGTATATTACTGAGTACAAGATAATCCCCAGCGGATGCCAAAATAGCCTATCACGTGGGGTGTACAAGCTGAATGTAAGATTGAGAGCCACTATAGTGACAACTCGACTAGAATAATCTCATGGTGGTCTGTATGATGAGTGGAGGAGGAACCACTGAGGAGGCGCATAATGCCATGTAATCTGTCCACCTGTAAGTGTGAAGAAGAGTGGAGATCTTGCCCAACGCCGAAGGAAATCAAATCGACGAGCCTCGGCTGCTCTAGATGTACCTGAGGAAGAATCCCACTGCCAAATGAGGGTGTGAATGATGTCCAGCCAAATGGCAGTGAGGATATCCGGAAGGAGCTGAGGTGTCGCATTGAGAATATGAAGACAACGAGCTCTCCAAACATTCCAGAGTGCAATGCTAGTGATGACTGAGAAGATTTCATCACGTGTCTGAGGATCCCCTTGCCAAGCAATCTGTGGTAACATAGCCAAAGTCCCTCGTCGGTAACCAGTCGTGGTAAGCATAAGAGCTGGATCTGTGTCTGAGCCCTCGTAGAAAAGATGCGGTCCGGGCATCGGCATCAACCAGGAAACAGATCCCCAAGTGAGAAATCCATGCTGAACACCAACTCTGCTAAGTAAAAAGCAAACTGCTAGCCAAACTGCATGAGAAGACGAGCATGACCAAAGGCAGTGCGCAGGTGACTCAGGTAGACGCAAAGAACAGCGAGTACATAACGGATCGTGACCCATAGAAGCTAACCAAGTCCCAACTGGAAGTCCTGCATGTGCAGTCATCTAGAGGAAAAAGGAAATACGACGAGCCACATGTAAATCCCAGATGGCTGACCAAAATTGCCGTAGATAGGCATGTGAGAGACCTGAATGTAACCAGAAACGCATACGAGTGGGCTGCTCTGGGTGCTGTCTCATCAATGCGAATCTTCCAATTCTGACTGTATACTCAAAGAATGATACATGTGCGCCGGTGGGGTTAGAGTGAGGCCAATGCCACTCTCCTGGGTCCCAATAAAGCTGAGATAGGGCACGACCCTCCCACACCCAAAGCCTCCAAAGTGCAGCATCAACGGAAGCGAAACGGGGGTCAACACAACGACGCTTCCCGCGGGAGCCAACTACTCGTATGGCCTCCCAGCGAGCATCGGGGTAGACAAGGCGCGGAGAAGTAGTAGCATATGTCAGCCTAGCATGCATCCCCGAAGAGTAGTCAGTATCAACTGTGAACAGCATAGTGTCGAAACGAACTAATAAGAGAGTGCTCTGAGAAAAGAGGCCTTCCCAGCCACAATGTGGAGGCATCTGAACTGTGCCTCGCATGACTGCGTCCCAGTGTGAAGGAATGGCGGAGCCAATCTCAAGCAGTCTTTCTGTTACCCCTCGACCAATGTCATAATGTTCTCCCACAAAATCTGCAGCAGCATACGTGTCTCATGAAACAACCGCATAGAGGCAGCAGGGCCAATGTCCCAAGCAGCCCAGTCAATGTGAGTCCTCTCTCCAAGCTGACGGGGTGGATTAACCGAAGAATCAAGAACTGCATCATTCCAAATGAGAGGCTGGCGCTCAATCTCCTCACGGCATGAGGGAGGTGAGCGTTTGATAGCGCGTCGCATGGATACCCAAATCTGAAGGAGCGATCGAAGGAAGGGTGAGAGAGTGCTGGTGCACAAGGGGGCATCCGTAAAGAGAAAACGATACCCTGTTTGCCAAGTATGGCCATCTCTAGTGCCGAGGCGCGGAGTCGCTGTGGAAAGAGCGGCCTGAAGAAGCATCTTCCAAGGTTCTTGGCCGGGAAAAAGACCCCGAACAATAAGCTTGGTAAGAAGGGCGCGGCTCTGTAATTCTGGATCAATAATGCCAAGGCCCCCCTTTGATCTAGGACGAATAATCGTGGACTAGCGAACTCGAGCACGAGTATCAGTAGTCCCATCTGTGCCACTCCATAAAAAGTTCCGCACAAGTCTGCGTAGCTGAGCTATCACACCAGAATGTAGCATCCAACAGGAGGCCGTATACCATACTGTAGCCAGAATGACCTGGTTGACGACCAATGCACGGCCAGCCAACGATAGATGACGTGAAGACCAATGACAAAGCTTCCTGCGAATAGACTGTAGCACAGGTGCAAGCTGCTGCTGTGAGGAAACGTCAAATCCAACCTGAAAGCCTAGATATCGGCATGTCTGACCTGGCTGTAGCCATGTGAAACCATCAGTTACCCCCCAAGTAGGTATGTCATCACTGCCAACCAATAACCCATAGGATTTATGCCAATTAATGCGTGCACCACTGGCAATGCAAAAAACCTCCAGGGCTCCCCGCATGGCATCAAGAGCTGCTAGCAAATAGCGCAACATCAGCATAGTGTCATCAGCAAACTCCTGATCGATAAGGTCCGGAGCTGAAGATATTGGCATGGTCAAGCCACGAAATGCATGACTCTGAGCACGAAGAAAGTCTGACATAGTCTCTCCCACAAACAGATACAGATATGCTGCTAAAGGGCATCCCTGACGGACAGATCGAGAGAGCTCAAAACTGCGACTGACACGACCACCAATAGTAATAGCACTGCTGGCAGTTCTGAAGAGAGCGGAAATGCCTGAGATCCATCTCGAAGGGAAACCCATCTTGGCCAATGATCCTTCGAGAAACTCCCACTCAACACGATCATATGCTTTCTCGAAGTCAAGGATGAAAAAAGCGAGAGGTTCAGAAGATGATCTGGCCCACTCTACTGCCTCATAAAAAGTGAAGATATTATCCAGTATGCATCGATCCATAACAAAGCCTGTCTGAGAAGTGTGAATAATATCTGGTAAGAACGGTCACAAGCGATGGCTGATCAGTAACACTAATATTTTATAGATCGAAGGGAGTAGAGTAATAGGTCTCCACTGGCGAAGCTGAGTGGTGTCACCCCCTTTCGGAATAAGAGATATGAGACCTGAACAAAGATCTGGATGCATATAGCCTGATGAAAAGATATCCTGACAACCACGAAGCAGTGGTATATGCAATATATCCCAATAGGTTAAAAAGAAAGCTCTAGTGAGGCCGTCCTCGCCTGGACAGGAAGATGGATCTAGACTCTCGATAGCATCATGAAGCTCCGCAAGTGTGAATGGGGCCAACAAGATCTCTGCCATAGTGTCTGTACAACGATGGCGAGTGTGCTGCCAGATCTACTCACGGGCAAGTAAAACCTCAGTAGTGCATACATCAGCAGTGAACAATGCCTCAAAATAATCTGCAGACATATCAAGAATAACATCAGGATGCATATGAAGTGTTCCTTGAGCATCGCACAAAGTCTTGAGGGTGGTGCCAGGAGGGCGTTCTTTATGCGCAGTGAAGAAGTCCTTATTCATTCGATCAGCTTTAGCTATCCAATGAGATACTGAAGCATGATGAGTGAACTCAAACCTAGCCTCCTGTACGCTACGAATTTCCTGTGTGAGTTCTGTCTGTCTAGCAGCGAGATAAGCATCCTAAGGCCACTCCTCAAGCAAGCGCTGTGTGGAACCAAGAGGAATGTGGAGGTCAGACTCACATACTCTCAACTGACGATGAATACTAGCACTCTGATCACGGCAGTAAATACTAGACTGAGTAATGCAATGGGCAAGGAACTCTCCAAGGGGACCACAATAAGAAGCACCTGGACCACAAGTCACGAATCTGCTGCTGCAAAACTTCAGTGGTGAGAACACTGTCAGGGATGCGGCAGCCTCGTCTCTGTGCAACGGATCTAGTGAAAGAGATAAACAATGAGGTGGGAAAATGATCTGAGAGGCTGGTCCCTCGCCAAATAGTAGTAAATCCACCTAGAGCTGCTGCCCAAGGGCCAATGTAAAAACGATCAAGTTGCTCTAATAGTCTTCCCTGTTGTCTCTGAAACCCCCACGAGTAATGAAGTGTAGCAGGGTGATGACCAAAAGAGGGTATGTGCCAGGCGTCAACACCTTGAATAGCTAGAAGAAATCGATCCCAAGCTGGCTGCTCATCTGGAGAAATGGATGATAGAACTGGAGGAGTGAGCGATCGCCAATCAGAGTCGCTCTCGACGTTGTTGAAATCGCCTCCAACAACCCAAGAGTCCACAGCAGGTGGAGCAGCAACCAAGGACGACCAAAAAGTAGCTCTCTCCCGAGGAGTAGTGGGTGCATATACTGACATAAAGCCAATGGTAAGAGTTCCGAATCCGGATAGAAACATAGACTGCTCTGCCAGCGACAAGGGTGCCATGCTGCTGAACTGATGCCAAGTATCGTGGCCCCACTGAAATGCATACACCGCAACTCTGTCCATGAATGCCTAGAGCAGGCTCCCAAAAAGTGTGAGCGCCCGAGGGCATGAGATTACCAAAGGGAGGGGCAATCTTATGCTCCTGTACTAGTAATATATCCACAGTGCCTACTACATGAGCATGTAAATCTCTGCGAAGTAAAAGCTTGCGTGAACCTCTTACCCGAGAAGTCTGTAAAACATTAGTATTCCAAGAAACTACATGTAAATCCATAGTCTGCATGGAAGAATTGGTAAAGCATCTGACTAACTGCGCATCTTCTTGGAGGCAGTTGGGCCATCCAAGGGATGAGCTTCTGGCGGGAGGAAAGCAACCCGCAAGCCCTCTCTAAAATATGGCGTCGGGAGGAAAGCAACCCGCAAGCCCTCTCTAAAATATGGCGTCTCATTGCACCAACTGCGGACCTCAGCTTGTTTACATTGCATGACCGATGCTGCAGCTTTAACACCCCAAATGCGCATAGACATAGGAAGCACCACATCTGAGGATACATGAATGATCATAGGCAATGAATAGCAAGCATAAACATCACTCCATTCCATTGCACCAATACAGGAAGGGAAGTGTGGAGACAATACATCTGGAGCGGAAGTAGTCAACCATAAATTAAGCTGAGCCATAGTTTGTGCATGCACAAAATGCAGAACCTGATCCTCGGTCCATTCCTGAGCTGCATGGAATGGAAGAAAAAAGGAATGGGTAGGCTGAGAGCGACTGCCTATTAAAGAGGGAACACAACCTGGGTTGTGGTGCATAAGGTAGAGCTGCACCCGCAATGGTCCTTCTGAGTCACCGCACATTTCAGCTCGATGAGTGCCCCACGAAAGAGGGCAAGAGCTGAGAAAACTGCGTGGGACATAAGTATGGGCGGCTGAGGGAGGAGGTGGACCAGAAGGTGGAGGGGAGGGAGTAAGGGCGAGAGGGAGAGGAGGAAAAGGAAGAGGGAGCAACTGTGAAGGATCCATCTGCATGGGAATAGGGACCTCGGGAATAGGGGAAGGAGAAGGCAGGGGAAAGACAAGTGAAGGAGGAGCTGGTAGCAGAGGTAAGTGATCCTGGGTTGAGGAAGAAGAATGGCGAGGAGAAGCTGGGGGTAAGGGAGTGGCAGAAACTTGAGAGGGAGCAAGAGAGGTAACACTAGGGGTTGCTTGCGGGGTGGGTTGCTGACGAGGACGGAAGGAATGGTTACGACCTACTGTCTGCCATGCAGTCCCAGTAGGAACTGAAGCAGAGGGAAGAACATGGACGGGTGAAGCTCTGGGAGCACCCTTAGGCTGCTGAGGTGCTCGAGTAGTAGTAGTAGGAACCGGCTGTGGCTGACCACGTGGCTGAGTGTGGGTGCCACGAGCTGTCTGTTGTTGTCGCCGATGGCGTGGCTGAGTGGGGCAATCCCGTGCCAAGTGTCCCATCTCGTGACAACGTAAACATTGTCCTTGGCGGCCAGTCACTACCATTCGGCAAGAGTAGTCTCGATCACACAGCCACAATAACTGTATCTGGCAATGTAGTATCCCCAAACACCAAGACGTGAATGCGAGGTGGACCAGATGAGAAGATGTAGGATCCTGGAACTACTGTGCCAAAATGAGCAGCAATCATCTGCAGGAGATGCTCATCAATAAAATGGAGAGGCATATCCGGAAAGGAAAGCGTCAGTGGGAATCGGGGAATAAGATGTCGACTGTCAAACTCCTCAGTAGTGAACTCTGGATACCACCTCGTCAAGTATATCATTCTGCGATCAGAGAGTATCGGAGAGCGAGCCAGGAGAGCTGAGGCAGTGGCGGGATCTGAAAGACGTACCATGAATATGCCTCTGCCAAGTAATGTAAGTTTCGAGACCCGTCCCTGAGTAGTGCCCAGTGCAGTCTGACACCAATCACATATAGAAGAGCGAGGTGGAGACTGTCCAATCATCCGGCCAACCAAGGCATGCTGTGCCAAGTGTTGAATTTTGGAGTCAATGCGTGTCAACAGGTCACTAGTACAATCCACGCGACAGGCAATTGGTGATGGAGCGCCGTGTGTGGCACTCAAGACCGGCAAAGCCGCCATGAAGAACAGGCGAGACTGGTAAACGGAAAAGCAAGACCCAAAGCGAAGCTTAAACTCTTTCACTCTCTCTCTCGTTCTCTCCTTCCCTTGCAGATATTAGAACGATGCACACGGGAAGGTTTGAAACAGGTGGGGTTGGCAGACTGTTAGGGTTTCGAAGAATTAGGGTTTTCGGGGAATTAGGGTTTCAAGAAATTAGGGTTTGCAGAGATTAGGGTTTCGAGAAGTTAGGGGTTGAGGAAAGGGCTGCAGGGACTCGGAGGCCAAGACGCGTGGGGCTGCAGGCAGCATGGCGCGCGCAAGAACTTGAGGTGACGGGCTGCAGCAGGGTTCGCGCGCAGGATTGCAGCAGCAAGGTTCGCGCGCGATATGCAGCAGCAGCAGGGTTCGCGCGCAGGGTTGCTCTCTCTCTCTCTCTCTCTCTCTCTCTCTCTCTCTCTCTCTCTCTCTCTCTCTCTCTCTCTCTCTCTCTCTCTCTCTCTCTCTCCCCCAAAATCATGCAAGCAAGGAAAGAGGGCAAGAAGGCTTTCTATAGAGATGGGCGAATCTTCATAGATGGAAAACCCATCGCATAGGGATTCGCGGCCTATGAGACTACGGAGACCACTACGGAGGCGACACGACATGAGATCACACTCGGAGTATGGAATTGTGACGGATGCCTATGGACTCAGCTAGGCAAACTCGAGGAGGTGATGGAAGGGAGAGACATCGTGATGCTAACAGAGACACATGAGAGCCAAGAGAGAGGTCTACCACATGTCCGGGGCTACCACTGGGAGTCCACATACATGTGATCCACAGGGAGGCAGGGGACATCACGAGGATCGGGGGGATTGCTCTTTTAGTGAGGAGAGAGCTACAGAACAGGGTCACAATAGTGAGCAGAGATGTAGAGGCCCGCTTCATGTGGGAGAGGATACAGCTAGCCCCAGACAGAGCCATACATGTTGCACTGTGCTACTTCCCCCTACGCGGGTCACATTTCGTAGACCATACAGAGATACGACGAGCATCTACGATAGAGGAGGAGCCACCAGAGGAGGATGCCGATGAGAGTATGGTAGAGGAGGAGGAGGAGGGACCACAGTCACAGTCACCCTTTTCGGTTCTCTTGGAGGACCTCCTACACTATGCGGCATTGGGAGAGATCCTACTTGTAGGTGATTTCAATGCCCGCACACAGAGCCGACAGTGCGAGATGTATGACTTTGATGATTCCACCCTACTCCATACCATAGCGGCAGAGGATGTGGGACTAGGGAGGACATCAGAGAACAGAGGGAGTGACTCTACCAGATACGGATCACACTTACTGGCACTAGGATCAGCGCAACACCTCCTGATCTACAACGGGATGTCCCGTTGGCCGATGTCAGGTGGATACACTTGCTTCTAGAAGGGAGGCAAGCCAGGACAGGGAGGCAGGAAAGGCCAAAGCACAGTGGACTACATCTTAGGCTCCACAGGGGCCATGGATATTGTACGCTCCTTTACCATACCACCACGGCCCATCAGCACGGATCATACATATCTCAGCCTCTCTCTCAGGACCAGTTTACCGACACCACCTCCCCAGTCCCCCACGCAGCATACCACTATACACTTCAGTGAGGAGCTTTCCGAGATTTACAAATACCATGTGTACGCAGGGATCAGCCAGCTAGACCCTGACGCCCCACTCTCCACACTCACCACTGAGCTCACCTCCATACTCCACTCAGCAACGCTCGAGAGCTTTCCCTCGACCATGCACTCTAGCGACAAATCACGATCTAGGACGATGCCCCAGAATAGATGGTATGATGATGAGTGCAGACAACTATATCAGAGGCTTAGGGCACAACATATTACTGAGCAGATATCTGAGAGACAGATGCACCGACAGATGGGTACTCTTACTAGACGTAAGAGGAGAGCCTTTAAGGAGACACGGTGGTGGAATGTGTACCATACACTTCAGAGTCGAGAGGCAGCGATCTCTTGGAGAGATATGAGACAGCGACCCCACCCACGCCTATAGAGGACCCAGCGGTATGGCATGCATATGCAGACACTCTATCAGGTGCCGGCGCAGCCCCCCCTTCCACACCCGGTGGCTCCCCGACCTAGAGCTCCCACTCTCTTTACCATAGATATGGTGAGACGAGGCATTCAGAGTCTACAGCACCGCCGAGCCGCGGACCACACCAAGCTTTAGGGTGAGCATTTTATATACGCTACACACACTTTGGCTCCATTGATTGCACACCTGTTCAACAGGGCATTGGTAGAGGGATTTCCAGAGAGCTGGACTATGCATACTATTGTGCCTTTACATAAGGCTGGAGACCGCATGGATCCAGCCAACTACAGGACTATCATGATTGGTCATATGATGGCCAAGATTTATGGAGCAGTTTTAGAGTCAGAGTTGAGCAGAATGCAGAGACCGAGGGGCTACGCGCCTCCGGACAGGCAGGCTTCAGACGCACATTCTCTACTGTGGACCACATCTTCACTCTCAGATGCCTGATAGAGCAATCATGGAGCCGAGGGAGACGCCTCTACTATTGCTTTGTGGACTTCCGCAAAGCCTTTGACACAGTCCCCAAAGAGAGACTACTACAGCGACTCATATCTCTTGGGATACCCTCGGACATGATATGGGCCATATATGCTTTGTATGAGAGAGTGTCAGGCAGGGTCAGATGCCCAGGAGGACTATCAGATAGCATCACTAGCACCATCGGGGTAACACACGGGTGTCCACTCTCCCCTACTCTATTTGATATGTACATAGATGAGATGGAGACCTACATCCGACAGAGAGGAGGAGCACGCGCCGACCTATCAAGCACTCAGGTACATATTATGCTATATGTTGATGACATTATTTTACTCGTGCAGAGTCACAGGAGGATCTCCAGCTCCACATACAGGCTCTAGACTTATTTTGTACACAGAGAGGAGTAACAGTGAACCTTGGCAAGACCAAGGTTTTGATATTCCACACATCAGGCATTGTTCGGAGGAGATCAGTTTTTCCTTTTGGGGGCAGCCAGATTGAGGTAGTAGAGTCATATGTATACTTGGGCATCACCTTTATAGCCAAGACTGGCCGCTTCTCTATGGCACAGGCAGCCCGAGATCGCACCACACGAGCGTATGCAGCTTTAGCCATGCTTGAGAGGGGATGCCATCAGACACATTTCCAAGAGCCCAGCACGAAGAGCTCGCTATTTGACACTTTGGTGACACCAGCTCTTCTATACGCTGTCCCAGTGTGGACCCCAGGATTATCAAAGCAGGCTTGGAGCAGACTCGAAAGGCCACAGATATTGCTGCTTGCCCGGATGATCCGGAGCAAGCCATCAGTCCCACATGATATTGTGAGAGCAGAGTTCGGTGCCCCACCCATGGTAGTGGAGGCGCTATTTCAGACAGTGGGATACCTCCACAGGCTGCAAGACATGAGGGCAGATAGACTACCTCGCCTTGCTCTTGAGGCCTCCCGCGGGCTAGCAGACTCTGGGGATGAGAGATCATGGTATGCGAGTGTGACTAGATGGCTTCAGACATACGACTACTCTATGGACAGATTGCCTCCCTCACAGTATGATCCAGATGCACCACGCCAGGCCCTCTCACACACTGAGAGGAACACAATTATCAGATATGAGCTCATAGAGAGGCATGTAGAGCAGACTTGGCTCACACCTTCGCGGCCATTGGCCACAAAGATGGCATATTACAGAGATCATTTCCTTATGCTCACAGAGGACAGGTTCATACAGAGGCCCCACTACATGGATGTATATCTACCACATGGCATGAAGGTAGCCATCGAGCAGCTCAGAGTATCATCCCACCAGCTTGACATTGAGAGCGGCAGAGCAGCACGGGTCCCATGCGAGGCCAGGATATGCAGATTATGCAAGCAGGAGGTAGAGTGAGAGCCACTTCTTATGCAGATGCCCTCACTATGAGAAGATCAGATCACGGTACCCCACTCTATTTGACAGGCCAGAGGTCTCATTACTGACAGTGATGACATCATTAGATCAGAGACTACTTGGGAGACTCTTGGTGGAGATGCACCAACATAGAGAGAGAGCCCTCCAGACGGGGAAGGTGGAGGATCGGACAAACAGACACACCTTACAGACTATTTCCAGGCTAGAGTACCCATGCAGCCACAGCCATCCACACATCAGGGGATGACTTTGATACGAGCTGAGGAGGCCAGAGCTAGGCGGAGACCACGACTACCAGGATATCGCTCCAGGGCCTCTCAGAGACACAGACGAGAGGTCCAGGCCATCAGGGATCGACATACAGCATATATTCAGAGGAGGGCAGAGCAAACACTAGACATGGCGAACTCAAAATCGGGCTCGCTACTGCTGCTCGCCCCCCCCTTGCTGCGCCATCACTACCTTCCCCCCCCCCCCCCCCCCCCAAAACCCGCTACCCCTACACTGTCCCCCCACCCCCTTCAGCCCCTGCGCGTTGCCCCTCAGCCCACCCGCTGCCCTCCCCTATCTGCGCGTTGCCCCAAAGGCTGCCCGCAGCCCGCTGCCCTCCTCTCGCTTTGCCTTCCCCACTCCTTCCCCCCGCTCGCTGCTACTTGTGCACCCGCACATTGCACGGCTACCCTCTTCGTCCTCGCCGTCCCCCCCTCCCCCCCCCCCCTATCCTCTTCGCTCCCGAAGGCCCTCTGCACCTGGCTCGGCAGCACTTTCTCTTCGGAAAAAGTGCCTGGCTGACTTGTTTGCAGGTTTTTTCTTCACCGCCCGCTTCTTTGACTCAGCAGTAGACACAGATGGAGGCTCCAGCTTCACCACAGAGGGACTCGCCTGAAGCCCCCTCGCCCGACCCCGCTGAGCCCACGCTCTTTCGCTGACAAAGCAAGCGGAGGTAGAACGCTTGCAGGCGACTTCTGTCATCTGCAAGGTTCTCGGCACTCGTCCTTGCAGAGGAGAGCTGCGAGACCTTCTCCAGGCCCGCCTCCTCACAGAGGTGGGCAAGATCTTGGATGTCCAGATTCTCGGACGGGGGTACTACCAGATTGAGTTCGAGACTTCCGAGATGGCCTCCAAGGTCATAGCTATGAGTCCATTGGCCATCCGAGCATCACGTGCCCACTTTCGACAGTGGCGACATGGTTTTGACCCGACTTCGGATGTGCTAGTAGAGGAGGCACACATCCCCATCTCAGTCTGCTTTCAGGGTTTACGGAGGGAGTACCTTCCACTTCTCTCCAGGATTGGCTCCGCCATCGGGACTGTCCTAGAGACACCTCGTACGGCGGCATCAGTAGCTGCCAAGGCGGCTGGCATCCCTTCAGTTCGAGTTTTGGTCAGAGATACCCACACGCTCCCGAAGGTCATCCTTCTGCCTCGAGTGAGTGGGGGTTGGTTTAGACAGAGTGTGGAGTACTCGGGTCTCCCGAACCAGTGCTTCATTTGCAGACAGATGGGCCACCTAGCGAAGGCATGTCCACGGAGGAGACCACGACCCGCACCTCAGCCTCAGCCTCAGCCCCAGCCTGCCAAGGCTGAGCCGCAGCCACAGCCAGCGACAGCGACAGATTCAACGCCACCCTCCGAGCCTGGGGCTCCAGCGGAGGAGGGGTGGCAACAGGCCCGTGGCCGTCGACGCCAGGGGCCACAGCGACAACCTGGCACTCAGAGTGGCCCTCAGGTGCCTACTCAGCAAAAGTGGGTTCCCACGGGAAACCGCTTTGGTCCTCTTGAGCGGGAGGAGCCCCCTACGCCAGCCTCCACCTCCGATTCACCCTCGCCAACCGCTTCGCATTCCGATCTCCCCTCCTCCTCCTCATCCCCTCCCCCACCCTCTGCTCCCGTCCACTCCCCACCTCGCCCCCCCCATGTCTCTGTCGCCCCACCCTGTTTCTCCTCTCCCCCGCCCCCCCCAGCCCCTTCTCCCCCTCCTCCTGCTTCAGTACCACAGTCGGCTCAGGAGACTGGTCCCTCGCCGGCGGCTAGGAGATCTCTTGGCAGCGCCTTTGCCACGAGTCGCCTAGCGAGAGAGGGTCAGCCCTTCATGCGGCCCCCTCTGCAGATTCAGACATCTTCTCTTGCAGCTATCCCTCGTGGTTTGACGAGCATTGACCTCCGACGCCGCTGGGATTTCTTCGATTACGGGTTCACTCGCTTTCTCGGCGATTCCGCAACAGACCACGAGGCAGCCTGCTTCAGAGTCCACGCTTTGTTCCTCGCCGCTAGGAGGACAAAGGCCTTGGACTCAGCAGTTGGTTTCTCCTTCCCCCTCTGTGGTAGGACTGAGACAGAGTGGTCCCTCGACTCAGTGGTGGGATGGTTGCATACACAGGTTCTTGAGTTCTCTCACCACATGGGAGAACTTGGCGTTACAGACTTGCTGCAGACTTTGTGGCCACTGGCCAAGTTTGCGGTGACACCCCCAGACTCAGCAGGATGTAGACACCTTGTGGTGTACTTTTTTGCTGATACGCAGTGTTTGCCTTGCTATATATACATCCATGAGGACTCCTAGACAGAGGAGGTTGCTCTACGCACGGCTCGCTCTGCTTGGGCTTGGACCAGGCACTCACTGCAGTCTCGCCTATCTAGAGGACGCTCGGATGCGGATTACTCCCCATCCAAGCCAGCCTCGAAGATAGCTCATCTTGCTACTGCGGCAGCATCTGTTCTCTCTCGCTCCCCATGAGGATCGTCTCGTGGAACGTGCAAGGACTAGGTGGGCCCCAGTTTCAGCGACAGCGGGGCCGATTGCGTCAGGAGCTTCAGCGTTGCCTTGTGGGAGGAGAGATTGATCTCCTTATGCTTCAGGAGCACCATTTGTCTGAGAGCCGCATTCGGCGATGTGGTCAGATTTTGCGTGGACGCTATGATACCTTTTGGTCAGCTGCTTTTGGACCTGGAGGCATCCAAGGAGGGGTATGTATGACTATTGCGGACTCATTGCAACAGGCCATTGTGGGCAGAGGGATTATTGTGCCAGGCAGGGCTCAGTGGATTACTATGCAGGTTCAGGGTGGCCATGTGGGTTTCCTGAACATCTATGCGCCCAATGTGGCGAGTGTTCGTGCAGAGTTTTGGTCACAGATTGTTGAGTCTTTGCCACAGGCTGACCAATGGTGTGTAGGAGGGGACTTCAACATGTTGGAGGACCCTTCTGACAGGATCGGAGGCAGCCATGCTACTGTGCATGGAGTCGAGTTAGCAGCTTGGGAGAGGTTGTGTATGACTTTGAGGGTCTCGGATACATGGCAGCATTCTGGCTTTGTGAGGCCTCCAGAGAGTCTTGCCTTCTCTAGATTGGACCGCAGAGTGGGAGGAGTGAATCTATCGCGCATAGATCGCTTCTACACTAGTGACCACTTCAGTGACTTGGGGGGATCAGTGGGCATCCTGGCAGGGACATCCTTCTCGGACCATGCACCAGTGATCCTCACAGTGGCAGACAGGCAGAGGAGTGGGAGCACGATGCTTCGCATCCCAGAGCGGGTCTTGTTGGACTCAGCACTCACAGAGAGGGTCGAGGCTCTATGGACAGAGGGCAAGGACAGCCAGGCTCCACCTGCAGACAGAGTGGCCTCAGGCCTAGCTCGGCTTAGCCACTTCTTTCTCCAGGAGTCTCTGGCTCGACGGGCTACAGCGAGAGAGGGGGAGCAGCGTCTCAGACGAGGCATTGCTTCACTACAGAGGATGCAGGAGCAGCATCCAAACAGTCCATGGTTGGAGGAGCAGTTACAGCAGGCTCGACAGGAGCTTGCTTGCACAGAGGAGAGGCGCCATGAGTTTGCCTTTCATCGACAGGCATCTCAGTGGACTCAGGTGGGTGACAGAGTGACAGGTGCTTTTTTTGAGACAGTGGGACCTCGGCACTCGCATGCCAAGGTCAATCAGTTGAGGAGACCAGATGGGTCAGTTGTTTGTGAGCCAGAGGATATGCGTGCAGTTGCTACTGACTTTTACCGTGAGCTACTGTCGGCTGAGCCCGAGTCAGAGAGACAGGTTGCATGCAAGGAGCAGGTTTGGGCACAGATGCCTTGTCTTGTGACTGAGGAGATGCGCCAGAGGCTAGAGATACCTCTTCAGCTTGAGGAGCTGCACACGGCTCTTAGGGCCCTCCCTCGTGGTAGCTGTCCAGGTGAGGATGGGCTGACTCCCAGCTTCTTCTTAGAGTACTAGGACCTGCTTGGCCCAGATCTTTGTAGTGCCTTTCAGTACATTTTGCACACAGGAGTGATTCCGGATAGCATGAGTGAGGGCCTGATTTACCTCATTCCAAAGGAGGGTGGCTCCTTGGATGAGATACGACAGTGGCGCCCCATCACCATTCTCAACTCAGCCTACAAAATTCTTGCCAAGGCTCTGAGTTTGAGGATTCAGCCACTTTTGGAGAGCCTTATACATGGGACTCAGACAGGTTTTGTCAAGGAACGCAGTATCCTTGACAACATCTTCACTTTCTGGGAGGCTTTTGCCCTTGCACGGCTACGTTGGGAGGACCTTGTGATTCTTCTTCTCGATTTTGAGAAGGCATACGACAGAGTTGACTGGGACTTTCTAGAGGGCACGCTACGCAGGATGGGCTTCTCAGATGCTTGGATCAGAGGGGTGTTAGCTTTGTACAGACAGGCTCACAGTCAGGTGCTGTTGGCAGGAGGTAGAGGTGAGCGCTTCATGCTCACACGTTCGGTCAGACAGGGCTGTCCTCTTGCCCCTTTTCTCTTTCTGTTCTATGCGGAGGCGATGAGCAGATTTTTGGTGTCACAGCAGGTTGGTTTGAGAGGCTTAGCACTCCCTATACGGGGAGATGAGCTTCTGGACGCTGAGTTTGCCAACGACTCAGCCTTGTACTTAGAGGGCCAGGAGGCCAATCTACACAGATGTGAGCAGGCTTTGGAGACCTTCTGCTGTGCATCGGGCGCATTGATCAACTGGAGAAAGACAGTGGCTTTCTCGATTGGCAGTGCTCCTGTGCCAGATTGGATGCCAAGAGAGGGTTTCAGGTGGATTCCTCCAGGGACTGCAGTTCGGTACTTGGGTTGTCAGGTTGGTCTGGACTTGTCCCCCGAGCAGCAGATTGCTCCTCTTCTCCTGTCCATCAGGAGAAAGCTGTTACATTGGAGCTCAGCACGACTTTCGCTGGCTGGTAGAGTAGTAGTTGCCAACCAGGTGTTGTTGGCGACTATGTGGTACATCACTTCTTGCTGGATCTTCTCGAGTTCTTGTATCAGCCAGGTAGAGAGGCTGATCAGGAACTTCCTTTGGTCAGGTCGCGATACTCAGATTGCCCGAGCCAAGGTGGCTTGGTCGGTCATCACACTTCCTTGTTCTCAGGGAGGGCTTGGGATCATTGATCCTGCACAGCAGAGCAGAGCCCTTCTTGGGAAGTTTGTCGTCAGAGGACTTCTTCCAGGCGAGGAGCCCTGGAAGGAATTCTTGTTGCAAAGGCAAAGTGCCAGGGTGCCTCAGTCAAGAGGTCCTTGGCAACCTTCGACCAGATGGATCTTTTCAAAGCTGCGCCGAGTTGGTTTGAGCAGGAGACTGGAGGACAGATTCGCTGTGAGTTTGCTTCGATCTTGGGAGCTCTTACGGCGTGGCCTAGAGCAGAGACAGCCGACGTGCACGGAGGAGCGCCTACGGCAGCCCCTCGTCTAGAACCCCATGGTTAGCACTCAGAGAGGCCACTTGGTTGGGAGTCGGCCTCATGTTTCTTGGGGTCCCATGGCGGCAGGTCCAGCGCGTTCTCTAGGTGACTGGCTAGAGTTCACAGGTTTGTCAGAGGAGGTGCAGGTTGTCTAGCTGCAAGGCATGAGAGGGGTGCAGAGCATGTGTCAGGACATGTCAGAGTCAGTTCCAGCTGAGTGGCTCACGCCTCTCAAGCCAGTAGCACCCCGGTGGATGGGAGCCTTCACACGACTGGAGGTTCTCATTTCAGTCAGGGCTTGCTCAGAGACTGTCCCAGCCCTGTTCTTCGAGCTTCAGGGTAGGGGACGATTACAGCGAGTTGCAGTAGAGGCCCCGCAGGTAGCAGAGTGCTGTTTCCAAAGGATCCGAGTTGTGGGCATCTGTGGGAGGACTTGCGTCATAGACCCTGACCCAGCAGCTCTTGAGACAGGACACTGGAGGCTATGGGCTTGGGAGTGTTGTCCACTGGCACGAGTACGGTGGGATCCTGGTGAGTGGCTATGGAGGGACCCCTTCTCTTCTGCGGACCGCCCAGGAGTCCCCTTCTTTCAGTACACTGTTCAGCTTGGACGTCATATACTTGAAGCACAGAGAGAGGCCCGCCCTGCTGCAGCACGTCATTGGCAAGAGGAGGGCCTCACAGTCGAGTTCTTGGCAGCTTTTTGGCAGAGGCTGTGGGACTCCAGACAGCCGAGGCGAGTCACCTTGTTCCAGTGGCTGGTTGCACACAGAGCCACAGCAGTAGGGAGCTGGCTGGTGCATAGTGGTCTCTCGGCCGCATGTGCAGCCTGTGACCAGTTGGTGGAGAGTCAGCGTCACTGTCTTTGGGACTGTCCCTCGGCCCAGCAGGTGTGGCTACGTGTTCTTCAGCTGATGCATGCCCTATCCACAGCTCGACGGTACACTTGGGGGGCAGCGGCTTGGTCCACCCTCACGGGCCCAGCACTTCAGTTTGAGCTATCTTCCACCAACAGGATGTCCAACCTGCTACAGAGATTACTCCACAGGAGTGGTGCAGTGAGAGAGAGGAGTGTTGGGAGCTCATCAGCGGCCTAGCTCTCTGGTTCATCTGGCGGGCCCGCTGTTTCCGCATCTTTGAGGCTCGTCCTGTGCCACCAGCAGAGACTGTTCGTGACTTTTGGCTAGAGCTGATCCATACTCTCAGAGGACAGCTTAAGGGACTACACGGCAGCTCCGACCCCATGCGGGAGCGCCGCGAGGCTTTTCTTCGACTCTGGCGCCCTGGGCCTTTCTACACCATAGTCCAGGGGGTGCTCAGATGGCACTACTGTCCACCTGTGTGGCTCTTCCCTCCTCCCATCTCTTGATTTAGCCTCATTGTATATATGCTGTTTTTTCATTGGGAGAGTCTCCCCATCATGCTTGTTGTAGCCCTCTCTCGCAGAGGTGGATGTAGCCCTATGGGCAGTTTGCATTAACTAATAGAAGGATCTTTTTCTCGGAAAAAAAAAAAACACTAGACATGGCGGGCATAGCCAGAGTCCTCACATCAGGCTCACGGATATACCAGATACTACACCCTGCCACTATTGGATGGAGCTAATGTACCACACCACCCCCCTTCCTCCTCCCCTCACTCTCACTACACACATACATGCCTCTTTATGTACACCGGATGTTTTGTTATTACCCGGTCACCCCCACATCTGCACACCGGATGCTTTGTTATTACCCGGTCACTTACCACACTACACTTGTACACCAGATGCCATTATTACCGGGTCATTTTGCACATATCAGATATCCAGAGGATATTCACATTTTTGTACATAGATCTGTCTCATAGGCCAGTTTTCTTTGGCCTTTTGAAGACGTAAATAAAATCTCTCTCTCTCTCTCTCTCTCTCTCTCTCTCTCTCTCTCTCTCCCCCCCCCCCCCCCAGGCGACTGCTGCGGAGTACACAACATCGACGAAGGCTGCATCAGAGGATTCGGATCACTTTGGCTCGATATGCACAAGACACCCGATCAGACTACTGACCATGGAGGAGATTGATGAGATCCGCCAGTGACCAATATTGGATCTCCTGTGATCTAGCTATCCCAGCTAGATGTTCAGCTGCTTAGTTCACACCTAGCAGTTTAGGATTCCATAGTATTTTATTTTGTCATTTTGTCATCTTGTTACTCTGACTTTGTATCAAATCCACGACATTGTAACTTTCTAGTCTCATAGGTCACTTTGGCCTTTTGAAGATGTTAATATAACATTTCATTTCATTTCCTCTCTCTCTCTCTCTCTCTCTCTCTCTCTCTCTCTCTCTCTCTCATCCGTCAGGATCTTATACAGTTGGATACTAAGAGGACATGGGTAGACCCTACACAAGAATTGGGCACGAAGATGGCCCGACTACAAAGAAAACTTCCTACAGCTATCTAAAGATGGATTTGTGATTCGCCCGAGCTACATGGATACCCACCTGTCTCATGGTTTGAGATGTGCTATTGGTCAGATTCGTACATCCTCACACCAGCTGGAAATTGAATTTGGCAGATTTAGGGGAATCCCACCTGAGAGCAAAATTTGCAAGTTATGCGGAATGGAGCCGGAGACAGAATTACACTACATATGCCATTGCACCGTATAATATGAGATACGTGGGCGTTTCCATTGCCTATTTAAAGAAGGCTTTGGACCTCTAGATAGAGTCATGCAATACCAAGATCAAAGATGCTTAGGCTTGTACTTACTGGAACTACATCGGCACAAGGATAATCTAATGAGAAGACAAAGAGCACTACAGCCTCAGAGGCAGATCACAGATTTCTTCAGATCGAGAGAAGCAGGAGTGGAAGGAGAAGCAAGAGGCCAGCAGCCAGCACAAAGGAGTACCCACATTCATACCAAAGGCACCCTCATTGACAGGGCGATTGAGCTTAGGAAATCGAGACGACCACGACCAAGATGCAGAAGCACACTTCACCGGAGGAGACTACAACAAAGGATTAGAAGCATTCTAGCCAGACACCAAGAATGCTCCTAAGAAGTTTATTTAATACTTTGTATTTAGTTTTTCACATTTATTTCCACACTTTCACACTTAGTACTTTAGTACTAAGGTACCCAGACATTGTAACAGATTCACCACTTTTGTATCAGTTTGGTCTCATATGTCATTCTGGCCTTTTGAAGACGTTAATATAACAATTCATCTCTCTCTCTCTCTCTCTCTCTCTCTCTCTCTCTCTCTCTCTCTCTCTCTCTCTCTCTCTCTCTCTCTCTCTCTTGCAGGAAATTGCAAAAATTGCAGAAAATCAAAAATGTATGATTGATATGGGGAACACACATGTATGCATCATGCGGGACAGGGATGTATGTGTGATGTGGACATAGTGGGTTGACTTGGCAGAAGTGCAAATTGTATTTTTGATGGACATCATGACTACTTCGCTGGTATGTAAGCCCCATCAGAAGGCAACTTTTGTGCTTACAAACAAGCGGATTACACAAATGGAGAGGGAGATGAAAGACTGGAAGGCAAATATGGAGAGATGGTGGAAAGAGAAGGCCAACCTTCTTCAAATGTTTCTCAACGAAGGCGCGCAGTGGAAGAAAGAGAAAGAGGACCTGCACGCAGAGCTACAAGCACTTAAGGCGGACTCCAAAGCACTTAAAGAAGAGGTCTCAGCTCTCAAGCGAGAACTTGCCGATAGAGCGAGCAGTGGACTAGAGGAGGGGGAATTCCAGCCTTCGGTAGTAGAGGAAATCAAGGTCATCAAAGAGCAGGTACAAATGATCAAAGAGGAGGAGAAACAAAAGATGGTAAAGACGTCTTCGTGGATGGATATGATCACGAAGACGCAAAAGAAGGCGGATGAGGCCGAGAAGTGGATAGAAGTCGCTAAGAAAGGCAAAGGGAAAGAAACCACATCTGTCCCCACTCCTACAATCATCAACATGACTCTAGAAGAAGAACAACGAAGGAAAACTAGAGCTTTGCATATAAGAGTAACCGGTCTAAAAGACCGAGATGATGTGGAAGGGGAAGTTGAAGAACTTATCCGCATGATGGGTAGTGAGGCTACTCATGCAAAGGCATGGAGGTGGGAAGAAGACACAAGGCAATGGGGAGACTTCAAAAGGGAGAGCTCTAATCATCCGTTTCCCATCCATGGAGGCAAAGAAGGACTTCTTGAAGAAGCGTCCTACACTAAAGAAAACGGGCATATTCCTTGGAGATGACCTCACTCTCACACAGCTTGCGCATATGAGAGAGGTAATGCCAGAGATTCAAGCGGCAAGGGAGAAGGGAAAGATGGCCTTCTACAGAGATGGCCGGGTTGTGATTGTAGAGCGGCGCTCCACATGACGGTGCGAGACCCGTGGGACCACCCTCAAAGTTGCCACGTGGAATTGTAATGGATCTATGCGACTTGATGTGGGCGCCTTTGAGGATAGTTTCAGGGGAAGAGACATCGTCTTCTACTCTGAGACACATCAGGCCCATGGGCAGTCTATGCCTTACATCAGTGGATATAGATGGAAGACTGCCTATAGACAGGAGACACGATCAGAGTGCAGAGGGCGGGGATCAAGAGGAGTGGCAGTGTTATTCAGGGAGGAGTTGCAACCATTGATACATATAGCCCGCAGAGATGAGCAAGCTAGGTACATGTGGGTGAGACTGAGAGCAGAGATAGACAGATATCTTTACATTGCTATTTGTTACTTTCCCCCGAGCACGTCAGTGTATGCACCACCCAGAGGACAGTCCCCTTTCTCTATTTTGGATGATGACATATGGGAGTTCTCTAGAGATGGTGACATCATCATTCTAGGGGATTTCAATGCTAGGACTGCCCATCATCAGACAGTATTTTATGATACTTCAGAGGAGATGCTGAGAGAGCTGGATGTTGCAGAGACAGGCCTATCCAGACTATCACAAGATGGAGAACACACTGAGTATGGACGACACTTGATAGACATGGGGACTGCACATGGATTGGCCATCTTGAATGGCCTACAGAGATTTCCCGCCTCAGGGGGTTTTACTTGCTTTCCACACAGACATGGAGCCAGCACAGTGGACTATGTCATGGCACAGCCGAGCCTCATCTCTAGTATCCAGGATCTCACGGTTGGACCCAGACCTGTTGGTGTGGCAGTGGATCATGCTCTTGTGTCAATGACCATCTCTTTTCAGTTTAGTGTAGCACACAGGCTACGGACAGCAGCCCCTACTCGCTACACCTTCACGCGGGAGACAGACTCTGTATACATAGATGGGATCTACAGACGCCTATGCACAGAGGAGCCAGGGCGACCTCTGGAGGAGCTTACTACTATATTGACACAGACACTACATGATGCAGCAGCAGAGGCATACCCACATACCCAGCCTGAGCAGAGACGCCGTTCGGGGAGCATGCCCCAGAATAGTTGGTATGATGAGGAATGCCGGGACACTAGAGCTACACTTCAGAGGGAGGTACTTTTGGGGGACACCACTCACAGACAGTCACAGATTGACTTCTGACGCCTAGTGCGGCGGAAGAAGAGGGCATTTTTGGCTCAGCTAGAGCAAGATCTATATCAGCTGTTCTTGAGTCAGGACTCACGTGAGGCATGGCGGCTCTTTCAGGAGCACTCTCCCCCCCCTCGCCATCACTTCTACAGAGGACTGGGCCAGTACGCATCATCTCTGTACACAGTTCCTTAGCAGCTCCCCCTTCCCGACCCTCCCGATCCATGCCCACACACATGTGCTTTTTTCACCGCGGAGATGGTGAGGAAGGCCATTGACAGGATGAGGACTGGGAGAGCATACGATCATGATGGTTTAGTGGCTGAGCATTTCACACATGCCAAAGATCTACTAGCAGAGCTTCTAGCAGTGATGTTTAACCGTGCCATGTGTGAGGGCTTGCCTGATACTTGGAGCCTATCTACTATTGTACCTATCTTCAAGTCGGGAGACCCTATGGAGCCTGGGAATTATCGCACTATCATGATTGGACACATATTGGCACGATTGTACGCATCTATTCTTGAGCAACAGCTGAGTAGATGGGCAGAGAGGGAGGGGATACGCGCAGCCGGGCAGGCAAGGTTCAGGAGGGGTTTTTCTACTCTTGACCATATCTTGACACTCAGAGCCATCATTGAGGAGGGTAGATAGCGTGGGAGATGGATCTATTGTAGCTTTGTGGATTTCCGCAAAGCATTTGACACAGTGCCTAGAGCTAGATTGATGCGCAGATTACAGCAGATGGGAGTACCCACAGAGCTCATTTGGGGGGTCATGGCATTATACAGGTCAGTAGTGGGGCATGTACGCACCTCAGAGGGTCTATCAACACCGATTCACTCCACTATTGGGGTGAAGCAGGGCTGCCCGCTGTCTCCTACTCTATTTGGTATGTATGTGGATGAGGTTTCTGACTACATTGAGAGAGATGGTGATAGAGGTGCACAGCTGGCAAGGACATGGATTCCATTATTGTTATATGCTGATGATATTGTGTTGATCTCCGACTCTCCGGAGGGATGCAACGTCACTTGGATGCTTTGAATAGGTTTGCTCAGGAAAGTGGTTTGTCCGTCAACCTTGGTAAAACCAAGGTCATGGTATTTAATACCACCCCACAGTGGATCAGGAGGTCAACACCAGCATTCACATACGGCCAGGAGACTGTGGAGTATACAGATGCGTACACTTACCTCGGAGTGGTTTTTAGTGGGCCAGCATTTTCATTGAGGAGGGCAGCAGAGACTAGACTGACCAGAGCCCATGCAACATTGGGTAGATTGGAAAGGATGTGTTCACAGGTTCAGTTTCAGGAGCCTAGGACGAAGCTCTGGCTCTTTGACACTCTGGTGGCTTCTGCATTGCTTTATGGAGCTGAGATCTGGGGACCTTCATTAGATCATCACGGGAGGACAGGCCACAGTGATGGAAGGGGGGACATGGAGAAGCCTCTGGTCTCTATGATCTCGTGGCTCATTAGAGCCAAGGCCTCAGTACCACGTGCTATTGTTCTAGCTGAGCTAGCTGCCCCCCCACTAGTGGTTGAGGCGCTCACCAGATCGGTCTCCTTCATACACCGCATGTGGGAACTTCCCAGAGACAGATATGCCCGCCTTGCACTTGAGTCCTCTCGATAGTTAGCCATGCAAGGAGATACAGCATGCTGGTATGGGGAGATGACATCATGGTTTCAGGCGCATGGGTTCAGCATAGACAGATTGCCTCCCTTCCAGTACTCACTGGATGCACCCTCTCTGACTCTTACACAGTCCGAGATCACCAGGCTCATCCGCCAGGACTTGACTCAGCTAGACACCAGGAGGACATGGATACAGCCAGCACAGGAGCTGGGCACGAAGATGGCTTTCTACAAAGAGCATCTCCTCCAGCTTACAGTTGATGGCTTTGTGACGAGACCGAGATACATGGACACCCACTTGTCTCATGGGATACGATGTGCTATCGGCCAGATACGTACATCTTCACACCAGCTGCGGATCGAGACTGGGAGATACAACGGAGTACCAGCAGAGGCCAGGACATGCCCCCTGTGTGACATCGAGCCTGAGACAGAGTTGCACTACACATGCCACTACCCCGTCTACTACGAGATACGAGGCCGCTTCCATTGCTTGTTCAGAGAGGGCTTTGGACCATTCTCCAGAGTCATGCAATACAAGGATCAGAGATGCTTGGGTTTGTTTTTGCTCGAGCTACGCAGACACAGAGAGAGCCAGATGAGAGGAGAGGCTAGCCAGTCCCAGAGACAGATCACAGATTTCTTTCGAGCTGCCACTGGACACCCGGAGGAGTTACTACCACAGCAGAGCTCGTCGTCTCACACCAAAGGCACACTGATCGACCGAGCGACTGAGCTGGGAAGATCCAGACGCCCACGACTGCGGAGGACTACACAGCATCGACGGAGGTTGCATCAGAGGATTCGGATCACTTTGGCTCGACATGCACAACGCCCGGTCAGACTATTGACCATGGAGGAGATTGATGAGATCCGGCAGTGACCGATGCTAGATCTCTTGTGATCTAGCTATCCCAGCTAGCTGTTGTTCACACCTAGTAGTTTAGGATTCCATAGTATTTTATTGTGACATTTGTCATTTCATTTTTGTCATTGTTGTCATCTTGTTACTCTGACTCTGACTTTGTATCAGATCCACCACATTGTAACTTTCTGGTCTCATAGGTCACTTTGGCCTTTTGAAGACGTTAATATAACATTTCATTTCATGTCATTTCATCTCTCTCTCTCTCTCTCTCTCTCTCTCTCTCTCTCTCTCTCTCTCTCTCTCTCTCTCTCTCTCTCTCTCTCTCTAATTATTGTTAGATTTAGGAGGGTTCAAACTGTAGAATGCATTCACTTTGCATAGGCCTTTGCAAACATTAATGGGAAGACCAGTTCATGCATGATCACAAGATGTCCTACAGTGAAAGGACAAGCATCTTCACATTGCACACATTAGTATCACTATTCTTTCATGAATACTAGAAAAAATGAATTATTCCAGGCTTTGTAGCAATTAATTTCCTCTTCACTGCAATAGAAGTTGTCCACGTCAAACTTTGGGCTTAGATTTTAATTTTTCATGGTTTTGAAACACAGGCTCGTGCACCTGAGTGTTAACTGGTCGATCAAGTTTTCTTTCCGGGGGTGGTTGATAATCTTGCGGTGGATGAACGGTAGGTGGAATCAGGTTCTCATCCCAGCTCACGAAATACAGATCTCCATCTAGGTCACTGCCTGAACATTCACTTGGATGTGGCCTAAACATAATGAAAAAATTTCGTAGCTCAAAATAATGACGTAAACACAAATGGACGATGACTAAAAAGTAAACAGTGAGAAGATCAGAAATCAAAAAAGCTGAAAGAAAGAGAAAAATATTGATCTAGCAACATCCATAATCAACCATTGTAATGGAGAGGAAGTCATGATATCTCACATGAACAACCATGGCAGCTCGCTGTGGCATCCAAAAGTCATTTCTGAATCCACGGGTGGCTAACTTGTCAAAAAAAGCAGTCACTGACAATCAGTATTTGGACCAGCCTGTTCGTATAATTTGACAGGGTCTATGACAGAAGGAATTTAGCTTCACCGAAGTGAATGCTATAAAATTTGGGTTGTGAGAGCATGTCTTGACACATGATCATTGTTGGTTTTACTCTCCCGTTAATTATGTGGGAAGGCAACACATAGTTCCTGGCAGAATCCTTCTAACACAAAGGGTATCATTCAGTCAAGGTGATTCAAGACAATTCTGATCGTGATTTGTTTCGGCCCAGGAAAAAATAAATGATAAAATTTATGGCAAGTTATTACATTGCTGAGTAACTCACATATGCCATTACCCTGTGACCTGTCTCCAGATAGGCTTCTGTTTGCATTCTCTCAGACTCTTGATTCCTCATATGGCTCACCGATTGTTCACGAAGCCTAGACTGTTAATCAAGGGCTACTATTGGCCCTTGACTCTCGTTATATCTCTCAGTACACAAATAAGAATGTGAAACTAAGTCATAAACTGTGGCAGCTGCTATGAATTATGAGAAATCTTGATAATCTCTTACCTGTGGCCTTTCTGAGGGAACACGACGCAATCCACCAAATGACGTAAAGCTGGGACATCTACAGCAGTGAGCAGGCGAACATCACCAGGATGGACACATGGATTCTTGGCTACAATCACCCTCCCCTTTATAATACATGCAGTTTGAGGAACATTGTTTATACCATTGATTGTTTCGGGAATTAATCCATCATCTATTAACACATGACCCCTTGAAGATTGCGACACACTTATATACACTTGACCATAATTCAATGTTCTTGTCTCATCTAAACATCCCATCAAAAGACGGCCTTTGGAAACAAAGATTCGAGTCTTCTTTCTAAGGTTCATAAGCTGATATGCTCTGAAAGCACGAAGCATCCTAATAAGAAAGGGCTCAGTGTCTGGGAGAAAGCCTCCTGTAAGCATTTCTATCATGATTTGATTGGTTTTACTATCTCCATTGAAGGACTGTATCACACCAAGAGCGACTTCAGTATTTGACAACATCATATCCAGGTTTTGCATAACTTTCAACTGCATCCTTTCAAAGATAGAGTCTCCCACACCAAGTGTAGATAACAGAGTAATAATTTCTCTATTTAAATAGCTTGGCAACACACGGCTCCAGTTGAGAATGTCAAGACTAATTTGTGAAGATGAAAACTTGCGCATTGATGGCCTCAATGATAGCTTGTATTGGCTTCTTGGATCAACTGCAACTACACCTTTGTAGCCTCCATATCTTATCTGGTATAGGGAAGGCACAGCTCTCAACTTGCATTTCTTTGCCACTCGTGTAGCAAAGTTCGCAGAAATCTTGCCAATTCCATCAGAGAAACAATATGTTTTTGCTGCATCCCGCACATCCAGGGTTTTAAAATCTATTTCATTCTGAAGAACATCCAGTGACTTGGTTGACGAACTGAATGACTGACCCATCCTTGCAGCACATTTGGCTACATTTCTAATATCAAGAAAATCACCCATCCAACTACGAATACTGTCTGCTGTTGCTCTTGCATTGGCTGAAAACATCCATGCACTGTTCTCTCTTAGCTGACTTGTTGAGAAGGCTAGAAACTCAAAAACCTTGTCACCTATTGCAATTCCATTCTCCAAAACAGATACAACACGATTATACACCTTGGTATGTTCAGTTTGTGAGCCCTTTGTTCTAGGAACAACAAGTGCAGAAGCAGGAACCTGATCAGCATCCTCCTCTACAAAAGACACTCTGAGAAAATCATTTATGTGGTCTTTGAAGTGCCGAGTTACACGATTGGAGACATCCACTTCTGGTCCACTGCAGTAAACTCTTGAGGGAGTAACAAATACTTTGCGGACCTGCATAAGTCCATCATCTAAAGAGTGGTTTCTAAGTTTTTCTTTCAGTGGCTCCTTAAGAAACTGCTGAACTTCTGATTGAAACCAATTTTCTGGATCAAAGCAGGTGTCTTCTTGTCTTGTAAGTCTGTTGAGAACATACAAAATGCAGTCCAATGTCATGTTTTGTGAGGGCAGCAGAAGGTGAAAAAAACGTCGGCCAAGACTCGGACCACTTAGATATCCCAGTTGCACAAGAGAATTGACAATGAAGACAATTTCAAAGGGAATTCCTTCTAGGTAAGGAGAAGCCAAAATTGGTACCGTTTGTAGACTAGCACTATAGCAAGACCCTTCTCTTATCACCAAGTTTCTCTCTTGCATTGAAAACCCTAGGATTGTTCTTATTAGGTAGTCTAACTTCCCAGTATATTGTTGAGGAACTTCTAAGCAGTAGACAAAAGATTGTCCGATGCTGGCTTCAGGGGAAAAGTCTATTGTACGAGTCCAGACTGATTCATAAGTATCATTCCAGATAGATTCATAGAAGTTTTCACAAACGTAATCGTTTCCGCCACTTAATAGCTGATAAATTTGAGGCGCATGCCACACCTGCAAAGATAATACAAATGTCTATTAGGCTTTCAAATCAAAGAAAGTGTTGCAAGAAAACAATCTGCTATAAAGATAGATCTGTTTAAGATTTAGCTTCTAAGTTATCTGCTCCTTGCAACAATATTATTTAATAGACTAGATACTTCCCCCTCTAAAGGTAGATTAGATTGTTGACTTCAAAAAAGATCCCCCTTCAACAAGCTGCCCCTGATGCTATGGGTGAAGAGAGAGCCCAATGAGGTGCATTGCTTCAGTCCAGGCACCGACTTTGTGGGAAAATCTACCCAACTTCGAGATGTTGAGTATAGACTAGATGAATGAAACCATGGGCTACAAGCTCTTAGAAAATGGTAGCTGATGAAAACATGTGTGGTTTCGAGTGAAATTTTGCATCTACGTCTCCTCTAATCAGTTTAGGCCACATTGATAATGTGTGGAAAAGCTCCTCTTCATTAGCTTCTATTTGACACCTCAATCATAGCATTATTATTCCTAATCACCTTGCATTCATTGTTTTTTTTTTTGGGGGGGGGAGGGGGGGGAGAGAGACAGAATCCACCGCGAGATTAAGAATAACATTATCCTTTGCCATAGAAGACCACGAGGGGTCACTTTGTTAGAGTCCATTGTGAGAGGGTGAGGCCACCGATACAACTCCGTTTTGGAAGTGAGCAACCTAAATGGCATGAAGTTGGAATATATTTTGGCAGTAATTTGGGATGTCCATTGTGAGAGGGTGAGGCTGCCAATACAACCCTCAATTTTTGGAGTGAGCAACCTGAATGGCGTGGAGTTGGAATATATTTTTTCTGGGTAGTATCATTATCCGGTCCGCATGGGTAGATACACATGGACAGGTGCCCTCTTTGCCTGTCGAGCAGACTTGAAAGCTCTTACAATCTAACTTGGCGCGCCCTGTTTTAGGTTCAAAGCACCTATTTAGTATAACCACAAGGGCCTTGCAGTGCCATATCTCCTATCCACAATCAAGAGTTAATTCCCATTAGCAAACCAAAGCTTAAATACAGCTAAGAGAAGGTTCCCACGCACTCAAGGCAGCTATTTGCAGTCAAAAGGGCAATCCCACAACACATTTTCAAAGCTCCAAAGCATTAAGCAAAGGTATCAAGAGCCATATTTGACAAAGGATTTAAGGGCAACTCTCTCTCTCTCTCTCTCTCTCTCTCTCTCTCTCTCTCTCAAACACACACACACACACAAATCAAAGTTATAATCCTTTTTCAACCGAACACAACACTTGATGGTTTGTATGAAACTTTTCTAACTTGTGTGCTATTGTAAAGAGCTAAACACTAGCTTTGGTGAGCCCCCAAATGCAAAGACCGCTACATAAACACAATGGAAGATAAGAGAGAGACACTGTCAAGGAAAAGAAAAAAAACCATTTCATCTAGCCATGCATTTGCGTCCGGTTAAGTGTCACGTGCACATCTAACCCTATGTGTACGTGGACAAGCTACTTCATGACATGGGTTCAGTTCAGTTAGATTAGGAAGTGATCTGGCACTTTTGTCAGTCTGTTCGCAAACTGTGCATGTCCCAGACACTTGAGAGTAGATGCATATCCTTACACACAGCATGACCATCAGATTTCCATCATAACCCATCAGGAGCATTTTTACAGTGTATAGACCTATTTTTCCTATTTTTGACATTCTTCACTTATTATTTTTAAGTGACTTTTGTTGGAAACTAGGTAGGGCAAATTCACTAAGCATGTATATAAGAAAACCCAGTGCTAGCACTTTCTGGCAGAAGAGGCAGCAGGAACTTCACGTTCAACAGACACCTTCTCAGCAGGACCCCCATCAATAGACCTAGCGTTTTTGCATCAGCAACAAGCTAGCGTTTTGCACCAAGATCAGCCAGCATTTTTGCATTGCAGTAGCCTGGCGACAGCAAGACCACAGAGCAGCCCAAGCGTTAGCAGATTTCCACCGCAAGACAGTTTCCAACCCTAGCATTTTTGCATCAACATACTGTTTTGCAGAATCACCGCGACTAAACACCAAGGAGCATCAGCGTTTTCAGTTTTCAACAGTAAGTTTCCGCAGAACAAGTCCTAAACCTCGCAGATCTCACCTTCCCGCAGTAGATGCTCGCCGCACGGTCAGATCCAGTGCAGTTTGCAATTTCAACCCGAAAAATGTAGATTGCAGCATCTGCTTTTCAGCGCGTCGTCGTCGTATCGTCGCCATCGACATCGTCATCGACATAGAGTCAATATTCAACAGATACAAGATTTGCAGATTTCAGCCCTTAGCATTTTCAGATTTCAGCCCATCTCGTCGTCATCGGCATCGTCGGCAAGTTCAAAGCATTGTAGAGATTTGTGCAATCAATAGATCACTCTTGCCATAGAGAGTGGGGCCCTTGGAGGAGGGTTTGACAACTCGTCTCGTGTCGTATTCTTCTCTCTCTGTCTCTCAGTCTCAACACCTTCATTCACAGTGTTTATCCACTTTGTTTGTGATCACTTGCACTCTCTCATTAAAGGACGGAAGGCTCTCCCTTCCATAAGTAAAAGGAACCTTGAGACAGTTCGGAGCACTCATCTTGAGCAAAGTTCAACATTCACTTCTGTTGCACCTTACATTAAGCTCACTGATTTAGCAGTTTTTGTTCGTGTGTTGCTATTGATTTCTTGCTTGGTACGAGTTGTTGCACGCGGGCTCTCTGAGGACTAGATGGCCCACAAAACTTGTATACATGTGGAAAGAAATGGTATCCCTCTTCCAAATGTCAGAGGGAAAGTAACACCAAGGACGCAGCATATAAGGAGAGAACGAGGAAGAGGAAGTCAAAAACTTGATTGTAAAAGAAAAATCTTGTAGAGGATATGGGTGATCCTCGGCCTCATTATTTGAGGATAGCTATGTTAGCTTGGTCTAACATGATTCTTCGGGTCTATGTGATATCATCGCCCATTGAGACATTGTCTAGCCTGTGTGGTATGTATAGTTTGTGTTGCTTGATTAGCATGTGCAGCATTCTTGTTGACTCAGATTCTATGTGGCAATTAGTCATGTGATAGTCATGTGTACTTTACGAGTTGTATGGGAGTTCAATGAGGTGCACATCATAAGAAAGGAGTCTCCTACCTTCATGGGTCAACCCTCTTTGACGGGATGCATTTGAGAGGTAGATTGCACTTTTTTGGAGTTGCACTACCTAGTTGTCCTAGCCTATCGAGCTCTATATAAGAGCAATTCTTGTAATCCCTTTTAACTAATGCATTTCTATCTTGTGTTTATCTAGCCTGTCACACACTCTCCCTCTAGAAAGGTTGTCCATTCCTAATTCATAGTCAAGGTCAGAACCTCCTGAGGGTGCACTAGCTTCCTCTCTCTAGATTCTCCTCTCTCTAAATGCTGATTTTCTCCCAAGACCTGAATTTAGATATTCGCTCTCTAGCAGCTGAGATTTTCTCTCTCTAAAACTGAATTAGATCTTTTGTACTTTTCTATTCTATACTTCAGTTTTTCAGCTAGCCAGAGGGCATACTCTTGCACACCCACAAGTTACTAGCCCACATGTACGTATATGCACATGCCTACCCTCGAGGGCACACAAGCATACACACATACATACATGGACAAGCATAAATATATGCATGTGTGCATGCATACATGTGTGGGGACACGTGTATTTGTTTGTGAAATATGTATGTATGCATGTAAGTGTGTGCACATCCACATCCACATCCACATACATATCCACATGTGCATTTGTGGGTACACAAAGCCAAAGAGCACAAGCAAAAGCACACAAACCCAACACTTGGGATCGGTGGTGTGCCTGCATAGAAAGTAGATAGCCAATGTGTGAGAGCATGTCAAGGGTACCGCTGCTCAGGGCAATAGCTGGGAAGGAAGTTTTCACAAGGGCACCTAATAGCGCAGAGCTGCAGTGCAGCTTCGCTGCGGTATCCAATTCACCTATATACACCTGATTACGAGTCTAGAGTGGCATACATAGCTAGCCATGGATGTATGTGGAGCTCACAGAAAGAAAAATGCCTCTTTTCACACAGCAACTTATGCATGCCTCACCATCTACACAAATGCTTTATTTTTCAAGAGCTTCTATCTCATAGTTACCCGGAACGGGAAAGTAGAATGGGAACAGGGATCCACAACAGGTATGAAATGTCATTACTTGTTACTTACGTCTGCAACTCGGAACGGGGATTCGGAGCGGGAAGTTGGAATGGAGATCTGAAAACGGTCATTCCCTGTAACTATGTTCTATCTCATCCGTGAAACATTGCAAAACTCCTTACATGCCTTTCATGGTGTGCATCAACTCTCAAACAGCAGCAACAAAGAAGAAAGAAGAATCGTTTCTTTGATTAAAAAGATAGGTATGTACCCTAAGCATGAACGTCTGGCCAGCATGGTGGTATCTACTGCTGCAATGACAGAATTCATGTACGTCTCTGAAGGGCCATTCAAGCTTGTATCTCTTCTCTGACCTATTGGATAGGATTATACAAAATCGCTTGCGTGCATTGTCCACTTCAATCTTGCAATTCTGGCAAGTCCATAGCTTGTGAAGCACATCCTTCTGTATGAGACATCCTGCATGAAGAACAGCATCATTGACAGTAGTTGTTCCTTCGTCACGCTTGCGAAGCTTCTTGTCGGGAAACACCTTCAACAGGGAGCCCTTGAGGGCCAGACGCCCCATCCGAGAGAGCTCAATCGCACGATTTACATCCTGGTTTGTCCTGAATTGCACAAAGGCCATTCTCGATCTGCTAGCATCACGCTCCTTGCGCAACCGGCATTGTACAACAGCACCCCTCCCGATTTTAGACTCTAAAAATTCGACTAACTCATCCGCTGAGTCGATTGGGGGCAGATGAACTACGCAGACCTTCAAGCCATTCTGCGTGGAGGATTCGGTAACCTCAAACTGTCCCTCAACTAGCTGTCGTAGAAAGCTTCTGCTTGTTAAACAAGCAATTAGTAAGATTTCATGCACTGCGTACGCTTTAATGTTTTGGGAAAGGAGAGTAAGATCGACTTACTGGAAATCCATGCTCCACGTTCTCGCGTGTGTGCGCGGGCAAGAGAGAGGGGGGGGGAGGGGGGGGGAGAGAGAGCAGCGGCAGCTAGAGTAGCAAGTTTTTGCAGGTCAAGAAGTGTGATTGTGTGGACATGCGCGCGGGCGCGCGTGCGTGTGTGTGTGTGAGAGAGAGAGAGAGAGAGAGAGAGAGAGAAGCAGCAGCAACTGCATGTAAAGAATGTAGTGTAGTTATAAGCATCATCGGAATCTTCCATCTTGAGCGTGAACCTCACTCCCAAGTTCCGCTCCGACATAATACAAGTTAACAAGTTGATTAAAATTTAATTTTGGCCAGCCTTGTATTTTAAGAAAGAAACGAGAGAGTGCTCATTCACACGATGGCTCTCAGTCAACAAAAA
Source organism: Adiantum capillus-veneris (assembly GCF_014529385.1). Lineage (NCBI taxonomy): Eukaryota > Viridiplantae > Streptophyta > Polypodiopsida > Polypodiales > Pteridaceae > Adiantum > Adiantum capillus-veneris. The sequence goes on from NC_140936.1 coordinate 77,889,343, forward strand.
AAAAAAAGGACAAATGGTAGTGTTAGACTTATAAAGCAATACTTTTATTATAATGCCACCACATGGCATTTTTCCGTGGTGGCATTCTTTCATAGGTCACAAGTCGAGGTTGGCACTACTTGCGTGAAGATAGCGCAGGCAACAAAGACGGCCAAAGAAGGCGCAATACTCTTGGCGACGATGTCTAAACAAAGGCAATGAAGGCGTATCCCTTCCCTTGATGCGTGTGTGTGTGTGTGTGTGTGTGTGTGTGTGTGTGTGTGTGTGTGTGTGAGAGAGAGAGAGAGAGAGAGAGAGTTACATTACTAAAAAGAAAAGTGTGTGTGTGTGTGTGTGTGTGTGTGTGTGTGTGTGTGTGTGTGTGTGAGAGAGAGAGAGAGAGAGAGAGAGAGAGTTACATTACTAAAAAGAAAAGTGTGTGTGTGTGTGTGTGTGTGTGTGTGTGTGTGAGAGAGAGAGAGAGAGAGAGTGGATCCTACTCCGAGGAGGGCTATTGCTCTTCCCTCACAAAGGCTCCCTGTCAGATAGTGGAGAGAGTGGTTGGTAGAACCGAGGGGAGAGGTCTGGATAGCAGCACTCACTCACATCAAAGAGAGAGAGAGAGATAGAGGGAGGGAGAGAACCGCCTTGCTCTAAAGAATTAGAGAGATACTATCAAAATGGCTGTTTCTTTTTTTTCACAAAATAGAAAATATTGATACTTTGCAATCAATGAAATGGAAAGATTCGGGAGTCTTTTTCAAGCAAAAAATTGCCCTCTAACTAAAAGTTAACAATTTAATTAAAATTAATTTGGCCAGCCTTTTATTTTAAGAAGGAACAAGAGAGTGCTTCAGCCTTGATAGCATGAATTTGAATTGAGATGCTATGTCCCACAATTTAGGAAAATTCCAATTAATGAGAATCTTGAGAGGATTCTGGTAGTATTTGGTCTTTTAAGCAAGGATAGCACACGTGCAAGACAATGAGTGATGGTGGTGGCATCAAGACGACGAGCTACAAGTAGACAAAGGCAGGCACCGTGCAAAGCCATGCAAGGCACAGCAAGAGCAGGAGCCGTCAACAGCAACCGTTGAGTTGGGAGACCTTTTTTTTTAATGTAGGGGGTCGCCTCACAGACAATGCAATAGGTTGGATGGGATGGTTAGCAAAGGGGTCTCAATGAGACTACTGACATCACGTGTTCAAATCCTTGTGTCCAACTAGAGTTTTACTCCAGGTTGCAATAGACAAGAAAGGTGAGGAATCTATGAAGATTCCAAGTAGTAGAATTAGAAGCAAGCCAAGATGAACCATTACTAAAGAATGGTTGCGATTTTGGACCCCATTTCTTTAAGGGAAATCTAGCAAGATGCTTTCCTTGAGGTAAAAGGAAAAAGGAAAAAAAAAGGGGGGAGGGGTGTGTGTGTGTGTGTGGGGGGGGGGGGGGGGGGGGGGGGGGGGGGGCCTTGGGAGCGTCAGAAGAGGAAGCCCACCTTTGTGCATTGGAGAATGACCCCAAACAGACAAGGATATGGATCATTGTGAAGACAAACAAGCACGAGGAAGGGGAAGGGTGTACATGGGCATAGGAGGAGGAAGGCTTATCTGGCCGAATAGAGGAGAGAAGTTTTTTTCATTTTAGTGGAGGTGTTGCTTTGGAGACAACAATGCCATCGTGGGACGTTGGCTAGCATGGGAGGAACCAATGCAAAATGATTGGCCGCGTGTTCAAAAATTCGCTAGCTTGCAAGGTGCTTTTGCTCCTCCTTGGAGAGCTCCAGGAGCGAATGTGTGAAGGATCTTTGAGAGATTTCACATAATGAAAATTGAGATATTAATGCATAGTGCATGTAGGTCTTCAACAAAGAAAACCCCTTTCAACACATCTAAGATGCAAAAGTGAAGGAAACAAGTGATAAAATCACTAGGTCTGCAAATGAAAAGGGCATGTACATCAATCTAAGCTAGCTTTACCGTAAAAAAAATCATTGAGGTTAAGGTTTCCTTCTCACCAAAGTTGTCCTTGGTTTGATTGTCCTCAGTGGACAATCAAACCAAGGACTCGTGTGATTATAAAGCAACATATCCGTTGGTGTTTGGATTAATCAGGGCCAATGAGAAAAAGCATCTCCGTTTAATGATCTTTATTGGACTTTAGGGAAGATCAAGTACCATGTTGTGAGCATGTATAATTCGATGAGCTTCTACGCTTCATTAAAAATCCAAGTCTTTTGTAGAAGAATCATGAGTTTTTATCTTTGTTTTGCAAGTGCCTACATGGGTAGACCATATTAACTAGCTAACAACTTGAAAAGCAATTAATAAATATAAACATATCCCACAACTTGCAGTTGAGCCAAATATTGTTCCTTAATTTTTTACAACTACCGAAGGTTTTAGTAGCAGTAGTTCTCATCACATGCACTTATTTTGACAATTAAGCATCAGCAAGTTGAAATCCTAGGTGTATATTTGAGTTCATGCATGGTTACCTTCTCTATGATCATCGCGTTATGACAGTAACTCCATTGGGCATAGAGACTATCAATCACATTGCAACTCCCTCTCTCCATCGCCATGTCCCTCTTTGCGTGCTCACCTCTATTTTTTCATTCGCATATGTGCCACCCACTTTGCCTACATGGGCTTTGTCTATCTAGGAATCACTACAAGAGCATAAATTTGTGTCCTCTTTGGTTGCAAGAGCCTAATGATGGTGGCCTTGGTGAATGCATAGGCGTAGAGAGAAATGGCATGCTATCGGGCAATTATGAGACCACAAAGAGAGAGAGAGAGAGAGAGAGAGAGAGAGAGAGAGACTCTTTCTTTTTGCATTTCACCCATCTTCACAGATGTATTTTAGGCTTTGTGGATTTTTCTAAAGGAAATTAGCTAGGACTTATTTAGAGTAAAAAGTTAAAACCCTCATTAGAGAGAAAATCTTAAGAAATTCTGTGATACACCCCATGCCCCTCTATGCCTACACCATTACTTGCCACCCCCTCACATCATACGCTCCCCCTTCGCCGTTGTCTGCATAGCTTCACCAATCCCCACCGCCTCCACCACACCTTGCCCTTCCAACCTCGTCGCTTGCAACAAGGAGTTGGAAAACAAGAAAAAGAGAGAGAGAGAGAGAGAGAGAGAGAGAGAGAGAGAGAGAGAGAGAGAGAGAGAGAGAGAGAGAGAGAGAGAGAGAGAGAGATTTCCACATCACGTCATGCTTCCTTGTGTTGATGGTGCTCCAAGCACAGCTAATGTAGCTGTGATGATCTCATGTCCATAACATCTTGTGTAAGGCCATATGCCTTAAGGGTGCCATATCTTCATCCCCCATCCCGGGACTCAAAATGGCCATCCCCTCCCCTGTGATTATGCCAGTGTAAACAAGGTGATTGTCCATTGTGGAGCCTCCGTGAACAACCAACCACTACAAAGTAGAGATCCTATGGACCTGGAAGCCTCCACCTAGTCCACAACCTGGTCTAGAAGTCAGTCAAAAAGTCCTGCGATAGTTTCTAGGGTCGCTAGTGCTCGACTGCAACTGGAGTGTCTGTCCACCTTGCTCTTAATATTATGTGCTTCCCAAGTCGTATTGCCTACTAAAATAGAGAAGTGCTGGGGCGTTTGAAGCCGTTTAAGGATCATGCCAAAGCTCTCGCCTAGAATCCTAGATCCCACTGTAAACGAGCAAGAGGGCAAGCTTCGTAAACCCACAAGCGCCACTTCCAATTGACCTCTGTAGGATGTGGGTCTATGTGCTACTTTCGCGAAGCAACTGCTACTACCCTAACTCTCTAAAAGATACACGTAGCCACTAGAGTGGACTCCAAACTTGACTCTCAAAAGTCTCTCCTCGTCCTACACCTCAAAGTAAAGATCTTGAGGGGCCCTCCTCTGTGCAAGCTCGAACGGCAATCAGGATCTTTGGCTACGTGAAAGCTCCCGTCTAGCGCGAAGTCTCCCGCTCAAAATGTGTGCCACTCCCCTATGAGAGCTCCTTATGTATCCTCATGCACACACAAGAGATTATAGAGTAGAGAGAGAGAGAGTACACACGATATACGTGGTTCACCCAATGTGGGCTACGTCCACGGGAAAGTAGCCACTCAATGGCTTTAGCACTTCAAAAGAAGAAGTAGTTTACAAAGGGATTAAACCCTTAATAGAGCTCCCGCCTTGCTTCACTCTCACCACCTCACACTCACCTTGTTGCATCAACTTCACACACTGAAATGTGTGTAGAAATGGCCTCCTTTTATAGGCCAAAAGGGCTGCCCTCTCTTATGAGAGACAGCCATGTGTAGCTGTCCTTGTGCGAATAAGTCCAAATCGGACCCTCCAATCCGCCCATGTGTGGCCGCCCTTGAGAAGACAAGTCCGCTTTTGAATTCGGCCACCGGCCATTGACTTCCGACCACCGGCCACCGGCCATTGACTTCCGACCACCGGCCATCGGCCATTGACTACCGGCCACCAGCCAACCGACCGGTTGTTTTCCGACCACTTTCCGGCCGCCGTCCGGCCATAATATTCCGGCGAAAAAAAAAGTCCCAGGGTCCTCCGTCCCCAAGGCCTCTAAAGTTGCCCCTGATTCTTGTCCGTGAAAATTTTGGTTTCCGGTGAGTGATTTTCCTTCACGCACGATGGCTTCTCCTCATAATGGGGGCCTTACAAATGTGCGCTTTTACCACAGAAAATGACAAGGGTAAATCAGGCTCCATACTTAACAATCTCCCACTTGGAGACTGATCTCCAAACCAAACCTGTGACTACTTTCCATTCTGGCTTCTTATCCTTGAATGCCGATTGAAGATGAGCAAAAGCTCAACTTCTCCTTGTTGACCACCTTTGTAAACATGTCTGTAGGATTTTCACTTGTATGCACCTTTCCTAGCTTTAGATGTCCCTCTTCCAAAAGAGTGCGTATGAAGTGATATCTCACCTCAATGTGCTTTGTCCTTGAATGAAAGGCTAAGTTCTTCGCAAGATGGATACCGCTTTGGCTATCACTGTACAAGACACAATTGTCTTGTTTGAATCCAAGCTCTTTTAAGAATCTGTGAAGCCACATAATTTCTTTGCTTGCCTCCGTCATTGCTACATACTCTGCTTCCGTGGTAGAAAGTGAAACCACTTTCTGCAGCTTTGAAGCCCATTTTATTGCTGTGCCTCCAACCGTGAACACATAGCTAGTAGTGCTCCTTCGACTATCTTTGTCACCTGCCATATCTGCATCAGCATACCCTTCTAGAAAAATATCAGTTCCTCCAAAATACAAAGCATTTGTTGTTGTCCCTTTTAGATACCTAAGTATCCACTTCACAACTTGCCAATGCTCTTTACCTAGGTTGTCCATGAACCTACTCACAACTCCCACTGCATGTGCAATGTCTGGCCTTGTCCAGACCATAGCATACATTAGAGAACCTACCGCTGCAGCATATGGAACTTTAGACATATAGGCTATCTCCTCTTGTGTCTTTGGACACATATCCTTCGTTAGTTTAAAATGACCAGCCAAAGGTGTAGAAACTGGTTTTGCATTTTGCATTGCAAACCTTTCTAGTACCTTCTTGATGTAATCTTCTTGAGATAGCTTTATTGTCTTCTTCGTCCTGTCCCTTGATATTTTCATACCAAGTATCCTCTTTGCAGCACCTAAATCTTTCATTGAGAAAGATTTAGATAGCTCCTCTTTTAGGTCTTTGATGTCCTGCATGTTAGCACTTGCAATCAGCATGTCATCAGCATACAACATTAGGATGATGAACTTCCCATCTCCCAAATTCTTCGTGTAGACGCAGTGATCCGAGTTGCATCTTGTGAATCCATGATCCAACATCCATCGATCAAACTTCAAGTACCATTGTCTTGATGTTTTCTTTAAACCATACAAGCTCTTCTTTAATCTGCAAACCATTTTCTCCTTACCTTTTACTTCATACCCCGTTGGTTGAAGCATGTAGATTTCCTCCTCTAAGTCACCGTGAGGGAATGCCGTATTTACATCCATTTGCTCGAGATTTAAATCATGAGCAACCACAAGGCTTCATACCCCGTTGGTTGAAGCATGTAGATTTCCTCCTCTAAGTCACCGTGAGGGAATGCCGTATTTACATCCATTTGCTTGAGATTTAAATCATGAGCAACCACAAGGCTTAAGACAAGCCTAATTGAGTTCATTTTTACAACAGGAGAAAATATTTCATTGAAGTCAATACCTTTCTTTTGAGAAAACCCTTTTACCACAAGCCTAGACTTGTACCTTTTCTTCCCACCTTTTTCTTCCTTCAGCTTGTACACCCATTTGTTTTGAAGTGCCCGCTTACCTTTAGGCAACTCAACCAACTCCCATGTTTGGTTGCGATGTAGTGAGTCCATCTCCACTTGCATGCTCTTCGTCCATTCTTCTTTGGATTCATGTTGCATAGCTTCTTCGTATGATTCCGGCTCTCCAGAATCTGAGATCAAGAGATGGTTGAAGGAAGGAACAAACCTTTCTGGAGGTCTACTTGCTCTTGTAGATCTTCAGGGAATAGGTTGAGGCTCCTCATTTGGTTGACGTTGCTGCACATTGTCACCGTTTGCAGTCCTTGAGTCTTCACCGTCCTCAAGCTCCATGTACTCATCACCTGTTTCTTTTGTTTGTTTTATTTCCAAGTAATCTTTTTACATATTTTGTTCATTAAAAATTACATCCCTACTCCTTAAGATTTTACCATCTTCAGGATTCCATAGGTGATACCCAAAGTCTCCTTCTCCATAGCCAATGGAGAAACACTTTTTGGACTTTGCATCTAGCTTTGATCTTAGGCTTCTATCTATGTGCATGAAAGCCTCATACCCAAACACTTTGAGAAATGCATAATTCACCGGTTTACTTGTCCATGCCTCTTCTGGAACTCCCCCATCCAATGCCGTTGAGGGTGACCGGTTGATTAAGTACACAGATGTACTTACAGCTTCCGCCCAAAGCTCAAGCGGTAGGCCTGCATGTAGCCGCATGCTTCGTGCTCGCTCCATGATTGTCCTGTTCATCCTTTCTGAAATCCCATTTTGTTGAGGTGCCCTTGGGGTTGTCCTTTGCCTCCGAATGCCATTGCTAGCACAAAAGCTTTCAAAAGTTTGGCTGCAATATTCACCTCCATTGTCGGATCTGAGGCATTTAACCTTGGTACCTGTTTCATTCTCCACAAAGGCTTTCCACCTTTGAAATATGGAAAATACATCGGATTTATTCTTCATGACATAAACCCATGCTTTTCTAGTCGCATCTTCTATGAATGTTACATAGTGCAATGAGCCACCAAGTGATGGTGTACTTGCAGGACCCCAAACATCAGAATGAACCAACTCAAGTTTTTTATTTGTTCTTTCATTTCTTGATTTTTGAAATTTTACCCTCTTTTGTTTACCATAAACACAATCTTCACAGAACTCTAAGTCCACTTCTTTCAAACCTGGTAGAAGCTTCTTTGTTTGAAGGATTTGCATTCCTTTGGCACTCATATGCCCAAGTCGGTAGTGCCACACCGCACTATCAACTTCTGTAGTTGCTGCACAAGCTGAAGGTTGCGTGCTAACAGTACACAAGTAAAGTGTACCGACTTTTTCTCCCTTGGCAACCACCAAAGATCCCTTTGAGATCTTCCACCGTTTGTTTCCGAATGCAACGTTGTGACCTTCATCGTCCAATTGTCCTGTAGAGATCAAATTTTTGCGAAGAGAAGGAACATGCCTAACATCTTTAAGCTTCCATTCATTTTCGTTAGCAGTTTTGATAGAAACTGTATCTTTGCCGACAATCTCACAAGCTTCATCATCTCCCAAGTATACATACCCAAAATTACCTTTGGTGTAGTCTTGGAAATGTTACTTGTGTGGTGTCGCATGGAATGAAGCCCCGGAATCTACTATCCAGGAATTAGACACATTGTCTAATGAGAGAATTAGAGCATCTTGCTCTACTTTACCTGCCACATTGGTCTCCGATGTTGACTTGTTGTCTTGAGACTTTGTCTCCTTCTTCTTCTTGGACCAACAATCCTTCTTGACGTGAACCTTCTTGCCGCAGTTCCAACATTCAAGAACTGACTTTGTGCGTGACTTGCTCCGTCTTGAGCGATCACGACCCTTTTGGCTTTTGAACCTCTCCTTAGGCCTTCCTCTTGTTTTCACTGACAATGCAGCACTTGATGATTCTCCTGTGCTTCTCCTTCGTATTTCCTCGCTTAGGAGAACACCCACAACATCATCAAACTTAAGAGTATTTGTGCCAGAGATAGAATTACTTACAGCCATCACAAGGCTGTCCTAATTATCCGGTAGAGATGATAGTATAAGGAGAGCTCGCACTTCGTCATCGAAATTGATTTTCACTGATCGAAGTTGACTTATGTTTGTGTTAAAGTCATTTAGGTGTTCTACAACTGAACCATTCTCTGCCATCTTTAGATTGAACAAGCGTTTCATAAGAAATACCTTATTGGATGCCGATGGTTTCTCGTAGAAGTCGTCAAGTGACTTCATCAAGTCCTCCGTGGTCTTCATCTCCGAAACATTGAAGGCCACCATTGACGCCAAGCTTAACCGGATTGTTCCCAGTGCCTTTCGATCAAGGACAATCCATGCTTCATCTGCCATTGTTGCGGGCTTCTTCGCAAGACCGCCTAGTGGCAAATAGAGGTCCTTATGGTAGAGATAGTCTTCAATCTGCATCTTCCAATGTTGGTAGTTTTTTCCATTGAACTTCTCAATCTTGAGCTTCCCTTCCTCCGCCATAAATCCCACTCAATTCAAGAAATCCTTTCCTTGAGATAATTTAGCTACGAGCAAACCTTGCTCTGATACCAGTTGTTAGGAAATCAGACGTAGCTAAATAGATTTTTGAGTAGATTACTTAATGGAGAGAGATAGATTTCACACACAAGAGATTATAGAGTAGAGAGAGAGAGAGTACACACGATATACGTGGTTCACCCAATGTGGGCTACGTCTACGGGAAAGTAGCCACTCAATGGCTTTAGCACTTCAAAAGAAGAAGCAGTTTACAAAGGGATTAAACCCTTAATAGAGCTCCCGCCTTGCTTCACTCTCACCACCTCACACTCACCTTGTTGCATCAACTTCACACACTGAAATGTGTGTAGAAATGGCCTCCTTTTATAGGCCAAAAGGGCTGCCCTCTCTTATGAGAGACAGCCATGTGTAGCTGTCCTTGTGCGAATAAGTCCAAATCGGACCCTCCAATCCGCCCATGTGTGGCCGCCCTTGAGAAGACAAGTCCGCTTTTGAATTCGGCCACCGGCCACCGGCCATTGACTTCCGACCACCGGCCATCGGCCATTGACTTCCGACCACCGGCCATCGGCCATTGACTACCGGCCACCAGCCAACCGACCGGTTGTTTTCCGACCACTTTCCGGCCGCCGTCCGGCCATAATATTCCGACGAAAAAAAGTCCCGGGGGCCTCCACCCCCGAGGCCTATAAAGTTGCCCCCGATTCTTGTCCGTGAAAATTTTGGTTTCCGGTGAGTGATTTTCCTTCACGCACGATGGCTTCTCCTCATAATGGGGGCCTTACGAATGTGCGCTTTTACCACAGAAAATTACAAGGGTAAATCAGGCTCCATACTTAACAATGTTCTTTCTTGTTTTGTACATAACCATGTAAGTCAAATCTTGTAACTCCAAAGCCAATAGAGTTTCATGGGAAGGGAAAGATCACGAAGTACGCCACACCTATTTTGAATGTACCTTGGGTTCCAAAGCAAGATCAATTCATTCCGTCTAGCTGAAGAAGGGAGGAGTCATGATGCAATTTCTAGTTCCTATTTAAATTTTCATTTGTTGACATAGAAACTTCTACACAACCTGCACCTACCACCGTCAATTCCCACAAATCTAGATAAGAATCTACACCCTCCATTGTAAATTTATTGCCACATGAAATGCCTCAAGTTTGTTCATGGGTGAGTACCTCACCACTCTACAACTCGATGAGGCACCTAAGGTGGTGGAAAACTATTGACTAAATTTCTCACCTATGTCATAAAATCTAATATCTAACCAACCCAAATGTTTTTCTCATATTAAACACTAGTCTATCTCCAGCTCTAACCACTGCACAACGAGCACACACGCGAGAGAGAGAGAGAGAGAGAGAGAGAGAGAGAGAGAGAGAGAGACTGTCATAAAATCTAATATCTAACCAACCCAAATGATTTTCTCATATTAAACTGATCATTTAATGTGGAAGAATAAACGGGAACAAGGGTTAGAATATAGACATGTGCTTATGGATCTGTCTCAACACGGGCCAAGGTTAAAGGGGTCCAAATGAAAGATGGTATGTTAAAGAGAAATGCTACCTAATGGAGCTTAAAGACCTTAAGGTTAGCTTCATTAAATACCTCCAAAAGTTAGTGTTAAGAAGTCCTTTGACCTTAGGCAAGCTAGGGCTGACCTTGAGATGGAAACCCTACCCAAGCATGAGGTGCTTGTCGGCTTGCTAACTAAAGTGCTTATAATGTTTGTGGGAACCTTGCCCAAAGCTTAAGGTGATTTTTATGCTTAAAATAACTAAGGTTCTTGAAGTGTTCAATTCAAAGATAAACTCTCAAGAGGCATCAACGGTTTCCATGATAAATTGACTAAGTGCTTGAAGTGTCCAATTCAAACCAAATGACTTAAGAAGCATAAAAGACACATGTTCAAATGATCCTCCACATGTGGCCCTCATGAGGTGCTTGAATCCTATTGGATAGGTTTTAAAGGGGTGCAATGAGAATTTAGATGCATAAAAATAAATAATTAAGTTCTTTCTCTCAAAGAGGAAAAAGAGGACACATGTCCAAATGAAATAATTAAATAATACGCGAGAGAGAGAGAGAGAGAGAGAGAGAGAGAGGTGGACCAAGCATGAGAGGGGGGTATACTCTCCCACACATACACACACATTCTCTCATTGTGTGGAGTGCAAAGTGCAAGAGCTCCATCTCCTTCTCCAAGCTTGTTGAGAAGTGGAGAGCCTACACCAACACTCTTGGCTAGGGAATGCAAATCCAACCAAGAGCCATGCTTCAATGCTTAAGCTTTACATCTTCTTCATCTTCATTACTATGCTATTATGCTATGCTAAGCAACAAGAGTGATGATAAGTGAGGAACTATTTCTTTCTCCTATGGATGATCCTTCTTCCTCTTCCCTACCCTCATTCCCCGCTAGCTCTCTCCACCTTCGAAGGTGTTTGCGGCCTTGGGACTGAGGCTTGGGATAGTTAATGCTTTTTGCAAAGTTTATGGTATGCTTGTGATGCATGAAGCTTTCCATCTTCATTGCATCACCTAGGTCACAAGGAACACAAAGATTGTATTGTATCAAGTCTCTCTTGATGGGAGAATGTATAATACAAACGCCTTTTGGAGGGGGGACCGGCTCCAAGTAAATCCGGTCTTCAACTATTGTCATGTTCTCTAATACTCTCTCTCTTGCAAAAGTATTGTTCATGCCAAGTTAATTAAGTACTATGTTTATGTTGCTACCATCAATTAAGTTCACCCTCTATGTTCTCAAAGTAATTTCACAAAAATGCTCACTCGAATTCTGTTAATTATGCTATTCTCAAAGTTCATAGGTCATTTCCATTACATTGGTATCAGAGCATTTGGTTTCTCTTTTCTTGCTTAAGAAGAGAGGTCCTTAAGTATCCTATTAGTGGTTGATTTTGTTGATTATATTAGGGTATGTGGGACTGGGATCTATTATCGGTTTTGTTGACCCCAATATATGGGATATGGTGCATACCTCGTGAGCTTTGATTTTAATAATGGGGTCTTTTTAGACTTGCCTACGGCTTTACCATTATTGAGCCATAAGAAGTCTGAAAAGAGCTATCCCTCGGCAATTCTGCTATGTTAGACTCACCCTACTACTCTTTATAATTTACCAATTCGAGCCGTGGGTGTAGATAATTAAGTGCTTATTTTCAAAGGCTAAGAGGATTAGCAACTAAGGTTTTGAATTCCCAAAGAATACACTAAGTAAACATATAAATATAATTAGCATGGCTGAAAATCACCAAGAGAGTAGAAGCTGCTAATGATGATGCCCTCATGTTTATCAGTTATCTTGTTACTAGGTTGCATCAAGCTATGGGCAACCCTACTTTGCAAGCCGAAGTTACTCAACAACTTTGTGCTTATGGGATTTCCCTTCCTCTCAAAGAGGAGAGAGAGCTTAGGAGGCCTCTTGATGAGACCCCCAAAAGAAGACTCTCTCCCATACGAGAGAAGGAATCCAAAGAGCAAGAAAGCAATGAATCCCTAAGTTCCTTTGAAGATGTGGCTCCACGAAGACGACGATCTAGACAATCGCCAACTCCTCCCATGAGGAAATGGTCAACACACAGTCCTTCTCCTCGTCACTCCGAAAGGGAAGAGAGGAAACAAAGGAAGAAAAGGTCAAGAAAGAGGTCACCCTCTTCTCCTTCTTCTTCACCTTCCTCCTCTCCCAATGAAAGCTATGACTATTCTCCTAGAGAATACAAGAGGGGAGGACATCGCAAATCATACCCTGCATGGCGAAGACAAAAGCTCAAGAAGTTCAAAGAGGGAGGAAAGAGTATCTCTTTTCTCACCTATGATGGCACCTTTGGTGCCATCGACAAAGTGTTGGCTTTCATCCAACAATTTGATGCAGCCTTTGGAGACGAGGGCTTCACAGAGTCCTCCAAGCTATGCCATGTAGCTATGCACTTCCAGAAATTGGCTCGTCAATGGTGGGCTAGACTTCATGGCAATGGTGAAGCCCCAAAGACATGGAAAACTCTACAAGTTTCCATCGTGAAGCAATTCCTTGCAAGTGATGCAAAGGACAAAGTACTTACCGAATGGCACAGTTTGAAGCTTCTCTCACATGAGTCTATTCACAAATATGTGGACAAGTTTTGGGATTTACATCTCAAGGCTATTGTTTTCCAAAAGATAGACTTCGTCAAGCAAAAGCAATAATTTTGTGCGGGATTACCTGAAGAAATGGCCGAGTATGTCAACTCCCAACGGCCTGGTTCTATCACCGAAGTAATCCACCAAACCATGGTTGCTTCCCGCATCAATTTCCAACAAGCGGTTAGACGGAATGTCAACCCCATGGAAAACAAAGATAAAAATGATGCAAAGGGGAAAACCAATGCTCAAAATTCTTCCCAAGGCACCTCCTACAACAACAACAATAGTTCCAAGGACAAGGGAGTTTACAACGGTAAAAACAAACTCTCTTATGAAGAGCTTGAAGCTTTTCACAAGGACCATAAGTGTTTTAAGTGTGAGGAGCAAGGACATGGCTATTGTTCTTGCCCCAAGAAAATGCTTGCAACGAGACTCCTAGGGCTTCCACCATCGAAGCTCCAAAAGAGGATGCTCATTGCAAAGGATCATCTCTCTCCTATGCTTGGGGAAAGGTAAGGGAACATGATGCCTTCATCTTGTTTGACCCTGTCTCTACTCACAATTTTATATCAACGGAGTTGGCCACCAAGTTGGACATTCAAGCGTTTGGGAGATATTGTAACAGTTGACACAAATTTCAAGGGACAACAAGACTTTGTTACTAAGCCTTCATGTCCAAAGATATGTCGACAAAGACGACTTTTTTATCTCTCCTCTTCAACATGAGGATGCTATCCTAGGGGCGCCATGGTTTGATCGCATGGTTGCTGACATTAAGTTCCCTGAAAGGAGAATCTACCTCACCTACAAAGGAAAGAACATGTATATAGATGCTAATGAGTCTGGTCGTACTATACCACTTGTAAATTCACTAGCTTTTGATAAGTCAATGAAAAGCTCGATTTCTACGTACATGATTTTTGTCAAAGAATTCACTAATGACGCTAATGATTTATCAAATGAAAATGGTAGGAATCAAGAAGAGTTAGACTTGTCTACTTTTCTAAATGGATTCCAAGATGTTTTCATCGATGATAGCCCTATGGACTTACCTCCAAAATGAGGGGATGATGACCATCGAAGTGAGCTCCTACCAGGAAGCTCACCACTTAACAAGCCTCCTTATCGAGTTTTCCAAGCTCAACAAGAGGCGGTCATGAGGCAAGTACAAGAATTGGTAGACAAAGCGAGGGTGAGGCCTATCTCCTCTCCCTTTTGCTCTCCAGTCCTTTTAGTGCAAAAGAAAGATGGTACATACCGTATGTGTGTGGATCATCGAGCATTAAACCATATCACTATCAAAAACAGATTTCCCGTGCCTCGAGTAGAAGATCTGTTTGATAAGCTACAAGGCTCTACATTCAGTAGGATTGACCTTAAAAGTGGCTATCATCAAATAAGTATAGTGGATGAAGATATCCTAAAGACCGCGTTTCATACAATGTTTGGTCTTATAAATATCTAGTCATGCCTTTTGGCTCGACCAATGAACCTGCCACATTCGATCGTTTGATGGGGAAAATATTTAGACCCTACTGCAAGTTCACTAGAGTGTTCTTTAATGATATCATCATCTACTCCAAGTCCTTGGAGGAACACAAGAAACATCTCCAAGTGATTTTTCAAGCATTGAAGGAAAACGAGTTTTCTCAACCAAAAGAAAAGCGAAATTTTCCTTCAAGAGATTCAATACTTAGGTCATATTATTTCTCAAGATGGTATCCGTATGGGTCCATCAAAGTTAGAGGTAATAAAAGCATGGCCTAATCCAAGGAATCTATATGAACTAAGAATCTTTATTGGCATGTGTGCATACTATAGACGCTTCATAGCACAATTTTCTCAAATAGCATGACCATTGCATGACTTAACAAAGAAGAACATTAAGTATTCATGGACTGCTAAGGAGCAAAATGCTTTTGACAAGCTCAAAGAGAAGCTTACCTCACAACCAATCCTCAACCTTTCGGATCTCTCAAAGCCATTTGAGGTCCAATATGATGCTTGTGGTGATTGCCTTGGAGCAGTTGCTTCAAGAAAGGCATGCCATAGAATATGGGAGCCGAAGGTTCAATATGGATGAACGGGTCTTGGGCATTTATGAGAAAGAGATTTTAGATGTTCTACATACCCTAGACAAACATGGAAGCACTATTTATTGGGACTCCATTCATTTTATGAGCATACCACCAAAGTCTCAAGTACTTCATGACGCAAACCAAGCTTTCCGACAAACAAATGAGGTGGGAAAATTTTCTTTCCCAATTTTATTTTCATATTGCTCACATTGCTGGTAAGCACAATCAAGTGGCCAATGCACTTTCACGATGACCAAAAGTCAATGCGGTGTCTATAGCAACTCACAATGATCTATCTTCTATGATAGATGAGTATGCTTCTGACCTTGATTTTAAAGTTGTAATGTCAGCCCTTGCTTTGGGGAAGAAAGAGGAACCATTCACCTTGCAGGGTGGTTATCTTCTCCATGGTAATAGGCTATGTGCTACCCACTCCCTTTGTGTGAAATTCATGTATGAATCCCATGCTCCTCCCTATGCGAGGCATAGATGCATTCAACATACTCTTCAAGGAGTAGAGACATACTTCTATTGGCCTACCATGAAAGTGGACATACAAGAGTATGTTTCAAAATTTGTGGCATTCCAAAAGACTAAGTATGATAGAGGGAAGAAACCTGGATTACTCCAGCCATTGCCAATCCCTAATTCACCATTGGAGAGTATATCCATGGATTTTATCTTTGGATTACCCAAATCTATCCATGGGAATATGGGAATATGGACAACAATCGACAGGTTTAGCAAGCAAGCACACTTTATTACTGTCAAAAAGACTATTAAGGCCCACGAAATGGCAACCATCTTTATATCTCACATTTTCAAACACCATGGATTACGAACATCCATCGTGTCAGATAGAGATCCTAGAATGACCAGTAATCTCTAGCAAGGTCTCTTTGGAAATCTAGGTACAAGATTGAATTTCTCTACGGCCTATCACCCATAAACGGATGGCCAAAGTGAGATAGCCAATCTTACAATACTTGATCTACTAAAGACTTATGTTATAGTAGCGAACATCCATCGTGTCACATAGAGATCCTAGAATGACCAGTAATCTCTAGCAAGGTCTCTTTGGAAATCTAGGTACAAGATTGAATTTCTCTACGGCCTATCACCCATAAACGGATAGCCAAAGTGAGATAGCCAATCGTACAATACTTGATCTACTAAAGACTTATGTTATAGTAGTAGATCGACGCTCACAATGGGAAAAGTACTTACCCCTTGTGAAGTATGCATACAATAATACTGTCTATACTACTACGAGAAAAGCACCTTTTGAGATCATAGAGGGAAGAGCTAAAAGTCCCTTGCTACTTAAAGTACATGGGAAGATCTTCGCTGCTGGATGAGTATAGCCGTGACCTACAAGAATATTTTCAAAAGTTTAAGGAGGCTATATCCATCTTTCAACAAAGGCAAAAATTTGTAGTTGACAAGCACAGAAGGGCCTTAACGTTCAAAGAAAATGATTGGGTCTTACTTAAGTTTCCCAAGGCTCGATTGAGGCAAACGACGGGCAAAAATCCTACGTGCCATCAAAAGTATTATGCTAAATTAAGAAAAAGATACTATGGTCCTTTTCAAATCTTGAAGCCAATCAGTGACATGGCTTATCAACTCAAGTTGCCCAACCAGTGGCTCATACACAATGCTTTTCATGTGAGCCTACTTAAGCCCTACAAAGGGGAGACACCAAGAGAACCAATTATTGAAGACCCTTTAGAAATCGGAGACCAAGAAGAGGTGCTACAACCCAAAGCTATCCTATGGCATGAAGACAAGGTACTACGGCATGGTAAGATTATCCGACGGTATCTTATTAAGTTCAAAAACTATCCATTTGAAGATGCTAGATGGATGCAAGGAATACAACTTAAGGATAGTATGAACCTTGTCAATGCTTACAATGTTGCACCAGAGTAAGCAAATGTAAATGATTTCTAAATGAACAATGTTTTTGTCTTATAAGACTACTCGTTTTTTGTGCACAAATTTAAATAGTATGCATAATTAGAATCCTGTTTGTGATGACGACGTCACTCAAACACCAAGTAGAAATTTTCACTCTATTTTGGGAGTATGATATGGACTAAAGAGCAGACATGCTTGCGGCAGCTACAACTCCCAAGCACCAAATGGACTAGTCATCCATTCTGGAATGATGTCGCAGGGTGAAAAGGGATCCTCTAAAAAACGTAGACTAATGACTAAGACTTTATCTCTGCTACCTCATAGTCGAGGACGACAATGATTTCAAGAGAGAGGTAATGTCATAAAATCTAATATCTAACCAACCCAAATGATTTTCTCATATTAAACTAATCATTTAATGTAGAAGAATAAATGGAAACAAGGGTTAGAATATAGACATGTGCTTATGGATCTATCTCAACACGGGGCCAAGGTTAAAGGAGTCCAAATGAGAGATGGTATGTTAAAGAGCAATGCTACCTAATGGAACTTAAATGCCTTAGGGTTAGCTTCATTAAACACCTCCAAAAGTTAGTGTTAAAGAACCATAGGCAAGCTAGGGCTGACCTTGACATGGGAATCCTACCCAAAGTATGAGGTGCTTGTCCGCGTGCTAACTAAAGTGCTTAAAATGTTTGTGGGAACCTTGCCCAAAGCTTGAGGTGATTTTTATGCTTAAAATAATTAAGGTTCTTGAAGTATTTAGTTCAAAGATAAACTCTCAAGAGGCATCAACGGTTTCCATGTTTGATTGACTAAGTGCTTGAAGTGTCCAATTCAAACCAAATGACTTAAGAAGCATAAAAGACACATGTTCAAATGATCCTCCACATGTGGCCCGCATGAGGTTCTTGAATCCTATTGGATAGGTTTTAAAGGAGTCCAATGAGAATTTAGATGCATCAAAATAAATAATTAAGTTCTTTCTCTCAAAGAGGAAAAAGAGGACACATGTCCAAATGAAATAACACGAGAGAGAGAGAGAGAGAGAGAGAGAGAGAGAGAGAGAGAGAGAGAGAGAGAGAGAGAGAGAGAGAGAGAGGGAATACTCTCCTACACACACACACACACACACACACACACATTCTCTCATTTGTGGAGTGTAAAGTGCAAGAGCTCCATCTCCTTCTCCAACCTTGTTGAGAAGTGGAGAGCCTACACCAACACTCTTGGCTATGGAATGCAAATCCAACCAAGAGCCATGCTTCAATGCTTAAGCTTGCCATCTTTTTCATCTTCATTACTATGCTATCATGCTATTCTAAGCAAGAAGAGTGATGATAAGTGGGGAACTATTTCTTTCTCCTATGGATGATTCTTCTTCCTCTTCCCTACCCGCATTCCCTGTTAGCTCTCTCCACCTTCGAAGGTGTTTGAGGCCTTGGGACTGAGAGGCTTGGGATAGTTAATACTTTTTGCAAAGTTTATGGTATGCTTGTGATGCATGAAGCTTTCCATCTTCATTGCATCCCCTAGGTCACAAGGAATAAAAAGATTAATACAAATGCCTTTTGGAGGGCGGACCGGCTCCAAGTAAATTCGATCCTCAACTATTGTCATGTTTTCTGATACTCTCTCTCTTGCAACAGTATTGTTCATGCCAAGTTAATTAAGTAGTATGTTTATGTTGCTACCATCAATTAAGTTCACCCTCTATGTTCTCAAAGTAATATCACAAAAATGCTCACACTAATTCTCTTGATTCCGCTATTCTCAAAGTTCATAGGCCATTCCCATTATAGACCTTCTCTACGCTTGCGACACAGAGAAAGAAGGAGGAAAACACACGTTGCCAGTGAACCATTTTCATTGATGGGAGAGAGAGAGAGAGAGAGAGAGAGAGAGAGAGAGAGAGAGAGAGAGAGAGAGAGAGAGGAAAGGGTACTCAAGAGTCTTCATGGATAATTTTTTTAGAATCGGTACTCTCTACTTGGCAAGCCTTGGGTTTATCACTTATTTATTGTGAAACCCATCATGATTCATGATATAAGCTAGATAGTCTTCAATCTGGGTAATGAATATCTTTTAAGCTCTATCTTAGTAATGAACATTTTCTCTCTATACATTAAAAAAAAAACAACCTCTCATTTTTATTAGGAATAAGGGAACACATCACAATGGCCTTAGCTCTTTGGGCAGGCCAAAAATATAAATAGCCTTTTGAAAGCAAAAGGTCAAAACTATTCTATATATAAAGAAAGTAAAGGAAAATTACTAAATTACCTTTAAAATTTATGGAAATTCTCAAAACACCCTTCAATCTCATGAAAATGCCCAATTGACGTAGCAAATATCTCTAACGACAATTTTTTATTGCATCTCTTCATAGGAAGGTTTGTTCTTTCTCAATTACAAAATGATAAAAGTAGGATTTTAAGAACTATCCTTTTTGGCCTGCCCCAAAGGGGGAGCCCTTAGTCATGGCTCCCTTTTTGCTAATGAAAAAGGGAAGGTTATCTTTTTAAAAATACACAATTTTTTATTGGTTTAAAGAGACAAAAAATATTTATTACAATTCCAATTTCAAAGACAAACAAACATATTCAAGCGTTTGACTGTATCTTTTGGGTTCCAAGATAAAGCAGTAATGATGGTGAGTGGTGGGTGGTGTTGTGGATCTCCTCTTTAAAAAATTGCATGATAAGATTTTTGGTTGGACTTAAAAGCAGTGCACTTTTAGTGCCCTCCTCTTGCATGCACATCTCGATTCTCACACCTGGCTAACATTGTCCGTTGCTCTTAACCATAGATCTATTGACGACATGAACATTGTGGAGGGGTCGAGGATGCCCAAGGAGCCTCTCCTGTTGTTATTACCATAAACATGTGGTAGTGATATGTGTGAACACACTTAGGACCATCGAGGCATTTTTCCCTCTTTAGGAGGTTTTTTTCCTCGTGCATTGTATATACGCCCATCATTCTAGGGCTATCTATCTTTCCATTGCACTCTAAGTAATACATTCTCTGTTGTGTGACTTGAGCTTCCTTCGTCTTCTCCAAGCTGTGTGTGTTTTCTAGCAACCCTAATTCCAATCCCCAATCAGTATCAGAGCAGGTTGCATCCTCCTGGGCTTAGTCGCCAGTAGCTCCAACACACGCCTACTCACTTTCTCCAATTTCTCTGAGATTTGGCGAGCGTTTGCAGGTCGACAATTTTTTGGGGAGAACTCGAAGAGCTTAGTCTGCTCAGATTTTTTTTTCATTCGGGCTTATTTTGGTCTCCGTTTTCACTACAGGCAGTATTGGGCAGGCTATTTTGTCATTTTGTGCACAATTTTTGTCTCTGCCATTTCCTGCATAACAAGTCCCTTACAATCTTCTACAGTTTGTGCTATTAGCACATGTTATTCCCACTTCATTTCTCCTCTTTTTGGGCAGTTTACACATCAGGTACAAACATTCGCCATGGCCGACAACAACACAGATGAGTTCAAGATGTTTGCTGTTGAGGACTGATTGGATGGGGACAATTACCCTATCTGGGCTTACATGATGCAACATGTTCTTGTGTCAAACAGTTCCTTGCAAGCTACTTACATGTGTCTACATCACCACCTTCAGGATCAATATAGTTATCTTCAGGTGGTGATATGTCTACATCACCACCTTCAGGATCAATATAGTTAGCTTCAGGTGGTGATGTGTCTACATCACCACCTTCAGGATCAATATAATTAGCTTCTTGCATGAGGAAGATGATATGGACACTTTCCTTGCTGGTGTCAAGAATATCAATGTGCAACTTATTTCTGCAGGTGAATTCATTTCAGGCAGTTCCATTGTGCAGGTTGTTCTTGATGCCTTGCCAGATTCTTACCAGACTTTTGCTAGTACTTGGAGACTTATGACCCAAGGAAATCCTGAAGTTGTCGAGTTTGATGCATTATGCACATTGATGTTGCAAGAGTCGCTTTCCAAAAAAAACAGGACTAGATAGCGTGCAATTGAACAAGCCTTTACTATTGCTCAAAGAAAAGGTGGTAACAGTAATGCAACCACTTCTTATGGTTCTTCTGCGAGTTAAAAATCATCTTTTCCTAATGCTTATGCTGGTAGCAATTCGTTTGGAAATTCTGGTGTAAGGGCAAGTAGAAGATGCGTTGCCATTATTGTAAAACTAATGATCACTTAATCAAACAGTGTCCTAAGTTGAAGGACAAAAAGGCTAAGAAGAAAGAGGGTGGTTCCATTGCCTCAATCGGATCCAAAATCCATAAAAAATCAATACCTGTAGTGTCGATGCCAACCACTAAAGCTTGGTCAGAAAAACTATCCGTTGGCCAAAAAACCGCTCTACGTGTGAGTAGTCAACCAAGCCAAAACTATGGCTATGCACAAAATCAAACTTTAATGGAATATATCAAGCCAAAAATCATATGGTTGTCAACCCTCTCTGAAATATGTAGAGAAAAACACACTTTTGTGTGCAGCATTGCAAATTGCATGTGTATGCATGTATGCCTGCGTAGAGACTAGTTGTGTAGTCTCACATGAAATCATGTGAAACTCCACCTGCTATGTCAATGCCGCATCTTTAGCCCACCAATACTAGCTATCTCGAGCTAGGTGATGGGGCTAGGGAAATGTGGTCGAATCTGATGCGAGCTCCACTGCCAAGAACTCTAATTCGAGTGTGTCTAGGTATGTCAATGTTGATTCCAACCTTGATGTAATGCCTCCACTATTGGATGGAGGTATCAAAGTCGCTGGCCAGATAGGGGCTGAAGACACCGTTCCTTCAAGGTTGAAAACACCGTTGTTGTGGAAATGTAAACACTACTATTTCGGGGCTAAAATTGTTCATGTTTTGTGGTTGATATCGTCGTTGTTTTGGGACTAAAATTGCCGTTGTTTCAAGGTTGAAATCACTACCATTTTGAGGATGAAATCATTGTTGTTTTGGGGATGACTTTGCTGATGTTTTGTGGCTGAAAATACTTGGGTTTTGGCTAAAATGGAGAGCTAAAAAATGCTAGTGTGTGGGCAAATGCGGCCAACCAAAGACCACCAGTTTAGAGGGCCAAAAAGGCTATTGTGTGGGCTGATTTGAGAGATGACTATGAGTTCCTTCAATGATGCTGCCTTCTAGCTTGCTTCCTCACTGTTCCTTGTGAGCGCTCCATGATTCCCTTTGAGCTCAATGCACCATAGACAAGAAAAACACAGCCGCTCCTCGTGAGCTCTCTAGTCCACCATTGGTGCCATGAAGACCATCATTGCAAAGCCGCCATCATCGTGGAGCTTCCACCACCAAGCCGTATTCTCAACTCTAATACTAGTTGAAGTTGAAGTGTGTGATGCACTAAGTTGCATTTATACGTCCGTATAGCAAAAATTGTACGTATCATTTGGTATTATACGTTGTATATCCGTATTATACGCATATATTTGAATAAAACGTATTTCGATCAAAATACGTTTTACTCTATAAAAAAGCACCATGATAGTGACACTTGTGAAAGAGCCAGAGAGAGAGAGCAAGTAGCCACAAGTAATCACTTTTGCTTCTTTTTTTTGTTTTTTTTCTCTGACTTTGTATTTGCTAGCACTGTTTTTGTGGAGCATTGCTCACACCTTAGTGTTAGTTTGCTGGTTAGGGCCCTCTCTTTGGTTGTGTTGACCCCCGTATCACACTAGAGAGAGAGAGAGAGAGAGAGAGAGAGAGAGAGAGAGAGAGAGAGAGAGAGAGAGAGAGAGAGAGAGAGTTTAGACACCCATCCTAGGCTGTGTTAATCCTCGTGACACATTGCAAGGGGGGTTTAGACTTTAGACGCTTCGTCCTTGATTGCTGTTGACCTCCGTGTCGCACTGCAGGGAGTAACTTAGGATGTACAATTAGATTCCCAATCTCTGGTTGTTGTTGACCATCATGTCACACTGTTGGGAGGGGTTAGCTATCTTACATCCTTTGTTTCTGGTTGTTTTTCACCACCATGTTGCACTGCAGGAAGATTGGGTTTAATAGATTTCTCGTCTTTGACTGTTGCTGACCACCGTGTTGCAATGCATGGAGGGGTTAGGAATTTTAATCCTTTGTTCTTGGATGTTACTGACCATCACGTCGCACTGTAGGAAGATTGGATTTAATAGATTCCCCATCTCAGGTTGTTTTTGACCACCGCGTCGCACTGCAAGAAGATTGGATTTAATAGATTCCCCATCTCTAGTTGTTGTTGACTAGCGCATCGCGCTACAAGAAGATGTTAGGTATTTTAAATCCTTCATTCCTGGCTATTGTTGAACACCGCGTCGCATTGCAGGTTGATTGAATTTAATAAATTCCCTGTCTCTAGTTGTTGCTGACCACCGTGTCACACTATAGGGAGGGGTTAGGTATTATAAATCCTTTGTTTTTAGTTGTTGCTGACCACCACGTCGCACTGCAGGTTGATTGGATCGAATAATTCCCCATCTCTGACTCTTGCTGACCACCATGTCGCCTACAGGGAGGGGTTAGATGTTTTAAATTGGGTTTAAATATTTTGTTCTTTGTTGAGCCAGCAGAGGATCACACCCGCATTTTTGCTCACGCCCATCATTTTGTAACCATTGATTGTAATAAATGTCTTTCCGACATTAATTTTGATTTGAGCCATTCATTAAGTAACGGGACTCAATTGAGTTTCCAGCTTGTAATCCCGACGTAATTTCACCTGCTTATGTAAATAATTAGAGATGTTCTCACCTCCAAGGCTGAGGTATATAAGCCAAAGTTTTGTAACCTAAAGGGAGATTCAATTATTAATCAAGGTGAGTTTTGAGCGCTGTGACTGTGTCTGAGAGAGAGAGAGAGAGAGAGAGTCTTATCTCCTTGCTACGCGAGCTACGGAGCCGCCATTGGAGAAGCGACACCGCCATTGTGTTAGCAACGGCGAGAGCTACGCACAGATACCAAGAGTGCGCGCTATCGGCTTCTATGTGTGGTAAGTTCCTACGAGCTTCGGTGTGAGTTTTCTTCCAACTCGTGTGTCGGAATAGAGCGTGCAGCATATCTATAGAACCACAACGAGTAGAGCTACACATTAGTACCATCGGGGTCAAGTTTCGGTCACCTGTATTTTTCGGCCTGTCTTCATACGCGTTTACCGCACGGAGTGGTTATAGGTTGATTTTGCAGTTCAAGTCTTTAGGGTGTTGTTCTTACCTAGTGTATAGACTTCCCCTTGAGTTTGAGATCGATTCGATGATTCTAGATCCTGTTTCGTATAGCATTCGTTCGTAGTACGGATTTCAGTCACTTGCGTATTTTAGAACTTAGATTTGATTTCCTTAGTAGTGATTGTCATTAGAAGGTCGAGTAGGTGATTTGACACCCACCTAGTTGTTTCCATGCGCCTGCGGGTCAAGCTTCGTCCTCGTCTGACAAATTCTGTTGTTGGTTGAGTTCTCGCTATTTAGCTTCCGCTAGCGGCGTAACCGCCTTAACATTTGGCGCCGCTGCCGGGGACGAGAGCCCTAAGTAGGTGACCTTAGACTAATCCTACGAGGTGAGTCGTATAAACTACTTTGTATACTTTAGTTAGAAAAGATCTAGGAGTGGTGGACTCCGAAGATCTCGAGAGATACTAGGAAGTGGGGTATTCCTGGGTCTTCCGTGTTGACAGTATTTTTAGTTTAGCTTAGATTAGATTGTTTTTTGATGGTGTTTAAGTGGTTGTTGACATAAAAAGCATTTGCTACTCCTTGTGTGGTAGTAAATCTCTTTATATTTTCAATTGCAAAAAATCCATTTTATGATTAGAAGTAGCTTAGGTAGGGCCTGATTTGATCCTGATCTAGAGCTATCGATTGGTGTTCTATTTGCTTGATGTGTTTGATTGCATGTTAGATCACTGAAAAAGTCTCTTTGGTAGTGAAATATGCAATAAACAAAGTTCAGAAAAATTTTCTGTGTAACTGATTGTTGCTGAGCACTTAAAAGAGCTATTGGAAGAGTTCTGTGCTGAAAAACTGGAAATCTGCAACTTTAGACATCATACGCGTATGATGTCTTAGGACCTAAACAGAGACTAAAATTGAAAATTTGACATTGCCAGAGTGTTTAGAAGGGGGGTTTTACCCTAAGATCAACTTAAAACAAGAGCATTAACACTCAAAGAAACCCAAAAAGACAAGTCGGAGTCCAAGAAACGCAAAGAATAGGAAATTTTGGATTCAGATCTTGTTTTTACATTCAAACCTGACAAAAACACTTGAAACTCAATTATAAACATTGGAGAAGGCTTAAAACCAAAAATAGTCAAAATCTGGGAAAAAAGACATCATACGCGTATAATGTCTTTTGCACTTCCACTGCTTATTTTTGAAATCTGACCTGACAAGATTGTTACAAACACTGTAGAAAGCATAAATATCAAGTTTGGACCCAAATTGATGAAAAAGACATCATACGCGTATGATGTCTTTGACCTAATTTTGGACATATTTTGATACTTTGCCAACACAGATCCATTGTAATAGCTGTCTAGAGGTTATATTTCAAGTTTCATCCCATTTGGATCACAATTGACCCAAAAACAAGTCAAAAGCGGAAAATTGCCAAGAAAAGCCTGAACTAGCCATAACTTGCTCAAACAGAGTTCAAACTGAATTTTGTGAGTGAACAGAGCATAAGGGGCCACTGAGAGTGAGCATAACCAAAATAGTCAAAATCTGTGAAAAAAGACATCATACGCGTATAATGTCTTTTTCAGCATAACTGCAACAAAATTCTCACTTGATGAAACAGAAGTTGTCCAACTGACAAGATTAAACAATTGACCAAGTATCAGTCAGTTTGGATCAATTCTGACCACAAAAACTTGGGGAAAACAAATTGCCGAGACGGAAAAGTTACAGTCCTTTAGGGGAATTGATGAATTTGAGATCGGGCAGGAATCTCCGGAATAATCAACCAAAACAAGGGGAACCAGCAAGTGTCATATCAACCGAGGGAAGTGTAAACCAAAGTTGGGTGCAACCATTAGAGCCGATCTTTGAAGGAAGTGTCTCTGATACTTCTTCGGAGAGGTCTTACGAGATTTTCACCGAACACTCGAACAGGAACAACAGAGAAAATATGGCAGCAGGATCATCAAACCCTTCCGCCACAATGAAGCTATTGTTCATAAAATACCAGTACGACAATGAGCAAGGTGCCAAGATCTACAAAGATGGAATGGACCGCTATTGTGTAAAGATAGAAGATAGACCTAGTGAGTTCAAGGACTTAGTGCCTGTGAGCTATAGCGGAGATAGATATCTAGATGACGAGGGTACCATGTACTTGGTAGTCCTAAACCCTAACATTGTGGACAAGTGGGGATTGATGGGCACCAAAGCCAAAATAGATGAAGAACTCGAGGAGAAAGCACCAATAATGAACTTCCCTAATGCGAGGTTAAGAAGAGAGAATGAAACTACAAGGATCAACACTGATAACATCTATGTGGGGCTATACAAATATAATAATGGGGAGCAAGATCTCTATTATAGATGTGAAGAACCCTACACCGGAGAGTTGACAGACAAAAAAAGACTCTATGTCTTTACCTACACAGAGGGATCGGAAGTGAAAATTGCCGCTTACGATAAGTATGGCAGGCAATACTCAACAATGGGCAAGAAAGAATTAGAAGGATATACATACTTTGGGGGACCACTACATCAGTATTATGTTACTTCTAGCTCACATAGACCAGCACCAACAAATGGAGTGCAAAACTCAATGACAACAGGAGGACAAAGAACTCAGGTTGCTGACTCTTTCAGTCAACCTTGGGACTCGAAGCTCGGACCAATGGGATCATTACATTCCAGAGAGTCAATGGAGACGAATCGAGGTAGTGCAGTTCCAATCCCCACCTATACCACTCCAGGTCCAAGGTTTGAAGCGGAACCATCACATTTACCTCCCAGTAGTAGATTCAGGGCAGAGGAACCGACAAGGGTAACCCATGAAGTCCATGATGCTAGAGAAAGCTTTAGCCGAGACACAGGAGCAATGAGATTGGTAGCAGATCATAGACGTATGAGACCATCTCAAGTAGCCAAGTGTATGCCAAAGAAGTATGGTGGTTCAGGAGATCCGTATGCACATGTGTCACTCTTTAAGCAAGTCTTAAGAGCTGAGCAGATAACAGATTTCCATACACAATACGAGGGATTTGGTCTTACTCTAGAAGGTACTGCATTGACATGGTTTCAACCAATGAACATGGGGGATTCCATGACATTGACCATTTGCTAAGAGAGTTTGCTGAGGAATTCTCAAAACGAGGGATTAAGCACAATACGGTCTCACAAATATATGCTTTTAAACAGAGAGAACACGAAAAAGTGAAGGAAGCTTCACTTCGCTTCAAACAATACATTGAGAGATGTCCAGTACGTGAACGACCACAAGATGACAGACTATCTGTTCTCTTTATTGAGGGACTGAGGAACGACACTCTCAAGAAGGACTTGCACTTGAAAGCTTGTACAAGTTTCGAGCAAGTAACGAGAGAGGCATTGTACTTAGTGGATAACTGTACGGTTTATGGAGAGGTGTCAGCGGATACAGATTTTGCATCCAGTAGCTCCTCCTCCGTAGCGAGCGAGACTACCACTAAAAAGAATGTTCAAACAACAACCATGCCAAATGTAGAGCAAATGATAGAAGATGCTCTAAAAAGGATGGCACCATACCAAAAACCATTGCCAAAAACACTGAAATGGTGTGCTATTGAACAAAAATGGACAAATCATCCAACAGAGGAGTGCTATTACAACAAAGGGTATGTAAGGGAGCGCCAGTATGCACCTCCTGCTCAATTAGCACCACCTCAGATACATCCAGTACCTCGATACCCAACGGGAAATGTACCAGGACCTATGGGGATAGAAAGACCGCAACCGGTATTGGGACAACAACCACCTTTACCAGGAGCAAGACCAGTGGGCATTAGATATGCACCAACTTAGAGAATCAGGAAGAACAAGCCTTAGTGCCTGTTCAAGCCTATTATGAAGAATCGGGTGCACACATGTCTCCGACAGTGTATTACCCACCAGAAGAACCAAAACAACCAGAACCATGGGGCATGATGGGGAATGTTGGAACACCAACAGTTACAAGTGCTTCTGATGAAGAGAGATACAATTTGGACGCAAGAACCTTGATGTTCATAGCTCATGGAGGGTTAACAGGACAAAGACCATCCTATCCACAAAGGACGAATCAAGGGGGACCAAGACCAGCACTAGGACCCTGTTACAAGTGTGGAGGTGACCATCTGATGAATGTTTGCCCACATACGGAAATCATTAGAATTAACGCTTATTGCACTGAGTGTGGGGTTACTCACTTCATTGAGGATTGTTCAAAGAATCCAAACAAAGTGCAAAAGACGACATTGAATATGTTAGAAACTATTCCTACCAGCAGTGGGTCTGAAAATGAAACTCTGATACCAACGCAAGTTGTTACTAGAGCTCAAGCTAAGAAAACCACTAGAGAACCTGAGAATGGAAAGTTAGCGACTGAAGTGGTTAGTCAAGGACCGCGGAGTCAGAAAAACACATGGAAAGCTAGAAAAGCACGCATGAAGTTGAGAAAAGAACGTGAAGACGCTATTCTAGCTGAGGAACTAAAGCAAACTAAAGCTAGATTAGAAAAACTTGAGAGTCAAAACGGGAAACGAGAGATGAGCCCGGAAAGGAACGAAACAAAAGAGTATCAAAGAAACAACGAGCTTAAGCTCAGGGGGATCAGTGCTAGTCGACAAAGTACACGAACCATTGGACGCACTGATGAGAGCTTACGAAGCTAGGTTAAAGAACAACCAAACACAAGAACAGAGGTGGATGACATACCCAAACGCGGAATTGGAAAAGCAGAGACTTGAAATGTGCCAGAGAATGATCGAGACTGCACAAGCTTTATTAGAACCACCAAAAGAAACAATGAATTGTGGGAAGGAAAACCCAATTCAGCAAGAGACTATCGTTTCACGGGTAGCTGAAAAGACTCCCAGTGCACAAAAGCCTGAAAATACACGAAAGGATGACCGCATAGTGTTGAACACAACCGATCAGGAGATAGAGAGTTTTCATCCAGTCATACAGAGGTCTTACGGACAAGATGAGGATTACAATGAATTTTGGAAACAAGTGAGAGAGGCAAACTTTGCAAACGAGCTAAGTTGCCAAGCTAATCAGACAAATTGGGAAAAGGACATCAGGAATCCTCCCATAGTGGAATTTGAGGCAGGATCTCAAGTGGACTTGGATCTGCAATCTTACTGGGGAGATGGGGGCTCTGTTAGAACAATGGAGAGCAAACCTCATTCACTGAAAACCTTACCTTCATACTTAGGAGAGTATGAAGCAAAATCCGAGATTAGAGCACTTCCCTCACGAAAATCTCATCAGAAAAAGTCATGGACTCGCAAGGATTGATAGAGATCTTGTCAACACCAGTGACATGCACTATCACTCTAGCTGAGCTTTTGAGGCTAAGACCACATATGTGGACCACTGTAGGAAAATGCTTGGAGAAATTCGGGATAAAAGATCCAACATCGAGATTGCAAGAGAGCATAGAGGAGCTGAGCAAGCCACAAAAGAACGCTAAGCCTGTACCTTTAAACAAGGTCGGAGAGTATTGCGAAGGTGAAGAGGGGAATACAACCTTACCAGTTGAATTCCAAGGAGTGAACACAATGGCAATACTAGACAGCGGAGCTGGGGTAGCCATTGCTACAAAAGAAATCTGGAAAAAATGGGGGAAACCAGCAATAAGGAAGACTAGGTTGAAACTCCAATTAGCAGATGGACACATGGAGAAACCTATGGGGTTATTAGAGAAAGTTGTAGTGACTTCTTGCGGCATTGAATACGAACATACTTTTGCTATTGTCGATTTTGGCAAGGAGAATAACTATGATATCATACTGGGAAGACCATTCATGAGACAGTTGAAAATGGTCCAGGATTGGGGCTACGATCACATATACCTGAGAAATATGGAAACCACTACACGTGTGAACCTGAAAGACCATAGCTACAAAGATGTGAACCGAACACCGGTAGAGGAGTTTGATTCAGCTACTTTGGCGGGATCCGAATTTCCAGCTTGGTTAGGTAAACCCAAGGAGTTATGGATGTGTGGAGCTTCGAAATGTGGAAGTCTGAAACGAGAAGAATGTGTTTTAGAAAGGGCTATCGAAGACGAAACTTATGTAAGAGAACCCTTTCCAGAGGACACGTTTGAACCATTAGAATGGACACACATTCTAGCAACCCTAGATGTTTGTGCAATTCCGGATGGTCCCACAACGAAATTTTGCGACAAGGACGGGTACGACGTGGTTCCGTATTTCATGTTGAGAACTGTACTCAAAAAAGAAACTGAAAAGAACGATACACTGGAAAAGGAAGATGAAGAAGAGGTGTTTCACGACATTCCCGATCATCCTGAGTGGGGAAATGAAGCAGACAACGAGTCAACGGACAATTCAAGCGGAAACGAAGAAACTATAACGGATGTCCGATTTTATGATTTTCCGAACCAAACTAAACAACGCCAGAAACACTATAGAGCAAAGAAAAAAACAAAAGGGGTTAGAACCAATCCGATGCCTAGAATAAGAGGAAAAAATCAATTCCTAATGCTAGTAAAGGCTGAAGATTGTGTTAAGGATAAGATTTCTGGAAGAATGAGAGGCAATGATCAAAAGAGCTTACGAAAAGACAAAAGAGGCTCAAGAAATCAAGTTCAAAAGAATGGAACGAAAACTGA
Source organism: Adiantum capillus-veneris (assembly GCF_014529385.1). Classification (NCBI taxonomy): domain Eukaryota; kingdom Viridiplantae; phylum Streptophyta; class Polypodiopsida; order Polypodiales; family Pteridaceae; genus Adiantum; species Adiantum capillus-veneris. Next base: position 77,920,099 of record NC_140936.1, read on the forward strand.
AACAGAAAAATCAGAAAAGAACAAGCGCAACAGAGAATACACGGAGTCCAAGTTAGAACGTAGAAACAAGTACAGAGAGCTCAAGAAAACTCTGAAAGAAGTTTGGACAACAGAAATTGAGAGTGGAGAGGACGAAAACGCCAAAATCAAGGAAAACATGGATGTTCCCTCTCACTATAGGAAATTCACAATAGAGGATAGGAAGGTGGTATTAACCCAACCTATTCGAGAGAGAAAGGAGAACGAATCTTATGACGGACCGGAGGATGCAAAAAAAGTTGATTTAGCAGCTCCAGGTGAGCCACCTAGACCGGTGTACATAGCCACAGATTTGTCTCCAGGCGAGGAAGAGAGACTTTTGAGTCTTCTCAGAGAGTATAGGGATGTGTTTGCATGGTCTTATAAGGACTTAAAGGGAGTTGACCCATCGATATGCCAACACTCAATCCCACTGAAACAAGACGCAAAGCCTAGCAGACAGAGACCATACACATATAATGATACTTTTGCTAAGCGAATCAAGGAGGAGATAGATAAGCTAATGGAAGCTGAATTCATATACGAGATTGAACACACTGATTGGGTATCTCCGATTGTGGTAGTACCTAAGAAGAACGGAAAACTCCGAGTGTGTGTCAACTTAAAGAAAGTGAATGCTGCAACAATCAGGGACAATTATCCCCTGCCGATAACTGATCATGTTCTAGAGCGTGTATCAGGGAAAACAGCATACTCCTTTCTTGATGGTTTTTCAGGATATAACCAGCTAGCCATAGCACCAGAAGATCAACATAAAACAGCTTTTGCAACGGAGTGGGGAATTTATGCTTATCGGGTTATGCCTTTTGGTCTAACCAATGCTCCCGCAACCTTCCAGAGGCTGATGACGCATGCTTTCAAAGAATACTTAAGGCTGTTTCTAGAAATCTACATGGATGACTTATGTGTACATTCTCTTTTGAGAGATGAGCATCTAGAACACCTAAGAAAAGTATTTGAGAAATGTAGGACATATCGCATTTGTCTCAATCCTGAGAAATGTGTGTTTATGGTCCGACAGGGCAGAATTCTGGGACATATTGTCTCACAAAACGGAATATCCACGGATTTAGAGAAGATAAAAGTTATAGTGGATATGCCTAGACCAACCAATGCGAAACAAGTACAGAGCTTTATGGGACATTGTGGATATTATAGACGATTCATTTACATGTACGCTATAATAGGCCAACCACTTTACAGGCTAATAGTGAACTTTGAATGGACAGAGGAGTGTGAGGAATCGTTCAAGAAATTGAAAGAGGCACTCATTACTGCTCCAGTCTTGAAATCACCAGATTGGGAGAAGATATTCCATGTGCATATAGATGCTTCTGCATATGCAATAGGATGCATTCTGGCTCAGCCAGAAGAAGGAAACATGGATTTTCCTATCTGTTACGCCAGTCGACAGCTCAACCATGCAGAGAAGAATTACACCACAACAGAGCGAGAAGGATTAGGAATGATATATGCTGTGAAGAAATTTCGGCATTATCTTCTAGCCAACAAGTTTGTGTTTTTTACGGATCACCAAGCCTTGCTCTACCTAGTGAATAAACCATGCAATACCGGGAGAATAGTGAGATGGTTCATTATCTTACTGGAATTCGACTTCACGGTAGTAGTAAAGAAAGGAAAAACACATCTTAGAGCTGATCATCTTTCGCGATTGACAAATGGAGAAGACCCTATAGGAGTAGATGACGACATGCCAGACGCGTACTTGTTAACATAGAAATGATACCGAGGTGGTCTCAAAATGTCGTTAACCTATTAACCTATGGAGGGGAGTTCGATAGAAGAGAATACAACTTGAAACATATTGCTATTCAGCAATCCAAGAATCTTCAATTGATTGCAGGAAGGTTGTATCAATTGGGAAATGATCATGTTTTACGACTATGCATCAATCCTGAGGAATATAGTATATATCTGCTCGAAGCACATGTTCAGGAATGTGCATTTCATTGTTCAAGAAGGAACACATATAGGAATTTGTTACAATTGGGAGTCTATTGGCCAGGAATGAAAGAAAGCGTACATGAATATGTCACTGTATGTATTGTATGTTCATCAAAACCGCCAGCCGAGTATTCGACATTATATCAGATAATGATCGCTCCAGAATGGAGTCAGTATATTGTTGAATATCTCACAAATAGAACTTTCCCAGAAGGAACGTCAAAAGCTCGTCAGAAATCTGTAGAGACAGAAGCTAGAGATTACGCTTTATTAGGAGATCAACTCTATAAGAGAGGTAAAGACAACCAGCTTAGGATTTGCGCATCAGAGTCTGAGTATGTGATAATCCTGGAGCAAGCTCATGGAGGAGTAGGTGGAGGCCATTTCTCAGGTGATAAGACAGCAAAACTTGTCTTAGCCGCAGGAATATGGTGGCCAACATTACATATGGACGCTGAGGAATACGTTAAAAGGTGTGATGACTGTCAGCGGACCAAAGTACCACTTAAAAGAGATGATATGCCGCTTAGACCAATGATGGGGCAAGAGCTTTTGCAAAATGGGGGATTGATTATGTCGGACCCATTTCACCTCCTGCATATAAGACTCATGCACAATACATCATTGTGGCTACAGACTATCTAACAAAGTGGGTCGAAGCAAAGGCAACTCAAAAAGCAGATGCCAGGACCACGGCACAATTTCTATATGAATACGTCTTTGTACGATATGGATTGCCAATAGAAATTGTGAGTGATCGAGGCACACATTTCATAAATGGAGTGATAGAGATCCTTCTAGATGAATTCATGGTAATCCATAGGAAATCAGCCCCGTATCATCCACAAGCAAACGGACAAGCTGAAGCAACAAACAAAACCATATGTACGGTCCTTACGAAGATTGTATCTAAGTCGAGAACTGACTGGGACCAGAAGTTGCATTCAACATTATGGGCATATAGGGTAGCATATAAAACATCCATAGGAACGACCCCATATAACATGGTTTTTGGGCTAAATGCTATCTTACCAATAGAATTCTTGATTTCAACCTTAAGGGTGGCTAAGGATCTAGAGTGGACAGGGCACGAGCTCTCTGATAGAATAGATGACCTGGAAAAGCTAGATGAGCTTCGCCTAAAAGCAGTAGCTTCCATCTACGCTCAAAAAAGGCGACAAAAGGAATTTTTTGATAAGCATGTGCGGACTAAAGAGTTTAAAGTTGGGGACTATGTCCTAGTTTACACTCTGAAACAGCATGCTAAAAAGCTTAAAAAGCAAGGGATGGGACCTCTGGTGATTAAAGATCTATCACCAAGTGGAGCCGTCAAGCTTGCTACATTAGACGGAGAAGAAATGCCCAATTGGATTAGTGGATGCAGAGTGAAAAAGTATCTGTTGCCGCTAACACAAGACATGCTTCTCAAAATACATAAAGAAAAGCTGCGTGTCCAGAAAAAGAAAAAGATTGAGGTGGAAGCGCAAGCCGAGGCGAAGGAAAGAATGGAGAAAAGAAGACTACTACGTCAGAAACAGCGCAATGAAGGAGCAATACGAATAAACGCAGTCAGTATAACAGAAATGGATAATGACAAAGAAGAACCCATCATTGAATGCAAAGTAGGGACCAACCAAATCAAAGCCAGAGCACTATTGGATTCAGGAGCTCAAGCTAACCTACTTTCACTCAGTTTGTATAGACAATTGACAAAGGACACTAAATTACAAACTGCCAAGCAAGAGTTAAAAAGTTACTCTGAGAATTCAATCAAAACTGTTGGATGCACAGTTTTACATATACAGATTAACCAATACGTGTATCCTCATATGTTTTACGTGGTTGAAGACCAAGCTACACAACATCCATTATTGCTAGGACAACCATGGCAGAAGCAATACAATGCAATGATTGACTGGAGTTCTAAATCAGTGCTTATCAAATACGAAGGTGAAAGTCAATCAGTTAAGTTCACCAAAGGAGCAGAGCCAACTCCAAAGGAAGAATCCACGGACAAGGGCAAACAACAAACAGCGAAAAAGAAGAAGCAATGGCAACCAAAAGTTTCTATACAACCGGATTACTCTTCGACGAGGAATTCTCAACAGTGGATAAGGAAGACAAGCAATAATATAACAGCTCAACCTTGGAAAACAAAGGAGTCAAAGTTGGTATGGAACCAAAAAAGGCTGTGCCAGAGAACAAAAAGGTGGAAAACAGAGTCTTCAATACCAGACAACAGAGTGATCCCCGACAATCAAGGACAGTGAAACAGATTTGGATTCCAAAGAAGTTCATGACGGCACAAAGCTACAGACAGCAAATTTGGATCCCAAAGATTTGTAAGAAGGAACTCCCTTCCATACAATCAACGGAAACTCCTAGGTATTTCAAGGCGAGGAATCAACACACAGAACAAAGCAGGTTTGGGTCGCAAAGAGTTTGTGGCAAGCACAAGCAAAGCGGAAGCAGATTTGGATTCTGAAGAAAGACAACAAGGTAACGAAGAATCCATCTACTGACTCTACTACCGAAGTGACAAAACCAACCCAAAACCCGACCACCAATCCTTCAATCAAACAAAGAGCAGCTTTATTGGAAAGAATGTTGTATCGTCGCTCTACAATTGCATTGGAAACTTATGACCAAAACACCTACAATGCTTCACCCACAGACACTTCATAGTCGTCCGGGAGGACTCAGACTAGGAGGGGGGGAGGTATACAGGAGTTACAAAGCAACTACAAGTGGAAAAAAAAAAAAACAAAGAAAAACAAAAATTATATTACAAGGGCAGTGTCTTACATGATTTTGCAATTTTTATGTTTGATTGCGGATATTGATAATATTTATGCCCTTATATACCTTGTTTTGCAACAAGAAGAGATCGAATGATGAATTTGGGTCTCTAGATGTGTAAATATCACTAAATAAGAGTGTTTTTGGAGCTAAAAAGTGGAAAAAGTGGTAATCCAAGTCCAAAAATCACAAAGAAGTGTATATTCATATACACAGGGTTACCAGCTATTTATCGTGTATGTTTGGAATTTTTTGGCTTCAATTTGCTATTTTCCTTTATTTTTTATGATTTTCTTAATAAAAATAAAAGAAAAATAAAAAAGCGGGTGAAATGAGATCGGAAAAAAGAAAAGAATAGACGGCGATGATCCTAATGACAAGGGCAACCCATGGTAAAAATTGGGTACAATTCTGAAAAAGTTGCGGAAAGCCCGAAATGACAGAATTTTGGCAAAGTGGACAGATTTCTCAGAAACAGGTCAAATGGAGTCCAAACTGAGAAATTTCAAATCCTAAAGTGCATTTCACGACGAGATAGGAGCACATGTCAAATTTGGTAACAAGTGATCCGGGAAGCTCGAAGTTAAGTATTTTTCACTTCACTATCAAGCTCATTTCCACTATTACCTTCTTGGAGAGAGCAAAGAGCACACAGGAGCATCCGACCTTCTACCGCTTTCTACGACTGCTACGAGAGCTCAGAGCACACCAGACATGAGAGGTAGACTCGTTGCCATAAGCTTTTGATGCTTATCGTTAACTTTTGTCGCGAAAACTCACCAAAACCAAGAAACAAGAGCAGATGGGGAATGGGGAAGAACTCTAGGTAGGGGCACAACCGCCTAACCAAACCTTGCAAGAACTTAGAGGTGGGTTACCCTAGTATAGGAGATAAGTTTCTAGCACTCAAAGCTCGAGAAAGAACGACTGGAAAAACCCTAGGTCAACAGAGCCTGCAAGAGGCAAACAGAAAAAAGTTGTCGGAATGACACAAAACTTCTCAAGAAGCTTAACAACATCGAGGGCAATGCAACCATGGAGTATCTCCAGGTTTGGACCACCAAAAGTAGGTCGGAACAACCGATTCAGCTGTGGACACACAAAGCGTCATTTTGGCATAACGGCTAAAATTGACGACCAAATGACATGAAACTTCACAAGCAGCTTCAAATATACATGGATGACTTATGTTTGCAAGCAAAACCCAAAAGAAAGCTGATTCACTTACCGATGGTGAAAAAGACGCTTTCGGGCAACCAAATGGAGAAAGATGGAGAACGGGGAGCCAAAGTCGAGTTCAACCGAATAGGTGGCTTCACAACATATCCAATGAGCTGGAAATGCAACTCTCAAGAAGAAAAGTTGAAGAAATTCAACTCCAAGGCAAAAAGACGACTTCGGAGACTGAAATGCCTATAAGGGGGCTTTTTAGCTAAACTGATGACTTTTTAAGTTGAAAACTAGTTAGCAGGGCTTAGGGCACTAGCACAAAGCATTATTTGCACAAAAAGACCAACATTTCAAGAAAAGACATCATACGCGTATGATGTCTCACAGCATGATTTTCACATCCATTTCAACATTTGAGTGCATAGCCTCATTCCACATGTTAATCACATCCTATGAACCAAGTATCATGAGAATTGGAGTTAGAAAACCCAAGGAAAACCAAAAAGACGCAAAGTAGGCCATAAAATTGATTTTTGGTCCTAATTTTGTCAAAATAACTCCAAACTCATTGAAACTTTGTAGGATTGTTGATTAACACATCTACAACCTATCTGGAACCAAACAGCACTATTTTGACACAAAAGACATCATACGCGTATAATGTCTATTTGCACTTACAGAGCCAAAAATGCTCATTTGACATCATACATCCATTATATATATCTAATACATGCTACATATGAAGTTTGGAACCATTTGGTCAAGTGGATCACCCCATTAGCCCAATTAAGAGAAAATCCTTCATACAAAGCCTATTTTTGTCCCAAATCCAACATATTCAAGTCCAAACCAAGATTTGAGTATAAACAGTCCTTCACTAGCACATGGAGAATCCACAGAACCAATCCCATGCAAAATTGATGAAAAAGACATCATACGCGTATGATGTCTTTTGAGCCATTTTTAGCCCAAATTCTATCCAAACTTGATAAATCCACTGAATAAGCCTATCTAAAGCCAAAACCAAGCTTATAGAGAAGATTGGTCCAAAAATGCACTAAAAGACATCATACGCGTATGATGTCTCACTATGTGATTTTGGCATCTAAGGGCTTCAACCACCAAACATAAGTGTTCTACATGCCATTTGAAAGTAATCTACCAAGTTTTACCCAATTTGGATCATAAAATCCATTTCCCTTTCAAAATTTTGCCAAGAGCCTGAACTGGACTAAACTGGCCAAAACTTGACCAAATGGGATCCAAACTCAAATCCAAGCATATGACACTCATGAAAACACTATCAGCTACAAGCACAACCAATATGAAGTCATTCTGACACAAAAGACATCATACGCGTATGATGTCTCAAGCATGTTTTTGAGCCCAGTTTGCATATTTTTTCACCTACATTGCATCCTTAGGCCCTGAATAGCTCATGTTTCAATTTTCAAGTCATTTGAATAGTTAAAAGCTTCATTTCGGCTTTCAGTACTACTAAAAAGACGCTAACTTCTATGATTGGAGTTACAGGATCCATGGATTCCGCTAAGTCATCGGCAAATAAGAGAAAAAGACCAACCATCAAGGATGCTCTTGCAGACGCAGAACCTTTTGATATTCCAACGGAAACCCTCAAGCCAACCAAGACTTGGATGGAGGAAGCAGTACTAGAAAAAGAGGGTATAAAGATCTACCAAGGGACTTTCAGAGATCCTCAAGGGCAATCGATCGATGTACCTATGATCCCACGAGAATTAGTGGATTATAGCAGAACAGAGAACATAAGCAAATACCTGGAAAAGGCTGACTTACACAGGTTCTTCACCTCGAGACCATCAGGTGTAGACACAAGAAGAGTGTATGAGTTGGCAACATCCATTCAGAAGGATGGGAAAGCCACGTTGACAGCCATGGATGGAGAAACAGTTGAAGTACAGATCACTCCACAGCTCATTGCAGATGCATTGAAGCTGCACAACAAAGGGAGTTCTGTCAGAGAAAGAAGGGAAGCCATAGAGGTCTATGGATCAAAGAAACAAAATACAACCTACGGAGATATGGCAGATCAACGAGCGGCAACCCTTTGCCGATTATACAACCAATTTTTCCATGTGTGTAGTAAAAGACCGCAGAAGTATACTACACCACCCCATGCCATTGCGACAACCATCACATGGGCATTGAAAAGCAACATGCCAAAAGAGGTGAATTATGCTCAATACATCCACGAGCAAGTAATCGCCATGCACAACCAGAAGCCAAAGTACATAGGAGGAGGAGAAATCCTAACAAGAATAGCTTATGAAGCTATTGGAGCTAGGGATCAAGGGCCCCAGATTCCCTCCCAGAATGAGTGGCTTAGAGAAGCCGATAAAGAGGAAGAACAACAAGAAGTATCCAAGAGGGCATCCACAAGAGCACGCCGAAAACTAGAAATAGTTTCAGAACCTGAGGAGGCCGTGGACGAGCCGCTCAAGAAGAAAGTGAAGAAGAAGGCCGATCCCAAGCAAACCAAAAGTCAAAAAGCCGCAAGAATGGAAAGGCTGGTGGAGCAGTTTAGAGCGGAAAGAGCTCTAAAGGGGGACTTTGAAGAAATGTGGGTGCCAGACCCCAGTAAAGTCGGAACCAGCTCAGCCAGGCCACATGTTGATCAATACGATCAATATATTAGAGCTTATGAGGAGTCGGAGGCCATACTGGAGCAACAACCTGTCGAGCCTTATACTGAAGAGGAAGTACAGCTTTTAAAAGCTGAGCTGCAAAAGGACGACAAGGGGAAGAAGAAAGTAGATGAGTCTACTGAACCTCAAAAGAAAGACGGGCAAGCAAACAAAGGGAAAGCCAAGATGACTGAGGACAATCAGCCCTCTTTTACTGTTGTACCCAGCCCGAAGAAAATGGAAATTATTGTGGAGGAAACCCCAATAGAAATAGAAACAGAAGTTATGGAAAAGCCGGAGGCCGGGACCAAGGAAAAGGAGATAGATCCAGTTAAGCAAAAGAAAGATGATTATGAGGATCTGGTCGCTATCGGATACAGTGAAGAAGAGGCCCTGGAGGCAGTTTATGGGATATCCCTACGGAAGCAAGATGATCGGAAAGGGACGAAAGAAAAGACAAAGGGTACAATGGAGAGTGAAGAAAAAATGGACGAGCCGAAGCCATTGGAGGCGGTGGCAGAAAGAGCTGTCAAGTTGACAGATGATGATGAAAAAGACATGCACATGGTGCATGAACTGCTCAGCAAGATTAAAGAAAGATCCAGAGCAAAAGAAGTAGCACTTGAGACAGCAAAACAAAAGGAAGCAGATTTGCAGAAGCAGTTAGAGAATGCTATGACTGAATCTGAAAGTCATAAAGCATCACTCTACGACGCAGAAAATGAGAGAGACGGCTTGATACTCCAACTAGCCGAAGCTTCAAGAGAGGTAACAAGTTCACAGGAAGCAAAGGAGCGAATAGAAGATGAGCTGGAGGCAGCCAAGGATGAGCTCATTGAGCTAAGGGAAAGAGTCGAACTTCAAGAACGGACAATCATGAGACTCAGGACCACCCCTAGAGCTGGCAGAGCAGGAACAGAACAAGAGGGAGCCCTCGTACCAGCTCTGGAAGAGCAGGTCAGAAGTTTGCAAAGAGAGCTGAGGTTAGAGCAAGTACAAAGATTGCACATGGCGGAGGGATCATTGGCTGCAGAGGAGAGGCTCACATCAGAAAACCAAACACTAAGGACAGAAAATGAGGCCCTCCGCAAACAGCTCCAAGACCTCCAAGAGCAACAAAGAAGAGAAACAGAGACACCACAAGAAGAAGCAGGGAGAGCAGCCATAGAGCTACCAGAAACTGGAGAGGCAACCACAATTGAAGATCCAGCCCCAGTTCAAGAAGTGGCCTCAACTTCAGGAATCTCTGAAGAAGAAGAACAAAAGCTCCAGGACCAAATAGAAAAGTCAACAGAGGAAAGTGCCAAGGCGGAAATGGAATGGGAAAGGAGACTCCTCATCTCCATTAGACTTCAAGGTTTAGACACAAAAGTGCTCCATGAAGAGTGGATGCAACCAAGCCTGCCTTTCCCTCTGATGAAATTTGAAGTGATAAAGACGAAAAAGAGAATAGAGGAGGAGCAGTATGTCGCTCTTTACGAAGGCGACATCACAAAGGATGAACAATCAAAGAAGATTGTAGATTCTCAACCTAGATGGAGGAAAGGTTGGCTGAACAAATACCAAGCCTACCTCATCTACTTGGTAGAGGCTCCAAAGGAGATTCGGGAGGATGCAACCTTCTGCCCGGTGCCAAGAGTCAGAAGCTGGAAAGAGCATGGCAGGATTGCAGAAAAGAAGCCAAATTGGCTTAATTACCCAAGGATGCCAGGACCAAAGGAAGGAGAGAGAATAGGTAAAGCCTACATGGTGAAAACCCTAACGGGCACCATCAAACTCTTTACTGGCTCTCCTGACCTTTCGTGTCAGATGCTAAAGAAAATCTGCAAGACTCTCTTAGCATGCATTGAAGTGTTCGCGCCAGATAAAGCTACGACCTCAAGTCTACTATCGACGGCCGACACAGTGACGGATATGATGTATGATCTTTCATTGCAGCCCTCACCAAAGGTGTTACATCTCTTATACCAAAGAATTATGTTTTTGCCTAGCTTCCACATGCAAACATTCGAAGAAGCTTTCTACACCGGCTTTTTCACTCACGAAAGCAAAATATTCGGCCCAACCTTGACCATCGGCAACCTACGCTACGAATCACATTTGCAGATGCTCAAGACGACAGGACTCTATTGACCAAGCCAAAAGTCATGTCAGGGACGACATGAACGCGGAGGGGGGGAGTGTTGAGCCAGCAGAGGATCACACCCGCATTTTTGCTCACGCCCATCATTTTGTAACCATTGATTGTAATAAATGTCTTTCCGACATTAATTTTGATTTGAGCCATTCATTAAGTAACGGGACTCAATTGAGTTTCCAGCTTGTAATCCCGACGTAATTTCACCTGCTTATGTAAATAATTAGAGATGTTCTCACCTCCAAGGCTGAGGTATATAAGCCAAAGTTTTGTAACCTAAAGGGAGATTCAATTATTAATCAAGGTGAGTTTTGAGCGCTGTGACTGTGTCTGAGAGAGAGAGAGAGAGAGAGAGTCTTATCTCCTTGCTACGCGAGCTACGGAGCCGCCATTGGAGAAGCGACACCGCCATTGTGTTAGCAACGGCGAGAGCTACGCACAGATACCAAGAGTGCGCGCTATCGGCTTCTATGTGTGGTAAGTTCCTACGAGCTTCGGTGTGAGTTTTCTTCCAACTCGTGTGTCGGAATAGAGCGTGCAGCATATCTATAGAACCACAACGAGTAGAGCTACACATTCGTACCATCGGGGTCAAGTTTCGGTCACCTGTAATTTTCGGCCTGTCTTCATACGCGTTTACCGCACGGAGTGGTTATAGGTTGATTTTGCAGTTCAAGTCTTTAGGGTGTTGTTCTTACCTAGTGTATAGACTTCCCCTTGAGTTTGAGATCGATTCGATGATTCTAGATCCTGTTTCGTATAGCATTCGTTCGTAGTACGGATTTCAGTCACTTGCGTATTTTAGAACTTAGATTTGATTTCCTTGGTAGTGATTGTCATTAGAAGGTCGAGTAGGTGATTTGACACCCACCTAGTTGTTTCCATGCGCCTGCGGGTCAAGCTTCGTCCTCGTCTGACAAATTCTGTTGTTGGTTGAGTTCTCGCTATTTAGCTTCCGCTAGCGGCGTAACCGCCTTAACATTCTTAGTTGTTCTTGACCAGTGCATCATAGTGCAAGTTGATTGGGTTTAATGGATTCTCTATCTTTGGGTGTTACTGACCACCACATCGAACTACAGGAAGGGGTTGGGTATTTTAAATTCTTCATCCTTGGCTGCTGTTGACTACTACGTCGCACTATAGGGAGATTGCTTTTAATGGATTCTTTGTCTCTGGTTGTTGTTGACCATTGTGTCACACTGCAGGGAGGGGTTATGTATTTTTAGATCTTTTGTTGTTGGTTGTTTTTTACCATCGCGTTGCACTGCAGAAAGAGGTAGCATATCATATAGCTTCTCGTTTTCAAATGTTACCTGTCATTTAATTGCTTTGCAAAGAGGACTATATCTATTCTAGATCTACCTTAATTTTATTTTCTTCATGAATTTTCAGGCTTCAGTCATGGTAGAGACAAATTTATTGCATCAACATCGCAAAATAATTTGTGATGCTCTTATTTAATCTCTCTATGGAGCTTCAGATGATCATTTGCATTGGGCATTTGATCCACTTCAGGCAAAGTTTGATGATTTTGTGATTGAACTTGTGGAGCAGTGCTAACTGAAATTGTGGAGTGCATTCCCTGTCTCATTTGATCTAGCTCTGTGCACTAATGGAGTTATGCACAATACAATAAAGAAATTATTGGGCCAAGTCACTAGAAGCTTTTAAACTATGGTTCATCCAAAAATCAAAGCCAAACCTGGAATCAGAGAGCGAATGCATTTTGTGCCACAACTACATTCAAAATTGAAGAGCAAGGATATGGCCGAAGGCTCTTCTAAACGTCCGAGGACAGAAGAGGATGTGCCTCCTCCTTCAGGTGTCGAGCCTTCACCTGTGTAGCTGGATGATACTACATGTCCTCCCATCCTACACTTACTTGGGGACCATTCCATCTTTCACTCGGAAGCACCCCAATTAGGTGAAGGGCGCTTTGCAAATGTGAAACAAGTTTCAATAGTCCATCCCCTCTTCAAGGATCCTATCTATGCGGCAAAGATCTACAAGGACTAGATAGGAAGCAAGATGGCTTTACAAATAGTGGTAGAGGAAGCAACTACTACTACTGTCTAGCACCGTAGCATGATATTGCCCCGTGATCTTGTTCATTATAGCAAAAGGCCCATGTTGATCTTCAAGATTTGTAATGTAGGTCACCTTGAGCAGTGGATTTAGGCCTACCATCATGATGGAAGCAAGCCTGCAATCAAAGAATTTCAACACATATGGAACTGTAAAATAGTTCATAGACAACATTTTGCCAATCTGCAACGCTCTTTTGTAGACCATGAAATACGTGCATAGTCACGATTTCATTCACAACGACCTACACACTAGAAACATTCTACTACATTTTGGTGAGTGAGGAGTGTATGATGGGATCGCGGACTGGGGACAAAGTACACCGTCGAACATTCTGGTAACATTTTCCAAGCTCTCAAATCTCAACCCTCAAACTAGAGCTCAATTCAAGCAAGATTATCCATGGACTGCCCCTGAAAATATCAGCACCGATCCTCCTCCTTTCACCAAAGCATCCGATATATATATAGTCTATCATATATTCTTAAGTGCTTGGTTGCGTGTATTCCAGAGCCTCCTGAGGTTCCCAAACACGAATTTTTGTGAAATGTAAACAAACATCTTGCTAGTGGAAAATTCCCCAAACCCTTAGATAGGCCTAAAATATGGGATTTAAGCCTTTGTTTGAATGGAGCCCATAATGTTGGATACCATGTTGTAAATGATTCTGGCTTGAGGCCTATTGATGATTAAACCAATAACAATATTTTTTGTTGTTGATGGTGTGTAATGTGTGGTGCTATTTTAGACTAGATCTTTAAACTTATTTTCAGTTATGCCTTTGCAGTTCTTCAAGTTAGGGTTTTAAAGTATTTCAAATTGGATCTATAAAATCCTTTAAACTATCTCTCTTTTTAAATACATATAGACTTTGCTCATTAAAATTTATTGTTTTGCAAATGGAAGATATTACTCCTGACCAGAATGCATAATAGCCTGATGATCCTTTGCTTAATCATGCATTGGCACAACAAATTTACAAAGAGGAAGAAATTTGGATGGCTCAAGGGGATCTTAGGGCTTTGGCAGCATCCCAAGAGGACGAATCAGAACTTCAAGGGGAGCCATTGAATTACAGGCAGATGTGCCCAAATCATTTCGTATGCAATTCATTGTTTCAAGTTAGTGGAAATGCTAAGGTATATTCTCCCTTAAAAGTTCGAGATTTTAAACACACTGTACTTGCGAGAAATATACTTTCAAGACTATGCAAGTATACAGATTGCCACCAAATAATAGTCAAGTGGCAATTTACTTTGTGCAACAATGCTATTGTTATTATGTATTGCGGCTCAAAGTAGATTGGAATAATCGTCCCAATACAAGAGACATTGGCAAAAGAACGTCCGACCTAGAAGATTCATGCCTTGGAAGCCAATCAAGAAGACTCTCCTTGCAAAAGGGGTTACACATATTTGCCCAAGAAAACAGTGGTCATTGAGCAGCTCGCAACCCAAGGCGTGGATATGGCAAGTCAAGGAGAGACCCGGCCATGCTGTGCACTTGTATTACAGAGCTTGAAAGAAATTTGGCATGGTACGAGGCAAGATATGGGCCTATAATTGAAGAATAGATAGGCAATGCTGGTCCAAGCAATTCATTCAGCAATTCAAAATTTTGCATATCTTATCTTCTAAGGGAGACAACCCATGATCTAAATTAAATCTCCCAACAATATTGAGCTCTTTTTGTATCTTAAATCTCAAGATTTGTAATGAAAACCTCTTTTTGATATCTAAATTAATTTTATTGGAACAAATGAACATGTCGGATGTTGTTGCAATCGTGTAGTTTTATTCTCTCTTCGGTTTATTGAAGTAAAGTCATCTTGTGAGGTCAATCTACTTCAATATTTATCTTAGCATTACCTTTTTTCGTGATGACTGGTTGCTCCTTTTTTGCATGGACTTTGAGGTTCGTTTGGGGCTTTTGGTGTTGTTGTTGTTGTTGAAGCTTTTCCTTGTGGTTGAAAGAAGATGTCCATCCAGCTTTTTGTAAGAACCAAACTCTTCTTGATGTAATGGGAGCCAATTATGTAGAATGTGTCCTTGAACTCCCCAGTACTCAACTTGAGTACAACTTCTACCACTCCAAATCTAGGAATCTGTGCATTAAGACTTGTGTACACTATTTCTTCTAGCTCTTTGATTGGTAGATTTTCCATCATTATCCACGTGCCATAAGACATTAGATTCTTTGTCGCATCTGAATCTATCATAGTTGAACATGTGATTTTGAAACCTGTTTCTCACATATCCTAAATTTGATCATTGTAGGAGACAACTAGTTTTTTTCCTTCTTCATGTTCTTCTCAGAGCTGGACATTTGATGTTGATCTTGGAAACTCTTTTTCCTCATCTGCTTTCATTTGCTCTTTTTTTGGAGTCGGCTTCTTTGAAACAACTTTTGTTGATTCTTTGAGTATGTTAACGATGACACATTCTTGTGGTTGCTCCGGTTTCTTTGTTTGCACTTTTGCGTCATACTCCATGATGTAGCTACCTGTCTCACCTATTCTACTTTCATAGTCACAAGTTTTGTTAGCTTTCTTCAATACCTTTATCATAAACAGGGAGTTATACCATAGCCATTCTCATCACAAAACTTTGTAGACGTTATGTCATTTATGCACACATCTAGAGTAGCCAGTATCTTCTCCCATCAAAAGGGCTCAAACAAATCTTCTAGGAACGGTTCCTTTATATAGTAATTATCTTCTATCGAGCACTTTAAGATACAATCTTCTTTTTCAGGCTTCCACATTCAGATGATCCACACATTCAAACATGCGATGTCTTCATCAACCAAGCATTCAAGTGTGTTTCAAAGTTTATAGCTACATTGAATTCTTCCACTAGGGTTCAATTTATGTCTCTATAACTATGGTTTTTTGTGGTAACCCTTGTTGTGACACCCTTATGCCGCAAGTAGAGGTGGTCATAGCCCCAATCTTGAACCATTTTAAGTTGACGCATGAATGGTCATCCCAAAATAACCTCAAAGTTGTTGCCTTTTCCGAAGTCAACTACAGAAAACGTGTACTCGTCCTCTATTCCACAAGAGGATACAATAATTTGTTCCAGCATCCCTACAGGTCTCTCCACATATCCGTCTGCTAGTTGAAACTTCATGCACATTTTCTTGAGAGATGGTCTACCCCATTTCTATGAGATTTCCTTTGTAGCAATGGCTATTCCAGCCCCACTATCACATATGGCTATCATTTTTACTCCTTTGTACTCTAATGGTAAGGTGATGCTCCCTTCTTCTCCTTCGCAATAGTCACCCACCTTATTCACTAGTATCGGCTTTGCCTTTGGTTTTTTGGATTGAGTTGTACCCATGTTCTCATCTGCAAGTTTGTCATGTGAAGGGATTTTCAACCCCATCTTTTCTAGTTTTTGCCCATTTGGCCCCATAGATATGGTCTAACTCTAAGAGCTAAAGTGTGCATTGTATATGAGAAGACATCAATTCATGCAAGCTTTTGGAATCCATCATTTTGGCACTTAGAAGGTACCACTCTAACCTCCAAGTTTGTTTTGTGTTCTCCTATGAAGGATGACAAAGTCTGTAGAGAGTGTTGTTTTCTCTCTTCAGATGCTATAGACCCAACATCTTCGTATAGAGACTGCATGTCTCCATGGAAAATTTCATGTTCCATGTTTATTTCAGGGATAGGTGCTGACTGTAAAGTAGCACTACCGTCTTTTTGGTTTCTCATTGTCTCGCATAGGGAGTATGGCCACGGGGCCACGGCTTGTCCACTTCAAGAATTGGTTGCATCTCATGAGACTTCACCTCGTACATAGTGTTTGACACTACCCTCGTATCCAATGGCTTTTCACTCCGTGTTTTGGTTGGTTCGCCCATTTTGTTTTCTTTTAGAGTGCTTGCATTTTCCTTTTCTAGTACATGCACTACATGCTCAAGGATTTTTTATTTTTTTGGCTGCATTAGAGCTTGAGCTGTCTTTATGAGCCTTTTACACATCTTCATTTTTTTTTTCAAATTTAGGATGCAAACAGATCAACAACCTTTGTTCTATTGTTTGATTGGGTTTTAGTCTAGCCTCATAAGCTTGCAACATGGCATTTAACTCATTAACGTTTTCTACCAAGACCAAACCTCCCGATGAAATTTTGGATGATTTCTCTTTTCTCTGTTTTCCTTTTCTTGATGGAGCTTCTCTTTAGTTTTTTGCAGCTCAGTTTCTAGATTTGTTTTCTCTTTTAACCTTTTTGCTTTCATTTTGTCTCGTTTGGATTTTCACAATTCTCTTCTAGTCCTCACTGATATGTTTTCAATTTCTTTTTAAATAGGCATGTTAGCAGCGGCTAACACAGGCTACACCATTTATGCACCAAGTTGTGGATGTGCCATAGTGCACAGTGTTTACTTTTCATTGTATAGGGCTTGGGCTCATTTAGGAGTTCCAAAGTTGTATGAGTCTAGGCTAGAGAGCTCACTTTATCCCATAGTTGAAGGGTTTGAGGCCCAAAACTATAAAAGAGCCCTATGTTTAATGAGAGGTCATTCTTGAGTGGTCCTTTTGAGAACTCTCTCTCTAAAGGAGGTCTTGATGGCCTAGCCTTTGAGCTTAATGCCCATGCTTAGAAGGCTAGTGCTAATCACATGTAATTAGTGTAATCCTCTCTTAATTAATCTAGTCTTCATTATGTTGTCAATCATGTTTATCTACTTTCCTTCATTGTT
Organism: Adiantum capillus-veneris; assembly: GCF_014529385.1. Taxonomy (NCBI): domain Eukaryota; kingdom Viridiplantae; phylum Streptophyta; class Polypodiopsida; order Polypodiales; family Pteridaceae; genus Adiantum; species Adiantum capillus-veneris. The sequence goes on from NC_140936.1 coordinate 77,937,673, forward strand.
TTGAAGTGTTGATCTTCTCTAATCTAACTCTTACTTATGCTAAGCTATCCGATTAGTGGAGTCCTTATCTAACTCTCTCGATTAAGCGGAGTGGGCGTACTCGTGATTGAGGGATTAGAGTTGTCCTCTAATGGTGTGCTTGTGTGTGTGTAGGTTTAAGAAGCCTTGAGCTTAATTTGATTATGTGTGACTTGATTTGGACACCATGATTGGCATGGTTGGGGTGGCCGACTTGAATGCGATCCTGTGTGCTTAATCGTCAATGCATGTAATTAGAGTTGTGCTTGAGAGATTCCAAGATTAGTGTGTTTCACTTCGTTGCTTGATGTGTGTAGATGATTGCCTGAATTGATGCTTGATGTGCGATTAGCATTAGTTGTTTGGGATGATTTCTAATTGCATTGGAGGATGCAGGCTCTTGAATCCTCTCAATCTTTGCATCCGATGACGCTCTCGCACATTCTTTGTGTGATGCCTCCAAGCCCTAGCCGGGTCATGCTCTCTCTCTCCGGATGGATAGATTTGTGGGAGATTGCCTATGCTATGGCGAGCCTCCAACATTGGCGCCGCTGCCGAGGACGGGTTGCCTACGCTAGTGGAGTTGAGGTTGCAAAAGATAAGAGTAATTTGATTACCGATTTCTTGTAATTAGGTAGGATTTGATTTGTGTGTAGTCTAATTAGGTTTAATTGGATGTGTATAGAGTCATTTCACCCTAAAAACCCCTAAATTCTCTTTTGATTTTGCTAATTTTTCACTAACCTTGACTAATTTTGCATCCCATGCATGCTAATTGTACTAATTTCATGCTAATTGTGCTAACCTAACCACTAATTTTGATTTGGAATGTATGCTAAATCCCCTTAATTGAGGAGGATCATCACTCTTAATTGCTCTAATCTATGCCTAATCATGTGATTGAGTGTTGATTTTGGTCAATTTTTTGATCAATTTTGGACCGAATCGGAGTTGCACACATGTGTGTGCATGATGGAATCGTCGCGTGGAGCAAGGATTAGCTTGGATGCAATCAATTGTAAGTGGGTTGACCTACTCCTTTCAATTTTTGATCGATTAAGTTGATCCCATTGAGTTGCTAAGTCATTCCTAAAATTAAGTGTGTGTGCCTAATTGATGGAATTTATGCCTAATTTGATGAAATTGGAATCAAATTGAACACCTAAATGCTTGTAGATTGATGATTTTGCAAGAAATGTGTGTGCAAGCATTAGGGATTGGCCTAATTTCGTTACTAATTGAGCAAAAAAAAATGGATTTGTGGACCTAATTTTTGTGTGTGTGTGCAATGCTAAATTGAGTTAAAATTTGATCAATTTTTGATTAAAATTGAGTTAATTTAGTATGTATATACTCATGTATGGGTGATCAAGTGTGCAATTGATGAAATGAAATGAGTGTTTAATGAAATTTTTGCACAAATCGACGGCCTAAATTTAGGTGTGTGTGCCTAATTAATGGCCAATTATGCTTAAATTGGGGATGAATAATTGGTATTTTACCAATTATGATGATTAATTTGGCCTAGAAGATTGGTTTGTATTTGATTGATCGACTTTGGATGATTCAATTGATACCCAATTGAAAATGATTAATCTACATTACCATTGTGATGTGAATGCCAATCCGATTGGATATGGCAAAAAAATTTCATTACATATTGCATTTGCAATTGCCATAATCACGTGTGTCTAGCCATAAAAACCAAAAATGACAAATCCGATAAGGTTTGGATGATTAGGGCTTTGAAATATGAGCAACTTATGTTGCAATGATTGAGAATCGGATAAGATTGGCCTAGTGTTCGATCACCTCGTAGATGTGTATGCATTTTCAATTGATGGATTTGAGAACGACATTGTGCATAAAATTATTTTCAATCCAAAGTATATGTCCAAGTAATCCTCAATTGGGGGCAATGTGAAGGAAAATCGGATTATTGGTGCACAAAGTAATGAGAATGTTTGAAATTTTGATAAAGAATGGGCTTTAACTCTCATTATGTTGCTTTAGAGAATGAAATGTGTGCAAATAAATGTGAAATTTGGATAGACGGATAGCTTAAAGGGGAATTACGCTTAAATTGGGTATGCAAAAAAGATGTTCACGAGACATTGTGGAATTTGAAAGAGGATTGCAATATTATTTTTGTGAGGTACTTCTTCCGAAGGTAGCTATGCACACATCGAGTTGAAACACGAATGCGCACTAGATCCATGGAGATCTCTTTTGAATTAAACTTTTGCTCCATGAAAACATCTCTTGATAGGATTTTTTTCAAAAAAATAAAAAGAGAAAAAACAAAGGCTGCACAGTCGAGCCCTATATTGGTGCAAGACAAAATGACCAAACTTGTCGAGTAGCGCAATACACACACACACACACGATGAATCAACTCGCTTACTGCTGGCTTGGCGCTAGCAAACAAACACACACACAAAAGCTGCCAATACAGCTCGGCATTCTGCCGCTGGCCTGACCCACTCACTCTCACACACATGATCTCCTGCCAAATATGGCGCACTCTAATCCTGCTTCACACTCACACACTCACTCACACACCTAGCAAAACTCGCAACTTGTTTGCTGGCCAATTTTGGCGTTGACAAAACTCCAACACACACACACACGCACACGTGATCTGCTATTCCAAAGTGCCCTGCACCTAGCACATTCTTTGGCCTGGCGCAAGTAAATGCCCAGATTACCTCCCCTGCTTTCTCTCTTGTCTCCTGAGTGTTGAGCGCACAAACTCTGCGATGCCAACTGAGAGCCGTGTTGCTGTGCCAACTGAGAGTCCTACCCCTAAATTTGCGACAGCTTTCTTGAATTCAACATTGCTCAACATCCACCATTGAGTCCTGGCATGGCTTCATGGGGACCACCCAAACACACACACACCTCCACGCTCGCACAGTAACCCCGAGCCAGCTCTCTAGCTCTCGCCAGATTCTGCAGCATGAGCCCACACCTTCATACACACACTCGCTATTTCAAGGTTCTACTGGCTTTCAGTCTTGGAAGTTAATACCACTGCACATACGATGATAAGGGGTAAAACGGCTACACCTGCATCACTGACTTGGCATATGGAGACATTGATGGCCATTGGTGCTAGCCCAGAAATACAACACACATACTGCCTATAAGCTTGGCATGAATCCATGATGATGATCCCGTTATCCCGATTGGGGGTGCAAGCTATTCCAATGCAGAAGTTAGGAACCTCAAGTAATTGATGGTGTTCATTTTGATAACCTCTCACACACCATCCTTAAGTTGACCCTGTAGCGCAGCAGCAGCCCGACTGACCCCATTCCCCGCCCCGAGGGCTCGACTCCCGACACTTGCCCTTACTGATTCCCCTCGCCTGCAATGAATCGACTGCAGTGCACTAGAGTCTCCCGAGTCCAATATCAACCAGTCATGCCACCGTCAGTTTTCCCCTTAGCTCATGCCTCGCCACACACACACAATCAGGTAGCATGCATACACTGCCTGGCTACATGGCCAATCACCAGTCCAAATTCTCAACCCTCACAGTACCTTGCTCGCCGGGTTTGCATCTGACCACGCGATCACCTGCTTGCCCGTACACCTGCTTCTCCTTGCAATCTGCAAATGATGGCACAGTCACGAAAATCTTGGCAGCTGATGTTACGGCTCCTGCAAAGCTGAAGAAAGTGCACACCTTGTCATGCATGTGCCTACACTCTTGCATGAAATCTACCACTGAGGGCGCAAGCAAGAAACGCTTTTCGCTCTCTCTGTCTCCCAAGAGCTGCCGCCGAGCTCAAGAAAAGAAAAAGCTTCCTTTTTTCAAAAAAAAAGAAAAAGAAAAAAAGAGACATTTTTCTTCCTGTAAAAGAAAAGGGGATGCAAGAGGTTGTTCCCACACCTCTTCCCATTTGGAACTTTATAGGATGCACAATAAAGAGCAGCCTGGGAAATCATGAGAGATTAAAACAAATTAAGTATGATCGAAGCAAATCCAAGACAATTTCTAGTTCATAAGCTTTAAGCAAGATGTAATGAAGAGTTGGTTTTAAGCTCACTTTCTACATTACGACTTAACCTTATCTAAGCCACTATGAACTTCAAAACGAGAAGGGAGTCTTTGCATTCTTTTTTACTTGAGAATTGTCTTCATTTTTGAAAATTTTAAGAGAAAAACTTGAAATTTGGCATGCATGAGAGCTTCCCTTTTGAAGATATCATTGACATTACAATGATGCTTGGTCGAGACTTTGAGCTTGAACTGGGTATTGCTTGTGCATTTTAGTGCTTTATTTTAATCATTGCATAGCACTGAGCTTCTTGAATGGCCATGAGATAGCATTGAGCATGATTTTTAGTGATTGAGTTGTGTTGACCATATGAATGTATAGCACTAATCGATGATCTTTTTGAAGGGATGATGGCCAATGATACAAAAAAGGTTTTTATGCTTCGAGGGAGCTTCAATTCACTTCATCTTATGCTCTTCTTTTTCCCTTGCTATGCATGTGGTATGAGTGCTAGTTGGATGTGATCATCGAGGGTGTGCATTGGAAGTTTAAATTCGGCATTGCTCGATACTTTTTTAGTGCTTAAGATGTATGCAAAAATCATGGCATAGCACTAAATTGGGTTTCTTGAATGACTAGGAGAGGGTAGTAAAATTTTAGTCTTGTGATTGAGCATTCTTCTAGTGCTTGGCTTGATTGAAATTATCATTTGCACTAAAAATATGGCAAGCTTTATTTAACATGCATGTGAGCTTCATGTGAGAGTTGCACTAAATGATGAGTTGTGATTGCTTGGGTAACATTGTGCATTTTGGGCTTGATATTGATTATGCATTTTAGTGCTTGAATTGAATGAAATATCATTGGAAAGCATTGGAATTGATCTTATTTAGTCCAAGAGTGAGCATGAAATTTTTTGGGCTTATGATTGATTATGAATTCCGTTAGTGCTTGTATTGGATGTTCAAAAGATTAAGAAGCACTAATGATTTGAGTTGTTTGAAGTGATGTGGGCAGGTGTGTACTTCCAAATGATCCAAGAAGGGGTCTTCATTGCAATATTTCAAAAAATGGCTACTTAGAGCCATTCCAAATGTGTGGATTAAAGTTGTAATGCTAGCTCATAGCTTGGTCTAGAAAAATGCAACTTTTTTTCATTTGAGCTAGTATTTACCCAACTTTTTTGAGCTTTCAAGTACATAATTGGGCTAGTGAGAGACATTCATTTTCATTTCATTAAGTTGTAGTCATCTCTAGCTCATAGATTGCTCTTAAAATTGAAAATTTTATGTGAGCTAGTTGTTAGCCAACTTTTTGAAAAGCTTTAAAATGTAAAATTCGGCTTCGAGAGCCACTTCATTTCATCAAAGCTGCATTATGTTTTAGCTCTTGGCCTGTTTTAAATTCCGTACTTCAAGTGAGCTAGAAACTGGTCAACTTTGAATCATGCATGAGAAATGGTTGAAATTACACTATTTGCTTATGTAGAAGCATTTCATCTCTCTCATGGTTGATGTGTATGAATAAATTTGCTACATTAGAGCATCATGTGCATAACCAAAGGCACTTTTTTCCCTTGGGTTTTTTCCCTTTGGCAAATTCGGGTATACAAGACCCTAGCATTAGGTTTTCATTAATGTTTCTGTGTGGCTTTTCAATAATTGGTTTTTGGAGCTTGTGTTTACACTTAGCTTCAAAAGGCTTCTTTTTGCAAATAAAATGGATCAAGAGACTTCTCTACACAAAGGATGCTTGCTCACGGATGCTCAAAGAGCATGAATAGGTGTAATCCTTCCATGATTCGGCTCTTTGTTCATCTCTCCATTCTCTTGCTTGGTTTAAGTGAAATTTTGCTTCTAAGCTATGGTTTTTTTTCATGTTAGAAAGCTAGGCATCATAAAGTTTCAACACCCTACTTTGTGAAAATTAACTCACAAAAAATTAGGTTTTATGTATGTAAATCATAGGTAATTAGCCTTGACCTTAGGATAATGTAGGTTCATTTCTTGCTAGTCCTAGATTCTTAGTGATAGTCGTAATATTCCATTCATTTTTGTCACGACCTAGGGCTATGATTAGGCTTTAATCTTTTTTAGTCCAATTGCCATAAAATATCTCATAAAGGAAGCAATAAAAATGTGATAAAAAATGAACCATGAAGCAAAGAAGTGTCCAAAAAAGTAGCAAAAATGCTACTAAGGCACATGAAAATAAAAATTATATGTTATGTTGTGTCTATGTGAGGCCTAGCGCCTTATTGACACTTGGTAGGCGAGGGGAATCACTTTGGCTCGCTTGGTCAAAGCCCTAAACCGATGCCCTGGGTTGATAGGGGTTAGCCATCGCCTTGGTAAGCTAGTAGGCTTTTGGAAAACCTTCTTGAGGGTTCAAGGAGCTGAGAGTCGCACCTAGACTTGCCTTGGGGTGGTAGCCTTGTGATTGTGCTTCAATTTTACAATGAATGACTAAATCAAAACTTCCATGAGCTTCAAAAAAACTTTGACAATGTACTAATAGATTAGGAGCTTTTTATAGCCCATAGACATGATAGACTTGAATGATTTATTAAGATTGTTCACATAGTCTTTAGGCTAGTAGGTTTATGAACTTGCATTAGCCTAGGGTCATAATTGATTGCTTGTGTTTCATGCATAAAACTGAAATTTCAAGTGGTTTAATCTTCACAATAGTTTGAGTATTTTTTTGCTTTATGTTGTCTAGTTTTTGACTATGATTAACCCATCTTTTAGAAGCAAAAAATCACTTTGCATGATTGTTCATTTATGCTTCATGTTTATTCATTTTTGGTGGCCTTTGATACTCATTACTTGTTCTTATGTTTTGCAGCTCAACATTTCTTCCTTGGACTTGCTTTCTACCATGTCACCATGTCTTGCTTCACCGGCACACGAGGACGTGCGCTAAATTAGGAAGGGGGGAATGTTAGCAGCGGCTAACACAGGCTACACCATTTATGCACCAAGTTGTGGATGTGCCATAGTGCACAGTGTTTACTTTTCATTGTATAGGGCTTGGGCTCATTTAGGAGTTCCAAAGTTGTATGAGTCTAGGCTAGAGAGCTCACTTTATCCCATAGTTGAAGGGTTTGAGGCCCAAAACTATAAAAGAGCCCTATGCTTAATGAGAGGTCATTCTTGAGTGGTCCTTTTGAGAACTCTCTCTCTAGAGGAGGTCTTGATGGCCTAGCCTTTGAGCTTAATGCCCATGCTTAGAAGGCTAGTGCTAATCACATGTAATTAGTGTAATCCTCTCTTAATTAATCTAGTCTTCATTATGTTGTCAATCATGTTTATCTACTTTCCTTCATTGTTTTGAAGTGTTGATCTTCTCTAATCTAACTCTTACTTATGCTAAGCTATCCGATTAGTGGAGTCCTTATCTAACTCTCTCGATTAAGCGGAGTGGGCGTACTCGTGATTGAGGGATTAGAGTTGTCCTCTAATGGTGTGCTTGTGTGTGTGTAGGTTTAAGAAGCCTTGAGCTTAATTTGATTATGTGTGACTTGATTTGGACACCATGATTGGCATGGTTGGGGTGGCCGACTTGAATGCGATCCTGTGTGCTTAATCGTCAATGCATGTAATTAGAGTTGTGCTTGAGAGATTCCAAGATTAGTGTGTTTCACTTCGTTGCTTGATGTGTGTAGATGATTGCCTGAATTGATGCTTGATGTGCGATTAGCATTAGTTGTTTGGGATGATTTCTAATTGCATTGGAGGATGCAGGCTCTTGAATCCTCTCAATCTTTGCATCCGATGACGCTCTCGCACATTCTTTGTGTGATGCCTCCAAGCCCTAGCCGGGTCATGCTCTCTCTCTCCGGATGGATAGATTTGTGGGAGATTGCCTATGCTATGGCGAGCCTCCAACATTGGCGCCGCTGCCGGGGACGGGTTGCCTACGCTAGTGGAGTTGAGGTTGCAAAAGATAAGAGTAATTTGATTACCGATTTCTTGTAATTAGGTAGGATTTGATTTGTGTGTAGTCTAATTAGGTTTAATTGGATGTGTATAGAGTCATTTCACCCTAAAAACCCCTAAATTCTCTTTTGATTTTGCTAATTTTTCACTAACCTTGACTAATTTTGCATCCCATGCATGCTAATTGTACTAATTTCATGCTAATTGTGCTAACCTAACCACTAATTTTGATTTGGAATGTATGCTAAATCCCCTTAATTGAGGAGGATCATCACTCTTAATTGCTCTAATCTATGCCTAATTATGTGATTGAGTGTTGATTTTGGTCAATTTTTTGATCAATTTTGGACCGAATCGGAGTTGCACACATGTGTGTGCATGATGGAATCGTCGCGTGGAGCAAGGATTAGCTTGGATGCAATCAATTGTAAGTGGGTTGACCTACTCCTTTCAATTTTTGATCGATTAAGTTGATCCCTTGAGTTGCTAAGTCATTCCTAAAATTAGGTGTGTGTGCCTAATTGATGGAATTTATGCTTAATTTGATGAAATTGGAATCAAATTGAACACCTAAATGCTTGTAGATTGATGATTTTGCAAGAAATGTGTGTGCAAGCATTAGGGATTGGCCTAATTTCGTTACTAATTGAGCAAAAAAAAAAGGATTTGTGGACCTAATTTTTGTGTGTGTGTGCAATGCTAAATTGAGTTAAAATTTGATCAATTTTTGATTAAAATTGAGTTAATTTAGTATGTATATACTCATGTATGGGTGATCAAGTGTGCAATTGATGAAATGAAATGAGTGTTTAATGAAATTTTTGCACAAATCGACGGCCTAAATTTAGGTGTGTGTGCCTAATTAATGGCCAATTATGCTTAAATTGGGGATGAATAATTGGTATTTTACCAATTATGATGATTAATTTGGCCTAGAAGATTGGTTTGTATTTGATTGATCGACTTTGGATGATTCAATTGATACCCAATTGAAAATGATTAATCTACATTACCATTGTGATGTGAATGCCAATCCGATTGGATATGGCAAAAAAATTTCATTACATATTGCATTTGCAATTGCCATAATCACGTGTGTCTAGCCATAAAAACCAAAAATGACAAATCCGATAAGGTTTGGATGATTAGGGCTTTGAAATATGAGCAACTTATGTTGCAATGATTGAGAATCGGATAAGATTGGCCTAGTGTTCGATCACCTCGTAGATGTGTATGCATTTTCAATTGATGGATTTGAGAACGACATTGTGCATAAAATTATTTTCAATCCAAAGTATATGTCCAAGTAATCCTCAATTGGGGGCAATGTGAAGGAAAATCGGATTATTGGTGCACAAAGTAATGAGAATGTTTGAAATTTTGATAAAGAATGGGCTTTAACTCTCATTATGTTGCTTTAGCGAATGAAATGTGTGCAAATAAATGTGAAATTTGGATAGACGGATAGCTTAAAGGGGAATTACGCTTAAATTGGGTATGCAAAAAAGATGTTCACGAGACATTGTGGAATTTGAAAGAGGATTGCTATATTATTTTTGTGAGGTACTTCTTCCGAAGGTAGCTATGCACACACCGAGTTGAAACACGAATGTGCACTAGATCCATGGAGATCTCTTTTGAATTAAACTTTTGCTCCATGAAAACATCTCTTGATAGGATTTTTTTCAAAAAAATAAAAAGAAAAAAAACAAAGGCTGCACAGTCGAGCCCTATATTGGTGCAAGACAAAATGACCAAACTTGTCGAGTAGCGCAATACACACACACACACACGATGAATCAACTCGCTTACTGCTGGCTTGGCGCTAGCAAACAAACACACACACAAAAGCTGCCAATACAGCTCGGCATTCTGCCACTGGCCTGACCCACTCACTCTCACACACATGATCTCCTGCCAAATATGGCGCACTCGAATCCTGCTTCACACTCACACACTCACTCACACACCTAGCAAAACTCGCAACTTGTTTGCTGGCCAATTTTGGCGTTGACAAAACTCCAACACACACACACACGCACACGTGATCTGCTATTCCAAAGTGCCCTGCACCTAGCACATTCTGTGGCCTGGCGCAAGTAAATGCCCAGATTACCTCCCCTGCTTTCTCTCTTGTCTCCTGAGTGTTGAGCGCACAAACTCTGCGATGCCAACTGAGAGCCGTGTTGCTGTGCCAACTGAGAGTCCTACCCCTAAATTTGCGACAGCTTTCTTGAATTCAACATTGCTCAACATCCACCATTGAGTCCTGGCATGGCTTCATGGGGACCACCCAAACACACACACACCTCCACGCTCGCACAGTAACCCAGAGCCAGCTCTCTAGCTCTCGCCAGATTCTGCAGCATGAGCCCACACCTTCATACACACACTCGCTATTTCAAGGTTCTACTGGCTTTCAGTCTTGGAAGTTAATACCACTGCACATACGATGATAAGGGGTAAAACGGCTACACCTGCATCACTGACTTGGCATATGGAGACATTGATGGCCATTGGTGCTAGCCCAGAAATACAACACACATACTGCCTATAAGCTTGGCGTGAATCCATGATGATGATCCCGTTATCCCGATTGGGGGCGCAAGCTATTCCAATGCAGAAGTTAGGAACCTCAAGTAATTGATGGTGTTCATTTTGATAACCTCTCACACACCATCCTTAAGTTGACCCTGTAGCGCAGCAGCAGCCCGACTGACCCCATTCCCCGCCCCGAGGGCTCGACTCCCGACACTTGCCCTTACTGATTCCCCTCGCCTGCAATGAATCGACTGCAGTGCACTAGAGTCTCCCGAGTCCAATATCAACCAGTCATGCCACCGTCAGTTTTCCCCTTAGCTCATGCCTCGCCACACACACACAATCAGGTAGCATGCATACACTGCCTGGCTACATGGCCAATCACCAGTCCAAATTCTCAACCCTCACAGTACCTTGCTCGCCGGGTTTGCATCTGACCACGCGATCACCTGCTTGCCCGTACACCTGCTTCTCCTTGCAATCTGCAAATGATGGCACAGTCACGAAAATCTTGGCAGCTGATGTTACGGCTCCTGCAAAGCTGAAGAAAGTGCACACCTTGTCATGCATGTGCCTACACTCTTGCATGAAATCTACCACTGAGGGCGCAAGCAAGAAACGCTTTTCGCTCTCTCTGTCTCCCAAGAGCTGCCGCCGAGCTCAAGAAAAGAAAAAGCTTCCTTTTTTCAAAAAAAAAGAAAAAGAAAAAAAGAGACATTTTTCTTCCTGTAAAAGAAAAGGGGATGCAAGAGGTTGTTCCCACACCTCTTCCCATTTGGAACTTTATAGGATGCACAATAAAGAGCAGCCTGGGAAATCATGAGAGATTAAAACAAATTAAGTATGATCGAAGCAAATCCAAGACAATTTCTAGTTCATAAGCTTTAAGCAAGATGTAATGAAGAGTTGGTTTTAAGCTCACTTTCTACATTACGACTTAACCTTATCTAAGCCACTATGAACTTCAAAACGAGAAGGGAGTCTTTGCATTCTTTTTTACTTGAGAATTGTCTTCATTTTTTAAAATTTTAAGAGAAAAACTTGAAATTTGGCATGCATGAGAGCTTCCCTTTTGAAGATATCATTGACATTACAATGATGCTTGGTCGAGACTTTGAGCTTGAACTGGGTATTGCTTGTGCATTTTAGTGCTTTATTTTAATCATTGCATAGCACTGAGCTTCTTGAATGGCCATGAGATAGCATTGAGCATGATTTTTAGTGATTGAGTTGTGTTGACCATATGAATGTATAGCACTAATCGATGATCTTTTTGAAGGGATGATGGCCAATGATACAAAAAAGGTTTTTATGCTTCGAGGGAGCTTCAATTCACTTCATCTTATGCTCTTCTTTTTCCCTTGCTATGCATGTCGTATGAGTGCTAGTTGGATGTGATCATCGAGGGTGTGCATTGGAAGTTTAAATTCGGCATTGCTCGATACTTTTTTAGTGCTTAAGATGTATGCAAAAATCATGGCATAGCACTAAATTGGGTTTCTTGAATGACTAGGAGAGGGTAGTAAAATTTTAGTCTTGTGATTGAGCATTCTTCTAGTGCTTGGCTTGATTGAAATTATCATTTGCACTAAAAATATGGCAAGCTTTATTTAACATGCATGTGAGCTTCATGTGAGAGTTGCACTAAATGATGAGTTGTGATTGCTTGGGTAACATTGTGCATTTTGGGCTTGATATTGATTATGCATTTTAGTGCTTGAATTGAATGAAATATCATTGGAAAGCATTGGAATTGATCTTATTTAGTCCAAGAGTGAGCATGAAATTTTTTGGGCTTATGATTGATTATGAATTCCGTTAGTGCTTGTATTGGATGTTCAAAAGATTAAGAAGCACTAATGATTTGAGTTGTTTGAAGTGATGTGGGCAGGTGTGTACTTCCAAATGATCCAAGAAGGGGTCTTCATTGCAATATTTCAAAAAATGGCTACTTAGAGCCATTCCAAATGTGTGGATTAAAGTTGTAATGCTAGCTCATAGCTTGGTCTAGAAAAATGCAACTTTTTTTCATTTGAGCTAGTATTTACCCAACTTTTTTGAGCTTTCAAGTACATAATTGGGCTAGTGAGAGACATTCATTTTCATTTCATTAAGTTGTAGTCATCTCTAGCTCATAGATTGCTCTTAAAATTGAAAATTTTATGTGAGCTAGTTGTTAGCCAACTTTTTGAAAAGCTTTAAAATGTAAAATTCGGCTTCGAGAGCCACTTCATTTCATCAAAGCTGCATTATGTTTTAGCTCTTGGCCTGTTTTAAATTCCGTACTTCAAGTGAGCTAGAAACTGGTCAACTTTGAATCATGCATGAGAAATGGTTGAAATTACACTATTTGCTTATGTAGAAGCATTTCATCTCTCTCATGGTTGATGTGTATGAATAAATTTGCTACATTAGAGCATCATGTGCATAACCAAAGGCACTTTTTTCCCTTGGGTTTTTTCCCTTTGGCAAATTCGGGTATACAAGACCCTAGCATTAGGTTTTCATTAATGTTTCTGTGTGGCTTTTCAATAATTGGTTTTTGGAGCTTGTGTTTACACTTAGCTTCAAAAGGCTTCTTTTTGCAAATAAAATGGATCAAGAGACTTCTCTACACAAAGGATGCTTGCTCACGGATGCTCAAAGAGCATGAATAGGTGTAATCCTTCCATGATTCGGCTCTTTGTTCATCTCTCCATTCTCTTGCTTGGTTTAAGTGAAATTTTGCTTCTAAGCTATGGTTTTTTTTCATGTTAGAAAGCTAGGCATCATAAAGTTTCAACACCCTACTTTGTGAAAATTAACTCACAAAAAATTAGGTTTTATGTATGTAAATCATAGGTAATTAGCCTTGACCTTAGGATAATGTAGGTTCATTTCTTGCTAGTCCTAGATTCTTAGTGATAGTCGTAATATTCCATTCATTTTTGTCACGACCTAGGGCTATGATTAGGCTTTAATCTTTTTTAGTCCAATTGCCATAAAATATCTCATAAAGGAAGCAATAAAAATGTGATAAAAAATGAACCATGAAGCAAAGAAGTGTCCAAAAAAGTAGCAAAAATGCTACTAAGGCACATGAAAATAAAAATTATATGTTATGTTGTGTCTATGTGAGGCCTAGCGCCTTATTGACACTTGGTAGGCGAGGGGAATCACTTTGGCTCGCTTGGTCAAAGCCCTAAACCGATGCCCTGGGTTGATAGGGGTTAGCCATCGCCTTGGTAAGCTAGTAGGCTTTTGGAAAACCTTCTTGAGGGTTCAAGGAGCTGAGAGTCGCACCTAGACTTGCCTTGGGGTGGTAGCCTTGTGATTGTGCTTCAATTTTACAATGAATGACTAAATCAAAACTTCCATGAGCTTCAAAAAAACTTTGACAATGTACTAATAGATTAGGAGCTTTTTATAGCCCATAGACATGATAGACTTGAATGATTTATTAAGATTGTTCACATAGTCTTTAGGCTAGTAGGTTTATGAACTTGCATTAGCCTAGGGTCATAATTGATTGCTTGTGTTTCATGCATAAAACTGAAATTTCAAGTGGTTTAATCTTCACAATAGTTTGAGTATTTTTTTGCTTTATGTTGTCTAGTTTTTGACTATGATTAACCCATCTTTTAGAAGCAAAAAATCACTTTGCATGATTGTTCATTTATGCTTCATGTTTATTCATTTTTGGTGGCCTTTGATACTCATTACTTGTTCTTATGTTTTGCAGCTCAACATTTCTTCCTTGGACTTGCTTTCTACCATGTCACCATGTCTTGCTTCACCGGCACACGAGGACGTGCGCTAAATTAGGAAGGGGGGAATGTTAGCAGCGGCTAACACAGGCTACACCATTTATGCACCAAGTTGTGGATGTGCCATAGTGCACAGTGTTTACTTTTCATTGTATAGGGCTTGGGCTCATTTAGGAGTTCCAAAGTTGTATGAGTCTAGGCTAGAGAGCTCACTTTATCCCATAGTTGAAGGGTTTGAGGCCCAAAACTATAAAAGAGCCCTATGCTTAATGAGAGGTCATTCTTGAGTGGTCCTTTTGAGAACTCTCTCTCTAGAGGAGGTCTTGATGGCCTAGCCTTTGAGCTTAATGCCCATGCTTAGAAGGCTAGTGCTAATCACATGTAATTAGTGTAATCCTCTCTTAATTAATCTAGTCTTCATTATGTTGTCAATCATGTTTATCTACTTTCCTTCATTGTTTTGAAGTGTTGATCTTCTCTAATCTAACTCTTACTTATGCTAAGCTATCCGATTAGTGGAGTCCTTATCTAACTCTCTCGATTAAGCGGAGTGGGCGTACTCGTGATTGAGGGATTAGAGTTGTCCTCTAATGGTGTGCTTGTGTGTGTGTAGGTTTAAGAAGCCTTGAGCTTAATTTGATTATGTGTGACTTGATTTGGACACCATGATTGGCATGGTTGGGGTGGCCGACTTGAATGCGATCCTGTGTGCTTAATCGTCAATGCATGTAATTAGAGTTGTGCTTGAGAGATTCCAAGATTAGTGTGTTTCACTTCGTTGCTTGATGTGTGTAGATGATTGCTTGAATTGATGCTTGATGTGCGATTAGCATTAGTTGTTTGGGATGATTTCTAATTGCATTGGAGGATGCACGCTCTTGAATCCTCTCAATCTTTGCATCCGATGACGCTCTCGCACATTCTTTGTGTGATGCCTCCAAGCCCTAGCCGGGTCATGCTCTCTCTCCCCGGATTGATAGATTTGTGGGAGATTGCCTATGCTATGGCGAGCCTCCAACAAGGCACTATGGGTCCTCCTCAAAACGAGTGCATTTTTGGTAGCTTCTTGAGCTTGAGTTCTTGTCATAATTTATAGGACCTATAGGTTCTAGCTCAGATCCGTTTGAAGAAGATATCACTCTTACAATGTTCGTTGTTGCTTTACCCTTGTTTTTCGGATGTTTTGGATAATCAAGAATCAGGTGCATCCACACTCGTAGCTTGGTCTTATTTGTTACATAGTTGGTGGTGCAACCAATGGTTGTTCTTGCCTAGTAAGTATGGTCTTCGATCCATAGTCTTTATTGGATATGAAAATTAGCGTGTTCTTGTCCATGGAATAATGATTTATTGTGGGTTGTGGCACACATGTTGGTTGAGTGTAGTTGAATACTACTCTACAATCCAGAGGAGGTGGTTGTTTCCCTAGAATATGTTGCGATCTTGACTGAGTGTTACACAATGAGGTAGGATGATCCCCTCCACTAGTCTCACATCTCCTCATTTCAGGTTGTCACACATTTGGGTTTTGTTTGTAGTCTTTGTTTATCCTTATAATCAACTCCTTACCACTTGATCAATGCTCAACATCGTAGGAGTTTGAACACTTTGCCTTGTTGCGGATTCACTATTTGGAGAAGAGGCACTACTAGTCACATTGTTTGCATCATCCCTCACCTCTCCGTAAGCCCTACAATTGTCAAATAGATATAGAGCTTTTCTAGTGACTTGTTCAAATATCATGCATGCTTTCAATTGCAAGTCCTTTTTGAGAGTCTCACCCTAAAGCCCTCTATAAATAGAACTGATAATCTCGCACCTTGTGGTAACTCTCGTGTGGGACATCTTTCAATGTACTATTTGAAGGGAAGCAAGGATTTCTTCACCTTCTTGTTTTCTTTTTTCTTGAAAGCGTAGATTTGTGACACTATATTGTGCTTGACCCCCTTTTAAGAAAACACCTTTGTGAGTTGATGCAAGAATTGTTCTACATGTGGAAAATCATCTTTGTTCAATGATTGAAACCAAATCCGGGTTGTTCCTTCCAATGTCTGCCCTAATCCCTTGTACTGAGTGTGAAAATCCGCAATCTGTTTAGCTGTCAAAACTTGTTTAAAGAGTGAGACATGAGCATATGGATCCCCTCACCGATTGCACTTTGTCTTGGCACAATTGGCCACTTGATATGGTCTCATTTGTCATGATTCAGTCACCCATTTGAGCAATCTGGAGTCTCTTGCAGAGACGTCTCTAGGTCTCTCCATCTTGAAGAAAACCCTGGTGCAATTCTCTCTGATATGTGCTCTAGCATCATTTTTGGTTGAAAGTAAGTGGAGATCGGAGTATCATTGTATATGTATCTTTCTAGGTCAATTGGATCAACAAGTTTGTATTATCATCCATACTTATCTACCATCAAAACTTGCACTCCTTGGACATCCGTATACGTGAATGCATAGAGGGTCTTATGGTATGTAAACTCCCCAACATTGGGCTCTACACACTTGTAAATGTATGTTGATCTCCGTTTGTGAACCTATACAATCCCTCATGAGCATAATCCATTGGAACTCTCATTTATTTGTTGTTTTGATGAATCTCACATTCGATTTATTGACTAGTGGATGCTCCTCTGCTAGGTCTTTGTCGATCCTCACTCTTGACGTTGTTACCTCATTTCTTGCGGTTTGCATGTCTCTGAGTTCTCCAGAAGCATAGGGTCCATTTTAGGCATGAATGACGAATTTACTTCCCCACTCCCTTCATTTATTTCATTAACCGCATGTTCGGAGCGCGTAGCTCTACTAAGGGTCTCTTTTAAGCGTCTAAACACGCTCGACCCGGGCCTTGGGCCCATGGCATGCATATCTTGACTTGAACTATCAGGGTTTGGTGTAGGATACCCCTCCATGACTTCGTAGTCACAGGAAGAATCACTAGACGCGATATGAGGATCTTGGGTCGCGCTACCTTGAGTCCCGATGTAGCTTATCCCTTCTTGCCCTTGTTCAGGTATCTCAAAAGCTAGGTCTTTGTGGTCCTTTGGTCTCTGGAAATTGGTTTTGGGCACTCTAAAATTTTGGAATTAGAAAACCTGCAAAAATTTAGCTTTAGAAAAAAGTCATATTGGTTGCAGGTTTTCTTCCTTACTATACCTTATTCAATTTGGACTTGTGTATCAAAAGTTAGAGTAATTTTGGCGAACTACACTTGAAACAACACTCAAAATAGTTTCCAGGCTAGGACACAGGAACTTTGGCTTGTATATTGGTCTCTAGAAGGTATTTTTAGCTTAAACTTGAGATTTGAGATGTTCTCAAGTATGTCTACAATCTCATCAAGTCAGATATCCCGTTTATGAAGAGGTACACGGATCACAATCCATGATGCCCTGTTAAATTTTGACTTCAAATTTTGGCAATAGCTAGACAAGGTCATGCATAGGCTTTGTATCAATTTGCATCAGATTTTGAGGTTGGGGGACATGAATCACGATCCATGTTCAACACATCTGGGATTGATCTTTGGTGGGCAGCTTGTTGCACTCTATGTCCATAAGCTAAATCTCAAATCGTTTTCGTTTTGTTTTGATAGGTCAAATGCCCAACACTAGGTCTACACTATATTTTTCAATTTGTTACTTGTTTTGATGTCTTTGTGACCTATTTTTGCTCAATTTTTCCCTAAAAATAGACTTAGTGATATGTTTCCATGTGTAGGCACTACAGATCTGAAAAATTTCAGGTCAAGCTGTCACCATGGGTACATGGATCATGATCCATGTTTTGAGGCCAAATTGACTTTTCTTGGTACCATTAGGATCAACATGACTAGTAGATGCTATGGTACAATTTTTTTTGGATTTGGACCTCTTGGTTAAAAATTATGTCAATTCTAGAACTTGCTCAGAATGCTTGACATTTGTGGGCTTTTGGTTTGGTTTTCTATATCAAATTTAGTTTTGAAAAGTTCAATAGACTCCTTATGACCTGCTTATTGTGCAAATCTGGTCTCAAACTCTGACATGGGGACATGGATCATGATCCATGTACCCTTCTATCCGAATGCACTAAAACTTGGCACACATCTTGCTCTTGGTCCCTTGATGCTAGCTATATAGTTTTTGTGTGGTTTGGACTTGATTAGGTCAATCAAAAGTAGGTCTGTTTTAGATGTTTTTCACCAACTGTTTATGCCACTTTTCATGAGTTTTTTGTACTCTTTTGACAAACCTCCTTTGGGAAGTTTTGATCACAATGGTCTCTGCTACAAGCTGGTATAGTTTTTGTCCCAAAACTCAAATGAGATACATGGATCACGATCCATGTTTGGTCACCTCTGACCTTGGGATTTGGTGAGTTGATAGCTTGTGATGTTTGTAGCCTGCTTTCCTTTAAAAAAAATAAAATTTGGATCAGTTTTAAACAGCCAAAGGGGAAATTTTGAGTCTGTTGTAATTGTTTTGGACAATCTTCTGTTTTTTGCTCTTTTGACTACTTTTTGTAACTTTTTTTGTCAATGCTTCTTTTAAAAAATGTGTTTGTCTATGTCATAAAATATAATATCTAACTAACCCAAATGATTTTCTCATATTAAACTCATCATTTAATGTGGGACAATAAAAGGGAAGAAGAGCTAGACTATAGACATGTGCTTATGGATCTATCTCAGCACGGGACCAAAGTCAATGGGTCCAAATGGGAGATGGTCTGTCAAAGAGCAATGCTAGATAATGGAGCTTGCAATACCTTAGGATTATCTTCATTAAAGACCTCCAAAGGTTAGCGTTAAATGTCCTTAGACCTAGGAACTTAGAGAAGATAGGGCTGAGCTTGAGGTGGGAACCCGGCCCAAGCTTGAGGTGCTTGTCGAGCTTGCTGACTAAGGTGCTTGAGGTGCTTGTCATGCTTGTTGACAAAGGTGCTTGAGGTGCTCATCGTGATTGATGATTATGGTGCTTGTCATGTTTTATGACTAACGTGCTTGAGGGGGTTCATGACTAAGGTGCTTAAGGGGTGAGGTGTTCGAAAGTCAACATGGATCCCTACAAAAGGGTGGGGAGCAAGAGAGAGAACACACACACACACACACACACACACACACACACACACACACACACACACACACACTCACTCAAGGCAAGCCAAGTCCAAAGATGCAACAACGACACATGTCCAACTCCTCCCCATGGTGCCTTCATAAGGTGCTTAAAGCCAATTGGTTGACTTCTAAAGGGATCTAATGAGAATTTGTTTATTTAAATAATTTTCTACGCATTATCAAGCCCTCTCTCTCAAAGGGCTAAGGAGGACACTTGTCCAAATGCTACCCTTATTTCTAAAGGGATCTAATGAGAATTTGTTTATTTAAATAATTTTCTACGCATTATCAAGCCCTCTCTCTCAAAGGGCTAAGGAGGACACTTGTCCAAATGCTACCCTTATTTCTTGATATACACTAAGCATGTTATTGTCTAGGCTTGAAGGGGTCCAATCAAATTCAATCATGAGCTACAATCAATGAGGAGTCGACCAAGGCAAGTTGGGGGTGTGCTTGGGGGTATACTCCCTCTCACACACACTCACATGCTTTCATTCTCACTTGGTGAAAGTGCAAGAACTTCATCTCCTTCTCTAAGCTTGAGAAGTTGAGATCCTACACCAACACTCTTGGCTATGGAATGCAAATCTAACCAAGAGCCATGCTTCAATGCTATGCTTGACATCTTTTTCATCTCCATTACTATGCTACTATGCAATGCTTAGCTCTATGAGTAATGTTATGAGAGGACACTACTTCTTTATTGTAAGAATACTTCTTCTTCCTCTTCCCTGCCCCAATTCCTTGCTAGCTCTCTCCACCTTTGAAGGTGTTTGAGGTCTTGGGACTGAGGACGGGGACAAGTGAATGCTTTCATTAGATTAATTTATGAGCATAATTGTGGTGCATGAAGCTCTCTATCTTTATTGCGCCATCAAGGTCTCAAGGAACACAAAGCTTGTATTCCAAGTCTCTCTTTATGGGAGAAGCTATAATACAAAATCCTTTTGGAGGAGGGACTGGCTCCACATAATTCCGATCGTCAACTGTTGTCAAGTTCTCTAATTCTCTCTCTTGCAAAGTATTATTCATGCCAAGCTAACTAAGTATAATGGCTATGTTGCTATCTCTAATCAAGATCTCTCTTTATTTTCTCAAAGTATTCTCATAAAATTGCTCACTACAGTTCTCTAAACTCTGCTATTCTCAATGTTCATAGTCCAATTCCATTACATTGGTGTCAAAGCTATTGGTTTCTCTTTTCTTGCTTAAGAAGAGAGGTGCTTCATTTTTCCATGAAAGGTTGGACTTGTTCATTGCAAGAGGGTAAGTGGGGCAGGGATCTATTATCTTAGTTGAAAAGGACTTTGTTTGAGGTACACCATTGGGAGCTATAGATTTAATAATGGAGTCTCTTGGGGCTTTCCTTTGGCTTAACCATTATTGAGCTACTAGCAAGCTCAACAAGAACCATAATCTATCGAGCAATGTTAGACCCTCTCCACTACTCTTTGCAATCAAGAGTCTTTAAACCAGGGGTGTGGCTGCTTGAGAGCTAATTCTCAAAGGTAAAGAAGAGTAGCAACTAAGGTTTTTGAGGGTACCAAAGCACAAAGTAGTATATATATAAGTTTAGTTAGCATGGATGACAATAGTAAAGAGAGTAGAATGAATGTTGACAATTTTGATTTTTCACATGAAGGTGCTACTGATGATGCCCCAATGTTTGTGAACTATCTTGTTACTAGGTTGCAACAAGCTATGGGCAACCCTGCCTTGCAAGCCGAAGTTACTCAACAACTTTGTGCTTATGGGATTTCCCTACCTTTCCAAAAAGAGAGAGAGCTTAGGAGGCCTCTTGTTGAGACTTCTAAAATAAGACTCTCTCTGATAAGAGAAGAGGAGGAATCCAATGAACGAGAAAGATGTGATACTCCGAATTCCTCTGAAGATGTGACTCCACAAAGATGGTGGTCTCGACGATCCTCAACTCCTCCCAAGAGGAAAAGATCATCCTATAGTCCTTCTCCTTGCCACTCTAAAAGGGAAGAGAGGAAACAAAGGAAGAAAAAGGTGAGAAAGAGGTCACCCTCTTCTCCTTCTTTATCACCTTCCTCGTCTTCTGACAAAAGGAGCGGCTTTTCTCCTTGAGAATACAAGAGGAGAGGACATCACAAACCTTATCCTGCTTGGAAAATGTCCCACAAGATTAAGAAGTTCAAAGAGGGAGGGAAGAGTATCTCTTTTCTCACCTATGATGGCACCTTTGGTGCTACTGATCAAGTGTAGCTATGCAATTTTAAAAATTTGCTCGTCAATGGTGGGCTAGCCTTCGTGGCAACCACAAACCTCCAAAGACATGGAAAACTCTATGAGTTTCCATCATGAAGCAATTTCTTGCAAGCGGCACCAAAGATAAAGTGCTCACCGAATTACGGAGATTTAAGTTACTTTCCAACAAGTCTATCCACAAATATGTAGACAAGTTTTGGGATTTACATCTCAGAGTTACAATTTACATCTCAAAGCTACAGTCTCTTAGAAGATATACTTTGCCGAGAAAAAGAAAAAATCTTGTGTGGGATTACCTGAAGAAATAGACGAGTATGTCAACTCCCAACAGCCTGGTTCTATCACCGAAGTCATCCATCACACTATGGTTGCATCTGTTATCAATTTCCACAAAGGGGCTAAAAGGAATGCCAAGCCCATGGAAAACAAAGATCAAAATGATGCAAACGGGAAGAACAATGTTCAAAGTTCTTCCCAAGGCAATTCCAACAACAACAACAATAACAACAACAACAACAAGACCAAGGAGAAAGGAGAAAAAAATTTACAAAGTTAAAAACAAACTCTCTCCTAAAGATCTAGAGGCTTTTCTCAAAGATCGCAAATGATTTAAGTGTGGGGAGCAAGGACATGGCTATCATTCTTGCCCCAAAAGAAATGCCCGCAATGAGATTCCTAGAGCTTCCATGGTCAAAGCTCCAAAAGTGGATGCTCATTGTTGCAAAGGATCATCCCTTTCATATGCTTGGGGGAAGGTGAGGGAGCATGATGCCTTCATCCTATTTGATACTGGCTCTACTCACATCTTCATATCAATGGAGTTGGCCACAAATCTGGGCATACAAGATTTCAAGATGGGAGATACTCTAATTGCCAATGGGGCTTTCAAGGGACATCAAGCCTTCGTTACTCGCTTGATTGGGAAGTTGAGGCTTCATGTCCAAAGCTACGTTAACAAAGAAGACTTTCTTATTTCTTCTGTCCAACATGAGTATGTTATTATAGGGGCACCATGGTTCAACTGCATGGCTGCCAACATGAAGTTCCTTGAAAGGAGAATCTACTTCACCTACATGGAGAAGAACATGTATATAGATGCTAATGAGTCCAATCGCACTATACCACTTGTAAATTCACCTGCTTTTAACAAGTCAATGAAAAGCTCGGTTTCCTCGTACATATTTTTGTCAATGAGTCTCTAAATGATGCTAATGTTTTAACAAAACAAAGTGGTAGGAATTAAGAAGAATTAGACTTGTCTAATTTTATGAGTAGATTCCAAGATGTGCTTATCGATGACATCCTATGCAGTTACCTCCAAAATGAGGGAATGATGACCATAGGATAGAGCTTCTACCTAGGAGCTCCTGCCTAATAAACCTCCTTATAGAGTTTCTCAAGCTCAACAAGAGGAGATTATGAGGCAGCTGCAAATGTTGGTAGACAAGGGCATGGTGAGGCCTAGCTCCTCTCCTTTTTGTTCACCAATCATTTTAGTGTAAAAGAAAGATGGCACATACCGCATGTGTGTCGACTACCGAGCCCTAAATCGTATCGCTATCTAAAAATGATTTCTAGTACCGTTGGTAGAATATCTATTTGATAAGCTACAAGGTTTGATATACTTCAACAGGATTAACCTTAAAAATGGTTATCATCAAATAAGGATAGTGAATGAAGGTATCATAAAGACCGTGTTCCGTACAACGTTTGGTCTTTATGAATACATTGTCATGCCTTTTGGTTTGACAAATTCTCCAGCCACGTTCAACCGCCTAATGGAGAAAATCTTTACACCCTATTGCAAGTTTACTGGAGTATTCTTTGACGACATTATCATCTACTCCAAATCGTTGGAGGAGCATAAACAACATCTCCATGTAGTTTTTCAAAATATGAGGGAGAATAAAATTTTCATTCACCAAAAGAAGAGTGAAATTTTCCTCCAACAGATTCAATCCTTAGGTCATATTATCTCTCAAGTTGGTATCCGTATGGATCCAACCAAGCTTGAGGTAATAAAAGGATGGCCTAACCTAAGGAATCTACATGAGCTACAAAGCTTTATTGGTATGTGTGCATACTATAAATGCTTCATAGCTAAATTCTCCCAAATAGCAGGTTCATTACATGACTTGACAAAGAGAAATGTTAAGCACATATGGACTGCTAAAGAGCAAAGTGATTTTGACAATCTTAAAGAAAGGCTTACCTCTCAAATTGTGCTTACACTACTGGATCCCTCAAAACCATTTGAGGTCCAATGTGATGCTTGTGGAGATTGCCTTGGAGCAGTTTTGCTTCAAGAAGGGCATGCCATAGCATATGAGAGTCTAAGACTCAATTCCAACGAGCAAGTATTAGGCATCTACAAGAAGGAGCTACTAGCTATCCTACATGCCCTTGACACATGGAAGCACTATGTTTTGGGGACTCCATTCATCCTACGTACGGATCACCAAAGTCTTAAGTACCTCATGACGCAAACCAAGCTCTCCGATAAACAAATGAGGTGGAAAAATTTTCTTTGCAATTTAATTTTCATATTGCTCACATTGCTTGCAAGCACAATCAAGTAGCTGACACACTATCACGATGGCCAAGATCTAATGTGGTGTCCATAGCAGCTCACAATGATCTATCTTCTATGATAGATGAGTATGCTACTAACCCCGATTCTAAAGATGTAATTTTAGTCCTTGCCTTAGGGAAGAAAGAAGAACCATTCACCTTGTAGGATGGTTATCTCTCCATGGCAATAGACTATGTGTTACTCACTCTTTTCATGAGAAAGTGATGTATGATCCCATGCTCCTCCCTATGCGGGGCATCAAGGGATTCAACCTACCCTTTGCAGAGTAGAGAGGTATTTCTATTGGCCTACCATGAAGACGAACATACAAGACTATGTTTCAAAATGTGTGGTACGCCAAAAGACAAAGTATGATAGAGGAAATCAACTTAGATTTCTCCAGCCTTTGCCAATTCCTAATTCACCATGGGAGAGCATATCCATGGATTTTATCTTTTGTTTTCCCACGTACATCCATGGGAATATGGTAGTAGACAAGTTTAGTAAACAAGCATATTTTATACCTATCAAAAATACTATTAAGGTACACCAAATGGCAACCCTCTTCATATCCCAAATTTTTAAACACCATGGCTTTGCCAACATCAATAGTGTCAGATAAAGATCCTCGAATGACTAGTAATTTTTGGAAGGATCTCTTTGAGAATCTAGGTACTAGGCTTAATATCTCTTTGGCCTATCACCCACAAACGGATGGCCAAAGTGAATTAGCCAACCTTACGATTCTAGATCTACTTAAGACTTAAGATACCGAATTAGATGAACATTCCCAATGGGAAAAGTAGCTACCTCTTGTAAAGTATGCGTACAATAACACTGTCCATACTACTACACAGAAGGCACCTTTCAAAATAAATTAAGGAAGACCTAAAAGTCCCTTGCTACTTAAGGTACATGGGAAGATCTTCATTGTCGATGAGTATAGCCGAGACCTACAAGAATCTTTCCAAAAGATTAAGGAGGCTATATCCATCTTGAAACAAAGGCAAAAGGCTACTTCTAACAAGCACAAAAAGGCCTTAGCTTTCAGGGAAAATGATTGGGTACTACTCAAATTTCCCAAGGCTCGATTGAAGCAGACTACGGACAAAA
This sequence comes from Adiantum capillus-veneris, assembly GCF_014529385.1. Classification (NCBI taxonomy): domain Eukaryota; kingdom Viridiplantae; phylum Streptophyta; class Polypodiopsida; order Polypodiales; family Pteridaceae; genus Adiantum; species Adiantum capillus-veneris. The sequence goes on from NC_140936.1 coordinate 77,962,943, forward strand.
ATCCTACGGGCCACCAAAAGTAATATGCTAAACTAGCAAAAAGATACTATGGTCCTTTTCAAATCCTAAAACCAATCAATGAGATGGCCTATCAACTCAAGTTGCCCAAACATTGGCTCATTCACAATGCTTTTCATGTGAACCTACTTAAGCCTTACAAAGGAGAGCCACCACAAGAAACAATCATTGAGGACCCCCCGAGATCGAAGATCAAGAAGAGGTGCTTCATCTGAAATCGATTCTTTGACATGAAAACAAGGTACTAAGACATGGTAAGATTATCCGATAGTACCTTATTAAGTTCAAAAATTATCCTTTTGGAGATGCTAGATAGATGCAAGGAACACAACTTAAGGATAGAATGACAATGCTACATTAGAGTAATCAAATGTAAATACTTTTTAAATGAAATTCTTTTTTGTCTTATAAGGCTAGTTCTCTTTTTATCATGTACAAATTTAAGTAGTTTGCATGCTTAGAATAATGTTTGTGATGACAACGTCTCTCACACACCAAGTAGAATTTGTCACTCCACTTTGGAAATATGATATGGAATCAAGAGTGTTAGAAAATATAACGTAGCTAAATACATATTTGAGTAGATTACTTAATGGAGAGAGATAGATTTCACACACATGAGATTATAGAGTAGAGAGAGAGAGAGAGTACACATGATATACGTGGTTCACCCAATGTAGGCTACGTCCACGGGAAAGCAACCACTCAATGGCTTTAGTACTTCAAAACAAGTAGTAGTTTACAAAGGGATTATACCCTTAATAGAGCTCCCACGTTGCTTCACTCTCACCACCTCACACACACCTTGTTGCATCAACTTCACACACTGAAATGTGTGTAGAAATGGCCTCCTTTTATAGGCCAAAAGGGCTACCCTCTCTCATGAGAGGCAGCCATGTGTATCCGCCCTTGTGTAGATAAGTCCAAATCAGACCCTCCAATCCTTCCATGTGTGGCCGCCCTTGAAAAGATAAGTCTACTTTTGAATTGGGCCACCGGCCACTGGCCATTGACTTCCAACCACCGGCCACCGGCCATTGACTACCGGCCACCGGCCAACCGACTAGTTGTTTTCTGACCACTTTTCGGCCGCCATCCCCGACCATAATATTCCGGCGAAGGAAAAAAAAATTTGCCGCTGATTTTTGGCCGTGAAAATTTTGGATTCCGGCGAGTGATTTTTATTTCCGGCGAGTGATTTTCCTTTACGCACGATGGCTTCTCCTCATAATGGGGACCTTACAAATGTGCGCTTTTACCACATAAAATTACAAGGGGTAAATCAGGCTCCATACTTAACAATCTCCCACTTGGAGACTGATCTCCAAAGCAAACTTGTGACTGCTTTCCATCCTGGCTTCTTATCCTTGACTGCCAATTGAAGATGAGCAAAAGCTCAACTTCTCCTTGTCGACCACCTTTGTAAACATGTCTGCAGGATTTTCACTTGTATGCACCTTTCTTAGCTCTAGTAGTCCCTCTTCCAAAAGAGTGCGTATGAAGTGATATCTCACCTCAATGTGCTTTGTCCTTGAATGAAAGGCCGAGTTCTTCGCAAGATGGATAGTGCTTTGGCTATCACTATACAAGACACAATTGTCTTGTTTGAATCCAAGCTCTTCTAAGAATCTATGAAGCCACATAATTTCTTTGCTTGCCTCCGTCATTGCTACATACTCTGCTTCCGTGGTAGAAAGTGAGACCACTTTTTGCAGCTTTGAAGCCCAGCTTAGTGATGTGCCTCCAACCATGAGGACATAGCCAGTAGTGCTCCTTCGAGTATCTTTGTCACCTGCCATATCTGCATCAACGTACCCTTCTAGAAAAATATCAATTCTTCCAAAATACAAAGCATTTGTTGTTGTCCCTTTTAGATACCTAAGTATCCACTTCACATCTTGCCAGTGTTCTTTACCTGGGTTGTCCATGAACGTACTCACAACTCCCACTACATGTGAAATATCTGGCCTTGTCTAGACCCTAGCATACATTAGAGAACCTACGCTGCAGCATATGGAACTTTAGACATATATACTATCTCCTCTTGTGTCTTTGGACACATATCCTTTGTTAATTTAAAGTGACCAGCCAAAGGTGTAGAAACTGGTTTTGCATTTTGCATTGCAAACCTTTCTAGTACCTTCTTGATGTAGTCCTCTTGAGATAGCTTTATTGTCTTCTTCGTCCTGTCCCTTGATATTTTCATACCAAGTATCCTCTTTGCCGCACCTAAATCTTTCATTGAAAAGGATTTAGACAGCTCCTCTTTTAGGTCTTTGATGTCCTGACTTGCAATAAGCATGTCATCAACATACAACATTAGGATGATGAACATCCCATCTCCCAAATTCTTCGTGTAGATGCAATGATCTGAGTTGCATCTTCTGAATCCATGATCTAACATCCATTGATTGAACTTCAAGTACCATTGTCTTGATGCTTGCTTTAATCCATACAAGATTTTCTTTAATCTGCAAAACATTTTCTCCTTACCTTTACTTCATACCCCTTTGGTTGAAGCATGTAGATTTCCTCCTCTAAGTCACCATGAGGGAATGCCGTATTTACATCCATTTGCTCGAGATTTAAATCATGAGTAGCCACAAGGCTTAAGACAAGCGTAATTGAGTTCATTTTTACAACATGAGAAAATATTTCATTGAAGTCAATACCTTTCTCTTGAGAAAACCCGTTTACCACAAGCCTAGACTTGTACCTTTTCTTCCACCATCTTCTTCCTTTAGCTTGTACACCCATTTGTTTTGAAGTACTTGCTTACCTTCAGGCAACTCAACCAACTCCCATGTTTGGTTGTGATGTAGTGAGTCCATCTTCACTTGTATGCTTTTCATCCATTCTTCTTTGGATTCGTGTTGCATAGCTTCTTCGTATAATTTCGACTCTCTAGAATCTGAGATCAAGAGATGGTTGAAGGAAGGAACAAACCTTTCTGGAGGTCGACTTGCTCTTGTAGATCTTCGGGGAATAGGTTGGGTCTCCTCATTTGGTTGATGTTGTTGCACGTTGTCACCATTTGCAGTCCTTGAGTCTTCACCGTCCTCAAGCTCCATGTACTCATCACCTATTTCTTTTGTTTGTTTTCTTTCCAAGTAATCCTTGTACATATTTTGTTCGTTAAAAATTACATCCCTACTCCTTAAGATTTTACCATCTTCAGGATTCCATAGGCAATACCCAAAGTCACCTTCTCCATAGCCAATGAAGGAACACTTTTTGGACTTTGCATCTAGCTTTGATCTTAGGCTTCTATGTATGTGCATGAAAGCCTCACACCCAAACACTTTGAGAAATGCATAATTCACCGCTTTACCTGTCCATGCATCTTCTGGAACTCCCCTATCCAATGTCGTTGAGGGTGATCGGTTGATTAAGTACACAGACGTACTTACAGCTTCCGCCCAAAGCTCAAGCAATAAGCCTGCATGTAGCCGCATGCTTCGTGCTCGCTCCATGATTGTCCTATTCATCCTTTCCAAAATCCCATTTTGTTGAGGTGTCCTTGGGGTTGTCCTTTTTCTCCGAATGCCATGGCTAGCACAAAAGCTTTCAAAAGCTTGGCTGCAATATTCGCCTCCATTGTCGGATCTGAGGCATTTAACCTTGGTACCTGTTTCATTCTCCACAAAGGCTTTCGACCTTTGAAATATGAAAAATACATCGGATTTATTCTGCATGACATAAACCCATGTTTTTCTAGTCGCATCGTCTATGAATGTTACATAGTACAATGAGCCACCAAGTGATGGTGTACTTGCAGGACCCCAAACATTAGAATGAACCAACTCAAGATTTTATTTTTTCTTTTATTTCCTGATTTTTGAAAATTTACCCTCTTTTGTTTACCATAAACACAGAACTCTAAGTCCACTTCTTTCAGACCTGGCAGAAGCTTCTTTGTTTGAAGGATTTGCATTCCTTTGGCACTCATATGCCCAAGCCGATAGTGCCACACATCACTGTCAACTTCTGTAGTTGTTGCACAAGCTGAATTTTGCGTGCTCATAGTACACAAGTAAAGTGTACCGACCTTTTCTCCCTTGGCAACCACCAAAGATCCCTTTGAGATCTTCCATCGCTTGTTTCCGAATGCAATGTTGTGACCTTCATCGTCCAATTATCCTGTAGAGATCAAATTTTTCCGAAGAGAAGGAACATGCCTACCTTTGCCGACAATCTCACAAGCTTCATCATCTGCCAAGTATACATACCCAAAATTACCTTTGGTGTAATCTTGGAAATGTTGCTTGTGTGGTGTCACATGGAATGAAGCCCCGGAATCTACTATCCAGGAATTAGACAATTCTCTAATGAGATAATTAGAGCATCCAACTCTACTTTACCTACCACATTGGCCTCCAATGTTGGCTTGCTGTCTTGGGACTTTGTCTCCTTCTTCTTCTTGGACCAGCAATCCTTCTTGATGTGGCCCTTCTTGCCGCAGTTCCAACATTCAAAAACTGACTTTGTGCGTGACTTGCTCCGTCTTGAGTGATCACGACCCTTTTGGTTTTTGAACCTCTCCTTTGGCCTTCCTCTTGTTTCCACTGACAGTGCAACACTTGATGATTCTCCTGTGCTTCTCCTTCATATTTCCTCGCTTAGGAGAACACCCACAACACCATCAAACTTAAGAGTATTTGTGCCAAAAATAGAATTACTTACAGCCATCACAAGGCTGTCCCAACTATCCGGTAGAGATGATAGTATAAGAAGAGTTTGCACTTCGTCATCGAAATTGTTTTCACCGATTGAAGTTGACTTATGTTTGTGTTAAAGTCATTTAGGTGTTTCTGCAACTGAACCATTCTTTACCATCTTTAGATTGAACAAGCGCTTCAGAAGAAATACCTTATTGGATGCCGATGGTTTCTTGTAGAAGTCGTCAAGTGACTTCATCAAGTCCTCCGTGGTCTTCATCTCCAAAACATTGAAGGCTATCGTTGACGCCCCAAGATTAACCGGATTGTTCCGAGTGCCTTTCGATCAAGGACAATCCATGCTTCATCTACCATTGTTGCGGGCTTCTTCGCAAGACCACCTAGTGGCAAATAGAGGTCCTTCTGATAGAGATAGTCTTCAATCTGCATTCTCCAATGTTGGTAGTTTTTGCCATTGAACTTCTCAATCTTGAGCTTCCCTTCCTCCGCCATAACTCCCACTCAATTCAAGGAATCCTTTCCTTGAGATAATTTAGCTACGAGCAAACCTTGCTCTGATACCAGTTGTTAGGAAATATGACGTAGCTAAATAGATATTTGAGTAGATTACTTAATGGAGAGAGATAGATTTCACACACGAGATTATAGAGTAGAGAGAGAGAGAGAGAGAGTAGACATGATATACGTGGTTCACCCAATGTGGGCTACGTCCACGGGAAAGCAGCCACTCAATGGTTTTAGTACTTCAAAACAAGAAGTAGTTTACAAAGGGATTATACCCTTAATAGAGCCCCCGTCTTGCTTCACTCTCACCACCTCACACATACCTTGTTGAATCAACTTCACACACTGAAATGTGTGTAGAAATGGCCTCCTTTTATAGGCCAAAAGGGCTGCCCTCTCTCATGAGAGGCAGCCATGTGTAGCCGCCCTTGTGTAGATAAGTCCAAATCGGGCCCTCCAATCTGCCCATGTGTGGCCGCCCTTGAGAAGACAAGTCCGCTTTTGAATTCGGCCACCGGCCATTGAATTCAGCCACCGGCCACCAGCCATTGACTTCCAACCACTGGCCACCACCGGCCAACCGACCGGTTGTTTTCCGACCACTTTCCGGCCATAATATTCTGGCGAAGAAAAAAAAAATTTGCCCCTAATTTTTGGCCGTGAAAATTTTGGTTTCCGGTGAATGATTTTTATTTCCAGCGAGTGATTTTCCTTCACGCACGATGGCTTCTCCTCATAACGGGGGCCTTACAAATGTGCGCTTTTACCACAGAAAATTACAAGGGGTAAATCAGGCTCCATACTTAACAAAGAGCAGCCATGCTTGCGGAAGCTATGTCTCCCAAGCACCAAATGGATTAGTCATCGATTCTGGAATGAGGTCATAGGGTAAAAAGGGATCCTCTACCCGCTAAGAAACATAGACTAATGGCTAAGGCTTTATCTCCTCTACCCCATAGTCGAGGAGACGACTATGATTTCAAGAGAGAGGTAATGTCATAAAATCTAATATCTAACTAATCCAACCGATTTTCTCATATGAAATTGGTCATTTAATACGGGAGAATAAAAGAGAACAAGAGTTAGAATATAGACATGTGCTTATGGACCTATCTCAGCACGAGACCAAAGTCAATAGCTTATTAAAGACCTCCAAAGGTTAGTGTTAAAAGTCCTTAGACCTAGGACCTTAGGCGAGCTAGGGATGATCTTGAGGTGGAAACCCGGCCCAAGCTTAAGGTGCTTGTCGTGCTTGCTGACTAAGGTGCTTCTCATGGTTAATGACTAAGGTGCTTGAGGTGCTCATCATGCTTGCTAATTAAGGTGCTTGAGGTGCTTGATGATTAAGGTGCTTGAGGTGCTTGTCATGTTTATGACTAAGGTGCTTGAGGGGTGAGGTGTTCCAAAGTCAACATGGATCCCAAAACGGGGGGGAGGGGGGCTACAAGTAGGGGCAAGAGAGAGAACACACACACACTCACTCAAGGCAAGCCAAGTCCAAAGAGGCAACAAAGACACATGTCAAGAGCCTCCCAATGTTTCCCTCATAAGGTGCCAAAAGCCTATTGGTTGACCTCTAAAGGGGTCCAATGAGAAATTAGTTATTTAAATAATTATCTAGGCATTATCAAACCCTCTCTCTCAAAGAGCTCTCAAAGGGCTAAGGAGGACACTTGTTCAAATGCTACCCTTGTTTCTTGATATGCACTAAGCATGTGATTGGCTAGGCTTGCAGGGGTCCCCAATGAAATTCAATCATGAGCTACAAGGAGGGGTCAACCACGGAAAGTTGGGGGTGTGCTTGGGGGTATACTCCCTCACACACACACACTCACATGCTTTCATTCTCACTTAGTGAAAGTGCAAGAGCTTCATCTCCTTCTCCAAGCTTGAGAAGTTGAGAGCCTACACCAACACTCTTGGTTATTGAATGCAAATCCAACCAAGAGCCATGATTCAATGTTATGCTTGCCATCTTCTTCATCTCCATTACTATGCTACTATGCTATTCTAAGCTCTATGAGTAATGGTATGCGATGACACTAATTCTTTCTCGTAAGAATACTTCTTCTTCCTCTTCCCTACCCTCATTACCTGCTAGCTCTGTCCACCTTTGAAGGTGTTTGAGGTCTTGGGACAGAGGCCGGGGACAAGTTAATGATTTCATTAGATTAACTTACGGGCATAATTGTGGTGCATGAAGCTCTCTATTTTCATTGCACCATCAAGGTCTCAAGGAACACAAAGCTTGTATTGTACCAAGTCTCTCTTTATGGGAGAAGCTATAATACAAAAGCCTTTTGGACGGGGGAGTGGCTCCACATAAATCCGCTCCTCAACTGTTGCCAAGTTCTCTAGTTCTCTCTCTTGCAAAGTATTATTCATGCCAAGATAATTAAGTATACTGGTTATGTTGCTACCTCTAATCAAGTTCTCTCTCCATTTTCTCAAAGTATTCTCATAAAAATGCTCACTAGAGTTCTCTAAATTTCATTATTCTCAATGTTGATAGTCCAATTCCATTACAGTCTATGTCTCAACCACCCACTGCTCATATCTCGGCCAAAACTCTTGATGGGGTACATGGATCGCGATCCATGTTCCATCAGACCTGGATACCAAATTTAGCTTGTTGATTACGCGTAGTATCAGTATTGTACTCCACCACTCATTTTTGGATTTGGACAACTTTTTGAGAAATCAAAAGCAATTTTTTATGTTTGCCCTACGGTTTTTGATTAGTTTCTGTTGGCACTTTTGACCAACTCTTTTCAATTTTTTGCTATGGTGCCTTTTGAGAAAGTTACTCCAAATGGTATCAGCTATCTACTACTCAAATCTTAGCTCCAGATGATCAAAGGGAACCCATGTTTGACCACACAATATTGAGTGGCCATGTTTTGTAATAGACATAAAAGAAATGGGTCAAGTAGCAGAGGATGACTTGTTCACGATTCTTTTCACAAGAGGAGGACTCATGGCTTGGTCATGGGATCATTTCATGTATAAAATTGAATTATCAACATAAAAAATGCTCAAATTTGATAATGCTAGAAAAGGGAATTTTCCCACTTTATCTAATATGGTCTTCAGTCATAAAAAGCATATTGCATAGCTTCTCGTGAATTGTCATGTTCATGCACTCTACGATGTACCATTTAGAGGAGGCATATAGGGGACCACTTATCTCACTCCATATACCCTTCTCATCACATAAAGTAGTGAAAGCATGAGACATAAGCTCAACCCCATTATCCATGTGTAAGCACGTTAACTTACAACATGTTTGGGTCTCAACAAGAGCAACCTATTGTAACACCTTATTAGTAAATATGGGAATCTCCTAATTCCCATTTTGTTGTGGTGAATTTTTATCCATGATATGGTACTTTTCTATGTGTTTCAACCATTATTATTTTCTTTCCACCCATAAAAATTGTCAAGAAGATACTACTTGTTGTGTCATTAACTTATTATCATAAATGTGTGTAGAGAAAATTTATAGAAAGACCATAGATCTTTAGATGAAACTATGATGAGTTACTATGGCAAGTTGAAAATGTTACCATATACATGTGGTAGTGATGTGTGTGAACACACTAGGACCGCCGGGGCATTTTTTCCCTCTTTAGGAGGTTTTTTTCCCCCGTGCATTGTATATACGCCCATCACTCTAGGGCTATCTATCTTTCCATAGCACACTAAGTAACACACTCTCTATTGTGTGCCTTGAGCTTCCTTCGTCTTCTCCAAGCTGTGTGTGTTTCTCTGCAACCCTAATTCCAACAATTGGTATCAGAGCAGGTCACGTCCTCCCGGGCTTAGTCGCCAGCTGCTCCAGCACACGCCTGCTCACTTTCTCCGATTTCAGTGAGCTTTGGCAAGCGTTCGCAGGTCGACAAATATTTTGGGTGAGCTCGAAGAGCTCGGTCTGCTCAGAATTTTGATTTGGGCTCATTTCGGCCTCCGTTTCCACTACGGGCAGTACTGCACAGGTTATTTCGTCATTTTGTACAGATTTTCTGTCAGTGCCGTTTTCTGCATAACAGGTGCCTTATAGTCTTCTACGGTTTGTGCTATATAGCACAAGTTGTTCCCGCTCCATTTCTCCTATTTTCGGGCAGTTTTCACATCAGGTGCAGCATTTACCATGGCTGACAACAACAACACAGATGTGTTCAAGATGTTTGCTGCTGAGGACAGGTTGGATGGGGACAACTACCCTATGTGGGCTTATATGATGCAACACGTTCTTGTGTCAAAAGGTGTCTGGAACATTGTGCAGGGCATTGATGTACGTCCTGGTTCTGAAGATGTAGGCGATATTGAGGATGTTGCAGGTCTTGCTGCAAGGATTGCAGCTGTTAGAGTTGTTTTGCCTACAGCAGAACAAGCTCGTTGGGATGTTAAGGATGCGCAGGCACATGCATTGATTGCGTTGTCTGTGAAGCGCACCATTATTCCTCACATCCGTTCAGCAAAATCTGCAAAACAGGCTTGGGATATTCTAGCAGGTCTTTATGCAAGCCGCAATGAGGCTAAAATTGCTTTGCTGCGTAAAGAGCTAGAGTCGAAGATTATGCATGAGGAAGATGATATGGACACTTTCCTTGCTAGTGTCAAGGATATCAATGAGCAACTCATTTCTGCAGGTGAAGTCATTTCTGACAGTTCCCTTGTGCAGACTGTTCTTGATGCCTTACCAGATTCCTACCAGACTTTTGCTAGTACTTGGAGACTGATGACCCAAGGAAATCCTGAAGTTGTCAAGTTTGATGCATTATGCACATTGCTGTTGCAAGAGTCACTTTCTAGAAAAAACAGGACTAGGCAGCGTGTAGTTGAACAGGCTTTTATTGCTTCTCAAAGAAAGGGTGGTAACAGTAATGCAGCCACTTCTTATGGTTCTGCTGCGAGTGGCAAAAATTCTGTTCCTAATGCTTCTGCTGGCAGCACTTCGTCTGGCAATTCTGGTGATAAGGGCAAAAAGAAGATGCGTTGCCATTATTGTAAAGCGAATGATCACTTGATCAAGTCGTGTCCTAAGTTGAAGGCCAAAGAGGCTAAGAAGAAAGAGGGTGGTTCCACTGCAAATGCTGGTTCCACTACAAATGCAGCCATTGTTGAGTCTTCTGTGAAAGGAGATTGTGATGCTGATGTTGATGCAGAATGGGCTTTTAGCGCAGAGTGCACTTACAATCCTGCTGTCCATGATGCATGCTTGTCAGTTGCTGCAGATTCACATGTGTGGTATTTCGACAGTGGTGCTACAAAGCACATTACCTCACATCGTGAATTGTTTACCTCTCTTGAGTCTGTCCCTCATGGGAATTCAGTCACTTGTGCCAACAACGCCTCTTATCCAGTTCAGGGAGTTGGAAAGATTGTGCTCACTGCTGCTAATGGCAGTTCCTTCACACTTGTTGATGCACTTTATGTACCTGGGATCAAGAAGAATCTCTTGTCTGTATCCGCACTTGCTAGACTTGGACTTGTAGTCAAATTTGTGGATGACAGATGTACAGTTCATGATCTCAGTTTTGGTGATGAAATTGTTGCATCTGGGCTTTTGTGCCGTGGGCTGTATAAGCTCACTTTGTATGACAAGTGTGGACAAAATTTTGCAAATGCTGTTGCAGATTCAAGGGCTATTTCAGATGCAAAACTTTGGCATGCACGTTTTGGTCATCTGAATTTTGCCAGTTTGCTGCGTTTGCAGAAATCTGATATGGTTGCTTCTTTGCCGCCTCTTGAAGCACCTATCAAACATGTTTGTGAAGGCTGTATTCTGGGTAAAATGCAGCGTTCTAAGTTTCCAAAGGATGGTTCAGTTAGGGCCACATGCAGGTTGCAGCTTGTGCATAGTGATGTTTGTGGGCCCATGCAAACTCCGTCCTTGGGCAATTACCTGTACTTCGTGACTTTCATTGATGATTACTCCAGGCATGCATGGGTATTTCCGCTTAAAGCAAAGTCCGAAGTTTTTATGTGCTTCAAACAATTTTTGGCTATGGCTGAAAATGTCTCAAAATGTACTATGGGCACCCTCCGTTCCGATCGAGGGGGGGAGTATATGTCTCATGAATTTAATGCATTTCTAGCTAGTCGTGGGATAAAACACCAATGTACAGTGCCTTATACACCTCAGCAAGATGGTGTTGCTGAGAGGAAAAACAGGTCACTAACGGAAATGGCACGATGTATGGTCAAAAGTCAAGCTTTGCCGCATTCTTTTTGGCTTGAGGCCATCATGTGTGCCACTTATGTACTTAACAGGTGTCCTACGAAAGCTTTGCAGTCTATTACTCCATATGAAGCATGGCATGATAGAAAACCTTCTATTGAGCACATGCGTGTTTTTGGCTGTTTGGCATATGCTTTGGTGCCACAAGTGCAGCGCAGAAAATTGGATGATAAGGCTGACAAATGTATTTTTGTTGGTTATAGTGCTGAAAGCAAAGGTTACAGGTTGTATCATCCGCAAACAAAACGTATTTTGGTTTCACGGGATGTAGTGTTTGTGGAAGATTCTGTTCAACCCTTGCTGTCATGTACTAAAGACAGTAATGTAAGCTCACAGGACATTTATGACACTTTGTTGCCTCTTTTCAGTGGTGGAAATACGAATGTAAGTTCCAATGAGGCAAATGTACAGCCTATGGGGGTTTCTGAAAATGTTTTAGAACAGCCTATTACTGATGCAGATGTACATGATGTACTTGATGAGGAAAGGGCTGAAAATGAGCAGGCTAGAGGTATGCCAAAATGGCTGGTGCACACTTTGCGTGACAGTAAATTGGATGCACCTTTATCTAGTCGTACTCGTTCAGGCTCTCGCCATGCATCTTATGCATCAGATTGTTATGCTTTGGCTGTGTCTAGTTTACATGATGTTGAGGAGCCTCTGTCTTTTAATGAAGCACAGAATTCAGAAAATTGGATTGCTGCCATGAAATCAGAATATGATGCACTTATAGAGAATGACACATGGACTTTATGTGATTTGCCTCCTGGCAAAAAGGCCATTGGTACGAAGTGGGTTTACAAGTTGAAACGCAAGCCGGATGGTGAGATCGATCGCCATAAGGCTCGACTTGTTGCAAAGGGTTATGCACAACAAAAAGGCATAGATTATGAAGAGACTTTTGCTCCCACTTGTCGTATGACTACTGTGCGTTTTCTATGTGCATTGGCAGCTCATTTTGGTTGGGATGTACATCAATCAGACATTGTTACTGCTTTCTTGAATGGTGACATATTTGAGGAAGTTTATGTAACGCAGCCTCGCGGTTTTGTCATAAAAGGACAAGAGGACAAAGTGTGCAAATGTAAGAAGGCTTTGTATGGGTTGAAGCAATCTCCTCGTGCTTGGTATGAGAAAGCTGACACTCATTTGGTTAAACGAGGCTTTCGTAACAGTCCAACAGAAAGCACATTGTATGTAAAGCGTGAGGATGATGTATTTCTCATTGTGGTTCTTTATGTTGATGATTTGCTGATCACTGGACCAAATGAGAGACATATTGCTGAATTTAAGGCTGATTTGAATGCTACTTTCAAGATGAAAGATTTGGGGCTGTTGCATCATTACTTGGGTATACAGTTTAAGCAGTGTGATGGTGGTATTGCCTTGTGTCAGAAAAGTTACATAGAGACATTGCTATGTAAGTTTGGACTTGAGGATTGCAAACCTATTGCCACTCCCATGGAAACAGGTTTGAAGTTGAGTCTACATGATGCTGGCGATCCTGCTGATGTCACTCTTTACCAAACTGCTGTTGGCTGCCTCATTTATGTATGCAACACGAGGCCAGATATTCAGTTTGCAGTCTCGCAGGTCAGCAGATTTATGCATAGCCCAGGGTCTAAGCATTGGCAGGCTGTCAAGAGGATTTTCCGCTACCTTAGTGGCACTTTACATCTTGGCTTGTTTTATCCCAAGGGGGGATCATTGCCGCCAGACTTACATGCTTTTTCGGACTCAGATTGGGCTGGTTGTTTTGACACGCGAGTGTCCACAAGTGGTTTTTGTTTCATGCTTGGCAGTTCATGTATATCATGGTTGAGCAAGAAGCAACCTACTGTGGCCACTTCGAGTTGTGAGGCTGAGTACAGGGCAGTCTTCACAGCTACGGTTGAGTGTGTATGGCTCAGACGCCTTATGGCTGACTTGGGTGTTGGACAGGACACTGCCAACACTATCTACACTGACAGTCAGAGCGCATTGGCAGTTGCGAGGAACCCAGTTTTTCATGCTCGCACAAAGCACATTGAGGTGCATTACCACTATGTCAGGGAGAGGCTCTCAGCAGGAGAGATCAGCTTGGCTTATGTGCCAACACAGGACAACCTTGCAGATCTTTTCACAAAGGCATTGTCTCGTGAGAAGCTTGAAGCTTTCCGCAAAGCTTTGGGCTTACTCCCCTTTGTGGACTGATCCTGTCCTCAGGGCATGGCACTTCCCTTTACTCATGTGCCAGCTCTCGTTCACCGCATCACTCCAGGGGGGATTTGTTACCATATACATGTGGTAGTGATGTGTGTGAACACACTAGGACCGCCGGGGCATTTTTTCCCTCTTTAGGAGGTTTTTTTCCCCCGTGCATTGTATATACGCCCATCACTCTAGGGCTATCTATCTTTCCATAGCACACTAAGTAACACACTCTCTATTGTGTGCCTTGAGCTTCCTTCGTCTTCTCCAAGCTGTGTGTGTTTCTCTGCAACCCTAATTCCAACAGAAAATGCACCCAAAATGCATTACTTTCTGAGTAATCACTTCAACTCCATGAGATCCATTGTTGAGTAGGTTTGACATTGTGACAAATTGTTTACTATAGTCCTTTCATATTGTCCCAAAATCATCATCAAACTATATCAACAAGATTGTGAAATTTCTAAACCAAAAAGGAAGGTACATGCTTGTTTACTTAGTTCCTTAATGAGACAAGATACAAGAAAAAAAAATGATGGAAATAATATAAAACTAGCAATGTTTGACAATGTGTTTTTGTACATAGAGCTTTAAATTGCTTAAGGAGTAAATTCAGTCATACACATAGAGGTTTATCCTCCAATTAATTTTACACGGGTGACCACAACATGTATGACAACTATGTTTGGCATGAAGCATGATGACACATTATCTAGGTCACCTATGACCATTACAAGTAAATCCAAAAGGATGCAACCAGTGTGATAAGTTCTTAAGTAAAGATTTTTCTTGGACATAAGAGTAGATTATTTTCTCTTTTAGAAGGTGGTCCGAAGAAACACCAAACAATTATACACAAAATAAACTAATGTACAAGTATAACTTGAAATCACAAAAGTACAAAATACAAAGTAATGTAAAAATGTGTTGTCAAAGGTGCATCTTGACAAAAATCTATTGTGTGAAGTTTCAAGTTTTTACAACTTAGAAATGTTCACTCTATCAGAGTGGAATTTACATCATGGGGCTTTGATATCATCCTAGGTAGGAATACATTTTTTGTAAGCTATTTATGAAATGTTTAGCAGATTTTCCATTTATGTAACTCTTGTTATAGCCCAACTCTTGAGCTATGTGCATAGCTTCCATGTCCTTTAAAGTTGAGGTCAAAGGATGTTTATGTAGATTTGATCTTTGACAATGATTTGATGGAAAAAGAGCATGCTTCGTTGTGGTCGTGATTGATGAAGCCAATCCTTGTGATAGAGAAGGCCCTTTAAAGTAAGAGGTGATAGAGGATTGAACCAATCTTCCATGCTTGCTGCCAAGATGTTTGGATTCAACTTATTGAGAAGATGAGACATCACTATCGCTAAGTTTGCTCCAGCCATCAATATAACTTTTAAATTGCTCATACAATGAATGTCCAAATTATAGGCTCTTGACCATAGCGATAAAATTTGACAACCCCACGTGCATTACTTGATTGGCTTAACTATACGAAGTATGGGAAAATTTTTTCAATCAAAACTAAATCAGCAACATTGACATCAAAGGTGGTGGGAACGATACAATTGTTGACTGGATTTGGACATTCCTTGTAAGGGCTATCATCAAGTAGAATTGTCCTTGTACGTTGTCGGGGGATATGGGTTTGGAACATCAGCCAGGTCAGTGCCCGACTACTGGCTGTGGGAAAATTAAGAGCCAACAATTTTCGTACTGCACAAGAAGGTAGTTATTACTTACTTGGTAATGCTAACGATGCACAAAAATCACTTGAAGATTGTTAACACTTACGAACTGACACACGATTAGTGAAGCAGTGCCGTTAACGACACCTGCTAATTAATTCAAGCAATGGTTTAGGAGTTTAAGCTCCCTTTATAGTTTTTCTCGGTCCATTAATCGCTCCGTGCTTCATCAAAAAGATTAACTAAACCTAAGCTGTCGTTGGTGAACAAAAAATCTTCTATGTCGGTTTTCCAGAATCGATTGTCGTTCACTTTACATCTTTGGTTATCGTCATCTTGACTCCCTTCTCGCCTCATTGTCTACTTATCAAACTTCTCCACTTGCTCAAATACTCCCTTCTTGCTCGAATACTACCTCTACACACCTTCCTTGAGAAGAAGAAGAAGATGATGCTTTTCTCCCCAGAAAAAGAAGTGTGTCCCCCTCTAGGAATCCAACTCTATTTTTAGCTCATCAGCATGTGAAATACCACCTTTATTTTTGGCCTCTAGCTTGAGGCCCAAGCCACATGATCAATCCCTTAAGGGGAGGCATCGACGGCGCCGTCGGTGCTCTTGCCCTTTTACTTAAAAAAAGGCTTTAACCTTTGCAGACACGCAACCTAGCCTTTAGTGCCATGTCAACACTACCGGTGAGATCCACCGACGACAAGTGCGAACACCACGCCACCAACCTCATCAAAACCATCGGCCTTTCACCACTAGTGGATGCCCACCGTGCCATTAGAATAGCGCTCTCACGGGCCGCCATAGCTTCCAGATCCAAGGAGCTCCATGCTCACCACGTTGTCGAGAAGTTTGCGGTGTTGCCAAGAAAGCACCGGGATTTTGGCTGTGAGAGTTTGTGAGAGAACTTCAAAAACTATATGAAGGAGTTATACCATAGATTCCATGAAGTCTAAGGGCTGGAAGGAAGTGCAATCAAAGAAGCCCCACTCTTTCTCTCTTGCACTCACACACAAAGAAAAACACAAAAGAGTATATCAAAACAACACAAAGATGAAAACATCGAGGCTATGGTCATATCGTTTCATGGGTAATATGAAAGGGTTAATAGATGAGTTAATGGCGTTCAATATTTGCCGACCAGACAAGCTACAAATTTTTCTTTGGAATTTTAATTTTTTTCTTACCATAATATACATGTTTTGTCTAGTGATTGAGATTAATCGTGTGTACAAATCCTCTTGGTTCATAGCAAGATAACTACACTTATGTCAAAGAAACTTTAGAGTTTATAAGGGGTAGTATGATGGGATCCGGTGAAAGAAGTATTTTATTGAGCATTTCTAGGCCAAAGAGAAACACTATACGTTGTTGAAAGTGTATTTTACGGCTAATCCATACGTTAATTGCAATAGATTGCACAGAGTGGAAACGATAGAAAATCACATCATGTGGATTATTCATCTAGGATAACTCTAGTATGTGAAAAAGGTAAATATGAGAGAAGTGAAGAGAAGAGAAGTTTCCCTCCCAAGCTCTATTCTTTCCCGTAGGCAATAAGGATACTTCAAAGAGAGATGTACCTGTAGCGGAGAGATGTAACTTGTGCACTAGTATTTCTTCACAAGAAGGTTGTTGATAGAGCGTTGTTGCTTGAATGCTTTTGCTTTGAAACAATTAGGAGACAAGAGTGAGGGAGATAGGAGTAGAGGTAGAGATAGTAAAAGATGTGGAGGCATAGGTGGGCTTGGAGATGAATTTTTTTTTTTTGCCAATTTGATGGAGATGACAAGAGATAGAATACTTCGGCCTTAATTGATTGGAGTTGATGTTTACAAGGATGCTTTTAAGTTTAGCTATCCTTCCTCAAAGGCAAGTGTAGGGCTAAAGGCTAATTTGGCATGAATCCTCTCACTCCATTTGGAATGGTTTTCAAGGAAGAAGAGGTTCCCTTTTACAGGTGAAGGAAACCCTCAAGGGTTACACAAGAAAGAGAAGAGCCAGTGTGAATAGGAAGTTTGAAATGAGTTGTCCCTGCATGACATGGAAAGACTAGGGTCCACCATTTTGATCATATCTCCTCAACCGTGGCTCCAAATAAAAAAATAAAAATAGGGAAAAAAAATTAAGATCATGAGCTACGATGCCCAATTTATATACGTTTTCCAATTTGGATTGGAACCTTGTGTAAAAAAATCACCAAAATAGGATATCTTTCTGGCAACAAAAGTCTTCTTGTGGTCCCCTTAGTTTAGACTTCCACTTGATTCCAAAGGACACCTCAAAGCATGAAATTTCTCCTTGATAAATTTTGTAATCATCCTTGCAATTATTCAATTAAACTAAATTTACTCTAGCCTAATTCTCCTTGGTCCACCTCTATGGCCATCCAATAGGATTTGAATGCACCTTGGGGGAAATTGGGCTAGGAAGAGTAAAGGGAGCTTGGAAGAGTGTATTGTGTGTGTGTGTTTCTCTCTCATCCCCTACAAAAATGGCTCGCCCCCTCCTTGATAGGGATGTGGAAAGACTTTTGAGTCTTCCCACAAGCATCCAAATTTCCCTAAGGTTTGACCATTCAGCATTTCATTTAATTTTGGAACCTAAGCTTTTTGGAAGTCTTAATGGGCTGATCCTTAGGGTCTTTGTAACATTTAATGGCCAAAAAACTTGTGTGTAGAAGAAATTAGCATGAACATAGTGGGCATTTCATTAGAATAGATTCCTAATGAGAATTACAAGAGTGCTTGGGTGGAGAGAGCAACAAAAAGCATAACACCTAGTTAGATAGCATGAACAATACTTTCAAAAGAGAGAGAAATTAAGCTATTGACAATAGTTGAGGACCAGATTTACATGGATCCGGTCCCCCCTCCAAGTGCAATGAAGATGAAAGCTTCATGCACTAAGCAAAACACTTACGAAACACAACATCAATTATCTCCGGTCTCAGACCCAAGACCACACACCTTCGAAGATGGTGAGAGCTAGCGGGGTATGAGAGTAGATTGAGAGGAAGGAGTACTCTTACGAGAAAGATGTACATCTCCTCACATAATCACTCTTATTAGCATAGATTAGCTTAGTAATTAGCATGGTAGAGGAGATGAGCATGCATTGAAGCTTGGATCTTGGTTGGATTTGCATCACAAAGCCAAGAGTTGTTGGTGTAGGCCTCCCTTCTCACAAGCTTGGAGGAGGTGGTAAGCTTTTCATTAAAGCTTGAGAAGGAGAGAGAGTTTCTTTACTTCACACATGAGATTGTGTGAGTGTGTGTGTGATAATGCCTTGCAAAAATCAGCCCCCTCTCTCTCTTGGTCGACCCCTCTTGCTATTTGCTCATGCTCCACTCTCATTGGACCTCCCTAGGGCTAGCCAATGATAATTAAGCAGTATAAGTGATAGCCTTCTGACATGTGTCCCCCTTTCCCCTTTTGTGAGAGCTTTATGCAATTAATAAATGCAACTAAACTCTCATGGACCCCTTTGCCTCCTGGCCAATAGGAATCAGGCAAGCCATTGGGCTGCTGAATGCTCATTGGACCCCTTGGGAGACTGTCCAATAGTCTTCTAGAGAGCTTAATTCTCATTGGTTCTTTTATTAAGTGTTTTTAAATCAATTAAACTAGATTTACTCTAGCCTAATTCTCATTGGTCCACCTCCAAGGCCATCCAATAGGAATTGGGTACACCTTGTGGGCATCTGGGCTAGGGAGCTGACATGTGTCCCTCATTCCCTTTGTGTAAAGGGAGCTTGTGTGTGTGTGTGACTTTCTCTCTTATCCTCTACAAGCAAGGCTTGCCCCCTCCTGTGTAGGGATTTGTAAAGACTTTTGGGACACACACAAAGCATCCAATTCCCCCCATGGTTGACCTTTGGACACAACCTTTGAATTTTGGAACCTTAGCATTTTGGAAGTCTTAATGGGCTGAACCTTAGGGTCTTTTTAGCCCATTGTTGCACATGGCTCTTTTACAGATGGCCCCCCCTTTGGATCCCTATTTTCCCTCCTTTGGATCCCTACTGTGGCCGGTCTGCTAGCTTAACCAATGTTCTAGCTTTTTCTCCCTGGCACTTCCCCATATTAAATGATCAGCTTAACATGAGAAAATCATTTAGGAGAATTAGATATTGATTATTATGACATTACCTATCTCTTGAAATCATAGTCGTCCTCGACTATGGGGTCGAGAAGATAAAGCATATTCATTAGTCCTTTTCTTAGCAGGTAGAGGATCCCTATGTTACCCTACGACCTCATTCCACAATGGATGACTAGTCCATTTGGCGCTTAAGAGCCTGAGGCTGCCGCAAGCATGTCTGCAAATTAGTCCTATCAATCTTCCATAGTAGAGTGACAAGCTCTACTTGGTGTTTGGGAGACGTCGTCTCCGCAAACTTGATCTAAGCATGCATACTACTTCATTTTTTGTGCACAATAAAGAAAAAGAGTCTTGTAAGAAAAAAACTTTGTTCATTTTTAACATTTTGTACATTTGCTTACTCTTGGGAAGCATTGTAAGCATTGACAAGGTTTTAGGTTATCCTTTAATTGTATGCCTTCCATCCATCTAGCATCTTCAAACGGATAATTCTTAAACTTAATAATAATCGTTGGATAGTCTTACCGCCTCTTAGTACCTTGTCTTCATGTCGGAGAATGGGCTCGGGCTGCAGCACCTCCTCGTGGTCCTCGATCTCCGATGGGTCTTCAATAGTTGGTTCTTGAGGTGGCTCTCCTTTGTGAGGCTTTAATAGGCTCACATGGAAAGCATTGTGTATGAGCCAATGATTGGGCAACTTGAGTTGATAGGCCATCTCATTGATTGGCCTAAAAATCTGGAAGGGACCATAGTACCTTTTTGCTAGTTTAGCATAGTACTTTTGGTGTCCCGTAGTATTCTTGCCCGTCGTGTGCCTTAATCGAGCCTTGGGAAATTTTAATAAGACCCAATCGTTTTCTTTAAAGGCTTGGGATCTTCTGTGCTTGTCAGCAGCAGCCTTTTGCCTTTGTTGTGAGATAGAGATAGCATCCTTAATCTTTTGAAAAGATTCTTGTAGGTCTCGTCTATACTCATCTGCAGCGAAGATCTTCCCATGTACCTTAAGTAGCAGGGGGCTTTTTGATCTTCCCTCAATTACCTCGAAAGGTGCTTTTCCCATGGAAGTATGTACAATGTTATTGTAAGCATACTCCACTAAGGGTAAGTACTTCTCCCATTGGGATCTTTGATCTACTTCCGTTACATAGGCTTTTAGACGATCGAGGATTGTTAGGTTAGCTATTTCACTTTGGCCATCCGTTTGTGGATGATAGGCCGAAGAGAAGTTTAGCCTTGTCCCTAAATTCTCACAGAGACCCTTCCAGAAATTACTGGTCATTCTAGGATCTCTATCCGACACTATGGACATTGGCAAGCCATGGTACTTGAAAATTTGTGAGACGAAGAGGGTTGCCATTTGATGGGCTTTGATAGTCTTTTTGACAGGTATAAAATGAGCTTGTTTACTGAACCTGTCTACTATCGTCCATATTCTCGTATTCCCATGGATAGACTTAGGCAATCCAAAGATAAAATCCATGGATATGCTCTCCCATGGTGAATTAGGGATTGTCAAGGGTTGAAGCAATCCAAGTTGCTTCCCTCTATAAATTTTGTCTTTTGGCATACCACACATTTAGAAACATACTCTTGTATGTCCACTTTCATGGTAGGCCAATAGAAATATGTTTCAATTCCCTTTAAGGTAGACTGAATCCCTCTATGCCCCGCATAAGGAGGAGCATGAGATTCATACATTACTTTCTCACGTAGTGAGTTAGTAACGCATAGTCTATTACCATAGATAAAATAACCATCTTGTAAAGTAAATGGTTCTTCTTTCTTCCCTAATGCAAGGGCTGAAATCACATCTCTAAAATCGGGATCAATAGCATACTCATCTATCATTGAAGATAGATCATTGTGAGTTGCTATGGAAACCGCATTCACTCTCGGCCGTCTTGAGAGTGCATTTTGCTACTTGATTATGCTTGCCAGCAATGTGAGCAATATGAAAATGAAATTGCAAAAGGAAATTTTCCCACCTCATTTGTTTGTCGGAGAGCTTGGTCTGCGTCATGAAGTACTTAAGACTTTGGTGATTCGTTTGTAGAATGAAAGGAGTCCCCAATAAATAGTGCTTCCATGAGTCTAAGGCATGTAGAACTGCAAGGAGTTCCTTTTCATTAATGCCTAGAGCTTGCTCAAAAGGGTCGAGCCTTCGACTTTCATAGCCTATGGCGTGCCCTTCTTGAAGCAAAACAGCTCCAAGGCTATCATTATAAGCATCACATTGGACCTCAAATGGTTTTGAGAGATTCGGTAGTGTAAGCACAGGTTGAGAGATAAGCTTCTCTTTAAGCTTTTCGAAAGCATTGTTCTCCTTAGCAGACCATGTATACTTAACGCTTTTCTTTGTTAGGTCATGTAATGGTCCCACAATTTGTGAGAACTTTTCTATGAAGCGTCTATAGTATGCACACAGACCTATAAAGCTTCTTAGTTCATGAAGATTCTTTGGTTTAGGCCATCCTTTTATTACCTCTAACTTTGATGGATCCATTTGGATGCCATCTTGAGAGATAATGTGACCTAAATACTGAATCTCTTGCAAGAAAAATTCAGTTTTCTTTTGATTAACATAAAGTTTATTCTCTCTTAAAACTTGAAATATTACCTGGAGGTGTTGCTTGTGTTCGTCTAATGAATTAGAGTAGATGATAATATCATCAAAGAACACTCCAGTGAAGGTTCGATGAGGCCTGAACAACTTCTCCATCAAGCGGTTGAATGTGGCTGGTGCATTGGTCAAGCCAAAAGGCATGACAATGTATTCGTAAAGACCAAATGTGGTGCAAAATGCGGTCTTTACAATATCTTGATCAACTATCCTTATTTGATGATAGCCACTTTTTAGGTAAATCCTACTGAAGTAGGTCAATCCTTGTAGCTTATCAAATAGGTCTTCTACCCGTGGAACGGGAAACCTATTCTTGATAGTGATCCTATTTAGTGCTCTATAGTCGACACACATACGATATGTGTTGTCTTTCTTTTGCACTAATAGCACAGGTGAGAAAAATGGAGATGAGCTAGGCCTAACCATGCCCTTCTCAACTAACTCATGCACTTGCCACATAATCTCCTCTTGTTGAGCTTGAGAAACTCTATAAGGAGGTTTGTTAGGTGGTGAACTTCCTGGAAGAAGTTCAATTGCATGGTCATCATTACCTTGTTTAGGAGGTAGCTCACAAGGGATGTCGTCAATAAAAACATCTTGAAACCCCTTGAGAAAATTGGATAACTCTAATTCCTTTTGGATGCTTTTATTTTCTTTTGCTAAAGCATTAGGTTCATTTTGAGAATCTTTAACAAAAATCATGTACATGGAAATAGAGCTCTTTATTGACTTGTTGAAAGCTGGTGTATGTACAATGGGGATAGTGTTACCCATTTCCTTAGCATCTATATACATGTCTTTTTCCCTGAACTTAAAGGAGATTCTCCTTTCATGGAATTTAACAAAAGGTTTTTCATTAAGGTCAAAAAGTGGTATATATACCTTACAATTCTCAAACCCTAAAGTTCCAAATCAACCAACTGCTCCATCTAACTATCAAAACTGGGATACAATCTAGAAACTTCTGTAAGTCCCAATATTTACAAGGTGAAAAATCAGGTTTCCTCAATAAATGAATAATTATAAAAAATAATAATCTTCCGAGTAGTTAGTTGCCATGGGGTGTGTCTAGCTTCTAACAGTCCCCCCCTCCTTGCTCATGTCGTCCCCGACATGGCTGCTAATCTGCTTCTTCATCGTATGGTTTCACACATCTTGATCAGTGATTCGTATCTTGCATGCAGGTTCATCATTGTTGGGCCGAAAATATCAGTGTTTATTGTGAAGAAGCCGGTGTCGAACGCTTCTTCAAAGGCCTGGAGGTGATAGGATGGTAGGAACATTATCCTTTGATATAGCGCCAATGTTGGACGGATACGCCGCGACGGACGTCAGCACAACGAGAACTCACCTAACATGTAATGTCAGCTAAGGACGAAGCTCGACCCACAGGCGCGTGGAAGCAAGCATAAGGTGTCAACCTACACTCGAACGACTCCTAACTAATTCCTATAGAGGTATCTACCAATTGTCTAAGTCACAGCCTTCAAGAGTGCATAAGAGAAAACTTCCTACAACGCTGTCTAGAGCCGAACACCCATCAAACAATCTCGAAACACCATAGAACTCGAAGGAGACCCTACTAACACCAATAGGTCGCTCGCGAAGGTCTATGAACCAAAATACCAACCCAAAACACACGGTGCAAAATCACGTAGGATGTCTGGCCGAAATTTGCAGGTCTTCATTTTCGAAATCTAAAGTGCCTAATGTATAGCTCTACTCAATGTGAACGCGTGGATATGCTGCAATGCAAAATCGGACAACGTATGCTGACTCAATCACCAGATGTCGTAGAAGGAGCTCGCAAAATCGGACCGTACGTGCGGAATGTAGGTATCGGCGCGTAGCTCTCGTCGAGGGCAACACGTTGCACTTCTCCGCACTCGATTCCGACCACCGGTGCACACATAGCGTCAAGATGAAGCTCACACTCTCTCTCGTACACAGTACGCTCACTCACAGACTTCAAAACTTGTTTTTAAAATGACAAAAGGTTTTTCATTAAGGTCAAAAAGTGGTATATATACCTTACAATTCTCAAACCCTAAAGTTCCAAATCAACCAATCGCTCCATCTAACTATCAAAACTGGGATACAATCTAGAAACTTTTGTAAGTCCCAATATTTATAAGGTGAAAAATCAGGTTTCCTCAATAAATGAATAATTATAAAAAATAATAATCTTCCGAGTAGTTAGTTCCCGTGGGGTGTGTCCAACTTCTAACACTCCCCCCTCCTTGCTCATGTCGTCCCTGACATGGTTACTAATCTGCTTCTTCATCGTATGGTTTCACGCATCTTGATCAGTGATTCGTATCTTGCATGCAGGTTCATCATTGTTGGGCCGAAAATATCAGTGTTTATTGTGAAGAATCCGGTGTAGAACGCTTCTTCAAAGGCCTGGAGGTGATAGGATGGTAGGAACATTATCCTTTGATATAGCGCCAATGTTGGACGGATACGCTGCGACGGACGTCAGCACAGCGAGAACTCACCTAACATGTAATGTCAGCTAAGGACGAAGCTCGAACCGCAGGCGCGTGGAAGCAAGCATAAGGTGTCAACCTACACTCGACCGACTCCTAACTAATTCCTACAGAGGTATCTACCAATTGTCTAAGTCACAGCCTTCAAGAGTGCATAAGAGGAAACTTCCTACAACGCTGTCTAGAGCCGAACACCCATCAAACAATCTCGAAACACCATAGAAATTGAAGGAGACCCTACTAACACCAATAGGTCGCTCTCCCTAAGGTCTATGAACCAAAATACCAACCCAAAACACGGTGCAAAATCACGTAGGATGTCTGGCCGAAATTTGCAGGTCTTCGTTTCCAAAATCTAAAGTGCCTAATGTGTAGCTCTACTCAATGTGAACGCGTGGATATGCTGTAATGCAAAATCGGACAACGTATGCTCACTCAATCACCAGATGAAGCTCGTAGAAGGAGCTCGCAAAATCGGACTGTACGCACGCAATGTAGGTATCGGCGCGTAGCTCTCGTCGAGGGCAACACGTTGCACTTCTCCGCACTCGATTCCGACCACCGATGCACACGTAGCGTCAAGATGAAGCTCACACTCTCTCTCTCGTACACAGTACACTCACTCACAGACTTCAAAACTTGTTTTTAAAATGACAAAAGGTTTTTCATTAAGGTCAAAAAGTGGTATATATACCTTACAATTCTCAAACCCTAAAGTTCCAAATCAACCAACTGCTCCATCTAACTATCAAAACTAGGATACAATCTGGAAACTTCTGTAAGTCCCAATATTTACAAGCTGAAAAATGAGGTTTCCTCAATAAATGAATAATTATAAAAAATAATAATCTTCCGAGTAGTTAGTTGCCGTGGGGTGTGTCCAGCTTCTAACACTCCCCCCCTCCTTGCTCATGTCGTCCCCGACATGGTTGCTAATCTGCTTCTTCATCGTATGGTTTCACGCATCTTGATCAGTGATTCGTATCTTGCATGCAGGTTCATCATTGTTGGGCCGAAAATATCAGTGTTTATTGTGAAGAAGCCAGTGTAGAACGCTTCTTCAAAGGCCTGGAGGTGATAGGATGGTAGGAACATTATCCTTTGATACAGCGCATGTATCATCTCCTTGGAAGGCTGACTAGACAGATCATAGGCACATCTGTAAGTATCTTGGAAAAAAAAGATATTGTCTGTCCCCTGGCCTGCTGGCTTGAATGTCTCAAATACAGTTAGAAGGGTTTTGCAGATTTTCTTCATCATGATGCATGTAAGGTCAGGTGAGCCAGTGAACAATTTGATGGCGCTCGTTAGGGTTTTCACCATGTATTGGACACTTATTCTCTCACTTGCCTTCAAGCCCGGCAGCTTAGGGTAATTCAGCCAAGTGGGTTGGCTCCTTTGTAAGATCTCTTGGGCCTTCCACGTCCAGATCCTTGGTAGAGGACAAAAGCTGAGGTTGTTTCTAATGTTTTTCGGTGCCTCTACCAAATGGATTAGGTATTGTGGGTACTTTGTGAGCCAAGCCTTTCTCCATTTGGGCTGAGAGTCAACTATTAGCCTGACCCCTTTTGGTTGGGAGATATATGCATTGTAGAGTGGCACGGTCGGCTCTTCTCTAATCCTCTTATTGATTGTGGCGGCTTCATATTTCAACAATGGATATGGGAGAGAGGGTTGAAGCCATTCGCGCCTGAGGTTGCTGGCGTCGATCTTCTGGATGGTCATGGACTTGAAAACCATCTGCTCCCACTCCAAAGCTTCCTTTGTTGTCTCTCTGATATCCACCTCTATTGCTTTACACAACTTTTCTTCCTCTTCCCGTGTTAGATCCCTTGGCTCTTGAGAGGATCCTTCTAGGATTTCCTCTTGCATAGGTGTGTCCACCAAATCTGCCACATTTTCTAAATCGATGCCCTCATTGGCTGCTGGCCCTGTGCTCTCTTGATCTCCTGCTTGCTGTCCTCTCAGCTCCTCAATCTGCCTTAGGAGTTTCTGTTTTTCTGTTCCCGCTTCTTCGCCCATATTTACAAGGAGGTCATTCAATTCGGCGTTTATCTTCTCCACCTCCTCGAGCTTTCTTTTGATACTTTCCAATTATTCTTGCAGGGCTTTTTGGTCTTCTTCCATTCGTGTTTGCATGACAATAGACCCTTCTGTCATCATCAATCTTTGATTTTTCTCTAGAGTCAGCTCCTTCTGAAGTTCTTGCATCTGTTCTTCATAAAGTTGACTATCCGTAGTGATGTGAGTCGAGCTAGAAGCTCTAGCAGGGGATGCCCGCTGCCTCTGGATGGTCTGATCTTTCACTTTGAGCTGGTCCTTGAGCTCAAGGACCTCATCCTGGCTGGCTTCTTGATCTATCTCTGCCTTTTCTTTGGTGTTTCTCATGGCTTCAACTTCTTTAGATTCCTCAGCCAACTGTAGGGTCAGGTTATACCTATCCCTCTCGGCATCTATCAATGATTTGCTGAGTTGCTGACATTTCTCTTCAACTCCTTGCATTCTTTGTGCTGCTGCCTGATTTTCTTCCTCCATTGCCTGGCATCTTTGCAATGCCATTGCTAGGTTGGCCTGTAGCTCCGATTCTCTCTCTTTCTGCCTTTGGCTTTGTCCTTGTAGAGAGTCTACTTCCAGCTTTATTTTTATTTCCGTGGCCTTGAGAGCTGCCATCTCACTTTCTGAAGCCATGGACTGCGCTCTTAACCCGGTTAGCTTCGTCATCACCACATCCCAGTCGTTGGAAGGCGGATGCAGGTCCACTGTATCTGTGGCTATTTATTTTAGTTCTATTAACCTGATGCCTTGCATTTGTTCCTTAGGCCTTGTGCTTGCCAAGTCGAATGCAACTGTGGCAGCTTCTTCTTTTGTGTATCCTGCAGCTAGCAGGTCCAGAAATGTGTTGTATTCTTCGTTTGGCTTTGTCTCCTCACTTTTGGGTTTAACCTCTTCCCTTTCCTGGCTTTGTTCTCTCTTGGGCTCCGCCTGGCCTTTGTGTTTGTCTTCCTCCATTTTATCTTCTTGTGGAGGGTTGTGAGGAGGTGGTGAGGGCGGTGGGCTGGGTTTAGGGCTGGCTGGTAGAGATGTATGCTTTTTCTTTAAATCTCTATCTGCCTTAGTTTTTCTTTCTCTCTCTTGGCTCTCTTGCTCATCTAGCAGTTTCTGCCGTATTTGCTCCACTTCCTCCTCTGTGAAAGGTACATGCGGTATATTTTTTGAGGCGGAATCAAGAATCTCAAAACTTTTGATATAATCCTCGAATCTGTCCCTTTGCACTCTTCGGGATGATCCCGACATTGCTTCTAGAGAAGGCTTCCAGAGTTCACTTAAATCACCTTTAAGGGCTCTTTCTGCTCGGAAGCTCTCCATCAGCCGCTCTAGTCTTGCCGCTTTTTGTGACTTTGTCTCTTTTGCAGGCACTTGGGCAAATTCTTTCTTTCCTTTCTTTTGTTCTGGCTGCTCTTCTTGAACAGGCTCTAGCTGTCTTTTCAGTCTTGTGGCAACCCTTGGTGCTCTTTGTGGCTCGTCCTCTTTGTCTTCTTTTAGCCTCAGCCAATCGTTCTGAGACGGGGGTCAGGCCATCTTCCTTTTGCGTGCAATGCCCCATAAATCACCTTAGTGATTAGTTCTCCTGGCACAATATACGTTGGCTTTTTGTTACCCATCTTCACTAGGTTGTCATGTATATATGCTGCATAGTTGATTATCTTTGGAGTGCTCTTCATCATTGCCCAAGTTAACGTCGTGGCAATTGCTCCTGGCGGCATTCGGTACTTTTGTGGCTGCTTCGTGCACATATGGAAGTATTGGTTGTACAACTGACTCATGATTGCCACTCTTGGGTTGGCAATATCTTTAAAAGTGTAGTTTCCTTTCTTCTCATTGTACACCTTGACATCATCCCTTCTTTTCGTTAAACTATCCCCCTTGTTGGAGAGGTCTAGTGCATCTGCTACAACCTGCTCAGTGATGAGTATTTCTGTTTCTGGCCTGCCTTGTAGATTGGTTACTCTGGCCGCTCCATCTTCTTTGATGGTCGTCATAAACTCCTAGAATCTCTTTATGTCAACCCCTGCCGGCACTGCTTCAAAATAGTTGTGGAGATCAATCTTCTCCAAGTACCCGGCCATCTTGCTTCTTACGAACTCATTGAGTTCTCGCGGAAGCATTGGTAACTCGATCACATTCCCTTCAGTGTCTTTGAACACTCCTTGGTAGATCTTTAGGTCGTTGGACTCTAACAGATCTTCTTGGATCCATGTGCTGGTGGACTTTAGTGTTCCCTCTAGTATGATGAAGGGCTCCACTTCTTCTAGGTAGTCCTTAATGGTCATTCTTTTCTTCTTTGCAGGTGACTTCGCGGCTACCATAGATCCTATTGCACTCAGTAGTCCAAAGTTAGCGTTTTTTGCATATTAGTTGAGAAACTGAGTTTTAAGTATCCAAATGACTTGAAAATTGAAAATAAATCTTAAAAGGAACTTGTGAAACTGTGCATGTGCTCACAATGCAAATCTGGCCAAAAATTTCCATTTAGACATCCTACCCGTAGGATGTTTTTTTCATCAGAATTGGTTGATACTTGACATGCTGGTAGTGTATGGCTTATGGAGCATGGCTATGTGCTTGGATATGGATTCGGGTATCAAAAAGTGGTTTTTTTTGGGCTGATTCAGGCTTTAGGTCACAAATTGGGTAGAAAGTCGATAACAGGTAGCAATTGATGTCCAAATGGGTTGAAAATTGGTATATGGGCTCATTGCACCATGATATTGGCTCCCATGATGTCACTCTTTGCACAGAAGGCTTAAATTATGCTGGAGACATCCTACGCGTAGGATGTCTTTGTCATCAAAATGACATGAGATTTGTTATGTGGGTAGTACTTGGCCTATGGAACATGGCTATGCTCTTGGATTTGGATTTGGACAAGGATTGATGCTTGTAAGAGCCTGTGTAGTGTTTGTGGGCTCAAAAAGTGTATCTGTGTATCTTGAAGGTGTTGGGGGTCAAAAATGATTAGAATGGCTTCAAAATTGGTATATGAGCTCTTGATGATGATGTGATTGGTTATGGACTGGACAAACATCCTCTGTAGGAAAAAAATGTCAAATAGACATCCTACGCGTAGGATGTCTACTTCACCAATTTTTGCTTATGACCACACAGATTGGTTGGTGAGGTGCTTGTGAATGTGTTGTGCAAGTTTCATGTGATTTGGACAAGATTTGGTAGGTCCATGGCCCATTTTTACATCTATGCACTAACTTTGCGTTTTTTAGGCATATGAGGTCAATTTTGGTCCAAATGTGATGAAACTTGGTGGATAGCATGTAAAGGTCATTCAGAAAATGTGTATGATGAAAAATGTTGAGATCTGTGCCCAGAAATGCCCTTGAGACATCCTACGTGTAGGATGTCTCCTGATGATTTTTTCATGGATTGTGCCCCTAGTGCCTGCCCTTGGTCCCCCTGAGTCCCTTTCAAGTCTAATTTCAACAAAAAAGTCAAATGGATAGAGAATAACTCCCTGTGTGGACTTCAGAGCCTTCGAGCCGTTTTCTGACTTTTGGAGTTGTTTTTGGCGATGAAATTTCTTGATGTTGGTCTCCATAGCTTCCCGATCCACTAGGGATCCTTGCCGTATGGTTTTTGTCGACTTTGGCTTCACCGGAGCTTCATTTGGTAATTTGTCGCTCTAGAAGCACCCGTGGTTGCGTTTACATACCTTCAATGATTTGTGGTGGTCTACCACCATAGGACTTGGTTGTTGATGGTCTAGGAAAGCCGCTCGTGAAGTTTGGTGGCAAATGGGCATGCGGTTTGGCCACGAGAGCAATTTGACGCTTTGTGTGTCTGATGCCGTTTCTGAAGTTTAGTGCAGCTTCGGGTCACTTTTTGGTCATGTGGTCACATAGACTTGTTGAGCATGTCGAGATGCTCCTACCCATGAATTTTGATAGCATTTGGTCGCCTTTTCGCCGAATTCCCATTTGGTGGCCTCTTGCGGGATTCTAGGAATTAGGGTTTTTCCCGATGGTTTTCTACTTCCTTTGGACATCCAAGACTGGTCTCCTATGCTAGGGTAAGCTGCCGATGAAGTCTCGTTGCTTTTGGGTTAGCCATTAGGTCGCCTTTTCTACTTGTAAGTCTTTACCGCCCGCTTTGTGTGTGAACCCTAAGCTAGTTTTCGCGACAAAACGACAAACATGCGCGAAAAGCTCAAGGTGGTGAGCCTACCTCTCATGTCTGAAGCTCGTCGGGTAGTCGTGCGCATCGTAGGAGCTGCTGGAAGGTCCATTCGCTCTAGGTGGCAGAAGCTCTCTCCACAAGGTCAATAGTGAGAATGAGCTAAAAATGAGGTGAAAATTTCTTATAATGGAGGTCCCCAAACCACTTTTCATGAAATTTGACATATGCTCCTAACTTCTTGCGAGATGCGGTTTAGGCTCAAAAATTTCTTGATTTGGACTCCATTTGCTCCGTTTACCAGAAATTTGGCATTTCGGTCAAAACCTGGCCAAAACACGCTTTCCGCTCCAGTCTCATAATTGCACCCCCACTGTACCATAGGTTGTCCTATTGTCACTGATCATCCCCATATTTTTTGTTTTTCATTACGACTGTTTTTCACCTGCTTTTTGTATTTTTGAAGTTTTGCTGCTGAAAATTAGCAAAATTAAAAAGAAAATAGCAAATCAAACCCAAAAAATCCCCAAAAATCGAAACAAACATCACCGCAAAACATTATATACACTCACATGCAGTTTTTATGGCCGGATTTCTCCATTTTACCAATATTTGTCTGAAAAATGGCTATTTCTACTTATGTACATACACTTAGGGGCTTGATTTGCCGTTTGGCCCCATATACATATAGATACATGCTGTATAAGGGCATATGTACTTGGGTTCATCCAAAAAATTTCGCAATCAAACAACAACCCTTAAAATAGTCGAAAATCATGCCGTTTTTTGCTCTTTCTGCTATTGGTTCCGCATTTGAGAATGCCTCACCCCCTCCTAACCGGAGTCCTCCCGGATGACAAGGTATCGCCTTGGAGTATGTGCCGTGCATAGGTTGAAAAATTTGTGCTAATGCTTGGCCGATTAATGTGGCCCTATTTTATGCATACTCTGTCAATGCATGGAAAAACTAATGCTGTGCAAGAGACGGGAATAAGCAAGATGCTTATTGGCATTCGCCGTCGAGGTTTCCTGTTTTCTTTGCAAGTAACAACTGTAACTGTACTGCTCTCTGTTTAATTGTCTGTTTTGCCTTAGGCAATTTCTTTGCCGCTACTGTTGATATAGCCGTAGTTTTTTCTATGGAGAGGATTGTCTTGGCCGGAATGGCCGTGGAAAATATTTCCTTGCTGTCCTTTGGTAGCTTGTTTTTGCCGGTTTTTGTAGGTTTTTTGCTACTTCCTTGGTTGCCCCTGTTTTGTTGCGGATTGGCATCCACATAAGTCGGTTGCCTTTTTTCAAATGCAGCTGTCTGCCTTCCGTTGTTGCTTGTACTGAAGGGAGTTCCTTTTGCTTTTGTTTTGGTATCCAAATGCGAGTAACCTTTGGGTTATTGATGACCATTTTCTTGGGTATCCATATCTGTTTTATGCCCTTTTTTTTGTTGAACTATCTGCTTCGGTTGAATTCATTTGTTGCATTTTTGTTTGTCTGCCATGTCATTTCTATCCTTCCGCATCCATACTTGTTTCCATTGTTTTGGTAACCTAGATCTTTGCACTACGGTCGCTAACTTCGTATGTATGTAGTCAGCATGGTTTGCTTTTACCTATCTGTTGGTCTTGGGTATCATGTTGTTCTTTGGTGGCATTCTTGTTTTTGGCTCTTTTTCCAGTGATTGCATTGCTTGCAGCTGATTATTCCGGTATTGCTGAGCAAAGGCTATCACCTGGTGTTCTTGTGCATGCTGAATTTTGACTACATTCGTATTCCAATCTATCCGCACATTGTACTCTTTTTGCCAAGGTTGTCCCAACATCATTGGGTGTTGTGTGCTTTCATCCTCCACCACATAGAATTTGTGTGGGTAAAGAT
The DNA here is from genome assembly GCF_014529385.1 of Adiantum capillus-veneris. NCBI lineage: Eukaryota > Viridiplantae > Streptophyta > Polypodiopsida > Polypodiales > Pteridaceae > Adiantum > Adiantum capillus-veneris. The sequence goes on from NC_140936.1 coordinate 77,995,549, forward strand.
ATTGATGTACTTGTACATGCAATATAGTCCAGCCCAATGTTGTCAACGAGTGTGATGTACTACTTTCCAGCACTTAAGGAGTAGGATGAAGTTGGCCTGCAGATTTGAGTTGTTGGTATAATCCGTAAGAGATCAAATTTTCTTGAGCTCCAGAATCAAGCAATGCCGTCGATTCAACTTGATTGCTGCCCACTTTGATTGCAATTATTGGCTCTACTGTGTCTTCATCCAACTTCGTCAGTCGAATGGCATTGATTCGTAGTGGTGCTCCACTTTGTTGTTGTTGTCGCAAAAGTCTTCGTTTTGCAATGCGTTCCTTTGCTTCTGCTTGAGCTTCCTCTCGTACTATCTGTTTTTCCTTCATTCCTTGTTTTCCTTGATGAATTTGTTGAAGCGTATCCTGTGTGAGTGGTAGATGATATTTCTTCACTCGACATCCACTAATCCAGTTCGGAATTTCTTCACCTGCTAATGTAGCAAGCTTGACAGCTCCACTTTGTGATAGATTACTAATCACAAAGGGTCCCATCCCTCGCTTTGAAATTTTCTTGACATGTTGCTTCAAAGTATAAACAAGTACATAGTCACCTGTTTTGAACTCTTTAGTGCACACATGCTTGTCAAAAAACTCTTTTTGTCTTCTCTTTTTAGCATAGATTGAAGCTACAACTCTCAAGCGGAGTTCATCTAGCTTTTCAAGATCATTTATTCTTGAAGAGAGCTCGTGCCATGTCCATTCTAAGCGTTTTGCTACTCGTAGAGTTGGAATTAAAAACTCTATGGGTAGTATAGCATTTAGGCCAAACACCATGTTGTACGGTGTTGTTCCTATTGATGTTTTGTAAGCTACCCTGTATGCCCATAGTGTTGAGTGTAGCTGCTGATCCCAATCTGTTCTTGACTCTAACACTATTTTAGTGAGAACCGTGCATAGAGTTTTATTTGTGGCTTCAGCTTGTCCATTGGCATGTGGATGGTATGGAGCCGATTTCCTATGTATGACCATGAATTCCTCTAGCAGATATTCAATGAATTCATTAAGAAAATGTGTCCCACGATCACTGACAATTTCTATTGGTAACGCGTATCGTACAAAGACATTCTCATACAAAAATTGTGCAGTGGTGCGTGCATCTGCTTTTTGCGTTGCCTTGGCTTCGACCCATTTTGTGAGATAGTCCATAGCCACAATGATATATTGGGTATGGGTGAGATATGCAGGTGGTGAGATAGGTCCCACAAAATCAATGTCCCATTTTGCAAATGCTCTTGCTCCCATCATTGGCCATAGTGGCATCTCATCTCTTTTTATTGGCAACTTGGTGTGCTGACATGCGTCACAACGCTTTACAAACTCTTCAGCATCCATGTGCAATGTATGCCACCATATACCTGCGGTTAAGACAATTTTTGCTGTCTTATCGTCCGAAAAATGGCCTCCACTTATTCCGCTATGTGCATGTTCTAGAATCAGCGTATTCGCTTTCACTTGCACAGATTCTAAGTTGATTGTCCTTTCCTCGCTTATAGAGTTGGTTCCCAATCAACTGATAGTCACGAGCTTCCAGCTCTATAGCCCTTTTTCTTGCTCTTGTGATGTTCTCAGGGAACGTCCTGGTGGTTAAGAAATCAATGATATATTGACTCCACGCAGGTGCAATGTTTACCTGAAACAATGTCGCGTGATCCACTGGTTGTTTGGCACTACATATAGTACAATTGGTAACATAAGAATGTGTGTCCGCATACATAGTTGGCCAATAAACCCCTAATTGTTTCAGTCTCTGGTGTGTTTTCACTGTTGAACAATGAAATGCACAATCCTGGACATGTGCTTCTTCAAGGTAGCACTCGAATTCTTCCGGATTTATACATAATCGTAGGATTTGGTCCGATCCTAGATGATACAGCTGTCCTGCTATCAATTGGAAGTTTTTTTTAAAATCAAATTGTTTGTTGTTTGGATATGTATTCCGTATTATCAAACCCACTTCCAAAGGAAAGGATGCTAACAATTTCCTGAGACCATTTGGGTATCATTTCAATATTGAAAAGATAAGCATCTGGAATGTCATCATCTACTCCTTCAGGAGCTTCCCCGTTGTGTATCCTTGAAAGATGATCTACTTGTAGATGGGTTTTACCTTTTTTGACCACCACTGTGAAATCAAACTCTAGAAATATAATAAAACAGCGTACAATTCTCCCTGTATTGCATGGCTTATTTACCAGATACAAAAGAGCTTGATGATCTGTGAAGAACGCAAATTTGTTTGCGAGCAAATAATGCCGAAATTTCTTTACAGCATAAATCATTCCTAACCCTTCCCGTTCGGTGGTTTTGTAGTTCTTTTCCGCACTGTTTAACTGTCGGCTTGCATAACAAACTGGAAAATCCATTGTTCCGTCTCTTGGTTGAGCCAGAATACTCCCGATTGCATATGCATAAGCATCAATGTGAACATGGAATATCTTTTCCCAATCCGATGCCTTAAGTACATGTGCTGATATAAGGTTTTCCTTCAACTTCTGGAATGAAGTTTCACATTCCTCGGTCCAATCGAAATTGACTAGCAAACGATACAGAGGTTGTGCGATAACTGCATACATGTATATGAATCTTCGGTAATATTCGCAGTGTCCCATGAAGGATTGCACTTGTTTCGCATTAGTAGGCCTGTGTAGGTCTACTATGACTTTGACTTTTTCTAGGTCAGTGGTTATGCCATTTCTTAAGGCAATTTGTCCTAAGATGCGGCCTTGCTTAACCATAAATATACACTTTTCTGGGTTAAGACAGATTCAATATGTCCTGCATTTTTCAAAAACCTTTTGCAAATGGTCAATATGTTCTTCTCGTAGAAGAGAGTATACACAAAGATCATCCATGTATATTTCTAAGAATATTCTTAGGTATTCTTTGAAAGCGTGCGTCATTAACCTTTGGAAGGTAGCTGGGGCATTAGTTAAGCCAAACGGCATAACTGGATACGCATAAATTCCCCATTCTGTGGCAAACGCTGTTTTGTGTTGATCCTCCCTTGCTATTGCCAGTTGGTTGTATCCTAAAAACCCGTCTAGAAAGGAATAAGCCCGTTTTCCGACCACCCGCTCAAGTACATGTTCTGTGATTGGCAAGGGATAATTATCCCTTATGGTGGCTGCATTTACCTTTTTGAGGTTTACACACACTCACAGTTTTCCATTCTTTTTGGGAACTACCACAATGGGTGACACCCAATCTATATGTTCGATTTCATAGATGAATTCAGCTTATCAATCTCCTCTTTGATTCATTTAGCAAATGTGTCATTACATGTATAAGGACGTTGTTTGCTAGGTTTTGCAGCCGATTTCAAAGGAATTGTATGTTGGCATATTGATGGATCAACTCCCTTGAGGTCTTTATAGGACCAGGCAAACACATCTTTATACTTTTTGAGAAGTTGTGTTAGCCGTTCTTCTTCTTCAGGCTCTAAATCGTTTGCTATATAGACCGGTTGAGGTTTTTTACCTGGTTCCGCGGGGTCTATTCTTTTTGCATTTTCTGGCCCATTGTAAGATTCTTGGTTGGTTCTTTCCCTAACTGGTGGTGTCATGATGATTTTTCTGTCCTGGATGGTAAATTTCCGATAGTGTGATGGTACATTCATGTTCCTCTTTTTTGATTCCCCTTTACCATCACTATCTTCTTCAGTAGTCCATATCTCACGTAAAGACCGTTTTAGTTCTTGGTATTTCTATTTACGCTCCAGTTTGGTCCACTCTTGGTCTTTTGTTGTTTCTTTTTTTAGTTTTGAGATTTTGGTGATTTTGTTTCTGTTTTAGCTTTTCGTTCATGTTTTATTTCCTCTCGCGTTCTTTCCCTTCGTTCTTTTGAGAATCTTCCTGATATGTGATCTTTTACACAATCCTTTGCTTTTACAAGCATCAAATAGTGAGTTTTACCTTTTATCCTGGGCATCCGGTTCCTCTTGCTTTGTTTCCTGCTCGTTTCCTCCTATAGCGTTCCTGGCGTCTAGGGTGTTGATTAGCAAAATCATAAAACTTGATATTCTCGGGTTCCCTTCCACGCTCACTTGAGGTGTCTGAACACTCATTATCTTCATCATCATTTACTTCCACATGTTCAGAGGAGTTATAAAACTCTTCTTGTTCTGGTGGTTCTATCATCTCATCTTCTCCTGGTATAATGCTTACCATGTAGTAGGGTAGCATATCATAGCCATCCTTATCGCAAAATTTTATTGTTGGACTATCTGTAATGGTACAGACATCCAATGTTGCTAGTATGTGTTCCCATTCTAGATATTCCAAGGCATCTTCAGGGAAAGGTTCCGGAATATACTCCTTGTCCTCTATCGCTCTTTCTAAGACGCATTCCTCTTTTCTTAAGCTTCCACAATGTGAAGCTCCACACATCCATAGCTCTTTTTGTTTCCCTAACCATGCTGGGAGTTCCGATCCTGCTACTATAGCTGAATCAAACTCTTCCACAGGTGTTTGGTTTACATCTTTGTAACTATGGTCTTTCAGGTGTATTTTAGTTGTTGTCTCACCATGTCTGAGGTATATGTGGTCGTAACCCCAATCTTGGACCATCTTCAATTGTCACATGAATGGTCGTCCCAAGATGATCTCATAATTGTTCTTTTTGTCGAAATCAACTATTGCAAATGTATGCTCATACTCGATCCCGCACGAAGTGACAATCACTTTTTCTAAGAGTCCTAGAGGCTTCTCCATGAACCCATCTGCCAATTGCAATTTCATTCTGGTAGCTCTTAAAGCTGGTTTTCCCCATTTTTTCCAGATTTCCTTGGTGGCGATAACAACTCCCGCTCCACTGCCAAGAATAGCTTTGGAAACTACTCCTTGAAATTCTACTAGTAACGTGGTGTTTCCATCTTCTCCCTCGCAATACTCTCCAACCTTGTTTAATGGTACTGGCCTAGTGTTTAGTTGAAGCCTGTCCAACTCTCTGATCCCTTCCTGTAGCCTCAAGGTGGGGTCTTTCACTCCAAATTTTTCTAAGCATTTACCTACTGTGATCCACATGTTTGGTCGTAACCTTAGGAGTTCTGCTAATGTGATTGTGCATGCCACCGGGGTGGACAATAACTCAATCAATCCTTGCAAATCCATCACTTTGTTCGAAGAAAGTCTTTGAGATGGGATTTCTCTCACTTCCAACTTGGCTTCATACTCTCCTACGTAAGAGGGTAAAGTTTTCAGCGAGTATGGTTGGCTGTGCCGCGAACTAATTGATCCTTGGTCTCCTCCTTGTGAATGTATCTCAAAGTTCATTTGTGACCTTGACTCAAATTCTTCAATAGGAGGTAAGATTAAATTCTTTTCTTTTCTCGTGCTATTCATGTGGTTACTCATCCTATTAGCCTCGTTGGCCTCACGGATTTGCTTCCATAGATTGTCTATACCGTTACAGTCCTTACCCATTTCTGTCAATGTTTTAGGCTGGAACCCGTCACTTGCCTCATCTATTGTATTTGGAACTATGATAGGCTCTCCTCTGGACTCATAGGCATTAGTGAGTCTTTCCTTTGTTTCTACGTGTTCCTCTAAAGTTGGTTGGATAGGGGTTGGAGTCGGTGCCTCATGCCAATTTGCAGGTTTACCCAGCGGGTCTTCCATCAATGATTGAGCTATTTCAATCATCTTTTTACACATTTCCAACCTTGCTTTTTCTATCTCCGCATATGGATAGGTCATCCACCTTTGCTTCTGGGTTTGGTTCTTTTTTAGTATGGCTTCATAAGCCTTTAGAAGTACATCCAACTGCTCATTTACCTTGTCTGCCAGTAAAGATCCTCCTGATCCTGCACTTTTGGGCTCTGCTATTTCCTTGGGTTCTATGGTTGCCGTGGTGTGTGAACTTAAGCTAGCTAGATCCTCTAACGCTCTATTCTATCCTTTGTATGTTTCAACTCCTCGGATAGAGTTGTTTGCTCTCGTTCCTTCCTGGCTTTCATACGCGCCTTTCTAGCTTTCCAAGTGCTTCTCTGATTTTTCGTTTCTGAACTTTGGGCATCGGTTTTTGGATCTTCAACTATGGGTTCGTTCGTCATTCTTTGAGCTTGGGCTCGTGTTACCGCCTGAATAGGTATGATTGTTTCATTTTCTGACCCTCCACTGGAAGGTACTGTTTCTAGCATGTTCAAGGTGGTTTTTGCTCCTTTGCTCGGGTTTTTAGGGCAATTGAGAATCAAATTAGTAACTCCACACTCGGTGCAACATGCGTTGACTCTAACGATTTCATCATGAGGACAGTCTCTTAGCCAATGGTCTCCACCACACTTGTAGCAGGGTCCCTTGGGTTGTTGAGGTGCTCCTTGAGCTCCTCTTTGTTGGTATGCATATCTCTGTCCACCCATGCCTCTGTTGGCTATGAACAACAATGTTCGTTCATCTAAGCTATATCTCCCTTCTCTTGCTGCCTGTGCAGCTGTTGGTGGTCCTGTACTTCCTATCATGCTCCATGGTTCTGGTGTCGAGGGTTCTTCCAGTGGAGAATAGACAGGGTTTGCCGCATATCCATTGAGATCTTCATAATATGCATGCATAGGCACCAAAGCCTTATCCTCTGATTTGGTTATGGTTGGTGTGTATCTTATACCGACTGGTCGTAATCCAGGTAGGGGTGGTTGTTGCCCCAACACCGGTTGTTGTCTTTCTACACCTACAGGTCCTGGTAGGTTGCCTGCTTGGTACCTAGGCATCGATGGAGCTTGAGGAGAAGCTACCGGAGCTTGGGGAGCGTAAGGTCTCTCTCTCACATATCCCTTGTTATAATAACATTCCTCGGTCCCATGGTTTGTCCATTTTTGTTCAATTGCACACCACTTGGGCTGTTTGGCATGGGGTTTGGCGTACAAGTTAATCTTTTTTAGCACTTCATCTACAAGTTGCTCTTGGTTTACAGCTACTTCTCCTTTCGGTGCCGTCTTAGAAGACTTGCTTCCACTTTGTTGTGAAGATGAATCGTCGTCAAGGTCCTTGAACTCCCCCTCTTTGTAGACCGCACAATTGTCCACAAGGTAAAGAGCCTCCTTGGTCAATTCATTCAACGTCGTGCTTCTCTTCATATGTAAGTCTTTCTAGAGATCTGCATTCCTTAGTCCTTGGATGAATACAAGCATAAGTCTGGATTGAGTTGGCAGTTCTTCCACAGGACAGAACTTAACATAACTTTTTAGTGTTAGGGATGCCTTTCGTACAGATTCCCCATCTTTTTGTTTGAATGTATGGATTTGTGAGACGGTATTATGAGCTATCCCCCTTTGTGAGAATTCCTCGATAAACTCGTCAAACACTTCCTCCATAGACTCAAAGTCTCTACGCTCTATAGAGTCAAACCAAGTGGCAGCATCATCCTCTAGGGTTAGTCCAAACCCTGCAAATTGGGTAGGGAAGTCTAACACCTCTTCAGCTCTAATTACACGTACAAAGGCTGCTACATGATCTCTTGGGTCTCTGCTTCATGTGTATTTCTTGTTTACCCATTTTTGCACTTGAGAAGGTCTGATTCTACGATGGTCTACAAACCTCATCATTGGATCTCCACGTCCTAATCGATATACCTCCTGAGGTCTTCTATAGTAGGTTGGTTCCTCTCCCAGTGGTGCTCCTAAGCCATAATTTCTAACAGTTCTCGCCAGAGATGGTTCGTCTCTTTGAACTCGTTCTATGGGTGGCCCTCCAGTCTCTGTTGACCCTCGAGTCTTTGGATTACTCTCTCCTTGATACCTTGAATAGAGTGGTGGTTCTTGCAAATCCCTTAGCCCTCGTGCGGCTTAATAACCATCTCGATTTTGATCTTGTTCCAATGTTGCACTCTGTCGAAGCCATGCCTGCAATGACGACTGGTTTACTGGTTGGTTTTGGTTGTTGAATGCTTGTGGTTGGGTGGAATGTGAGGTAGCATCATAATCTTCTGAAAAAGGATTCGTCGACTTGCTTGGGGTGTAGGTGGCTCTTGGCACTTCCTCAGGGGCATATGCTGATGCTCCTGGACCTGTTGCCCTTTCTACCTCGTCTGGGAGAATACGTTGGTATTCTTGCCCGTATCTATCAACAAAAACTATACCCTTCCCCATGGCAGTTTCATAAGAGAATAAGTAAAGAACCTTGTCCTTGCTTAATTTGTTTACGTATGGTTCTTTGCTGCGAAAGTAAGCGACTATACCCTCACTCTCATGCTTGTAGATTACCACGTTCTCATTATAAGTTGGAACCCTGATTTTTTTCTTGTCATACATAAAAATAGCTCCGGGCCGATCAATGTTTGGTGGCGGTTCTTGAGCTTCTGAAACCATTTTCCCTTTCGCCACATTATCTCCATATCTGTTGTAATCTTCAGGGTTATTGACTATTAGATAGTGGTTCCCCTTTTTGTCTCGGAATCTATCTCCATCATCATAGACTCGGATTATCTCCAATCTCTGAGTTGGCCTCTCTTCGATACAAATGCACTTGCGTCCTCGATAGTCACAATATACTAGGGCTCCCCTCGAGTTTGTTCCCTCTAAGAAGATCACAATGAGCTTAGAATCATTCAAAGGATTTAGGGAGGTGCTTTCTCCTGGCATTGGTCCGTCATAGGTGAAACCTCTTGACTGTTGACTACCCATCATAAAGAAAGATTTGTCTGACGAAGTTTCAGTATCACTACCTTCCTCAATAATCGGTGCTAGCGGATCTAGCCTTGCCTAAGTTACACTCTCCTCGGTGGACACTAAGCTACCTTGGTCACCTGCCATCTTTTGGTCTCTAACAATGTATCTTTCTGATCTTAAATTCATCAAACTTATCAATGCAATTTATCACAAATCCAACCACTCACCTGGCAAAGGATCAATTTTCGCACAACTTCTTGCTTTGTTGCTGAATATACCTATACACAAGCGTTTAATTTCGGCAATCAAATCAAGGCATTTATCTGCTAGAGGTTATCTTAGTAATGATTGGTATAAGTGGAGAGTTAATCTCAACCACTACTGTATTTTATACAATGATTATGTTCTGGATTAGGTCTACCAATCTGGAACTGTACTTCCCTCGGATGTTGATCAATTTACGCGAAAAAGTTTGAATTCAGTCTTTGCTCCGTCAAATGGACAAACAAGGTCCAAATTCACTTCTGAAAGAAGTTCTGGAACCCTTAAACCAAATGGAATCTCACTGTCTAAGCCCAGTCAAATTTTCTCTTCAGTAGGCCCCAATAGACATCCTACGCGTAGGATGTCTCCTGCTTTGTTTTGCCTGGATTTTTGCACTATGGATTCCCCTTGATGTGCTAAGTCTACAGCTGTTTTTACTTTTTGATTTGGACACCTATAAGTTGGTCAATGAGTCAGAAATCTGTTTCGACAGCCTGTTCTTGATCAGTCTAATCAACTCCAATTTGGACCAAAATTGACCTGGAGGCTTGCCTTAGGCTATACAACACCTTGCTATACCCACTGTCAATATCTGGCTTCAATTTCTTGCTTTAGACATCCTACGCGTAGGATGTCTTTTTCATCATAATGGCTTCAAATTCAAAAAACAGGCTCCCCTTGAGTTGCTGATCACTTTGGTATACTCAAAATTTGGTTTGGAGTCCAAAATTACACAAAAGACATACTACGCGTAGGATGTCTTTTTGGCCTGTTTGACCCCAGACTTGACTCACAACTTCCCCTTTATGTCAGTAACTCAGTGGTATGCTTAGATTTTGGTTTGGATTTCAAAAGTCCCCAATTTTAGCTGTTCTTGCCTTTTTCAGTCAAAAGTGCTAAAGACCGCTTTGAATTCAATTTTCTCACCCAAATGAGGTGAAACCCCTCTCAGTCACTCAATATATCATGCAAGACATGCTCATGTAGCCATCTTATGGTTTTGGTCTTAAAATAATGCTTTGGCACAATTTAGGTAGGATGTCTGGCAATTTCAGTCTATCTGGCCTTATTCTGTCAAGATATGGTCAAATTTCCACTTTCCAGTTGAAATTAGGGTAAACCCCACCTTTTGAACACACTGGTCAACTCAAAATCCCAAAATTCCCACCAGATTAGCCTGTAGACATCTTCGCGTAGGATGTCTCCTGGCTTGAAATTAATTTTTTTCCTGACAGAAATGCTCCTGATGCGCTGTAGCTCTATTAGAAACACTCACAGTAACTTTTGGACTTCCTTTAGGCTTTCAAACACACTTTTGCATCTTTTTGCGTCTTTTTGAGTCTTTTACAAACTTGTGATGAATTTACCAAGCAAGTATACATGCATGAAGTGCTCTAGATCCTGAATCATGATGTCCTACTTACTCTACTCCTACTTATCATGTGAAATGGTGATAATGGTGTTTTGGTAATGTCACCTAAGGACGAAGCTCGACCCGCAGGCGCGTGGAAACAAGCATAACCTGTCAATCTACACTCGACCGACTCTTAACTAATTCCTACAGAGATATCTACCAATTGTTTAAGTCACAGCCTTCAAGAGTGCATAAGAGGAAACTTCCTACAACGTTGTCTAGAGCCGAACACCCATCAAACAATCTTGAAACACCATACAACTTGAAGGAGACCCTACTAACACCAATAGGTCGCTCTCCCTAAGGTCTATGAACCAAAATCCCAACCCAAAACACCCGGTGCAAAATCACGTAGGATGTCTGGCCGAAATTTGCAGGTTTTCGTTTCCAAAATCTAAAGTGCCTAATGTGTAGCTCTACTCAATGTGAACGCGTGGATATGCTGCAATGCAATATCGGACAACGTATGCTCACCCAATCACCAGATGAAGCTCGTAGAAGGAGCTCGCAAAATCGGACCGTACGTGCGCAATGTAGGTATCGGCGCGTAGCTCTCGTCGAGGGAAACACGTTGCACTTCTCCGCACTCGATTCCGACCACCGGTGCACACGTAGCATCAAGATGAAGCTCACACTCTCTCTCGTACACAGTACGCTCACTCACAGACTTCAAAACTTGTTTTTAAAATGACAAAAGGTTTTTCATTAAGGTCAAAAAGTGGTATATATACCTTACAATTCTCAAACCCCAAAGTTCCAAATCAACCAATCGCTCCATCTAACTATCAAAACTGGGATACAATCTGGAAACCTCTGTAAGTCCCAATATTTACAAGGTGAAAAATTAGGTTTCCTCAATAAACGAATAATTACAAAAAATAATAATCTTCCGAGTAGTTAGTTGCCGTGGGGTGTGTCCAGCTTCTAACAGCATCGGTGGCCAAAAACTGCTTCATAATGGAAGCTCTTAAAGCTTTCCATGTTCGTGGAGCTTCACCGTTGGCTCGTAGGCTAGACCACCATTGCTTGGCGGACTTTTGAAAGTGCATAGCTACATGGCGTAGCTTAGAGGACTCCATGAAGCCCTCATCTCCGAACGCCGCATCAAATTGTTGGATAAAGGCCAAGACTTTGTCCGTAGCACCAAAGGTGCCATCATAGGTAAGGAAAGAGATGCTCTTCCCTCCCTCTTTGAACTTCTTGAGCTTGGAAGACCTCTTCCATGCGGCATAGGATTTCCTATGGCCTCTTCTTTTTGTTGGTTCAAAGGTTGCACCATCACTTTCTTCAGAAGGTGAAGAATTTGAGGAAGGTAGAGAAGAGGGTGACCTCTTTCTCGCCTTTTTCTTGTGTTGATCTTCGTTGTCTTCACTATCACTTTCATAAGACGAAGAGGATGAAGAAGATGGAGAAGAGGGTGTCCTCTTTCTCTCCTTTTTCTTCTCTTTCTTTTTGTCATACCTCTTTGAATTATGGTGTGGGGAAGGGTGCGATGGTCTTCTCCGTTTTGGAGGTGATGAAGAGCGTTTAGCCCGCCGTCTTCGTGGAGCCATCTCCGCCGAGGTGGTGGGAGACTCACTTCTTTCTCGTTCCTTCGGTGGAAGCTCTTGAGTTCTCCTTTGGGAAGGATATGCATCATCAAGAATTAAATTCTTGAGCCCTTCGTATGGATTCTCTTCTTCTTCCCGAATCGGAGAGAGACCTCTTTTGGAAGTCTCACAAGGAGGCTTCCTAGGTGTTCTCTCGTCATGGTGGTGAGCTTGGAGAATCCCATGAGCACGGCTGCCGTTGCACTTCACTTTGGAGAGATGGGTTGCCCATGGCTTGTTGAAGACTAGAAACAAGATAGTTAACAAGCATCGGGGCATCATTAGTAGCTTGCTCATTAGCAAAATCAAAGTTATCAACATTAATTTCACTCTCTTTACTATTGTCAACCATTCTAACAACTTTTAGGTATAAAATTTTTAGGTGTACTTTGGTACTTCAAGCCCTAGTTGCTACTCCTCTTTACCCCATTAGAAAAAGCACTCAAGCTACTGTACCCGTGGCTCGAATACCATTAATTGCAAGGAATAGAAGAGAGGGTCGTTCAACACCAAAACAGCACCAGCTCCTGTCAAGCTTCTAATAGCTCAATAGTGGTTTAGCCATAGGCAAGCCCCGTAGGACTCCATTATTAAGAACATAGCTCTCGACGGTGATGCCCCGTTAACTGTACGAAGGTAGGCGCACTGCAAGGCTGAAAAATCCCTATTCTACTTGCTTACAGGCAATTAATGATACCAACCATTTATAGCTAGCTTGAGGAGCTCCCTTCTTGAGCAAGAAAAGAGAAACCTTGTGCTCTGATACCAATGTAACATTTAATGGCCTAAAAACTTGTGTGTAGCGGAAATTAGCATGAACATGGTGGGCATTTCATTAGAATAGATTCCTAATGAGAATTACAAGAGTGCTTGGGTGGAGAGAGCAACAAAAAGCATAACACCTAGTAAGATAGCATGAACAATAGTTTCAAGAGAGAGAAATTAAGCTATTGACAACAGTTGAGGACCGCATTTACATGGAACCGGTCCCCCCTCCAAAAGGCTTTGTATTATGGTTTCTCCCATCAAGAGAGACATTGTACAATACAATTCTTTGTGTTCCTTCAAAACTAGCTAGTGCAATGAAGATGAAAGCTTCATGCACTAAGCAAAACACTTATCAAACACAACATCAATTATCTCCGGTCTCAGACCCAAGACCTCACACACCTTCGAAGATGGTGAGAGCTAGCGGGGTATGAGAGTAGATTGAGAGGAAGAAGGAGTATTCTTATGAGAAAGATGTACATCTCCTCACATAATCACTCATATTAACACAACTTAGCTTAGTAATTAGCATGGTAGAGGAGATGAGCATGCATTGAAGCTTGGCTCTTGGTTGGATTTGCATCACAAAGCCAAGATTTGTTGGTGTAGACCTCCCTTCTCACAAGCTTGGAGTAGGTGGTAAGCTTTCCATTTAATCTTGAGAAGGAGAGAGAGTCTTCTTTACTTCACACATGAGATTGTGTGAGTGTGTGTGTGATAATGCCTTGCAAAAATCAGCCCCCTCTCTCTCTCTTGGTCGACCCCTCTTGCTATTTGCTCATGCTCCACTCTCATTGGACCTCCCTAGGGCTAGCCAATGATAATTAAGCAGTATAAGTGATAGCATTCTGACATGTGTCCCCCTTTCCCCTTTTGTGAGAGCTTTATGCAATTAATAAATGCAACTAAACTCTCATTGGACCCCTTTGCCTCCTGGCCAATAGGAATCAGGCAAGCCATTGGGCTGCTGAATGCTCATTGGACCCCTTGGGAGACTGTCCAATAGCCTTCTAGAGAGCTTAATTCTCATTGGTTCTTTTATTAAGTGTTTTTAAATTAATGAAACTAGATTTACTCTAGGCTAATTCTCACTGGTCCACCTCCTAGGCCATTCAATAGGAATTGGGTACACCTTGTGGGCATCTGGGCTAGGGAGCTGACATGTGTCCCTCATTCCCTTTGTGTAAAGGGAGCTTGTGTGTGTGTGTGTGTGTGTGTGTGTGTGTGTGTGTGTGTGTGTGTGTGTGTGTGTGTGTGTGTGTGTGTGACTTTCTCTCTCATCCCCTACAAGCAAGGCTCGCCCCCTCCTATGTAGGGATTTGTAAAGACTTTTGGGACACACACAAAGCATCCAATTCCCCCCATGGTTGACCTTTGGACACAACCTTTGAATTTTGGAACCTTAGCATTTTGGAAGTCTTAATGGGATGAACCTTAGGGTCTTTTTAGCCCATTGTTGCACATGGCTCTTTTGCAAATGGCCCCCCCTTTGGATCCCTATTTTCCCTCCTTTGGATCCCTACTGTGGCCGGTCTGCTAGCTTAACCAATGTTATAGCTTTTTCTCCCCTGGCACTTCCCCATATTAAATGATCAGTTTAACATGAGAAAATCATTTAGGAGAATTAGATATTGATTATTATGACAGTCTTTGAAGCCCATTGATGCACATTGCTCTTTTGCAGATGGTCCCTCTTTGGATCCCTATTTTCCCTCCTTTGGATCACTACTAAGACCAGTCTGCCAGCCTTACCAATATTCTAGCTTTTTTGCCCCTAGTACTTTCTTATATTAAATGATCAGTTTAACATGAGAAAATCATTTAGGAGAATTAGATATTAGTTATTATGACATCTTTTGTAAGCTTTCCCCTTTTAGCTAATTCCATGACATTTGGTCAAAGTCAACTATGATGATCACTCACCTCTTCATCACTAAGATTCTCAAATTTTACTCCATAAGTAGTTGCCTCAACTAAAGAGGTGGCATGGTTAGTTGCCATATCTTCAACTAAGGTTTGCATTCCCTCCTTCCCAAAGTTAGTTCTCAAGGGGGGTCCTGTCTCTCTTAAGTGGATTTTACCATCCTTTAAAAAGAACGTCTTTCGTCAAAGCATCACTAAAACTATCACAATCCCTTCTAACATGGTTTGTACTATCACACCAAATACATCTATTAACAACCCCTTCTTTGGGCTATTGTCTTTGCCTAGGAAGTGGCCCTAATGGTTGGCCTTTTTCTTCAAGCTTTGCAAGCTTCACCTTCAAGTCACACATTCCCTTCACAAGCTCACCTAGCATAGAGTCATCAAACTTAGGAGCTATAAAAGTAGGCTTTACCATTTTGTCAGAAGTTGAGGTGGAAGGACTTGTAGTGTTTACTACCATCTTGTCCCTTCTTCTTTGTCATTTGGCAAGCAGTGAGACAACATCTTCAACCTCATTCCAGTTGGTCTTTGGTCCTTGCTTAGCATCTTCACCTTCAAGAAGAAGCTCCAAATTTTCTTGAAACTCTTTACCAGAAGCTTGTACGAAAAGATCTGTCTTCTCTATATCTAGTGTGGCCTTATTTTGTCTTGGTGAGTTGTACATAGCGTAGATGAAATTCCCTAAGTAGCTCTGTTATTGATAATCCTTGCTTTGGCTTGAGTACCCATTCTAAGAATGTGCTTTTGGTCACTCTCTCAGAGTCCTCCATGAAATATTCATCCTTTAAAGCTACTTTGAGTTCTTCCCAATTTCTCCCATGACCATCTTTAGTTGCCCTAATATGTTTCCTACTTTCTTGAGCAACAACTAGCTCAAAGCTTTGAATCATCTCACCTTCTGACACGGGATGCAGCTCCATCTCCTTCACATACTCGAGCAAGTACTTGATTACATCTTTGCCATTGGACTGATCCATTCTGTTGACGACCACTTGTATGGATTTGGTTGCTAAAATCTCCCTTATTTTAGTGGCATGTTGTTGCTGCATGAACATTGAAAATGCTTGAAAGGTTTGCATTGTTGCTGGGTCAAAATGAATACCATGTTGCTCCACATGATCACCCATGGTTACCCACAAACTCTCACCCAGGCAGATGCACGTCGGGTTCACCAAAAATATTTTGAGAATTTTGCGATCTTGCCAGGAATGTACCGGGCTTTCGGCTATGAGAGTTTGTGAGAGAACTTAAAAAACTATATGAAAGAGTTATACCATAGATTCCATGAAGTCTAGGGTTTGGAAGAAAGTGCAATCAAAGAAGCCCCACTCTTTCTCTCTTGTACTCACACTCACAAAGAAAGAACACAAAAGATTATATCAAAGCAACACAAAGATGAAAACATCAAGGCTATGGTCGTATCATATCATGGGTAATATGAAAGGGTTAATAGATGAGTTAATGGCATTCAATCTTTGTCAACCAAACACTACAAATTTCTCTTTGAAATTGTAATTTTGTGCTTACCATCATATATAAGTTTTGTCTAGTGATTGAGATTAATTGTGTGTACAAATCCTCTTGGTTTATAGCAAGATAGCCACACTTATGTCAAAAGAAAAGTTATAGTGTATAAGGAGTAGTATGATGGGATCCGGTTGTTGGAATTAGGGTTGCAGAGAAATGCACACAACTTGGAGAAGACGAAGGAAGCTAAAGGCACACAATAGAGAGTGTATACTTAGTGTGCAATAAAAAGATGGATAGCCCTAGAATGAATGGACGTATATACAATGCACGGGGAAAAAACTCCTAAAGAGAGAAAAAATTCCCCGGCGGTCCTAGTGTGTTCACACACATCACTACCACATGTATATGGTAACAAATCCCCCCTGGAGTGATGCGGTGAACGAGAGCTGGCACATGAGTAAAGGGAAGTGTCATGTCCTGAGGACATGATCAATCCACAAAGGGGAGTAATCACAAAGCTTTGTGGAAAGCTTCAAGCTTCTCATGAGACAATGCCTTTGTGAAAAGATCTGCAATGTTGTGCTGTGTTGGCACATAAGCCAAGCTGATCTCTCCTACTGAGAGCCTCTCCCTGACATAGTGGTAATGCACCTCAATGTGCTTTGTGCGAGCATGAAAAAATGGGTTCCTCGCAACTGCCAGTGCGCTCTAACTGTCAGTGTAGATAGTGTTGGCAGTGTCCTGTCCAGCACTCAAATCAGCCATAAGGCGTCTGAGCCATACACACTCAACCGTAGCTGTGAAGACTGCCCTATACTCAGCCTCACAACTAGAAGTGGCTAGAGTTGGTTGCTTCTTGCTCAACCATGATATACATGAACTGCCAAGCATGAAACAAAAACCAATTGTCGACACTCGTGTGTCAAAACAACCAGCCCAATCTGAGTCCGAAAAAGCATGTAAGTATGGCGGCAATGATCCCCCCTTGGGATAAAACAAGCCAAGATGTAAAGTGCCACTGAGGTAGCGAAAAATCCTCTTGACAGCTTTCCAATGCTTAGACCCTAGGCTATGCATAAATCTGTTGACTTGTGAGATTGCAAACTGAATATCAGGCCTCGTGTTGCATACATAAATGTGGCATCCAATAGCAGTTTGGTAAAGAGTGACATCTGCAGGATCACCAACATCATGAAGAGTCAATTCTAAACTTGTTTCCATGGGAGTGGCAATAGTTTTGCAATCTTCAAGTCCAAACTTAGCAATGGCTCTATGTAACTTTTTTGACACAAGGCAATACCACCATCACACTGCTTAAATTGTATACCCAAGTAATGATGCAATAGCCACAAATATTTCATCTTGGAAGTAGCATTCAAATCAGCCTTAAATTCAGCAATATGTCTCGCATTTGGTCTAGTGATCAGCAAATCATCTACATAAAGAACCACAATGAGAAGTACATCACCCTCACGCTTTACATACAATGTGTTTTTTGCTGGATTGTTATGAAAGCCTCGTTTGATCAAATGAGTGTCAACTTTCTCATACCAAGCACGAGGAATTTGCTTTAACCTATACAAAGCCTTCTTACGTCTGCACAATTTGTCCTCTTGTCCCTTTATGACAAAACCGCGAGGCTGCGTTACATAAACTTCCTCATATGTCACCATTCAAGAAATCAGTAACAATGTGTGATTGATGTACATCCCAACCAAAATGAGTTGCCAATGCACATAGAAAACACACAGTACTCATACGACAAATGGGAGCAAAAGTCTCTTCATAATCTATGCCTTTTTGCTGTGCATAACCCTTTGCAACAAGTCGATCCTTATGGTGATCGATCTCACCATTTGGCTTGCGTTTCAACTTGTAAACCCACTTTGTACCAATGGCCTTTTTGCCAGGAGGCAAATCACATAAAGTCCATGTGTCATTTTCCATAAGTGCATCATATTCTGATTGCATGGCAGCCATCCAAATTTTTTGAATTCTGTGCTTCATCAAAAGACAGAGACTCCTCAACATCATGTAAGCTAGACACAGCCAAAGCATAACAACCTGAAGCATAAGATGCATGGCGAGAGCCTGAACGAGTACGACTAGACAAAGGTGCATCCAATTTACTGTCACGCAATGTATGCACCAACCATTTTGGCATACCTCTAGCCTGCTCATTTTCAGCCCTTCCTCATCAAGTACATCATGTACATCTGCATCAGTAATAAGCTGATCTATAGCATTTTCAAAAACCCCCATTGGCTGTACATTTGCCTCATTGGATTCGTATTTCCACCACTAAAAAGAGGCAACAAAGTGTCATAAATGTCCTGTGAGCTTACATTACTGTCTCTAGTACATGACAGCAAGGGCTGAACAAAATCTTCACAAACACTACATCCCGTGAAACCAAAATACGCTTTGTTTGCGGATGATACAACTTGTAACCTTTGCTTTCGTCACTATAACCAACAAAAATACATTTAACAGCCTTATCATCCAATTTTCTATGCTGTGTTTGTGGCACCAAAGCATATGCCAAAAAACCAAAAACACGCATGTGCTCAATAGAAGGCTTTCTATCATGCCATGCTTCATATGGAGTAATAGACTACAAAGATTTTGTAGGACACCTGTTAAATACATAAGTGGCACACATGATGGCCTCAAGCCAAAAAGAATGCGGCAAAGCTTGAATTTTGACCATACATCGTGCCATTTCCGTAAGTGACCTATTTTTCCTCTCAGCAACATCATTTTGCTGAGGTGTATAAGCCACTGTACATTGGTGTTTTTATCCCACGACTAGCCAAAAATGCATTAAATTCATGAGATATATACTTCCCCCCTCGATCCGAATGGAGGGTGCCCATAGTACATTTCGAGACATTTTCAGCCATAGCGAGAAATTGTTTGAAGCAAATAAAAACTTTGGATTTCGCTTTAAGCGAAAATACCCATGCATGCCTGGAGTAATCATAAATGAAAGTCACAAAGTACACGTAACTCCCAAGGACGGAGTTTGTATGGGCCCACAAACATCACTATGCACAAGTTGCAATCTGCATGTTGCCCTAACTAAACCATCCTTTGGAAACTTAGAACGCTGCATTTTACCCAAAATATAGCCTTCACAAACATGTTTGACAGGTGCTTCAAGAGGCGGCAAAGAAGCCCAAAACGTGCATGCCACAATTTTGACTCTGAGACAACCCTTAAATCTGCAAAATTGCATTTGCATAAGTCTACCCATACTTTTCATACAAAGTGAGCTTATAGAGCCCACAACATAATATGCCAGATGCAACAATATCATCACCAAAATTGAGATCATGAACTGTACATCTGTCAATCCACAAATTTGACTACAAGTCCAAGTCTAGCAAGTGCGGATATAGACAAAAGATTATTCTTGATTCAGGTATATAAAGTGCATCAACAAGTGTGAAAGAACTGCCATTTGCAGCAGTAGCACAATCTTTCCAACTCCCTGAACCGGATAAGAGACATTGTTGGCACAAGTGACTAAATTTGCATGAGGAACAGACTCGAGAGAGGTGAACATTTCACAATGTGAGGTAATGTGCTTTGTAGCACCACTGTCGAAATACCACACATGTGAATCTACAACAACTGACATGCATGCATCATGGATAGCAAGATTGTAAGTGCACTCTGCACTAAAAGCCCATTTTGCATCAACATCAACATCACAATATCCTTTCACAGAAGACTCAACAATGGATTCATTTGTAGTGGAACCAGCATTTGCAGTGGAACCACCCTCTTTCTTCTTAGCCTCATTGGCCTTCAACTTAGGACATTGCTTGATCAAGTGATCATTAGCTTTACAATAATGGCAACGCATCTTCTTTTTTCCCTCATCATCAAAATTTCTAGAAGAATTGCTGCCAGCAGAAGCATTAGGAACAGAAGTTTTGCCACTCGCAATAGAACCATAAGAAGTGGTTGCATTTATGTTACCACCTTTTCTTTGAGAAGCAATAAAAGCCTGTTCAACTGCACGCTGTCTAGTCCCGTTCTTTCTGGAAAGTGACTCTTGCAACAGCAATGTCCACAATTGTTGGAATTAGGGTTGCAGAGAAACGCACACAAGTTGGAGAAGATGAAGGAAGAGAGTTTGTTACTTAGTGTGCAATGGAAAGATAGATAGCCCTAGAGTGATGGGCGTATATACAATGCTCGGGGGAGAAAACCTCCTAAAGAGGGAAAAAGTACCCCGACGGTCCTAGTGTGTTCACACACATCACTACCACATGTATATGGTAACAAATCCCCCCTGGAGTGATGCGGTGAACGAGAGCTAGCACATGAGTAAAGGGAAGTGCCATGCCCTGAGGACATGATCAGTCCACAAAGGGGAGTAAGCCCAAAGCTTCAAGCTTCTCACGAAACAATGCCTTTGTGAAAAGATTTGCAAGGTTGTCCTGTGTTGACACATAAGCCAAGCTGATCTCTGCTGCTGAGAGCCTCTCCTTGACATAGTGGTAATGCACCTCAATGTGCTTTGTACAAGCATAAAAAACTGGGTTCCTTGCAACTGCCAATGCGCTCTGACTGTCAGTGTAGATAGTGTTGGCAGTGTTGTGTCCAACACCCAAATCACCCATAAGGCGTGTGAGCCATACACACTCAACTGTAGCTATGAAGACTGCCATGTACTCAGCCTCACATTTCAAAGTGTCCATACTAGGTTGCTTCTTGCTCAACCATGATATACATGAACTGCCAAGCATGAAACAAAAACCACTTGTGGATGCTCGCGTGTCAAAACAACCAGCCCAATCTGAGTCCAAAAAGCATGTTAAATCTAGCGGCAATGATCCCCCCTTGGGGTAAAACAAGCCAAGATGTAAAGTGCCACTAAGGTAGAAAAAAATCCTCTTGACAGCCTGCCAATGCTTAGACCCTGGGCTATGCATAAATTTGCTTACTTGTGAGAATGCAAACTGAATATCTGCCCTCGTGTTGCATACATAAATGAGGCAGCCAACAGCAGTTTGATAAAGAGTAACATCAGCAGGATTGCCAGCATAATGTAGACTCAACTTCAAACCTGTTTCCATGGGAGTGGCAATAGGTTTGCAATTCTCAACTCCAAACTTACATAGCAATGTCTCTATGTAACTTTTCTGGCACAAGGCAATACCACCATCACACTGCTTAAAGTGAAGGAGTACGAGCGGAAGAGCGACACGAGAGAGAGTGCGAGAAGAAGAGCCGACGATATGGTGAACTCGCTCTAGTGTAATGTGTAGAGCATAGTGAGTTCTTATTAGGTTTTAACAAAAGAATATGTGTATATACTTGGCGGCCAGCCCACTTACCTGAGCGACCACATTGGGCTTTATACCCCAACAACCTCCCACTTAAAGTCCAATGTGGTACTTTAAGTGTGAGAGAAGCTAATATACAAGAGATGTAGAGAAGTGATGTACTACCCTACACCTAACTGCTTGCAAAAATGCACAAAGCTCTCTGAGGGAAGTCCTTTTGTAAGTAGATCAGCAGGATTTTCTGTGGTGTGAACTTTGACAAGCTGAAGTTGCTTATCCTCGAGCATTTCCCTGATGAAATGATACTTCACATCCACATGCTTTGTCTGTGAGTGATAAACTGGATTGCGAGCCAATTGTATAGCACTTTGACTATCACAATATAACACAGGCATCTCTTCTTTGATTCCCAGATCTGTTACTAGTCGATTAAGCCAAATTGATTCTTTGCATGCCTCTGATGCTGCAACATATTCAGCCTCTGTAGTAGACTGAGTAACACAACCTTGTAATCTAGAACGCAATGATACTGCTCCACCAGCCAATGTAAAGACATACCCTGACGTAGACCTTCGGTTGTCTAAGTCACCTGCATAATCTGAGTCTGTAAAACCCTTTACACTTAGCTCCTGACTCCCATAGCATATACGCATACTCTTTGTAGCTTTCAGGTATCTCAATATTCCTTTAACTGCCTCCCAATGTTTCTTGCCTGGGTTTGACATGTATCGAGTTACTACTCCCACTGCAAATGCAATGTCTGGGCGAGTAGCAATCATTGCATACATCAAACTACCCATTGCAGACGCATATGGAATCTTATCCATTTCAGCCTGTTCTTCCTCAGACACAGGACAATCTTGTTTGCTAAGTTTCACATATGGTGGCAATGGAACACTCAGTGCCTTTCCCTTCTCCATATTGAAACGTTGCAAAACCTTGTCAATATACTCTGTTTGAGATAACCAAATCAACTTCTTTGATCTCTCTCTCTCAATGCGCATACCAAGTATATGACTTGCCTCACCCATGTCTTTCATGTCAAACGATTTTTCCATCTTTGACTTCAAAGCTGAAATTTCTTCCAAGTGCTTGCTAGCAATCAACATGTCATCCACATACAAAATAAGGATCAACCAACTACCACCCTTAGCCTTCTTTGTATATAGACAGTGATCGAACTCACTACGTTTGTAGCCTTGAGAAAGCATAAACTTGTGGAATTTATGGTACCATGCCCTCGGTGATTGTTTTAAGCCATAAAGACTCTTTAACAGCTGGCATACCCAATCTTCCTTGCCTTTCTCAACAAACCCTTCTGGCTGCTGCATGTAAATTTCCACATCTAAATCACCATGCAAGAACGCTGTCTTGACATCCGTTTGGTGCAACACCAAATCTAATATGGCAACCAATGCAAGAAAGCATCTCAATGTAGTTATCTTGACCACCGGAGAGAAGACTTCATCAAAGTCAATGCCTTGTTCTTGCTTAAAGCCCTTGGCAACAAGCCTTGCTTTGTACTTTGGCTGACTATCATGAGCGGTGATCTTATACCTGTAAACCCATTTACAAGGTAGAGCCTTTTTGCCCTATGGTAATTTAACTAGCTTCCATGTCTTGTTTTTATGCAGAGCTGTCATCTCTGACTGCATGGCCAATTGCCAATTCCCGGAGTCCTTCATTTGCACTTCTTCCTTGTAACATGAAGGCTCATTGCAATTAGTCAACATGACATAGTTCATAGATGGAACAAACCTATCAGGAAGTTGCGTGACACGTCCAGATCTACGCACAATAGGTGGCGCAGGCTCAGCCACAACCTGTGGTTCCACTCTATCCTATCCTTGCTCCTCTTGAGCCCTGACATTTTGTATTGCACGTGCAGGTCCATCTTCTTGGAAGACAACTCTTCTAATCTCCTCAACCCTCTCTGGTTTAGAATGATATTTGGATTCATTAAAGTGAACATCATTGCTGCGGACAACCTTTCTAGATTAGGGATCCCAAAGTCTGTACCCCATCTCACCAGAATTACCATAGCCTAGAAAGATGCACTTTCTACTCTTTGGCTCAAGTTTGTTCCTAAATTCCTTTGGAACGTGAGTATATGCCTCACAGCCAAAGACTCTGAGATGCTTGTATGAGGGCATTTGCCTGACCATACCATCTCTGGTACTGAATCCTTCTGCAAAACCTTGCTAGGAGATCTATTTACAAGATGAACAACTGTTGATACAGCTTCAGCCCAAAACCCATTTGGCAGTTGTGCATTAGACAACATACTTCTGACCTTCCCTTGTATGGTCCTATTCATCCTCTCAGCAACACCATTTTGAGGAGGATTGTAAGGAGCAGTAAGTTCACGTTTTATACCTTTTGACTCACAAAAGTCCTGAAAGGTTTTTGAAACATACTCTCCACCATTGTCAGTGTATAAGCATTTAAGCTTCTTGCCACTCTGATTCTCCACAAGTGTCACAAACGTTTTGAAAACACTAAACGCTTCATCCTTGTGCTTGAGAAAGTAAACCCATACTTTCCTCGAGTAATCATCTATACATGTCATTAAGTAAGAAGCTCCCCCTAGAGATAGGTTAGGCATAGGTCCACACAAATCACTATGAACAAGTGCCAACTGTGTATCTCTTCTACTGCTTCTATGCTTATGTGGCTGTTGTGTTTTCTTACCATACAGACAATATTCACAGAATTCAAAATTATTAAATGAAAAGCCAGGCAAATAACCAGAACGAGACAAGATTTCCATTCCCTTCTTGGACATATGTCCTAACCGGCTATGCCACAAAGAAACGTTCGACTGCTAGGTTACATTGATTACATTTTTAGAGACATTTGATACATAAATCATGTAAATTCCTAAAGAATTTACTCCATGTGCTACTGTCATAGAACCCTTGGATATCTTCCACATGTTCTATCCAAAAGTGGTGACGTAGCCAACATCATCAAGTAAACTTGTGCTGATCAAGCTCTTTGTGATTGCGGGAACATGTCTCACATTCTTCAGCGTGAAAGAAGAGCCATTCTGAAACTTCAATTGAACATCTCCAACACCTAAGATCTCACATGTCTGCCCATTGCCTAGCTGAACATGATCTTTAGTGGGCACACAAGAGGTAAACCACTCCTTGTTTGGAGACACATGAAGTGATGCCCCTGAGTCTATAATCCAGTCACTCAGTGCATTTCCATCAGATGATGTAAGAAGAGCTAAGTCCATTGTATTCTTCAAGAAGTAGATGTCTCCTGACACTAGACTGTCATCCTCTGCAACAGTGTTTGTCACATTTATTTCTTGTATCTTCACTGAGGACTTGTTCTTATCACCATGGTCTTCAGCTTTCTCTTTGCCTTTTTCTGCTTTCCATTCTCTGCAGTCTCTTTTCATGTGACCCTTCTTGCCACAATGGTAGCATTCTATGTCACTCTTGACTTTAGCACTGCGGGACTTGCTACGAGACTGGTTCCTCTTTCCACCTTTGTACTTTTCTTTGGTCCTTCCCCTGACAACTAAGGCTGTTCCTTTGCCTTTGTCCATTGTCTTCCTATTGGTTTCTTCAGTAAGCAGACTTCCTTCTACACCTGCTATGTTCAAACCATCTGGAGGTGCAGAATTACTCAAAGCTGTGCAAAAAGTGTCCCAACTTTCCGGCAATGTGATCAACAGGAACATAGCTCTAACAGGTTCATCAAACTTGACACCTTGAGCTGACAACTGACTATAGATTGTGTTGAATTCATTCAGATGATTGGACATAGGTGTCCCTTCTTTCATCTTCAAGTCAACAAGCTTCTTAAGTCAGTATACCTGTGAAGCTACACTCTGCTTCTCATAAAGATCACTCAGCTTTAACCATGCTTGATAAGCCGACATCTCGTCTGCTACATTGAAGTAAACGCTTTCTGCCAAAGTCAGCATAATGGTAGAAAGTGCCAATTCATCCATTTCGCTCCATTCATCTTCGTCCATATCTTCTGGTTTTATCCCCTTGAGCTTTATAGGTTTTATCAGCTTCTTTTGTACCAACACGTGCCAAATCTACTGCTTCCACAATGGGAAATTGGTTCCATCCAGCTTCTTGATATTGTAAAGAGCAGTGTCCTGTGATCCAGCCATAGCTACGCTTCACAGTAGTTTACTTTCCTGGGAAAAATTCGGTAGAGTTTCCCCTGTAAACTGACCTCTGAACCAATATCAACCTGTCAAATGAACCAAGAAAGCTTCAGATTCTGCAGAAATTTTGGCAGAGTCTCCTTTGTAAAATGGCTCTGGTGTACTAAAAACAGCTCAAAAAACCACTGTCACTCTAACACTGTAAGCTGTGGGTAAACCTGTCCTGCACCTGTACTGTCTCTGACTGTCCTGTCACTGTCCTTTAAGCATAGACTGCAACAATGCCTCAACGGCAGTAAAGCAAAGATGCAATCCCAACTGTCTAACTCACAGTCAATACATCCTAGCTGCCTATCTAAGGGTGCTCAAGGGATCGCTCCAAGACCTGTATCACCGAAAGGATCTCAACATTCGAGAATCCCCCAGCTCAATAAGACCTCACTCGACCCTCAACAAAGGCTGCAGTAAATCTGACAGTACATAGACTTCCCACAAAGTCATACATCCACAAATTTCCCACTGTACGCTGTAACCGCTGCGGTTTGCTGCGTGACTCACAGCCAGCAAACCCTCAACAGACATACATCATCTCTGACAATACATCCCATGTGGAAGTACCTGCAATGTCAGGATGAAATCTGGAATATCAAGCAGCAAACAAAAGCTACCTGATGAACTAGTGGATGTCGCCTATAGTCTGTGTGTAGATGCGCCCGTGTCGTATGTGACACGCCTCCAAGAACTGTGAGCCGTCCTTCGATGTGTAGACAACCACAAATCAGCACTCTGGGAGTGTCGATATCCTCAACACCTGCAGTCGTAGGCCGAAAACCCCAAATTTGCAGAGTTGGATCTGCACCCGTCGAGACCACGTAGTCGAAAATGGCCTGCACGGACCTTTGTCGAAGCCGAACGGTGGCCGAGATGACCTCAGAATGAAATTCTGACAACACCGCACCCTTTGGGCTCTCCCACGAGATTTGGGGCCGTGTCTTTGCCTGTCGAATTACACTCCAATCTGAGCTGGTGACTCTAGCCTCTTGCAGTGCTGCCCTGAGCCTCGATCTGAGCTCTGATACCAGTTGAAGGAGTACGAGCGGAAGAGCGACGCGAGAGAGAGTGCGAGAAGAATAGCACGACGATATGGTGAACTCGCTCTAGTGTAATGTATAGAGCGTAGTGAGTTCTTATTAGGTTTTAACAAAAGAATATGTGTACATACCTGGCGGCCCGCCCACTTACCTGGGCGACCACATTGGGCTTTATACCCCAACATAAACTGTATACCCAAGTAATGATGCAGCAGCCCCAAATCTTTCATCTCGAAAGTAGCATTCAAATCAACCTTAAATTTAGCAATATGTCTCTCATTTGGTTCAATGATCAGCACATCATCGACATAAAGAACCACAATGAGAAGTACATCACCCTCACGCTTTCCATACAATGTGCTTTCTGTTGGACTTTTACGAAAGCCTCGTTTAACCAAATGAGTGTCAAATTTTTCATACCAAGCACGAGGAGATTTCTTCAACCCACACAATGCCTTCTTACATCTTCACAATTTGTCCTCTTGTCCGTTTATGACAAAACCGCGAGGCTGCGTTACATAAACTTCCTCAAATATGTCACCATTCAAGAAAGCAGTAACAATGTGTGATTGATGTACATCCCAACCAAAATGATCAGCCAATGCACATAGAAAATTCACAGTAGTCATACAACAAGTGGGAGCAAAAGTCTCTTCATAATCTATGCCTTTTTGCTGTGCATAACCCTCTGCAACAAGTCGATCCTTATGGCGATCGATCTCACCATTTGGCTTGCGTTTCAACTTGTAAACCGACTTTGTACCAATGGCCTTTTTGCCAGGAGGCAAATCACATAAAGTCCATGTATCATTTTCTATAAGTGCATCATATTTTGATTGCATGGCAGCCATCTAATTTTCTGAATTTTGTGCTTCATCAAAAGACAGAGGCTCCTCAACATCATGTAAGCTAGACACAGCGAAAGCATAACAATCTGAAGCATAAGATGCATGGTGAGAGCCTGAACAAGTACGACTAGACAAAGGTGCATCCAATTTACTGTCACACAATGTATGCACCAACCATTTTGGCATACCTCTAGCTTGCTCATTTTCAGCCCTTCCTCATCAAGTCATCATGTACATCTGCATCAGTAATAAGGTGATCTATTACATTTTCAAAAACCCCCGTTGGCTGTACATTTACCTCATTGGATTCGTATTTCCACCACTGAAAAGAGGTAACAAAGCGTCATAAATTTCCGGTGAGCTTACATTACTATCTCTAGTACATGACAACAAGGGCTGAACAAAATCTTCACAAACACTACATCCAGTGAAACCAAAATACGTTTTGTTTGCAAATGATACAACTTGTAACCTTTTCTTTCATCACTATAACCGACAAAAATACATTTAACAGCCTTATCATCCAATTTTCTACGCTGTGTTTGTGGCACCAAAGCATATGCCAAACAACCAAAAACACGCATGTGCTCAATAGAAGGCTTTCTATCATGCCAAGCTTCATATGGAGTAATAGACTACAAAGATTTTGTTAGACACTTGTTAAGTACATAAGTGGCACATAAGGCGTGTGCTGGAGAAACTGGCGACTAAGCCCGAGAGGAAGCAACCTGCTCTGATACCAATGGTTGGAATTAGGGTTGTAGAGAAACGCACACAGCTTGGAGAAGAGAAGGAAGCTAAAGGCACACAATAGAGAGTGTATACTTAGCATGCAATGGAAAGATGGATAGCCCTAAAGTCATGGGTGTATATACAATGCACGGGGGAAAAAACCTCGTAAAGAGGGGAAAGATGCCTCGGCGGTCCTAGTATGTTCACACACATCATTACCACATGTATATGGTAACACCGGTAAAAGGAGTATTTTGTTGAGCCTTTCTAGGCCAAAGAGAAACACTTTACATTGTTGAAATTGTATTTCAGGGCTAATCCAGATGTTAATTGCAATAAATTGCACAGAGTGGAAGTGATAGAAAATCACATCATGTGGATTATTCATTTAGGATAACTCTAGTATATGCAAAATGTAGATATGAGAGAACTGAAGAGAAGAGAAGTTCCCCTCCCAAGCCGTATTCTTGCCCGTAGGCAAAAAGGATACTTCGGGGAGAGATATACCTTGTTCACTAGTATTTCTTCACAAGAAGGTTGTTGATAGAGCGTTGTTGCTTAAATGCCTTCAAGAGAAACAACTAGGACACAAGAGAGATGGAGATAGGAGTAGAGGTAGAAATAGTAGAAGACGTGGAGGTATAGGTTGGGCTTGGAGATGAAAAACAAAAATTAACAAAATAACAAAGAAAAAAAAAAAAAAACACCTTCCTTATCAACCCCTTTGAGAAAGATTGCCAATTTGATTAAGATGACAAGAGATAGAAGAACTTCGGCCTTGTTTGATTGGAATTGATGTTTACAAGGATGCTTTCAAGTTTAGCTAGCCTTCCTCAAAGGCAAGTGTAGGGCTAAAGGCTAATTTGTCATGAATCCTCTCACTCTCTCTCAAATGGTTTTCAAGGAAGAAGAGGTCCCCTTTTATAAGCGAAGGGAACCCTCAAGGGTTACACAAGAAAGAGAAGAGCCAGTGTGAACAAGAACTGGCAAAGTTTGAAATGAGCTATCCCTACATGATGTGGACAAACTGGGGTCCACCATTTTGATCATATCTCCTCAAACGTGGCTTCAAATAAAAAAATAAAAATAGGGACAAAAAATTTCAGACCATAAGCTACGACTCCCATTTTATATACTTTTTCCAATTCGGATTGGAACCTTGTGTAAAAAATTCACCAAAATAGGGTATCTTTCTAGCAGCAAAAGTCTTCTTGTGGTCCCCTTAGTTTAGATTTCCACTTGATTCCAAAGGACACCTCATGCAATATGAAAGCATGACATTGCTCCTTGACTTTTTTGTAATCATGCTTGCAATTATGCATTAAAATAGGTGTATCTTTGAAAATCATGCAAGTTAGTGTCCCACTAAGATTTGATTCCTTCCTAGTAGCTATTAGAAAGAAATATAAGAAAAATATAAAAAATACATAGAATAGATATAGATTGGAAGCTACCATAGATATAGGATCTAGCTAGGGTGTGAGATGATAATGATATAGTAGAAAGAAAGAACTTTTTGCCCCAAGCTATTGACGCTTTTTTCCATAGTACTTTCTAACAATAAAGTAAGAATATGTTACCCTTGAGATAAATAATAGGATGAGATAGAAAGCTTATTATTATACTTATATATGCATATGTACATTCTAGGAAATATACTTATGTATCTAGAAAGTTACAAGATAGATCTTGTAGCATTTGTTCCCACTGTGTATTTGTCACAGCACGACAACGTTGTTGTGTGAAGGGGGAACACCCCACTATATATAGTCCAATCTCTTGAGATTGCCCACGCATGTGGGATTTGCCCATGCCACATGGTAGCCCATGGGGTGGCCTCCCTCCAAAGCTCTCAAAAGAACTTCAACATTTTCACAAACAATCCCTTTTTTCTCCTCCCCTTTTGAACCTTTTCCATTCACTACCCAAGGATCTGATGATCAAGTCATAAAGGTCCAGCAGAAGCTCACATTATCGGCTCCAATCTCCTCTTCCTTGGCCACATTTTGGCTCTACCAGGCACTCCAACCAAGCCGACTAAATTGGAAAAAAATCACCAGATTCTCCTCGGTTGATAACCGTTGTCAACTTCAACCTTCAGCATCCTGCCCGTCCGGACCCTGCTTGCCATGTCATCACTTCCTCTGGTCTTCTTACACCACACACTTCACATAAAAGTCCTCACAAGGCTTCAAAATCTTTAGATGGAACACCGAAAAATGCATACTGCTCAGAACTGGCCCCCGATGAAAGTTTAACTGGCGATGACTTGACAATCGTAACTTCAAATGACGATTTAAAAAGATGGTTATGCTCCATAGTTTGAGCACTTCAGTCCTATGCATAGACTTCATCTTTGGTCATCCATCTGCAACTGCCCAATTCGGTACGGATCTGCATCAACTCAAACTTCATACTACCATAACTTCTTCATCATAGCTCCAATCAACAAGCCGTAAAGACAAGCCGGTAGAGCACTTCAAGCACTACACTTCAAGATCATAAACTTGCATATGTTCTCACTTCAAACATACTATTTATTAGCATAATTACAGCATTTATCGGCCTTGTAAAGCTGCATCTAGTAGACATTAAACGTAAATATGGCTTGTTGACAAGCCTTGAACACTGATCAATAATCAAGTGAGCTTCAAATTAGCTCGATGTGCATCTTCTTGGTATCTTTATTAGCATGGGAGTGGAGCTGCATGACATCATTTGCAAACATGTCCAAATTGATTCCAAATATACTCAAGAGGTTTGAACATTGCTTCCACCCCCATCTTATTGGGTCGATATACAATGGTCTTTGAATGCTTGTGGCAATTTTCTTGACTCCATATCATGAAGAAAAAAAATTTCCTCATTGCATGAGTCTAGACCTCAACACCTTATTATTGCCAACACTTTGTAGAGCAAAGATGTTGACCAAATTCCAAATAAAATTTATCAAACAAGGCATTAAGAAACTCCATACACCCTAGCCAAAGAACCACCCAATTTTTTCCAACTTGAAGACTTTGGATCTTCTGAGGTTTTGCAAAACAACTTCGTAACAGTAGGCCATTAAGATCCAAGATAACACATAGCTTTGATGAAGTTTTAGATAATGATGAAGTTGTCATGATAACACGTGCTACATCTATCAAAACCAAAAAGAAATTGGTTACTCAAAATTCCATAATCATATCTTTTTTGGAGGCTTATGCTTGACAAAAAGTACCATCTACAATTTCTCCTTGCAACCAAATAGTTTCACTCAACAATGCACATTTAAACAATTGTTTAAGGGGGTAATAGCTCTCTTCTATACTTGACAATTATATTTTAAACTTTGGGGTCATTAACAATTCAATGCAATAAGGGGGATATGTATTTAGATGTTAAATTTGCTCAAGTAGATATCTTTTGCACATCCCAAGGATAATTTGTGCATATAGTTAGATCTACTGTCATGGCCCATAAGTCATTTTGTACTATGTCAAGAATGTTGAGCCAAGGATTCATCAACAAGGTAGACTTATACAAATGCACCTTGTTGATGTCTTTAGCATGCTTGATTATTGAAAACTCAAACCTCGTACACAAAGGAAGGTATAACATGCTCTTTGAGTGTCAAAAAGTCAGTGGTTAAAAACAAATACATAGGTTTTGAGAATGTGGAGAAAACTTGCTCATTTGGGTTTTGAAAATTTAAAAACACACTCACTTAGGTTTTGAACATGTGGATAAAACTTGCCCACTTAGTTTTTGACCATGTGGTCAGAACAAACATATGTATTGATTCGGGGAAAGTATCTCTTTTGAGGTTTGAGCATTTTAAAATGCAGTTGCTTAGCTTTTCAACATGTGATAAAAACATTTTTAAACATTCTCTTTTGTTTTTTGACCACTCTTCTTGAACTATAACTACTCTCTTCGCATGGTCAAAACCTAGGTGAGTGTGTTTTTCCACATGTTCAAAACCTGAGTGAGTGTATCTTCTTTTTGAAGTGCATTAGCTACACTCTCCACACAGTCAACTACTCTATTTTTGAAGTGCGACTACTCTCTCCACATGGTCAAAACCTAGGTGAGTGTGTTCTTCCACATGTTCAAAACCTACGAGTGAGTTTTTCAATTAGTAAACACATAACAGTAAAATAATTTGACCATAAGGTCAAAACTAACATGTCACCATGACTACAAGAGGTAAGCAATGTCTCATATACCTAAGATGACTAATCAAATGGCTTATATATCTACATAATTGTTTACACCTTCTAATTGTCGTTGCATTTTTCTTTGAGCATGTGGTTAAGTTCTTTTCACTACCTTACAAATTTTGATATTTAAAAAATATTATTTGAAAAATATAGTTAGAAATCCATATAAACGCTTTTGACAAGATCATTCAGTTTCATCTCTATAGCTTGTGGGTTTTAAGTAAATGGATAAAACTCTTGCACAAAGATAACTTAATCCATCGCATCCTAGCAAACTCTCTATTTTGAGTGGTGTGAGACCAAAAAAAGTGAATTCATAGGCAATAGTTTCCATTTTAGCTTTTGCTGCCATGTGATTATGATTGACAACAAATTGGAGCCATTATCTAAAGACGCTTTTTTAAGAACATACCCATTAAGATGTATTGCAAACCAATTTGTAGTATGAAATAGTACATAAACTTAAGGGACACACTTGAAAAGGAGGGAGAGAGAGAGAGAGAGAGAGAGAGAGAGAGAGAGAGAGAGAGAGAGAGAGAGATGACCAAGCTCACACACTTAGGGAGAGTGACAAGAAGCATCCGCACTAAAGTTGTGACCATGTGGATGAGAGAGAGAGAGAGAGAGAGAGAGAGAGAGAGAGAGAGAGAGAGAGAGAATGAGTGAATCTTCAAACTTCAATTATAATTGTACATGTTTCTTTCGTGTTTTGGATTGCATTCACCTTTGGTGGACATGGCTTTCTACCATATGGGACACACATATGCTCCACAATAAGAACTTCTTTGACTCCAAATATAGACTTTTCTCTTAACAAGGTAAGATCAACTTCTTCCAATCTAGATAAGATCTTCTCACAATCTGCTATATGGTCTGCAAAAAACTTATGACACCCCCTCAAATCTATAGATTCATCTTTACATCCTTTAATAAGTACATCATCAAGAAATGGCATTGTTATTTTTTTGTATGAAGTCATGTGGAATCTTGTTCATTCCATTCATCACGTGTGCTACTAAGTTGGTTGCTCCTTGAGGCAAGGCGCACATTCTTACCAATCCAATGTTTTCTTCATGGTTGTGAAATCTCTACTTTCAAGAGCTAGCTGAAATTGGTCATAGCGTGAGTAGAGGTCTCCCATTGAGTAGATTGGCCTTCCTACAAATTTCTCTGTAAATTCATCTACAATTGGTCCTATATCCATAGTCCTGATGGTAACCTTGTTTACAGGTTGCATATCTTGAATAAAATAGAAGGATCCATTCTTCTTTGGCACTGTGAACCATCTGTTTGAATATGGTGCACATGAAGGCTCCAATATATCCATGCTAATATTTTCATTCAATAGATCTATCAGTTTTGGCAAATGCAATTTTGGAATTGGTATTGGCCATGGATTCCAAGGTACATGAGTGATAGCAAAAATCATCATAGGATTGACACAACCTATTCCATGTGGCAAAAAAGCAAAGTCCTTACTGTGCCTTGAAAACATATCTGAGAGGCTCTTCATTTCTTTTTTGGTCAAAAAATCCTCGCAACCAACCTTCATTTATTTTAAAGATTCCTTTGTAAGCTTATGCCCAAGACCACTGGTTTTACCTTCTTTGCCACTGACTTGTACTTGGTGTCAATCCCCACTTTTGACGTTTGATTACTATAGAACACTTTTTCTTCTCCAAAAGCTTCAATCTCCTTGAACATCTCTAGAGAGCATACTTCAACAGTCTGGTTTTGACATGACTCATTGCAATCCACTATACTCTCATCCATAGTATTGAAAAAAGAAACTTGCTCAAAGATACCTCCAGTATACTCATTATCTTCTAGAAAACCATTATCCTTCAAACTTTTTTGTATATTATGTACACGTTTTTGTTCACTACTTGATGTCCTCAACCTTTATAAAACACATTGATCCATGCTTTGATAAACCCAAAAAACCTTTTCTATCAAGCGAGAACCTTTTCTTTATGTGCCATCCAATCTCGCTTTACAATGGTACCTCCCCAAAACCCCTCATCTCCTTGTAATTCTTGAATTCTTTGCTTACCTTTAGAAGTGGTTGATCCCTAAGACTGTCTTGATTCCTCTCATGATCCACATAGATAGTGAGAAATTGGATAGCCCGCTTTCCATCTCTATTCCTTATCCTTTCATAAGCCGAGCCATAATCCATTACCTTTGTCTTCATTTGAGTAGCCATGATATATGGTTGTCCCTCGGGGAGGTCACATAAGAAAAATGTAACCTATCATGTGAGTTAAACAGAAGGGTATTTAAAGTTCTTACAAAAATATATATACAAAAGGATACTATTTTTTCAAATTTGAAAAGAACTTATAAATTTTTGAAGAAAAGGGTACATTATATTCCTTAAAAAGTC
Source organism: Adiantum capillus-veneris (assembly GCF_014529385.1). Taxonomy (NCBI): domain Eukaryota; kingdom Viridiplantae; phylum Streptophyta; class Polypodiopsida; order Polypodiales; family Pteridaceae; genus Adiantum; species Adiantum capillus-veneris. The sequence continues at coordinate 78,030,313 of NC_140936.1, forward strand.
ACAGATAAGGGGTTTTACAAACATGTTTTGAATGCATGTAGATGGTAGTTTTACACATAGTGACCCCCCCCCCCCCCCCTCTAGGGTTGTCCAAGACATCTCCTGTACAAAGACGTTTTTCTCATCTATTACATTCCATACTGTCACCTTAAAATTTGGAACAAAATCTCCATAGAGAGATCTCCTGGTAAGCTATTCGCTACTCTAAGCATCCAACCATGGTTTGCTTTTGTTGGCCACTTGTCCTTCATGTAGATACTTTTGGACATTGAATTGATTTTAGAGCCATGATCTATCAATGCAACATATGGCTCCTCAAGGTCACCACCTTCACCAAGGTTTTGATTGTAGCTCTTTCTTTATGCCTTTTGGAGTAGTGGCTTGAATGAGTGTCTTCATCTTCATCATCATTATCCACAGATTGTACATGTTTTTCTTTTCTAGAAGATGGAAAGCACCCAACCACACTTTCATCCACATTGCTTTGCTTGATGATGTGTGTTTAGTGTCTCTTATTCACCCCAAGGAGTCCACTATATAAAAATTGCATATAACATGTGTGAACAAGAGGTATTTAAGTATCTCATACCTGTATATCTTCAAATATTATATGTACCCCTTATGTATGCATTTTTGTAAAAAAAACTAGCCCTTATGTAAGAAATCTTTTACTTTTTCAAATAAAAAATATTTTATGTAAATATATTTTTTCTTTAAATGTACCTAATTATAAATCCCTTATTTTGTTCGCATGTGCTATCTTACATAGTTCCTAGTGGATGCCACGGGTCTTCACCCTATAATTGTGAAGAACTCAATTCCTTAAAGTTTTCTTTTTTCTTTTTATGATGTCAATGATATACTTATGCCAAAACTCATGCTTTTCTTTGTCAAGGACTTTAGCCAATGTAAACTCAACCTTGCTATTCAAGATCCGTTCTTCCAATACCTTATTCAAGTTTGTTGCAACTTCTATGTCGGATTGTAATTTGTAAGTAGGGCCCTTTTCTTTAGGCTTTGCCTACTCCTTCTTCCTTTTTGTTGATGTTTTCTCCATAGGCACTTTAGGGTGGAGGAGGCACTTGTGATGCTTTCTCCATAGGCACTTCAAGACGGAGGAGGCGCTTGTGATGGTGAAGCCTCTTGTGAAGGTACCAAATCCTTTCTTCCTCCACTTCTTGTAGTCCACTTTGAAGGTCCTTCATCCCCATTATCATGCCTACACTTTTCTTCTACAATTATTTATTATTTTTACTTTTGCCAATATAAGCATGCACTGATAATGAGTCCACTAGATCAGCCCATCATGTTGCTTGACACTATGGCCTCTTTGATAAATCACTTCTTTAGTCACATTTCCTTTATTAGCCAATGAAACTGCATATGGACAAAGATAATTGTAGTCTTTGCAGACACCTTCAACATGTTTTAACCCTTTCTCTGTGATATACTCAATCTTTGTCCCATAGCTAGCAACTTCTACTATAGAGATGACATGATTCGCTCCCATATCTTGGCATGAGCTTGCACATACCTCCTTTTTCCAAAGTTTGTTCCCAACAGTAAACCTATTTACTTCATGTGAATTTTACCATCTTTTTAAAAGACAAGGTCCTCTTTCAAAATATCATTAAAGCTATCACAATCCCTTCTACCATGAATAGTGTTATCACACCATATACACCCATGGGAGGCCATGATACTTGGCTTACAAGGGAGATCCAATATGTGAGTATCTCACTAGTCCTTGCGTAGCCTCAATCATACGATCATGAAAGTGATAATAAAAAATTGCCACATTGTGTAGCTTGATAGGGAGAGTCCCCCACTCAAGCCATAATGCATCAACTTGTGCTGGTCATGAAGAAAAATGAAAGAAATTCTACAAATTTTGAAACATATACAACACGAGTTTATTAAACTAAATTATTGAGGAGGAGGAGCTGGGTCCAATTGTTTGCATAGACACTTTAGGAATGGCCAGTAAGAGTGCCAAGCAATTCTTTAAAAAACTGTGGTGATCCTTTGGTTTATCCATCAGGGATAATCTCATGGTATGTGCAATGACCAAAGTATTGGGGCACTTCTTTGCCTCAAATCGATGATCTTGCAAAAGTGGGCATTTAGATTGTAACGCAAAGGTCTTACATTGTTCTACCTCTTCCGTTGAAAGACTACACAAAAGCACAAGGGATGAGATAGACTAAGGGGCACAATTGTTTAGGATTTCATAATCCCATAGCTTATGTTCTAACCTTGTACCATCAAGCTCCACCTATCTAGTTGGGAGGAGAGGAATGATCTCAAAGAAGATTTGGGGGGGGGGGGGGGGGGGGGGGGGGGGGGGGGGGGGGGGTTGTAGGGGGGTATTATGATCAATTCATAAACTTAACCCGCTTTGTTCTTCTCTTCCTCAAGTAGGCTAAGATCTAGGAGCGGGTTTACTAATTTCTTGATTTGTTTAATTTCTAAGGAAAGCATTGGAATCTCATTGATAGCATAGAGGTTGCTGACGATAGTCGGAAGAGAAGAAAAATAAAAACCAAGATCTGTGATATCCTCGTTATCTATAAAGATAAGCCTTTTAAGGAATTTGTCAAGGGTGTTGATGAGTTTATCATTATCCTTACAGGCTACTACCAAGAGGGCTATCCAATCATTAAGCAGTGTTTAGAACAAATAAAGTATGGTTTGCTAACGACTCCTTCTCAAAATCTAGAAGTTTCTTATGAAAATCCAAGCATTTGAAGCCAGATAATAAACATTGAGTACCATAAGGAGGGATAGGGATATCAGATCCATATCCCATCTGAGTTAGAGAAGTAATACAGCTTCCCTATGAAATGATCCAAATTATCCACACATAGTGATAGTTTACTATGTCTAGTCTTGTAAATAGTAGTCACTTGGCTAGGAGTGACTACTATATTGATAGTTTACAATGTCCAATCTTGTATATAGCAGTCACCCTGAGTGGAGAAAGTTGTGTGTGTGCTTATTGTAAAAGCCTCCCCTTTAAAGAAACGATATACAAGCAAGATACGTTTGGATAAAAAGTATACATTTATCCAAACCACATAATGGACAATGAGACAATGTTTCTCAATATAATATTTATTTCTTAATTTTCTGATACACCAGCATGGTGTACAACATTCTGAGCAGCCCAGGAGTGGAAGGAAGAAACATATACCTTCCAACCAACCAATGATCATAGTTAGTAAGAACCAAAGCTATAATTGTCGGGTGACAATTATCCAAATGGTTTCATTCACTTTTTATCGAATTCCCCAAGTCACCAGCCCCTTGTTCTATTGACTATTCCCCTCTACATTAATGTTAGGAGGAAGTACTTTGCCTTTTCTAGCTAGGGAGGGACAGGTTTTTTGGGCTTCTAAATAGGGTCTCAATGGACATTTCTTTCTTGTGTTACTTAAGCTTTTGTAGTTTATTTCTTTAATTTTGGTTGCATCCCGAATGAGTGCCCATTCCATTTGGAGCCGGAGTCTCTGATCAATATGTTGAATAGGCTAGAGACTATTCCATATCCATTCTAGAAGATATACACAAATGCTTACATCATTGATAGGGACATGTCTACTATTCCTTTTTTTAATGAAACACCTTTATCTAGTCACCCAATATCATCTTTCCCATGTAAGTCATTCAAAATATGGTGTTCCTACCATAAAGCATTATCAATGCATAGTATGTTGCAATGTATATGTGCCAAAATATTTTGGTAGCATCTTGATTGCTAAGTGCCATTTTTTTCCAAAAACAATACTTTTCTCTCATTTTTGAGAGCCCATTAGGGGGATCTATATGTATTGTACAGACCAATTTAAAAACATTGCTAAATTTTCTTTCATTTATACCATGTGATAATAAGACTTAAATAGTATGTTTGGAATCTAAAAGCAATTCTTATGCCTTGCATGATACAAGATGAAGGATGTTTACTGAAATTTAGGTAGCATCACGTTTGTCTAAGAATGGCCAAATACTTTTTCCTCTTAACTTGCAAGCCCTACATGGGAATTTATGTATGCTGAAACAGAAGATTTTTTAATTTTATTTTTTCAATGCAAGGTTCTCTTCTATTTGTACACTTTATTCCGTTTATGCCAAGATTCTTTAGAATCTCTTTCTTGCCCCTTAGGGGGGATTTGCTACAATTTCTAAAGAGAGGGTAGGACTCGAGCTCACACAGCTGGAATGAGGAGCTATCATTTTGTTCCACTAACCACTCGAGCAGCTTGGTTCGCCTGCTGCGGATAGGGAGTTGCAGATATAAACAAACCACCTGCACGTCTCCAGCTCCTCTGTCGTCGCCTTCAAACTCTTGCTCATCTGCCCGTCACCTCATCCCCACCAGCTCGTCCTCTCTTGCTCTATGCTTGATGCATCGCCCAACAGCTTCCTACCTTCGAAAGGGATCTCGCTCGATTCCCTTTTTTTTCAAATTAACTCCAGCTGGTTGCGCCTACTTGTAAAACGTGTTAATAGAGAAAAAAGTAAGTAAAAACAATATCTATGCTTTTTATGCTTCAAGACCAAGAGTGACTATTGGCCTACTAGAATTTTGGCAACATCCCATTCGTTCGACCTTATTTTTTTCAGAGAAATAAAATATTTCTTTCTTGAGAGCCCCACAGGGGAACTTTTTACCTTTGCAAGAATTTGGGCAGCATCACGTTTATGTGCATGTTGATTCTTTAAAAGCTTTTAGTTGCTCATAAGAGCCTAGCTAGATTCTTTAAAGGATTTTAATTGCTCGTGAGATAGCCTAGCTAGAAACAGTTTATGTATTATAATATAAAGTTTACAAGCTTCCATTGATGTATATGAAAAAGGAAACAAGACTACTATATATGAGAACTTGGGATGGTCAAGCCATGTCGGATGGCCGTGCTAAGAGAGCCAGGTACCCTTTTGTTATGTACAACAAGTGCATGGATGTGTGTGCTTAATTTCTATACTCCTTTGTATATATTTGTGTATGCTTAATCAAGTCTATTTCTATATATCGAATGACTGTGATTTTGTGTGAGGCACCATGCATTATATTCCATGTGTGTGTGTATGTGTGCTTACGCACGTGTGTACGTGTGTGCGTGCGTGTATAGATGTGTAGGTGTTTAATTCCAAGTTATAATGCTCAAGTTTTTATGAAAGGTGTTTTCGTGTATCATGGTTTATGTCATAATAATCAATATCTAATTCTCCTAAATGATTTTCTCATATTAAACTGATCATTTAATGTGGGAAAGTGCCAGGGGAGAAAAAGCTAGAATATTGGTTAAGGTAGCAGACCGGCCACAGTAGGGATCCGAACGAGAGAAAATAGGGATCCAAGGGGGGGGCCATCTGCAAAAGAGCCACGTGCAACAATGGGCTAAAAAGACCCTAAGGTTCAACCCATTAAGACTTCCAAAATGCTAAGGTTCCAAAATTCAAAGGTTGTGTCCAAAGGTCAAACCTAGGGAAAATTGGATGCTTTGTGTGTGCCCTAAAAGTCTTTGCACATCCCTACATGGGAGGGGACGAGCCCTAAAGGTAGGGGATGAGAGAGAAAGCCGCACACACACACACAGGCTCCCTTTACACAAAGGGAATGAGGGACACATGTCAGCTCCCTAGGCCAGATGCCTACAAGGTGTGCCCAATTTCTATTGGATGACCCTTGAAGTGGACCAATGAGAATTAAGCTAGAGAAAATCTAGTTTAATTAATTTAAAAACATTTAATAAAAGAAACCAATGAGAATTAAGTCTCCTCGAAGACTATTGGGCAGTCTCCCAAGGGGTCCAATGAGCAATCAGGAGCCCCATGGCTTGCCTGATTCCTATTGGCCAGGAGGCAAAGGGGTCCAATGAGAGTTTAGTTTAATTATTTAATTACCTAAAGCTCTCACAAAAGGGGAAAGGGGGACACATGTCAGAAGGCTATCACTTATGCTGCTTAATTGTAATTGGCTTGACTTGGGGAGGGCCAATGAGGCTTCAGCAAGAGCAATTAGCAAGAGGGCTCGCCCAAGAGAGAGAGGGGGCTGATTTTTGCAAGGCATTACACACACACACACACACACACACTCACACAAGCTCATGTGTGAAGAAAGAGAAGACTATCTCTTCCCAAGCTTTAATGGAGAACTCATCACCTACTCCAAGTTTGTGAGATAGAAGCCTACATCAACACTCTCTTGGCATGTGGATGCAAATCCAACCAAGAGCCAAGCTTCAATGCATGCTCATCTCCTCTACCAAGCTAATTACTAAGCTAAGCTATGCTACATATGAGTGATTATGTGAGGAGATGTACATCTTTCTCGTAAGATACTCCTTCTTCCTCTCAATCTACTCTCATACCCTGCTAGCTCTCACCATCTTCGAAGGTGTGTGAGGTCTTGGGTCTGAGAACGGGGATAATTCAAGTTGTGTTTGTTAAGTGTTTTGCTTAGTGCATGAAGTTTCCATCTTCATTGCACTAGCTAGTCTTGAAGGAACACAAAGAATTGTATTGTACAATGTCTCTCTTGATGGGAGAAACCATAATACAAAGCCTTTTGGAGGGGGGACAGGCTCCATACAAATCCGGTCCTCAACTGTTGTCAATAGATTAATTTCTCTCTCTTTTGAAACTATTGTCGATGCTATCTAACTAGGTGTTATGCTTTTTGTTGCTCTCTCCACCCAAGCACTCTTGTAATTCTCATTAGGAATCTATTCTAATGAAATGCCCACTACGTTCATGCTAATTTCCGCTACACATAAGTTATTAAGCCATTAAATGTTACATTGGTATCAGAGCTCAAGGTTTCTCTTTTCTTGCTCAAGAAGGGAGGTCCTCAAGCTAACTACAAATGGTTGGTATTATTAATTGCCTGTGAGTAAGTAGAATAGGGATTTTTCAGCCTTGCAGTGCGCCTGCCTTTGTGCAGTTAACGGGGCATCACCGTCGAGAGCTATGGTCTTAATAGTGGAGTCCTACGAGGTTTGCCTACAGCTTAACCACTATTGAGCTATTAGAAGCTTGACAGGAGCCGGTGCTGTTTTGGTGTCGAAAGACCCTCTCTTCTATTCCTTGCAATTAATGGTATTCGAGCCGCGGGTACAATAGCTTGAGTGCTTTTTCTAAAGGGGTAAAGAGGAGTAGCAACTAGGGCTTGAAGTGCCAAAGTACACCTAAAAAGTTTACACCTAAAAGTTGTTAGAATGGCTGACAATAGTAAAGAGAGTGAAATTAATGTTGATAACTTTGATTTTGCTCATGAGCAAGCTACTAATGATGCTTCAATGCCTGTTAACTATCTTGTTTCTAAGCTTCAACAAGCCATGGGCAATCAATCTCTCCAAAGTGAAGTGCAACGGCAGCTCCGTGCTCACGGGATTCTCCAAGCTCATCACCATGACGAGAGAACACCTAGGAAGCCTCCTTGTGAGACTCCCAAAAGAGGTCTCTCTCCGATTCGGGAAGAAGAAGAGAATCCATATGAAGGGCTCAAGAATTTACTTCTTGATGATGCATCTCCTTCCCAAAGGAGAACTCAAGAGCCTCCACCGAAGGAACGAGAAAGAAGCGAGTCTCCCGCCACCTCGGCGGAGATGGCTCCACGAAGACGGCGGGCTAAACGCTCTCCATCACCACCAAAGCGGAGAAGACCATCGTATTCTTCTCCTCACCACAATTCAAAGAGGGATGATAAAAAGCAAGAGAAGAAAAAGGCGAGAAAGAGGACACCCTCTTCTCCATCTTCTTCATCCTCTTCCTCTTATGAAAGCTATGGTGAAGACGACAAAGATCAAGACAAGAAAAAGGCGAGAAAGAGGTCACCCTCTTCTCCACCTTCTTCAAATTCTTCACCTTCTGAAGAAAGTGATGGTGCAACTTTTGAACCATAAAAAAGAAGAGGCCATAGGAAATCCTATGCCGCATGGAAGAGTTCGTCCAAGCTGAAGAAATTCAAAGAGGGAGGGAAGAGCATCTCTTTCCTTACCTATGATGGTACCTTTGGTGCCACGGACAAAGTCTTGGCCTTTATCCAGCAATTCGATGCGGCGTTTGGAGATGAGGGCTTCACGGAGTCCTCTAAGCTACGCCATGTAGCTATGCACTTTCAAAAGTCCGCCAGACAATGGTGGTGTAGCCTACGAGCCAATGGTGAAGCTCCACGAACATGGAAAGCTTTAAGAGCTTCCATTATGAAGCAGTTTTTGGCCACCGATGCCAAAGACAAAGTACTCACCGAATAGCGAAGCTTAAAGCTCTCTCCCAATGAATCTATCCACAAATATGTAGACAAGTTTTGGGACCTACAACTCAAAGCCACTGTCTTCAAAAAGTTGGATTTTGGAGAGCAAAAGCAACAATTTTGTGCGGGCTTAACCGAAGAAATGGCGGAGTATGTCAACTCCCAAAGGCCACGTACCATATCGGCGGTAATACACCACACTATGGTGGCCTCTCGAATCAATTTCCAAACGGGGGCTAAAAGAAATAATAAGCCCCCGGAAAACAAGGGTTCCAATGAGCCTAAGGGGAAGGACAATGTCCAAAAGTCTCCTAAGGGCAACTCCAACAAAGCTAAAGAGAAGGGAGTTTACAAAGGTAAGAATAAACTCTCTCCTGAAGAGCTTGAGCGTTATCGTAAGGATAACCGATGTTTCAAGTGCGGCAAACAAGGGCATGCGTACCGCGCTTGTCCCCAAAAGAACAACCGCCAAGATCCTCCTAGAGCTTCCTTGGTTGAAACCCAAGAGGAGGAAATTCACCAAACTCATCACAAAGGATCTCCTCTATGCCATGCTTGGGGAAAGGTAAGAGAACATGATGCTTTTATTCTCTTTGACCCTGGTTCTACTCACAATTTTATATCTATAGAGTTGGCCACCAGGCTAGGCATACAATCCTACGAGATGGGAGATGTCCTACCCGCAGACAGTGCCTTCAAGGGGCAAGAAGCTTCAATCACTCCCTTAATCGGGAAATTGAGGCTTCATGTCCAAGGCTATGTGGACAAAGAGGACTTCTTTATCTCTCCTCTCAAGCATGAGGATGTAATCCTAGGGGCACCATGGTTTGACCGCCTGGCTGCCGATGTTAAATTTCCTGAAAGGAGAATCTCCTTTAAGTTCAGGGAAAAAGACATGTATATAAATGCTAAGGAAATGGGTAACACCATCCCCATTGTACATACACCAGCTTTCAACAAGTCAATAAAGAGCTCTATTTCCGTGTACATGATTTTTGTTAAAGATTCTCAAAATGAACCTAATGCTTTACAAAAGAAAATAAAAGCAACCAAAAGGAATTAGAGTTATCCAATTTTCTCAAGGGGTTTCAAGATGTTTTTATTGACGACATCCCTTGTGAGCTACCTCCTAAACGAGGTAATGATGACCATGCAATTGAACTTCTTCCAGGAAGTTCACCGCCTAATAAACCTCCTTATAGAGTTTCTCAAGCTCAACAAGAGGAGATTATGCGGCAAGTGCATGAGTTAGTTGAGAAGGGTATGGTTAGGCCAAGCTCATCTCCATTTTGCTCACCTGTGCTATTAGTGCAAAAGAAAGACGGCACATATCGTATGTGTGTCGACTATAGAGCACTAAATAGGATCACTATCAAGAATAGGTTTCCCGTTCCACGGGTAGAAGACCTATTTGATAAGCTACAAGGATCGACCTACTTCAGTAGGATTGACCTAAAAAGTGGCTATCATCAAATAAGGATAGTTGATCAAGACATTGTAAAGACCGCATTTCGTACTACATTTGGTCTTTACGAATACATTGTCATGCCTTTTGGCTTGACCAATGCACCAGCCACATTCAACCGCTTGATGGAGAAGCTGTTCAGGCCTCATCGAACCTTCACTGGAGTGTTCTTTGATGATATTATCATCTACTCTAATTCATTGGAGGAACACAAGCAACACCTCCAGGTAATATTTCAAGTTTTAAGAGAGAATAAACTTTATGTTAATCGAAAGAAAAGTGAATTTTTCTTGCAAGAGATTCAGTATTTAGGTCATATTATCTCTCAAGATGGCATCCAAATGGATCCATCAAAGTTAGAGGTAATAAAAGGATGGCCTAAACCAAGGAATCTTCATGAACTAAGAAGCTTTATAGGTATGTGTGCATACTATAGACGCTTCATAGAAAAGTTCTCACAAATTGCGGGACCATTACATGACCTAACAAAGAAAAGCGTTAGGTATACATGGTCTGCTAAGGAGAACAATGCTTTCGAAAAGCTTAAAGAAAAGCTTATCTCTCAACCTGTGCTTACACTACCGGATCTCTCAAAACCATTTGAGGTCCAATGTGATGCTTGTGGTGATTGCCTTGGAGCTGTTTTCTCCAAGAAGGGCACGCCATAGGCTATGAGAGTCGAAGGCTCGACCCTGTTGAGCAAGCTCTAGGCATATACGAAAAGGAACTCCTTGCAGTTCTACATGCCTTAGACTCATGGAAGCACTATTTATTGGGGACTCCTTTCATTCTGCGAACGGATCACCAAAGTCTTAAGTACTTCATGACGCAGACCAAGCTCTCCGACAAACAAATGAGGTGGGCAAATTTCCTTTCGCAATTTCATTTTCATATTGCTCACATTGCTGGCAAGCATAATCAAGTAGCTGATGCACTCTCAAGACGGCCGAGAGTGAATGCGGTTTCCATAGCAACTCACAATGATCTATCTTCAATGATAGATAAGTATGCTATTGATCCCGATTTTAAAGATGTGATTTCAGCCCTTGCATTAGGGAAGAAAGAAGAACCATTTACTTTACAAGATGGTTATCTTCTCTATGGCAATAGACTATGCGTTACTAACTCACTACGTGAGAAAGTAATGTATGAATCTCATGCTCCACCTTATGCGGGGCATAGAGGGATTCAGTCTACCTTAAAGGGAATTGAAACATATTTCTATTGGCCTACCATAAAAGTGAACATACAAGAGTATGTTTCTAAATGTGTTGTATGCCAAAAGACAAAATTTGATAGAGGGAAGCAACTTGGATTGCTTCAACCCTTGCCAATCCCTTATTCACCATGGCAGAGCATATCCATGGACTTTATCTTTGGATTGCCTAAGTCTATCCATGGGAATACGGGAGTATGGACGATAGTAGACAGGTTCAGTAAACAAGCTCATTTTATACCTATCAAAAAGACTATCAAAAAGACTATCAAAGCCCATCAAATGGCAACCCTCTTCATTTCACAAATCTTCAAGTACCATGGCTTGCCAATGTCCATAGTGTCGGATAGAGATCCTAGAATGACTAGTAATTTCTGGAAGGGTCTCTTTGAGAATTTAGGGACAAGGCTAAACTTCTCTTCGGCCTATCATCCACAAACGGATGGCCAAAGTGAAATAGCTAACCTAACCATTCTCAATCTACTAAAAGCCTATGTAACGGAAGTAGATCAAAGATCCCAATGGGAGAAGTACTTACCCTTAGTGGAGTATGCTTACAATAACACTGTACATACTTCCACGGGAAAAGCACCTTTCGAGGTAATTGAGGGAAGATCAAAAAGTCCCTTGATACTTAAGGTACATGGGAAGATCTTCGTTGCAGATGAGTATAGACGAGACCTACAAGAATCTTTTCAAAAGATTAAGGATGCTATCTCTATCTCACAGCAAAGGCAAAAGGCTGCTGCTGACAAGCACAGAAGAGCCCAAGCCTTTAAAGAAAACGATTGGGTCTTGTTAAAGTTTCCCAAGGCTTGATTAAGGCACACGACGGGCAAGAATCCTACGGGCCACCAAAAGTACTATGCTAAACTAGCAAAACGGTACTATGGTCCCTTCCAGATTCTTAGGCCAATCAACGAGATGGCCTATCAACTCAAGTTGCCCAATCATTGGCTCATACACAATGCTTTCCATGTGAGCCTATTAAAGCCTTACAAAGGAGAGCCACCTCAAGAACCAACTATTGAAGACCCACCGGAGATCGAGGACCAAGAGGAGCTGCTGCAGCCCGAGTCCATTCTCCGACATGAAGACAAGGTATTAAGAGGCGGTAACACTATCCGACTATATCTTATTAAGTTTAAGAATTATCCTTTTGAAGATGCTAGATGGATGCAAGGCATACAATTAAAGGATAACCTAAACCTTGTCAATGCTTACAATGCATCCCAAGAGTAAGCAAATGTACAAAATGTTAAAAATGAACAAAGTTTTTGTCTTATAAGACTCTCTTTTTCTTTATTTGTGCACAAAAATGAAGTAGTATGCATGCTTAGATAAGTTTTGCGGAGACGACGTCTCCCAAACACCAAGTAGAGCTTGTCACTCTACTATGGAAGACCGATAGGACTAATGTGCAAACATGCTTGCGGTAGCCTCAGGCTCTCAAGCGCCAAATGGACTAGTCATCCATTGTGGAATGATGTCGTAGGGTAACATAGGGATCCTCTACCCTCTAAGAAAAAGACTCATGAACATGCTTTATCTTCTCTACACCATAGTCGAGGACGACTATGATTTCAAGAGAGAGGTAATGTCATAATAATCAATATCTAATTCTCCTAAATGATTTTCTCATATTAAACTGATCATTTAATGTGGGAAAGTGCCAGGGGAGAAAAAGCTAGAATATTGGTTAAGCTAGCAGACCGACCACAGTAGGGATCCGAAGGAGGGAAAATAGGGATCCAAAGGGGGGGCCATCTGCAAAAGAGCCACGTGCAACAATGGGCTAAAAAGACCCTAAGGTTCAACCCATTAAGACTTCCAAAATGCTAAGGTTCCAAAATTCAAAGGTTGTGTCCAAAGGTCAAACCTAGGAAAAATTGGATGCTTTGTGTGTGCCCTAAAAGTCTTTGCACATCCCTACATGGGAGGGGACGAGCCCTAAAGGTAGGGGATGAGAGAGAAAGCCGCACACACACACACAGGCTCCCTTTACACAAAGGGAATGAGGGACACATGTCAGCTCCCTAGGCCAGATGCCTACAAGGTGTGCCCAATTTCTATTGGATGACCCTTGAAGTGGACCAATGAGAATTAAGCTAGAGAAAATCTAGTTTAATTAATTTAAAAACATTTAATAAAAGAAACCAATGAGAATTAAGTCTCCTCGAAGACTATTGGGCAGTCTCCCAAGGGGTCCAATGAGCAATCAGGAGCCCCATGGCTTGCCTGATTCCTATTGGCCAGGAGGCAAAGGGGTCCAATGAGAGTTTAGTTTAATTATTTAATTACCTAAAGCTCTCACAAAAGGGGAAAGGGGGACACATGTCAGAAGGCTATCACTTATGCTGCTTAATTGTAATTGGCTTGACTTGGGGAGGGCCAATGAGGCTTCAGCAAGAGCAATTAGCAAGAGGGCTCGCCCAAGAGAGAGAGGGGGCTGATTTTTGCAAGGCATTAACACACACACACACACACACACACACTCACACAAGCTCATGTGTGAAGAAAGAGAAGACTATCTCTTCCCAAGCTTTCATGGAGAACTCATCACCTACTCCAAGTTTGTGAGATAGAAGCCTACATCAACACTCTCTTGGCATGTGGATGCAAATCCAACCAAGAGCCAAGCTTCAATGCATGCTCATCTCCTCTACCAAGCTAATTACTAAGCTAAGCTATGCTACATATGAGTGATTATGTGAGGAGATGTACATCTTTCTCGTAAGATACTCCTTCTTCCTCTCAATCTACTCTCATACCCTGCTAGCTCTCACCATCTTCGAAGGTGTGTGAGGTCTTGGGTCTGAGAACGGGGATAATTCAAGTTGTGTTTGTTAAGTGTTTTGCTTAGTGCATGAAGTTTTCATCTTCATTGCACTAGCTAGTCTTGAAGGAACACAAAGAATTGTATTGTACAATGTCTCTCTTGATGGGAGAAACCATAATACAAAGCCTTTTGGAGGGGGGACCGGCTCCATACAAATCCGTTCCTCAACTGTTGTCAATAGCTTAATTTCTCTCTCTTTTGAAACTATTGTCGATGCTATCTAACTAGGTGTTATGCTTTTTGTTGCTCTCTCCACCCAAGCACTCTTGTAATTCTCATTAGGAATCTATTCTAATGAAATGCCCACTATGTTCATGCTAATTTCCGCTACACATAAGTTATTAAGCCATTAAATGTTACAGTTTACCTCGACGGAATTTTTTTATCGTGATGCGAAGTTCACCTCAAATTTTTGGAAAGCCTTACTCTCAGCTACAGGAACCCAGTTAGCCTTTAGTACTGCTTATCATCCTCAAAGTGATGACAGACAAAAAGAACAAATCAAATCATTAAAGACATGTTGAGAGCTTATTGTATGGATGAGCAGAGTAAATAGACTAGATATCTGTATTTGGTTGAATTTGCGTACAATTCCTTATTTTAATGCTCAATTGGAATGTCTTTTTTTCAAGCATTGTATGGACAAGAGTATCTTACTCCACTCAAATGGACATACCCTCTCATACGAGTTAAAGCATCCAAGGAAATGTTGGATGAAATGCAACTACAAACCATC